>NC_044986.1:110147405-110747405 GCF_008728515.1 Papio anubis
ATACATGATATGACTGGCAAGGGATGGAGCGGACCTTGTTCCCAGAGAACAAAATAAAATTCTAGAAAAATTAATTCTAACTTGAAAGGCTACGGCTTTAATTACAGCCTTCCTTAGAACAACACACTAACAGAGGAAGGATAATCAGAAGCACTGGCAAGCAGTCCTGATCACTGGGAAAATCTATCCCAATGTCTGCTTTATCCACAGCCCTTTGTGCTTCTCCAGATTCACAGCAGAGATGAACATATTAATAGATGGAGATGGGCTGGGCACGGTGGCTCAGGCATGTAATCCCAGCACTTTGGGAGGCCAAGGCGGGCAGATCACAAGGTCAGGAGTTCAAGACCAGCCTGACCAAGAGACCAGCCTGGCCAATATGGTGAAAACACATCTCTACTAAAAATACAGAAACTAGCAGGGCATGGTGGCAGGTGCCTGTAATCCCAGCTACTTGGGAGGTTGAGGCAGGGGAATTGCTTGAACCCAGGAGGCAGAGGTTGCAGTGAGCTGAAGATTGCACCATTGCACTCCAGCCTGGGTGACAGAGAGAGACTCATACTCAAAACAAACAAACAAACAATCTAAATAGATGGAGATGTAGTTCTTAATCTTTAAAGCTCACATCTATCTTGATTGCTTTCTGTTATAGCAGCCTAGACTGAGTAAGACACCCATAAAGTAAGCTTGGACAAGGTACCAGTTCTAAGCCAGGCACAGAGGAATCAGGGATGGATATGTCCTGGCCTGAAGACACAATGTAGTGTAGAGGTAATAAGGAGATTCAATAAAGCAAAGCAATGAGGCTGCTAAGGAACACAGAGAAAAGGAACTTAATCCCAGACTTTTTGTGACTCCATTTCTTCACACCAGATAAAGCCATATGAACAACAGGATCATTTGACCTTGAACCCGTTGACTCATTCTAGAGTTAGATACAAAACCAGAACAAGAAGTAGAATGATAAGAAAAGTTACCCTTACGTATTTACAAAATTTCAAAGCCTATGGAGGGAATATACAGAAACATCAGTGAACAAATTGAGAGTAGAAAATGTTCCCCAAATGGTGATCTCATTATAAGTTAAAGGTAGCACTTCAACTCAATAAGGAAATATTATTTAATAAATATTAATAGCCAACTATACAGCCACTTGTTTTCATTAAACATTTAAATATTTACACGAAAACGACAAATTCCAGAAATGTACCTGGAAAAGAGGTGGACGTAAAGAGGCCTGTCTTTCCAGGCCACAGGAATAAAAGCCGAGCAAGGCCTCCAACTCTACTCCTTTGCGAAATACTAGGACCTCATCAGGCCTTCTGTGCAGAGGCCTGGGGATTAGGGTGGTGGCGGGGGGAGAGAGATCTCAACAAGAGACAATAACAGGGCCAGAAATAAAAGGTCCTATGTGATAAAGCAAATCTTGGGCCAATAGTGCCTGTCCCCCAAGAAGCAGACCAGCAAAGGGAGCTGCTCTACCTTGCCACCAAGGATGAACATCCCCTCCTTCCTCCAAATGTAATGAGATTATCTGCACATATTCCTTTATATGAGTTTCTGTATGTTTCTTTCCTGAGAATTTATAAAAAGGCTCTTACTAGGTAAAGTATATATATACATATATATATATATCCGTGTATGTATATATATATAAAACCAAGATACTTTCTAGAAAGAATATACCAATTTTTACTCCCACCAACAGTGTGTGAAGTGCTGCCAGTATTGAGTAGTATCTTTTTTTTTTTATTTTAGCAAATAGGTGAAGAATTGTATCTCGCTGTTATAAATTGTATTTCGTTGTTGCTAATGAGATTCAAATTGCGTTCCAGTTTCAGTCGCCTGTGATTGTCCTGGTGTGTGTGCATGTGCACACATATGTGTGTGTGTGCACGTGTGTGTGTATCCTCTGCTTTAGACTACTATTCCTTTAAATTGGCTATGTCAATATAATTTCATCTCTCTACATATCAGTGTCGTGTCAAGCTGACTATGATGGAACTTGGGCATAAGATCACCCAACGTAAGACTTCTAACTGTCAGAGGAAGATTTGACAGACTGTGCAGAATTTAACTGTTGATAGAGGTTAATTATAATGGTTTGTTCTTTTCTAAATCTTTCCCAACGCCTAAGCGGCTTGTGGAGAAATGCCTGAGATTTGGTTTAAGGTAGCTAGACTTATAGATATTTTAGATTAAGTATACAAAATATATTTATTCAATCAGGGTACTACCCCGATTGTATAGCACCTTTTCTTTCCCTTCCAAGTCCAAGTATGGGAACAAACTCATTATTCTAAACAATGAATATTACTGGTACCATCTTTTTATAATGTATGTCTTGATTCAACACATCATGCATCTTTTAAAATCATACATTTTTTCTTGGATTCATTTGGCAAGAGAATTTTCTTAATCACATCATGTTTCTTAACAACTCAAAGAGATATTTTAAGACACTTAAATATCTTTCAAATGTTCCCTCCAATTTTTATTTTTAAATCCTTAAATTTCTACTTAGCACAAAGTTTTTCTTACAACTATTTCTTTTTTAGAATGAATAATAATTCACTGTCAACACATTAATGTAATACTAGTGGAGATCATTTAAAAGCAGTTATTCAAAGAAATAATGTTCATTCTACAATAACTTGGCCACATATAACATCTTGACCCTTTCATTTATTGAGCAGCTACTATAAATTGACACTATGCTCTGTGGTCATGAATGTGAACAAGACAAAGACTCAACAACCAAAGTGTTTATAATTAAGGTTGCCAGGTTTAGCAAATAAAAATACTAAACTTTCAGTTAATGTGAATTCTGGATAAGTACTTTTTATTGTCAGCATGTCTCAAATATTTTATGGGATTTAGTTATACTAAAAAACATTTACTGGCATGAACCCGGGAGGTGGAGCTTGCAAGGAGCCGCAATCGCACCACTGCACTCCAGTCTGGGCAACAGAGCGAGACTCCGTGTCAAAAAAAAAAAAAAAATTTACTTCATCTGAAATTCAAACTTAACAGGGCATTTTGTACTTTTTCTAGAAATTTACATATGATCTAATAGGAGAATAATAAAAATCATGATGTATTTAGTAAACATAAAATAAACAGTTGTATTAAGCACTAGAAAATAGCTTAGGCTAGGCGTGGTGGCTCACACCTGTAATCCAGCACTTTAGGAGGCCCAGGTGAGCAGATTACTTGAGGTCAGGAGTTCAAGACCAGCCTGGCCAACATGGTGAAATCCCATCTCCACTAAAAATAGAAAAATTAGCTGGGCGTGGTGGCACATGCCTGTAATCCCAACTACTCTGGAGGCTGAGGCAGGAGAATTGCTTGAACCCAGTAGGTGGAAGTTGCAGTGAGCCGAGATCGCGCCACTGCACTCCAGCCTGGGTGACAGAGTGAGTCCCCCTTTCATTCAATCAATTGATCATCATCAATAAAATAGGAGTTTAATCACGCTATGCAAATTGAGAAGTGGAGGATAAGAGAAGGATTTATTAAAGAGTTGTTGCTGAACTGGGTTTCAAGCAAGCAAGTTATATTCAAACAAATGGTAACCACTGGTGTTCCAGAAAAGGGGGAAGGCAGAAGTAATGTTGGATGCAAGAAAAGAGCCACATTTATCCTAATAATTGTGGTCTGTTTGGGCTGGCAAAGAAGTTTATACTGGGAGATATAAAACAAGCGGTACCATAAATAATGTATGTAAGTCTAAAGTGATAAAGTATGAAAAATATGCACCACATTATATTTCTAGTATATTAATTATAAATTCAAGGGTACAATAGTTCAACAGCAGTACAGGTCGGTGATGTAATTTCTGTCTAGAAAAAACAGCTATTCATATCAAGAGTTATAGCCCCCTCTACTGGTCAGAAGGAGAAAAATCCTCCGTTGATACCAAAATGCAATGGTTGGACAGACTGGATAATTAATTATAAACCATTTAGTAATATTGGCAATTTCGTGGAATGTCTTATTTTAAGCTGCACAAGTCTTTTTTATAAATACCGCAATTCAGAAACGAATTAATAATACAAAACCCTCCAAAAGTTGGGGGATTCGTTTAAAGCCATTAAATGGAAAATGTTAGATTGTTCAAATGAAGCTCACTCAAGTTCTTGCTTTCCTCACCAAGATTAGGGAATTTTTTTCTGTCTAATCTGACCAAAAGTCCCCAGATGGCAAACACTAAGTCTGTTATAAGATATATTTTCTAACCACCTATAAGAGAATTATGTGTAAATAAGAGTTGCTCTGTGAGCCTGTAGAAATACTGCTTTCATCCCAAACCCATGGAAATGAGCGCTGCAAGAGCGGCTTAGCAATCTTCAGTTGAAACAATTGGCCCTGAGTGGTTCTTATTGGACCAGTTTGGGAGCAGTTCTCCAAAGGAAATACTCTTCAGTACACTAAACTTCTTCAGCTGCTAACTTGCTGATTGACTCCTGGGTACCCTCAATTAATTAGCATCACCTGTTTAACAAAAGCAACTCACTCCCTATTGTCTGTTAGATCAACTCTAAAATCTCTCTCTGGCAGGAATTTAATCTCTCCGCCAGCTGGTCTTGACTCACCTGCTCACATTCCTGTCCAAAGCCTGGATTCCAGTGAGGATTCCCCCTCATTGGTCCCCGCTCTGCCATGGGTCTCCCTGCAAAAAAAAAAAAAAAAAATACTAATCACTCCTGCGGGAAAATGTAACTTCTCCTCTCTTTTCAGGGTCTACCTCAAGTCTCGGCATCTACTGTACTGTGCAGCTACCATCTACCGTGTCTTAACTCTCTAAATCCTTCATGTTCATTATGTTTTAGACTTGCTCCTATATGTCGTGTTGTATTTACTGTTTTCTTGTCCATTTCTGAGCCAATACATGTGTAGGACCCCCTGGAAGGTTAATAATTTGGTACCTTTCTAGTTCATGTTAGTTACCTGTTAATCCAGAAGAGATTCACGTGGTATGAGGAAGCACATAGGGCAGGGACCACAGAGCTCAGTCACTACCCTACTGTTTCCAAGACCTTCCTACTTCACTCCATACAACACACGGCCTGCAGCATGGCGTGTCTCTAAGGGTCTCACCGTCCTCTTCCTCATCCCCAAGAAGCTAATCGAAAACATTCATTCCAAACACATATAGTGCATACCCTCAGAAATGATTTGTTTATAGGATCTTCCCAGTCTTGTTATTTTTCTACTGTTATTTGGCATGCCCTGCAGACTGAGACAGAGCAGTTTCCTGGCTAGCGTACTCCGTGGCCAGCTCTGTATATATTAGAGTAGTCCTTGGCTCCTCAGCTACCATGTTTAGATACTCTATTTTAGTCTTCTGTATGTGCAATGGGATCTGTCATAATTCAGCATACACTAAAACTGTTTTTCTTTTTTTTTTCCTTCACCTTTTAAGTTGAGGGGTACATGTGCAGGATGTGCAGGTTTGTTACATAGGTAAACATGTGCCATGGTGGTTTGCTGCATAGATCATCCCGTCACCTAGGTATTAAGCCCAGCATCCATCACCTATTCTTCCTAATGCTCTTCCTCCCTCCACCCCTCAACAGGCCCCAGTGTGTGTTGTTCCCTGCCATATGTCCATGTGTTCTCATGGTTCAACCCCCACTTAAGAGTGAGAATATGTGGTGTTTGTTTTTCCATCCTTACATTAGTTTGCTGAGGATAATGGCTTCCAGCTCCATCCATGTCCCTGAAAAGGACATGATCTCATTCCTTTTCATGGCTGCATAGTATTTAATGGTGTATATGTACCACATCTTCTTTATCCAATCTATCGTTGATGGGCATTTAGATTGATTCCACGTCTTTGCAGTGAACATACATGGGCATATATCTTTATAACAGAATGATTTGTATTCCTTAGGGTATATACCCAGTAATGGGATTCCTGGGTCAAATGGTATTTCTGCCTCTAGGTCTTTGAGGAGTTGCCATACTGTCTTCCATAGTGGTTGAACTAATTTACACTCCCACCAACGGTGTAAAAATGTTCCTTTTTCCTTTCCACAACCTCACCAGCATCTGTTGGTTTTGACGTTTTAATAATAGGGATTCTGACTGGCATGAGTATCTCACTGTGGTTTGATTTGCATTTCTCTAATGATCAGAGATGTTGGGCTTTTGTTTCATATGTAAAACTCTTGATAAATACTTGAAAAGTTGACCATAATCATGGACAGTCATCATTATACTGCTGTCTACAATCTCTGGTTTAAGGGTACTAAAGAGGTTATACATCAGTATTTTGAATTTGTTTGTTTTTAGGCTGCAAAAGTACAATTATTTAAAGTATACATATTACTTCAATAGACGAATGCCTTACATAACATATAGTTACTTTATCAATTCCAGACAACCTAAGAATTTCATTTCCAGCTATATGACTGACAAATTAACATGACAACACCAACACTAAAGCATTAGAAAAGCTAAATACAGGTTAGCAAACATTCTTCTGGGGCAGAGTACTTAAAAATACATCAGAGAAAAAGGATATTATCCAAAAATGTCAAGCATATTTGACAAAGAACCAAACATAAAATTAGAATATTTATTAGAAAATAAATATACTTGTTATAGCAGAAACCCCCTAAATATTCAAACTCTAAGACTATTACATTCACTTATTTGACATAAAATTTGTGTCTGCAATTATGTCTCAGCCATTGTGATCCAGAACATCAAGATATTTTGTATATATTATATTCAGGATTGAATTTCAGCCAGGACACAGCATAATACAGGAGACATGGCAGATACCCAATAACAGTTTGTTACATTATTTGAAATGAACAAATCACCTTAGACTAAGTACTCTGATTTAATTAGCAAGCATCAATTTGATGTGAGGATACCTATTATCTATTAATTAAACAAAAACACACACACACATACACACACACACACACAATTTATCTGATGAAGTTGCATACTAGGTATACCAGTTGTTCATTGCTACAAAGCAAATTGCTACAAACATTGTGGCTTTGAGCAATATTAATTTGTTATATCACAGCCAGGTAAGTAAGAACTCTAGGATGACATGACTCATTCATGGCTGGATTATTTTCATCGGGTGTCCCAGTACTGAAACCAGGGTATCAGCAGGTTGGTCTGTTATTTGGAGGATATGGAAGAATCCACATCTAAACTCATCCAGATTGTTGGCAGAAGTGGAGGTCCCCGTTTCCTTGCTAGCTATCAGCAGGGAGCCACTCTTAGCTCCTGGAGACCACCTGCATTCCTTGGCCTCTAGGACTGAGAGTGGTCCCATTCATCTTCGAAACCAGCAAAGATGCATCAAATCCCATCCCAAGCTTTGGATCTCTGATTCCTTTCACCAGTACATTAGAAGTTGGCTTTTAAAGGGTTTCATGTAATTAGATTATCTCCTTTTTTGCCACATAATATAATATAGTCTGTAGTCATGGGTGTGGTATCTCCTCATATGCAAAGTTTCCACTGCACTGAAATGGAATAGAATTACACAAAGGTGAGGGCTATCGGGGACTTCTATAGAATTCTGCCTACTGCATGCCAAGTGTGTTACTTAGTTGGTAGTTATGCTACATATTAAAAGAAGATAGAACATGGCCAGGTGCAGTGGCTCACGCCTGTAATCTCCGCACTACGTGAGGCTGAGGCAGGTGGATCACCTGAGGTCGGGAGTTCGAGACCAGCCTGACCAACATGGAGAAACCATGTCTCTACCAAAAATACAAAAATTAGCCTGGCGTGGTGGCACATGCCTGTAATCCCAGCTACTTGGGAGGCTGAGGCAGGAGGATTGTTTGAACCTGGGAGGCAGAGGTTGTGGTGAGCTGGGACCGTGCCAGCCCGGGCAACAAGAGCGAAACTCCCTCTCAAAAAAAAAGAAGAAGATAGAACATATGCTTATTAATTTAACAAACATCTATAGCACTCCATGTACCAGATGCTATTACTACAAAGATTAATAAACCATAGTCCCTGCCCCCAAGGAGATTGACTTATAATATGGGTTTACTGTGGTGAGTGCAAGAATGGAGAACTCTTGAATATATAGGAGATGGATCTGAAACTTGACCTGGGACCTAGATGGGTACTAGCATGAGACAATAAAATCTAAGCAGCTTCTCAGATGGCAGAGGGCCTTGCACATCATGCTAAGGGATTTGGTTGTATTCTGTAGTTGATACAGAGCCCTTGGTAGTTATCAAGCAAGGGAATGGCATGAGATTCCTGCAAACAGCAGTCATCCAGACATTGACAATGGCCCTAGCAATCAATAGTATAATACCAGCTTCAGCATATGCAGACTGAGTCACTATTATCGTTACTGCTTTGGGGAGAAGCAAATTCTAATGACCTAGTGGCCAAAAATATTAGTGCAATTTTCAAAGGAACCTAATTTGTAATCGACCATCACCTCAGCACTGAGAAAATCTGACTCAGCCCGGCATCTCCTCCATCAATATTCTGTGACAAATTTCTAATTTGTCATAATCTACTATGTCATCCTTCCAAACTTTCATGACTTTCCCACCCACCCTCTGCCAGGCTTTTCAACTACCCACAAAAAAAGATTTTTTTATAGACTAGAATTGAAGTTTTGTGCACATTTTTTTTTTAAGCTGCACATTTTTTACCTGCTGTTGCTTCCTGAGAAAAGGTTACAGGAATCTCAAGTAAATTTTAATGAGTTGGCTTCTTGGGTCTCAGAACTGATTTATGTAGGGAAGCATTTGAGATTTTCTAGTAAGTGCATGGTTGACATGAATTATCACGCAGGTGTACACCATTCCACATACATAGTCCTGTTAGTTTAAAGAGTATCCAAGTTACAGAAACAGAATAATTTTTAAATGTCACTGTTGGATCTCTGCTAACACGAAGAACTAAGTATTTAGAAAATTAAATTTCTGCCTCCTAGAAGTGACTCATCATTAACTTCTTGTCAGAGGAATATATTGTTTAAAGAAATAATAAACATGGAGGAGAAACAACTATTTCCTGATTAAGAGGAGAAGAAAAAAAATCAAGTAACTCCCTTTGCATGACTGTCCCTACTCGTGCGTCCATCCTGTTCTCCCTCCCGTTAGCAGACATGTGTATGACTCATGAGATTCTATTTGAAGTTTCAGCTCCACTACTTTCCTCCCAGAGTAGCATTTTCTGGCAAAACTCTATGAGGTAATAAAATGGAGAAGCCTGAGCTTTCAAGATTCCTGACTACCAAGAAGACAGGTCAACGTTTTTAAACAGGAAGGCTCAAAAATCAAAATGGTAATATTTAAAGGAACATAATGTCATCTCCCCTAAATATATTATTTTTAAAATCCATACCACAATAAGGTAATGGGAAGTTTTAGGGTTTCTATAAATTAACTTCTGAAATATCTAAATTTCTCAAAAAGAATTTTGTTTTATTCAATTAAAAAAAAAAAAAATGCTTCTGAACACCTACTATGTTGAGGCAGGATACCCTGCACAGGAAATACAATGTCGAATGAAGCGCCTTGTCAAATTCTATTATAACCATAGGGTGTTGGGAGTTTATATCCTTGGAAACCTTCAAATATCAACCCCCAACCCACGCATTGCAACCATGGAAGCTTTAGTGATCTTCCCAACTGAGGTAGAAGGTAGGTGGCGCTTGACTCTGGACCAGACTGAAGACTGGCCACAACCTGGAAGAGGCACCAAAAGCACCTTTCCATAAGACACACCTACCAGCACCATGACAGTTTACCATCGCCATGGCAACACCCAAAAGTTACTGCCTATTGTCTAGCTATTTCCTGAACAACTCACCATTTCATTAGCATGAAGTGGGTATTAATATGACTGCCAAACTGCCCCTAGGGCTGCTGCTCTCTGCACTCTGCCTACGGAGTAGCCCTGCTCCACAGGGTCAGTCACGGAACTGGAATACTGCTGACACCTCAATAAAGCTGTTTTCTTCTACCACCGGCTCACTCTTGAATTCCTTCCTAGGCAAGGCCAAAAACTTGAGCTAAGCCCCATTTTGGGGGCTCACCTGTCCTGCAACACAATTGTATGTTATAACTTCTTCCCACAAGGAATCAACCGTATTTAGAGCCTTTAGCCCATTCTTCTTCATATTCAAGTTATTTATTCAATTGTCTTTTTAATCACCATTATCAAAACAACATAGTTCACCGTATTCTAACTCCCCCAACACATCCCTTTATGAACTACAAATCCTCCGAGACAAAGACTTTCCATTACTTCTGTAGCCCTCAAAGCAGAAATGTTAAGAAAATATTTGACAAATTGAAATATTTCAGTTAATTGCCTTTCATTTTCTATAACTCCAACGACTCAATGAAGAGTCCAGTTGTATAATGTGAGGTCATAGTCACAGCACCTATTCCTGTGGTCTTGTAGAGTTATGGAAGAATCTATTATTTTGCCATTCTTAGGGTTAGCAAAATTTCCTAAAAACCTAAATTCCATTGAATAGTACTAAGAATATGTTACTTTCTGATATAATAGTAGACAATAAATTTTCTATAATTTAAGGGATGTCTTGTCCGATTTCAAGAATAATTCCCAGTCGGTTGGCATCTACAAAGCAGGGCAGGCAAAATTCTATAGGAAAAGAGCCTTGCAAAATTTCACAGGTGGAAAAGTCAACCTCTCCTTATCTTACAAAAATACAGTAATTAGATCATTTTTCTCAATATATAGAAGGATTCTTAAGTCTTCATTTGAATATCAGTCAAGATATTGACTATTAACAAATAGATGCTTTCTGTATCTTTGGAAAATTAAATAATAGGCTTCAAAAATAATATTCAATTCATTTAGTCTATTAACAGGGTCCAAATGCATGAATGTTTAGGGCAGACTAGAACACCTGTCTTTTAACTGGAGTTCTGCTGATTGGTAGGTAGATGCCACAGTTGGTACCAACAGCTGTGGGAGATAGATAGGTTGTGAGTCATTTTTTTGCTGGTAGGTATCTAGTCTTACATTTTGCATGAGGTATAGACATATTGAAACTAACAATATAATTGCCACACTGAACCACACTCTACTATTCTAACACTCAACCCCTGAAATCAGAATCCTTGCTGCATTGACAAACTTTTTAACACTGTTCTATTTTAACTTTGTTCCCCTAATATTATTAATCATTATTCATATTTTGGAAGAAAAATCTAGCAGAACACTGTCAGCCTAATCCTCTATTCAGCAATGTCTGGTAAGAGAAGTTTCCCAAGAGGTGCTCCTTCTTGGAAAGGAGAGTGGAATGTTTCATAAGGTTCTGGCAAGAGAGCATCACCAAAGTCAGCAAGTGCAAATTATTCTTGCATCTTAGCAGCCATTACTTGGGCAGCCTGGTTTCATCAAGAAAAGTGAAGAGAAATGTCACTGGATAAATTCAAGTGAAGGCAAGGTGGGGAAGCACAGCTGCCAGGGACAATGACATGCAAATACCACAGTGGGTAACTTTTTTTTCAACTTTTAGTTTAGATTCAGGGGGTACATGTGCAAATTTGTTACATAGGCATATTGTGTGATCCTGAGGTTTGGGATACAAATTATCCCATCACCCAGGAAGTAAGCATAGTACCTAATAGATAGGTTTTCTTTCTTCTTCTTTTTTTTTTTTTTCTTTTTTGAGTCAGAGTCTCACTGTGTTGCCCAGATTGGGGTGCAGTGATGCAGTCTCAGCTCACTGCAACCTCCGCCTCCTGAGTTCAGGCAATTCTCCTGCCTTAGCCTCCAGAGTAGCTGGGACTACAGGCACCCGCCACACACCCAGGTAATTTTTGTATTTTTAGTAGAGAAGGGATTTCACCATGTTCGCCAGGTTGGTCTCGAACTCCTGACCTCAGATGAGTGCCCACCTCGGCCTCCCGAAGTACTGGGATTACAGGCATGAGCCACTGCCCCCCGCCAGGTAGTTTTTCAAACCTTGCTTCCCTCTGTCCCCACTCTTTAGTCCCCAGTGTCTATTATTCCCATTTTTATGTTCATACGTACTCAATGTCTAGCTCCCACTTATAAGTGAAAATATGTGTTACTAGATTTTCCATTCCTGCCTTAATTCACTTAGGATAATGCTGCATCCGTGGTGCTGCAAAGGACATGATTTTATTCTTTTTCTGGCTGCCTGGTAGTCCATGGTGTATATGTTCCCACAATGGGAAATTCTGAAGTCTCAAGTCCTGCAGGGTTTCTCACAAGATTAAGTTGATTGAAATTAAAGGCTAAAACAAAATAAGAAAATTGGCAATAAGTAACAACAAAACTCCACAATAAGTAGATAGCTTCTAGCTCAGGACATTACATCACTATAGTACTGTGCATGCTATAGTACATATATACTATATATGTATATGTACTATATGTGTACGTGTACTATATATGTAGTGTACTATGTGTACTATATATGTAGTGTACACTACACATATGTAATGTACTATACACACATACACATATAGTACTATATAGTACTATAGCATACATGTATATACATATGCTATATATAATATAGAGTATACACATATATGTATACTATCTGTGTACACTATATGTAGTATACATACACATACATATATATGTATAGTATATACTATCTCTAGTATACACATATGTGTATATATAGTGTACATATACTATAGTATATACAGTACTACAGTATATACATATATACTATAAATAGATAGTATACATATATACATATACTAACTATATATACAAATATACTATCTACATATAGTATATCAGTGTATACTATTATAGTGTATATACATAGGGTACATATGTAGTACAAAGTATAGAATAGATCATCATATAATAACTTAATGGATTTTGTTAAATATTTATTCAACTCCTGCTGAGCAAAGGATATTAATTTTGGTCAACATGTTGCAAAATGATGCAGTTACTTCTTGGTAGGAAGCAATTTGGTATAATGGCTACACTGGATCTTTTTATGATTTGGAAAAATATTAGCCTTGGTTACATGATTTTATAGATTTTTCTGTTCTGATAGTTGTTAAAACTACAAAATTAATTTTACTTTATTTGTATATTTAGTTATTCATTAAAAAATGTATTAGTACTATATGTAAAGTGTTTTGCTAAGGCATTATAGAAAATGAAGTATTTGATTTGGATGCTTTAATATGCTTGGGATAAAAGTGGTAAGATAAAAATATTTTAGCAATATTAATGAGAATCTTTGGCACAAGGTAAGTAACTATATGTTTATTTTCCATATCATGCATCATTACTTCTTTATTTACAACTAATAAAAAATGAGAAAGTGTAACACCTTTAAAAATCATCCATAATTTCACCTTCTGGTAATAAATGGTATTAAGACTTTATATCTTTCAGCCTTTTTTCCATGCATGTAAGTGAATTATATGTGATGAGGAAAAATACAGCATCATTAGTTCTGTGCTGGCTGGGAATCCCATGACTGACAGCAGTGTGCCTTCGTGTTTACTGTCCAGAATGAGGTTGTAGGGGATGGGGAGATATAAGAGGAAGCAAGGCTGGCTTGAATAAGCTACACAGAAAAGAGTATAGCATAATAAAATAGATCTGGAATGTGGAAAGAAAAAAGAAAAGACCAGTCCAGTAAAGACTGTGGTGTGAAACTTTAGGTGATCTGGAGAGATGGGATAAAGCTTTGAGTAGAGGAGAGAGAGAAAGAGAGACAGACAGAGACTGAGAGAACAGAAGCAAGTTTAAGAAATGTATGCCATTTAAATTTACATTGCTTTTCAAATTTTGGGAAGATGTCACACTTCTAATTATTGAATGAAGACCCACAGGTGATTCAACTTAAATGAATATGTTTCCTCATTTTTATGACACCTGTTGGATTTCTATCCAGCTCTGTGCATTCCCTTTATTCCAGTAACAGCATCGACTCCACAGACCTATTCCTGGCAGCCACACTTGAAATGACATAATCTATTTCTGTGGCCATACTTCATACACTAAGGATAGACCTCATATATGTATATATTATTGGTCCAAGTCTCTCCAGAAATTTGAAACTGGAATTTACAGAATGCCTAGCAGTTTCTAGATATAGCTGGACTGTAATGCATAAAGTTAGGACTCCTGGGATAGACATAACCCACCACATGGATCATGGAATTAAAAGAGAGAGAGATGAAAGATGAAGAATACTGACAACTTCTTAATACATGTAATACATGGGTGAGACTTTTCTTGGGACATTTCTCATAAGAAGTAGCCTTGGGATCCTTGAGATCTCTTTGTTTTGTTAAAATAAATTCTCTTTTTTTTTGTTTTGACTATTCAAGTTAGCATCTTTTTTTTTTGCAACCCCACACACACACACACACACAGATGTTGGGTAACCTGTCTTTTCTCATTCAGTAATATCGCAGGAATCTTTGTCATATTAATAAATATAGATTTACCTCTTCTACATTAATTACTGCATCATTTTGGACTGAAAATGCCCCATAACTTATTTAATTAATCCCTATTTTGTACATGTTTTGCTTTAATTAATCTTTACACATACACCTGCATAGTTTCCTTAGGAAAAATTTATAATAGCATACATGCTGGATCAAAGAGTGAGTATTTCTCTTAAGACTTTTGAGACATGTTGACAAATTATTTTACAAATATGTAACAATTCATCAAAAATAGCTGTAAGTATTGACTAGTTAAATAGGAGGTGAGACACACATCCTGTTTTAATGTACAGCCCTTTGATTGCTAGAGCAGTACAATATTTATTCACATGTAGGTCATTTTCTTTCTTTGTTAATTATACTTTTACATTCTATACATTCTATTCCTAACTCTTTTTTTTTTTTTTTTTTTTTTAAGATGGAGTCTCACCCTATCATCCAGGCTGGAGTGCAGTGGTGCAGTCTCAGGTCACTGCAACCTCCACCTCCTAGGCTTAAGTGATTCTCCTGCCTCAGCCTCCCAAGTAGCTGGGATTACAGGTGCCCACCACCGCGCCCAGCTAATTTTTTGTTTCTTTAGTAGAGATGGGGTTTCACCATGTTGGCCAGGCTGGTCTCGAACTCCTGACCTCATAATCGGCCCGCCTCAGCCTCCCAATCTTAACTCATTTCTAAAAAGGTATATGGTTTTGCCTCTTTGATTTGTAAGAGATCTTTTAAATATATTAAAAGTAAGGAGTTCTGAGATAGACCTGGATATGGAATTAGAGAGGAGATGAAAGATGAAGAATACTGACAAATTTTTAATATTTTAAATATATTAAAAGAAATTTTGAATATAAATATCAGTCCCATTTTAGCATATGTGCTACACATACGTTTCCCTAGTTTGTTATTTGACTTTCATTTTTCTGTCTGGTGGGTTTATGACCATTTTGTTTTAAATTTTTCTTAATTTATCATATAGCAATCTTAACCTTCTACATTTCTGCGTCTGAGAATACACTTAGAAATTCCTCTTGCATTCCAAGATTATATAACCAGCCAATTGGTTCTCTTAGTTTTTCCAGGAAGGGAATCATATGATCATCTCTGTCATATTATTTAAAACTCTTTTTCCTTTCTTCTTCCTTCCTCCTTTTTCTTTGTCTGATTACATTGACTAGAATGTCCAAAACAATAGTCAAAAAAGAAAAAAACCAACATAGATAGTAGGCATCCTATGTCTTGTTCCAAACTTCAGTGGAGAAAGCATGTAGTGTTTTTCTGTTAAGTCGATGTTCGGCAATTGGATTCTGAAACACCCTTTTTATACTACCAAAGTAACTTGCCGTTCACAGCTTCCTGGGAGGTCCTGTGCAAATTGGAAGTTGACTTTGCTCAAATGCCACTTCAGCATCTCTAGAGCTAATTTTTTCTCCTTTGACCTATTGATGAGATAAATTATATTAATAGATTTTCTGATATTGCACCATCCTTAAAATCCTAGAAAAAATTTAATTTGGTTATGATGGCATTATATGTTTTAATTCCTCTTTGAAAACCTTAAGATCTATATTCATAAGTACTACTTGTTTATCATTTTTATTTTTTTACATCTTTTTCTAGTACTTATAGTATGAATATAGTAGCTATAGAAAAAGAATTCAAAATGTAATTTTCTATTACTAATAACAGTTAACTGTGTAGAGGAGGTCTATTCTATTATTCACCCACTACCCCTCTCTCTATTCTTAACCATGTGGTTTTGTGGGGTTTTTTTTTTTTAACTTTTTTATTATGGAAATTTTCAAGCATATGGAAAAGTAAACTGAAATACAGTGAATCCAACATTTGGTCCCAGCTTCAAAAACGACCAAATTCTTCACAATTTGTGTATGTGTGTGCTTTTAAGGAGCAGAGAGTTTAATAGGCAAGAAAGACGAGAGAAGGCAGAAAGAAGAAGCTCCCCCATACAGAGACGGGGTGGAGGTGGTTGGGGGGAGGCTCCAAAGCCAAAAGAGGAGGTCCCTCCCCAATTTTTTTCATCTATACCCCCTCGTGTTTTAAAAATTTAATGCTTGTTATCATGTGATTTCACAGTAAATTCTTCATGATATATCTTTAAAGGATGCAGTGAAATGAACCAATAAAGTGCCTTAGTTCTTTAAGCTTATAAGTTTTTTGTTTGTTTTTTACTTTAAGCAAAACATTTTATCTAAGGTAGATAGCACAGTTTGTGTGTCTAGAACATTTCACAGGCCTTGCTTATACATTCCTGGGTCTAATATGTTTGGGGGACCACTCCTCTGATGTAATCTTTGCATTTCTTCTATGCATATTAATCTAATCAGAGTTCCTCTCATATGCTTTATGTGTTGTTTCAAAAATAAACTTCTCTATTCACTGTTTTTGGTTTATTATTTTCTCCTTTTTTCTCTATTTCTCCTATACCTTTCTCCGATAGCTCTTTGGTATATTTTAATATTCCTTTATTAGTTTTCATTGAATGGTACTTTAGTTAACTTATATCTATGGCCTGTTGCTTAATAATAAACAATGAGGCCATGAATTATCTAATATTTTGTGAAGTAAATAGTTTTACTTTGGCCCAGAAGTCATACAAGAAAATATTTTCCATGTTTCTAAGTAGTTAATTTTTATTATTGACCTTTTGTTATTAATATCAGTGTGATGGCTTTGTGATTAAAGAATGTGTTCTGCAGACTTTACACATTTACTGAGAAATATATTTGTGGCTGAATACACCATTGTTTATGATAAATGTTCAAAGGCACCACTTAAGAGAATGTATATCCTCAGTAATAAATGCAAAGTTTATAATATTTATACATGTGCCCTAATCTGCTTTGTGTTGCTATAACGGATTGAGACTGGGTAATTTAAAAAGAAAAGAAGGCTTATTTGGCTCATGGTTCTGACGGTTGGAAAGTCCAGGATTGGACATCTGCATCTGGTGAGGGCCTCAGGCTGACTCCTCTCATGGCAGCAGGTGATGGGAGCTGATATGCGCAGAGATCACATGGCAACACAAGAAGCAAAAGGGAAAGTGGGGAAGTGCCAGGAGCTTTTACACAACCAGCTCTCTTGGGAACTAATAAAGTGAGCATCACTAACTCCAAAGGAAGGGCATTAATCTATTCATGAGGGATCCTCCCTCACAGCCCAAACATCTCCCAACAGGCCCCACCTCCAACATTCGGGGTAAATTTCAACATGAGGTTTAGAAGGATCAAACATCAAACCCTAGCAACATGTACGTATGTAACTGTAAAATCAACATTTTTTGTTTTTATATTAGTCACACCTGTATTTCCAGAAATATGGCGGACCATATATCCTGAAAAATTATCCCAAACTACCTAGAAATGAAATACACCTGTAATCCCAGCACTTTGGGAGACCAATGTGGGCGGATCACCTGAGGTCAGGAGGTTGAGACCAGCCTGATCAACATGGAGAAACCCCATCTCTACTAAAAATACAAAAAAAAAAAAAAAATGGTCGGGTGTGGTGGCATATGCCTGTAATCCCAGCTGCTCAGGAGGCTGAGGCAGGAGAATCCCTTGAACCCGGGAGGAAGAGGTTACTGTAAGCCGAGATTGCGCTATTGCAATCCAGCCTGGGCAACAAGAGCGAAACTCCATCAAAAAAAAAAAAAAAACTCCGTCTCAAAAAAAAAAAAAAAGAGAGAGAGAAAGAAAAAATGGTGGTAGATACATAGGTAGATAGATAGATAGATAGATAGATAGATAGATAGATAGATAGACGAGTCCTCTTTAAATGAAGAGCTAAGCATCCAAGAATAGGAAAAATTCTTAGGAAGAAAAATAGGGTGTTTAGAAAGCTGAAACCTGAATGGTAGCTGAGGCTGAAATTTATGGATCATGTATTTTGAGAAACTTCTAGGGAGCAGGAAACAAGTCCTTGTACCTACTTAAGGGAGCTGGGACTGAGGCACCCACCACCCACACTTATTAAAGGTTGCAGGTTTTATCACATACATAGAAGTAAAAGGACTGGCAATAATAGCTCAAAGAACAGCAAAGATGAAATATAAGTACAACATTGTGAGATTCGTATACTCTATATGAAGTGGTGAAGGTAGATCGTAATTTATTCAAGATATATAGTAAACCAGCCAGGCGTGGTGGTTCATGCCTGAAATCCCAGCACTTTGGGAGTCTGAGGCGGATGGATCACCTGAGGTCAGGAGTTCCAGACCAGCCTGGCCAACGTGGTGAAACACCATCTCACTAAAAATACAAATGGTAGCCAGGCATGGTGGTGGGCGCCTGTAATCTCAGTTACTCGGGAGCCTGAGGCAGGAGAATCTCTTGAACCTGGGAGGCAGAGGTTGCAGTGAGCCAAGATTGGACCACTGCACTCCAGCCTGGGCAACAGAGTGAGACTCCATGTAAAATAAAATAAAATGGATGTATAGCAAACCTAGAACAGCCACTAAAAGATAAAGCCAAGAAAGGAGAGAAAATGGAATTCTGAAAAATACTCATTTGTTCCAAAAGAAGGCAGGAAAAAGAAGGAAGAAAAAAACAAATACAGGACAAATAGGAAACAAATAGCAAGAGTGAGATGTAAAGCACAGCAACTTGATAAATACACTGACTGTAATTTAAGTGAACCCAGTGGACTCAGAGTGAAACAGACCAGGGCCAGGACTTCATCGATTTCCTTTCCCCTGTATATACATGTCTGGGGCATGGGATGGGGGCTGTGTGGGGAAATGATACCACTTAGGGTCCTTGGATATCAGTTCCAACTTGGATCTGTATCCAACAGCTTGCAAGACAGCTGGGTCTTGTCCTTTCTCCAGTGTACATTTATCCAAATAAATAGCTCTAGGGGTCTTTGTTGAAGGAATAAGACAATCACTATTTCAGACACGTGCCGTGGAGTTGCGGAGTTCTTTTCTGTGAAGACTCTAGCTCTTCTTCAGTCGATGAGTTCAGAGTGAGAAAGCTCAAGCCTAGATATTGGACAAGGGCTAATTTTATTTATTTATTTATTTATTTATTTATTTGTACAGGATCTTTCTCTGTCACCCAGGCTGGAGTGCAGTGGTGCCATCATAGCTCACTGCAGCCTTGAACTCCTGGACTCAAGCAATCCTCCTGCCTCAGCCTCCCGAGTAGCTGGGGCTACAGACATGTACCACCATGCCTGGCTAATTTTTTTTGTTTGTTTTTAATACAGACAGGGTATCACTATGTTTCCTAGGGTGGTCTTGAACTCCTGGCCTCAAGCAATCCTCGTGCCTTGGTTTCCCAAAGTGCTGGGTTCACACACATGAGCCACTCTACCTGACCTATTTGCTTTTTCCACGTCAGATGAGTAATGTGCCCGTGTTGCAATAAAGTTTGAGAGTGACACATCTCACACATGCATGTGAATACTCAATCATCACACTTACGAACTACCAAAGGATCTCATCATTTTCTGTCGGAGCACCCACCTCAGCCTCTGCTCATCCATGTTTTGTTTTTTTGGTTTTGTTTTGTTTTGTTTTGTTTTGTTTGAGACGGAGTCTCACTCTGTCGCCCCTGCTGGAGTGCAGTGGTGTGATCTTGGCTCACTGCAACCTCCGCTTCCTGGATTCCAGTGATTTCCTGCCTCAGCCTCCCGAGTAGCTGGGATTCCAGGTGCATGCCGCCATGCCCAGCTAATTTTTGTATTTTTAGTTGAGATGGGGTTTCACCATGCTGGCCAGGATGGTCTCGATCTCTTGACCTCATGATCCACCTGCCTCAGCCTCTCAAAGTGCTGGGATTATAGGCGTGAGCCACCATGCCTGGCCTGCTCATCCACTCTTTGTATCTTTTGACGGCATGGAGTAAGCAAGGCCTTTACTGACAACTGCTTTGGACACTGTGATGCACCACTCAGGTGCCTCTTCTATGAACGACTTGGAGTCCCAGATGCTGGGATGCCCTCTGAAGGCACCTTTGAACTGCCAGCATCCTTAGGTGTCACCCAGCTGTAGAGACACTGTCTACTAAGGTCATGCTGTTTCCCAGAATGGCCTACATCCAGTGACTGCTTGGTGCAGAAATATAAAGGGCTAGCATCCCCACTCAACTCAGGACAATACTAAAGGGCCATTTCGACTCCAGGGCTCCCCTGCAGTTGGCCAAGACTAGTGTTGGGTCTGCCACAGAGCTGGATTTCCCTCTGCTCAATCTTGCTTCCATAACCTGCCTTCCACAGGTATTGACTCCACATACATCCTAAATTCTGTCCTAGAACCTGCAACAGTTGATCCCAGGAGTATTCTGTGGAAGCAGGAGATAAGATGGGGTTTTGAAGATAGCACCTGCCACTGGCTGCAGTAAGGACTACATCCATAGGGGTAGGCAGAACACAGGTGCTCCCAGAAACTTTTGCTGGTGGTAAACCGGGATGGCATATCAGTAGTACAGTGTGCACTAGCTGGTGTATCAGAAATTTGAGAAAGATGGAGGGAATCGTAGCTACAAGGTCAAGAAAATTGGATGAGTAGGGTTAAACTGTGTTAAACTCTGGAAATATGTAACAAAAATCTGAGACTTATTAATGGAAAACTATGTCTGAAAGCCAGATGGTGTTCTTTGTCACATACCTCACATTGGGAAGGCAGTGAGAACTGAGGGCTATGTCCAGGTATGAATTGTGGAGGTGACTGAGCTCCACAATTAGTTTAGTTAAAATAAAACTAAAGACAAATCCACTATACTGAGGTCAGGGTTTGGTTTAGAAAGAATGTGTCCTGGCCAGGCGTGGTGGCTCATGCCTGTAATCCCAGCACTTTGGGAGGCTGAGAAAGGCAGATCACTTGAGCCCAGGAGTTTGAGACCAGTCAGCCCAATATGGGGAAACCGTGTCTCTACCAAACATACAAAAATTAGCCAGATATGATGGCCCATGCCTGCAATCCCAGCTACTCAGGCAGCTGAAGCAGGAGAATCACTTGAACCCGGGAAGCAGAGGTTGCAGTGAGCCAAGATCGTGTCACAGCCTCGGTGACAAGGGCAAGACTCTCTCAAAAAAATAAGAAGGGAGGAAGGAAGGAAGGGAGGATGAGAGGGAGGGAGGGAGGGAAGGGGAGGAAAGGAAGAAAGGAGGAAAGGAAGAAAGGGAGAAAGGGAGAAAGAGAAAGAGACAAGGAGATAAAGAAAGAGGGAAAGGAAAAGAAAGGAAAGGAAGAAGAAGGAAGGAAGGAAGGAAGAGAAGGAAGGAAGAAAAAGGAAAAGAAAGGAAAGAAGAAAGAAAAGGAAAAGGAAAAGAGAGAGAGAGAGAGAGAGGGTCCTGATACATAGGAAGGAGGTGTCTGGTTTGATGCTCTCCCCAAATCTTAAATTCCTAGATGTCTTTGAATCCTTTGAGCCTGCACCAATGTCCATTCTTTCTATTAAAAGTTAGCATGCTCCACCTTGCCTGAAGACAATGCTAGAAATCTCTCCCTTGCAAGTCAAAATGTGTCCCACTTGAGATCTGCCTTTAAGTCCTTTTCTGGCCTCTCTAGGCCTATAAGTCAGGTGAAGTCATAACTTAGGCCAGTCAGGAATGTGCTGGGCCTGATGAGGAAAGAAAGGAAACTATACTTCAAAACGAGCTGCAAGACTTAGCCTGTGCACACGGGAAATATATATGCGACAGTGAGTTCTGTAGTTGGTCCCACTAACCTTCCTCTTCTTGGTGTCCCACAGACACACCAGCTGAAAGAGCAGTTCCTAGAAAATGTGTGACAAAGTAGACACAAGAGGTAGACTGTACTGAACACTGTAATACATCACCCAGGTCCTCAGTCAATAAAGGGCTCATTGCTCCAGTTTTTAGGGATGTTATTATCAGATAGGCTTCAGTTGGCAAACCCTTTTGGGATTTGTCAGTGACAGAGAGCTGTCTTACCCAACATTATACCCAGTGATGGGTCATTTTATGGTTCAACCTGCCTGGACCAGGGGATGCCCAGATATCTGGTGACACATCCTTTCTAGATATGTCTAGGAGGATGTTTCTAAAAGGGATCAGCATTTGACAAAGTAGACTGGGTAAAAAAGACACCCTCCCCAGGGTGGATGGGCATCATCCAATCCATTGAGGACCTGAATACAACAAAAAAGGTGGAGAAAGTTTGAATTCCCTCCTAATCTGATTGCTGGAGCCAGGACGTTGATCTTCCCCTGCACTCAGCCCTCCTGCTTCTCAGGCCTTCAGTCTTGGAGTAGAATTTACAGAACCAGCTTTCCTGGGTCTCCAGCTTGCAGATGGTGGAATCACATCTGCCTCCAGAATCAGCCTCCATAAGCCTGTATAGTCATATGAGCCTATGGCTTACAATAAATCTCTCTTGAGAGAGAGAGAGAGAGAGAGAGAGATTTAGATGTCTGTCCCATTGATTCTGTTCCTCTGCAGAATCCTGACTAATACCTGCCCCTTCCCAAGGTGGCCAACATCTATTCATTGATCAATGTGGGACAATAAGGCCTGGCCATCCCAACCCAACTTGGAACACTGCTAAAAAACCATGTGAGTTTCACAGCTCACCCTGCGGATCAGCCAGGCTTGTATGAAGTTCATTTCCCTCTGCTTAATGCCACTTTCTTTCCCTCAGTTTCACAAGTTTCAATCCCAAGGACATACCTGAGTGAACAACCTGCTTCCTAAACACCAGCCTGTTTCTAGAGAACCCAGCCTGTGACAGCGGCTCAACACTCTTGCCCTTAGGAAAACCATATGCCATTTCCTAAGTCCCCTGCAGATCAGGTTCCCCTGAATGCAATTCCAGTCTTACTACCTGTTATAGGAATTATGTTCATCTTTCTTCTGATTCTTAAAGGCTGCCTCCTGGCCTCCGCTATCCTGGGATCTACTATCCTCGTTGCTATTAAAAAGCTCAGTTCTGCAACACCGTCAGCTACCTTCAGCCCCAACTTACAGAAGACAGACTTTCCTGAGGTTCTCAAAATGCTGGTGCCCCTTCTCCTCACCAGGGCATTTCTTATCAATTTGGCCAATGTCGTATTTTCTGGACCCTCCTGACGACGGTCAGCTGGTGGGTTTTCTGGTTAGGTAGAGTAGACTCATTCTAGCATTTTCAAGGCCTTGAACACCCCTTCTTCCACAATCTCTCATGAGTTTTCTGGCATCTCTACTTCTGTTAATGAGGGGTATCAGTTTTTCCAAGCTAAAAGCCATGCTTACTAACTGTTATTTAGCAACACATCAAGAAACTTTATAACAGAGAAGTCTTGAGGTCACCACTTTGGTCACTCAGGTGATCAGAGTAAACACCATTGGACACATTAAAATCACTTGAGAGGATGCAGTGAGAACACAGTATCCCCTGTGAGAGACTCCCACCCAAAATCCCTAACCTAGATCTCCTCATGAGGAAACATGAAACTCAGATCCAGTGACATTCTGCAAAACAACTGTCCTAGTGTTAAGGTCATTGTCATGCGCTGAACTGTGTCACGCCCCCAAATTCATATGATGAGGCTCTAACTCCCCAATGTGACTATATTTACCGATAGTGCCTTTAAGGGGGTAATGAAAGTGAAGTGGTCATAAGAGTGGGGCCTCCCATAGAACTGGTGATGATCCAAGAGGAAGGGAGAGTGAGTGTGCTCTCCAAGCTTGCACAGAGGAAAGGCCGTGACCACACAGAGAGAAGGCAGCCACCTATTAGCCAAGAAGGGAGGCCTCACAAAAAACAACCCTGATTGCACCTTAACCTTGGACTTCCAGCTTCTATACCTCTGAGCAAATGAATGTCCGTTGTTTAAGCCACTCCATCAGTGGTATTTTCCATGGCAGCCCAAGCTATCGCAGCCACAACATTTATGGAGATCTGCATTTTTCTACCATTCCTCTCTCTTTTCTTCCCTACTTATAGACATTTTAGCTAATATTTCCTAGCTTTATGATTCTTTTTCTAAATAAAGAACATTTCTTCTTGTATCCTACTAGGGCTGTAAACAATGTCCAGAGATTTACTTCTTGGAATATTTTCCAGGGGAAGTGTGTTGTATTCTTGCAGCTCCAAATCTGTTTTCTATGACCTTCAACAATGATAAATCAAACCCTCTATTTTTATCAGTTCTAAGTTAAAGAATATGATGAAGGCCGGGCTCGGTGGCTCACGCCTGTAATCCCAACACTTTGGGAGGCTGAGGTGGGTAGATCATGAGGTCAGGAGATCGAGACCATCCTGGCTAATATGGTGAAACCCCATCTCTACTAAAAATACAAAAAATTAGCCGGCATAGTGATGGGTGCCTGCAGTCCCAGCTACTCAGGAGGCTGAGGCAGGAGAATGGCATGAACCCAGGAGGGGGAGCTTGCAGTGAGCCGAGATCGCGCCACTGCACTCCAGCCTGGGTGACTGAGCGAGACTCTGTCTCAAGAAAGAAAAAAAAAATAAGAATATGACATAATATAATATATGACCCCTTTACATAAAATTTCTGTAAAAAGAACTATAATTTTTAACTAACAAAAAGCATGCTTACTCCTATCAAGACGTATAAAGTCTCAAAATTAAAAGTTGATCCTCATTAAAAAAAAATCATTATTCACTTCCCTGATATAAAGGAAAAAGGGCAAAAGTGTACTCTGTTATCTCTCACAGAATGGATAAAAAACTGCAAACAAACTTCAAAAGAGTGTAATGGCAGATGGGAATTGAATAATAACAAAATAAGGCTTGGATCTGCCCTCATTCTCTTTTGTGCCAGGCAAAAGTATATTTTCCACTCTTCACTTACTACTCCAATTAGAAAAAAAAAAAAAGCCAGATAAGAAAGTCAAAAAGTCCTGCCTGCACAATTCAAACCTTAATGAAGATAGAACCATATGGTAACACAATTCATGGAAAGGATAGGGGAAAAATATCTATTATCACAATTTAATAAAAACAATATTTGGCCGGGCACTGTGGCTCACGCCTGTAATCCCAGCACTTTGGGAGCCTGAGGCAGGCGGATCACAAGGTCAAGAGATCGAGACCATCCTGGCCAACATGGTGAAACCCCGTCTGTCCTAAAAACACAAAAATTAGCTGGGCGTGGTAGCTCACACCTGTAGTCCTAGCTACTCGAGATTCTGAGTCCGGAGAATCACTTGAATCTGGGAGGTGGAGGTTGCAGTGAGCTGAGATCGTGCCACTGCACTCCAGCCTGGTGACAGAGCAAGACTCTGTCTCAAAAAAAAAAAAAACTATATATATATATACACATATATATATATAGTTGTTATATATATAAAATATATATATATTTGTATTTGTACAAATATATATATTTGTAGCCAGATGCAGTGGCACGTGCCTGTAGTCGCAGCTTCTTAGGAGGCTGAAGCATGAGGATCACAAGCACAGCAATTCAAGGCTATAGTGCGGCATGATCACGCCTGTGGATAGCCACTACACTTCAGCCTGGGCAACCTAGTGAGACTCCTATGTCTAAAAGGAGTAAACAAATAAAATTAACAGTTGTACTGTTCTATACACTGTCTTTGTCCTCTAAACTTATTCACTTACTCTACAACAGAGCAACTATAGTTATAGTTAAAATTTCATCTGTTCAGTCTCCATTGTGGAATAAAAAAGAGAACATAATTTAGAGAGATCTGGCTTTTAGTCTGGGCTCCAATTCTTAAGTTCAGTGTAACTTTTCAAAATGTATCTTAATTGTGAAATGGGGATTGTGACAGAGTTGCATCATAAGAATGAACAAGAATAAACTCGAGAATAAATTTCAGAATGTATCTGTGAACCACAGATATATGCTGTGTAAACGAAAACTATACATTCAAACTTAAACCAAAGGAAAATGATTTTAAGAATATTTCCCAGTTTATTAATAAAAGAAAAAAATATGTTCGGTGTATTGATAATTGCATCATTTAACATATAGCCCCTAACTTGGATGTCTGCTCCCAAATAAATTCTATTTTGTCTACTTTGAAACTGAATTTTTCATCTGCTGACCTATTTGTCTCATTTATCCAAATGGTTCTGTTTGTTTCATTTCTTGATATTTCTGTTGTTTACAGTTTTAGCATTACTAAAGAACTGTATCATTTTCAATTACTGTTTTTTCTGATAATCCATCACAACAATGTAGGACTAATTAGCTTAGAAAAGCTAGCTGTTCCTAAAATCCCTGAGGAGAATCACAAGAAGCCTCAAACTAATTTCTCTGTCAGTGGCTCATGCCAACTTCCTATTACCACCTCCCGTGATCATGCTGTGACTTTGACAGCTACCCTTGAGGAAATAGCTCTGCCAGTTTACATAGTGAATTGCAGGCAGAACAAAGAGTGGAGTAGAGTCTGATGTCATCCTCTCTTACTTCACTTTATGACAGGGCATATGAGGTTACCCAAGTCAAGCTGTCCCCACATGACTTGCCACAACACGAAAGGGAGCTCCACAGGGTTGTTTCTGGCAACACATAGCTACAAAGAGATCTTTTGGCAGAGCTGTGACCCTTGTCCCGTGTTATATTTAATGGTATATGTAAAGAAAAAAACACAAATATTGTCTTGCTTTTCTTGGTATTACAAAATAGTGAACCTTTTTTTGTTTTTTTTCTAATACCTAGTAGTTTTTTAAATTTATAAAATGAAAATAAGATGAGAATTTTCAGGATCAAAAATATTAAAGCAGATATTCTCTATATATTGGAATATATAACTACCTATTATGAATTTTAGTTTTGGTAATTATGACTTTGTAGGCAAAATAGACATACAGCGTGCAATTTCTAGACTTAATATACATGAGAAGAATCCAGCCAGTTTTGCTCTGCAATATGACTTTAACCATGTAACATTTTTTAAAACCCTAAAGTCAAAATTTCTCAGGGTGCAAAAGCAGCTCTAAAAAAGCTGAGATGCTTATCAGTGCAACTAATGACAAAATATTTTTCTTTCACAACATTCAAATTATAGTACAATGGCACCACCTGTTGATGGAATGGCAGAATTGAATTCTAAGACTACAACGCAATATCAAATGTTTACTGGAATTTTAAATCAAGAGATAGAACACAGGTCATTGACCACTGATCAGATAATGTATCAGTGAGATGGCCAGTTTATATTTGATTTGGTTATATCAATTGCTACTTTGACTTTCTGGCATTCTGTAGAATGGCACAGCATTTGCTTAAGGGCTAATCATTGCATGAACATAAGAAAATGTATAATTAAGATTAGTTTTCTTACATATATTTAAATGTAAGTTCTAGAGAAACAGTTTTTCTAACTTTAAGTTTTTTCTTCCAACACCTAGTTACACTGGATTGAATATGACGGTTCTTCAGAACTCATTTTTGGAAAACTAAACTCATTTTTGGGAAATATGCTGGACTGGATTAATAACCAGTAAACACATTTAAAAATTACTCTCATAGCAAATATACTCTCAAAAAAACAAACAAACAAGAAAAACAGTTGGAGGCTTCCAAGATGGCTGAATAGGAACAGCTCTGGTCTGCAACTCCCAGCAATATCGGCACAGAAGATGGGTGATTTCTGCATTTCCAACTGAGGTACCTGGTTCATCTCATTGGGACTGGTGGAACAGTGGGTGCAGCCCATAGAGGGTAAGCCAAAGCAGGGTAGGGCATTACCTCACCCAGGAAGTGCAAGGGGTAAGGGAATTTCCCTTTCCTAGACAAGGGAAGACGTGATAGTCTGTATCTGAAGGAATGGTACACTCCTGCCCAAATACTATGCTTTTCCCACAGTATTTGCAACTAGCAGACCAGGAAATTCCCTCCTGTGACTGGCTCGGCAGGTCCCGGGGCCACAGAGTCTCGCTCACTGCTAGAGCAGCAGTCTGATATTGACCTGCAACGCTGCAGCTTGATGGAGGGAGGGGCATCCGCCTTGCTGAGGTTTGAGTAGGCGGTTTTGTGCTCACAGTGTAAACAAAGAGGCCAGGAAGCTCAAACTGGGTGGAGCCGGCTGCAGCTCTGCAAGGCCTACAACCTTGCTATAGATTCCACCTCTGTGGGCAGGATATATCAGAACAAAAGGCAGCAGACAGCTTTGGCAGACCTAAATGTCCCTGTCTGACAGCTCTGAAGACAGCAGTGGTTCTGCCAGCATGGCGTTTGAGCTCTGAGAATGGATAGACTGGCTCCTGAAGTGGGTCTCTGATGCCCTGTGTAGCCTGACTGGGGGACAACTCCCAGTAAGGGCCAACAGACACCTCATACAGGAGGATGCCCCTCTGGGATGAAGCTTCCAGAGGAAGGATCAGGCAGCAATATTTGCTGTTCTGCAGCCTCTGCTGGTGATACCCAGGCAAACAGGGTCTGGAGTGGACCTCCAGCAAACTCCAACAGACCTGCAGCTGAGGGGTCCAACTGTTACAAGGAAAACTAACAAACAGAAAGAAATAGTATCATCATCAATAAAAACCACATCCACACCAAAACCCCATCTGTAGGTCACCAACATCAAAGACCAAAGGTAGATAAAAACCACAAAGATGGGGAGAAACCAGAGCAGAAAAGTTGAAAATTCCAAAAACCAGAGTGTCTCTTCTTCTTCAAAGGATTGCAGCACCTCACCAGCAAAGGAACAAAACTGGACAGAGAATGAGTTTGACGAGTTGACAGAAGTAGGCTTCAGAAGGTCGGTAATAACAAACTTCTCCGAGTTAAAGAAGCATGTTCTAACCCCATCGCAAGGAAGCTAAAAACCTTGAAAAAAGGTTAGACGAATGGCTAACTAGAATAAATAGTGTAGAGAAGGCCTTAAATGACCTGACAGAGCTGAAAACCATGGCCAAGAACTTCATGACACATGCAAAAGCTTCAGTAGCTGATTCAATCAAGTGGAAGAAAGGATATCACTGATTGAAGATCAAATTAATGAAATAAAGCGAGAAGACGAGATTATAGAAAAAAGAGTGAAAAGAAACAAACAAAGCCTCCAAGAAATACAGGACTATGTGAAAAGACCAAATCTACATTTGACTGGTGTTCCTGCAAGTGACGGGGAGAATGGATCCAAGTTAGAAAACACTCTTCAGGATGTTATCCAGGAAAACTTCCCCAACCTACCAAGGCAGGCCAACATACAAATTCAGAAAATACAAAGAATACCACAAAGATTCTTCTTGAGAAGAGCAACCCCAAGACACAATTGTCAGATTCAGCAAGGTTGAAATGAAGGAAAAAATGTTCAGGGCAGCCAGAGAGAAAGGTCAGGTTACCCACAAAGGGAAGCCCATCAGAGTACAGCAGATCTCTTGGCAGAAACCCTACAAGCCAGAAGAGAGTGGGGGCCAATATTCAACATTCTTAAAGAAAGGAATTTTCAACCCAGGATTTCATATCCAGCCAAACTAAGCTTCATAAGTGAAGGAGAAATAAAATCTGAAGAGGTCCTTCACATCCCTTGTAAGTTGGATTCCTAGGTATTTTATTCTCTTTGTAGTAATTATGAATGGGAGTTCACTCATTATTTGGCTCTCTGTTTATCTGTTATTGGTGTATAGGAATGTTTGTGATTTTTGCACATTGATTTTATATCCTGAGACTTTGCTGAAGTTGCTTATCAGCTTAAGGAGATTGTGGGCTGAGATGATGGGATTTTCTGAATATACAATGATGTCATCTGCAAACAGGGACAATTTGACTTCCTCTATTCCTAATTGAATACCTGTTATTTATTTCTCTTAGCTGACTGCCCTGGCCGGAACTTCCAACACTATGTTGAATAGGAGGGGTGAGAGAGGGCATCTTTGTCTTGTACTGGTTTTCAAAGGGAATGCTTCCAGTTTTTGTCCATTCAGTATGATATTGGCTGTGGGTTTGTCATAAATAGCTCTTATTATTTTGGGATACATTCCATCAATATGTAGTTTATTGAGAGTTTTTAGCATGAAGGGCTGTTGAATTTTGTCAAAGGCCTCTTATGCATCTATCGAGATAATCATGTGGTTTTTGTGATTGGGTCTGTTTATGTGATGGATTACATATATTGATTTGTGTATGTTGAACCAGCCTTGGATCCCAGGGATGAAGCCGACTTGATTGAGGTGGATAAGGTTTTTGATGTGCTCCTGCATTTGGTTTGCCAGTATTTTATTGAGGATTTTTGCCATTATGTTCATCAGAGATATTGGCCTAAAATTCTCTTTTTTTGTTGTGTCTCTGCCAGGCTTTTGTATTGGGATGATGCTGGCCTCATAAAATGAGTTAGGGAGGATTGCCTCTTTTTCTATTGATTGGAATAGTTTCAGAAAGAATGGTACCAGCTCCTCTTTGTACCTCTGGTAGATTTTGGCTGTGAATCCGTCTGGTCCTGGACTTTTTTTGGTTGATAGGCTATTAGTGCCTCAATTTCAGAATCTGTTATTGGTCTATTCAGAGATTCAACTTCTTCCTGGTTTAGTCTTGGGAGGCTGTATGTGTCCAGGAACTTATCCATTTCTTCTAGATTTTCTAGTTTATTTGCATAGAGGTGTTTATAGTATTCTGTGATGGTCGTTTGTATTTCTGTGGGATCAGTGGTGATATCCCTTTTATCATTTTTTATTGCATCTATTTGATTCTTCTCTCATTTCTTTTTTATTAGTTTTGCTAATAAAATAGCAAAATAGATCTATCTATTTTGTTGATTTTTTTCAAAAAAACAGCTCCTGGATTCATTGATTTTTTGAAGGTTTTTTTGTGTCTCTATCTCGTTCAGTTCTTCTCTGATCTTAGTTATTTCTTGCCTTCTGCTAGCTTTTAAATTTGTTTGCTCTTGCTTCTCTACTTCTTTTAATTGTAATGTTAGGGTGCTGATTTTAGATTGTTCCTGCTTTCTCTTGTGGGCATTTAGTGCTACAGATTTCCCTCTACACACTGCTTTAAATGTATCCCAAAGATTCTGGTACGTTTTGTCTTTGTTCTCATTGGTTTCAAAGAATATCTTTATTTCTGCCTTCATTTCATTATTTACCCAGCAGTCATTCAGGAGCAGGTTGTTCAGTTTCCATATAGCTGTGCAGTTTTGTGTGACTTTCTTAATCCTGACTTCTAATTTGATTGCACTGTGGTCTGAGAGACAGTTTGTTGTGATTTCTGTTCTTTTGCATTTGCTGAGGAGTATTTTACTTCCAATTATGTGGTCAATTTTTGAATAAGTGTGATGTGGTGCTAAGAAGAATGTATATTCTGTTGATTTGGGGTGGAGAGTTCTGTAGATGTCTACTAGGTCCAGTTGGTCCAGAGGTGAGTTCAAGTCCTGGATATCCTTGTTAACCTTCTGTCTTGTTGATCTGTCTAATATTGACAGTGGGGTGTTAAAGTCTGCCATTATTATTGTGTGGGAGTCTAAGTCTCTTTGTAGGTCTCTAAGGCCTTTTTTTAAATGAGTCTAGGTGCTCCTGTATTGGGTGCATATATATTTAGGATAGTTAGCTCTTCTGGTTGAATTGATCCCTTTACTAGTATGTAATGACCTTCTTTGTCTCTTTTTATCTTTGTTGGTTTAAAATCTGTTTTATCAGAGACTAGGATTGCAACCCCTGTTTTTTTCACTTTCCATTTGCTTGGTAGATCTTCCTTTATTTTGAGCCTATATGTGTATTTGCACCTGAGATGGGTCTCCTGAATATAGCACACTGATGGTTCTTGACTCTTTATCCAATTTGCCAGTCTGTATCTTTTAATTGGGGCATTTAGCCCATTTACATTTAAGGTTAATATTGTTATGCATGAATTTGATCCTGTCATTATGATCTTAGATGGTTATTTTGCCCGTTAATTGATGCAGTTTCTTCATAGTGTCGATGGTCTTTACAATTTGGCATGTTTTTGCAGTGGCTGATACCAGTTGTTCCTTTTCATGTTTAGTGCTTCCTTCAGGAGCTCTTGTAAGGCAGGCCTAGTAGTGACAAAATCTCTCCACATTTGCTTGTCTGTAAACAATTTTATTTCACTGACTTTCTTCACAGAGTTGGAAAAAACCACTTTAAAGTTCATATGGAACCAAAAAAGAGCCCACATAGCCAAGACAATCCTAAGCAAAAAGAACAAAGCTGGAGGCATCATGCTACCTGACTTCAAACTATACTACAAGTCTACAGTAACCAAAACAGTATGGCACTGGTATCAAAACAGATATATAGACCAATGGAACAGAACAGAGGCCTCAGAAATAACATCACACATCTACCACCATCTGATTTTTGACAAACCTGACAAAAACAAGCAATGGGGAAAGGACTCCCTATTTAATAAATGGTGCTGGAAAAACTGGCTAGCCATATGTAGAAAGCTGAAACTGGATCACTTCCTTACACCTTATACAAAAATTAACTCAAGATGGATTAAAGACTTAAATGTAAGACCTAAAACCATAAAAACCCTAGAAGAAAACCTAGGCAATGCCAACAGGACATAGGCATGGGCAAATACTTCATGACTAAAACACCAAAAGCAATGGCAACAAAAGTCAAAATAGACTATTGGGATCTAAATAAACTAAAGAGCTTCTGCACAGCAAAAGAAACTATCATCAGAGTGTACAGGCAATCTACAGAATGGGAGAAAATTTTTGCAGTCTACCCCCTGACAAAGAGCTAATATCCAGATCTACAAAGAACTTAAAAATTTTTACATGAAAAAAAACAACCCCATCAAAAAGTGGGCAAAGGATATGAACAGACACTTCTCAAAAGAAGACATTTATACAGCCAACAGACATATGAGAAAATGCTCATCATCAATGATCATCAGAGAAATGCAAACCAAAATCATAATGAAATACTATCTCATGCCAGTTAGAATGACAATCATGAAAAAGTCAGGAAACAAGAGATGCTGGAGAGGATGTGGAGAAATAGGAATGCTTTTACACTGTTGGTGGGACTGTAAATTAGTTCAACCATTGTGGAAGACAGTGTGGCGATTCCTCAAGGATCTAGAACTAGAAATACCATTTGACCCAGCCATCCCATTACTGGGCATATACCCAAAGCATTATGTATCATGCTACTATAAAGACACATGCACACATATGTCTATTGTGGCACTATTCACAATAGCAAAGACTTGGAACCAACTCAAATGTCCATCAGTGATAGACTGGATTAAGAAAATGTGGCGCATATGCACCAAGGAATACTATGCAGCCATAAAAAAGGATGATTTCATGTCCTTTGCAGGGATACGGATGAAGCTGGAAACCATCATTCTCAGCAAACTCTCACAAAGACAGAAAACCAAACACTGCACGTTCTCACTCATAATTGGGAGCTGAACAATGAGAACACGTGGACACAGAGTGGGGAACATCACACACTGGGGCCTGTTGGGGGGTGGGGTGCTGGGGTAGGGATAGCATTAGGAGAAATACCTAATGTAAATGACGAGTTGATGGGTGCTGCAAACCAACATGACACATGTATGTATACCTATGTAACAAACCTGCATGTTGTGCACATGTACCCTAGAACTGAAAGTATAATAAAATTTTTTAAAAAAATTTTAAAAACTCATGCAAAATAAAAAACCCTTATACTTGCAAGAAAGTAAGGGAAACCCCGTAGGCAAAACCAGAAGAAGAACCCAGAAAATAAGAGCAACAACCCAAAGAACTTAACATTTTTCAGCTCTCCTGGAGGAAAGAATATGTATTTTGAGTGGTGGCAACTGGTTTCAAAGTTGTTTGGTTTGAAGGTCTCAAGCCAAAATATAATAACTTCAACTTGACTAGTGATGTCACTAGTTGAAACTGAGCCATTCAAATGGCTGTACCATTAGTGAAACTGTGGAATAGAAAAAAGAATATCTGCCAGCCCAGGAAAAAGGCATGGATGCTTGCATATCTTGACCTGGGAATCTAGATGGATAAGTAAAATGTCAGATCTGAGAATTTTTGATAATGGAGTTCCTGGCATGGGCTCAAGTTCTTCAGTCCATTATCTATGTGGTTCAGGAATGTTTCAGCTGAGAAAGCAACATAAAACTGGCCTGTGATTGCATCACTGCATAATATCACTGGAAGTACGTGGATGAAGCACATTCAAAACCTTTTTATGGGACACATACTCTCTTTAGACCATATAACCAGATAGGAATCCAGCAAAAAACAAACAAACAAACAAAAAACCCTCCATTGAACATGAGTGCATAACTCATAAATCAGAAAACTAACAAGAAAATATTTTATTGTAAGTGAGCTATGAAATACTATCATGAAAGTTCAGACAAATTTGGAAAACAATCAAATGGAACTTGTATAAATAAAAATACGTTATTGAAATTGAAAACCTAATAGGTTGGACAAAACAGATAAGATAGAGCTAAGCAGAGAATTAATAAATGGGAGACTTTATTGCAGATATATAATGCTCCAGAGAGAAAGAAATGAAAAATGGGAAAGAGAAGTTGAGCCATGGAAGATGGAAGAACGAAGCCCAATGTATGTCTATTCAGATTTCCAGAGATGAACAAGAAATGAAATAATGGAGAGAAAATATTAAAAACGAAATGGTTGAAATGTTCTCCAAAATGATGAAAGACACAAATTCCTCAATTGACAATGTATAACACTCCCAAGCAGTATAAATAGAAGTGAAATACCTAGGTAATCCAGTGGAATAGCAGAAACTTAAAGATGAGGGAGTAATCCTAAATGCAAAAAGAGAAACAAGACAGGTTTCCTAAAAAGGAATGACAATTAGATAAACCACCAACCTTTCAAAAGTAATAATAAACGGCAGACAACTGTAGAATGTTATCTTTTAAGGAATGACAGAAAGCAACTCACACCTTATTCATTTATTTCGTGTATTTTATTTGTAATTTAGAGATGAGGATTTTTTTTTTTTTTCCTATTCCACACTTTCACTAATGGTACAGCCATTTGGCTCAGTTTCAACTAGTAAAATCACACAAGTTCAAGTCATTATCTTCTGGCTTTAGCCCTTAAAACCAAACAACTTTGAAACTAATTCCCACTCCACAAAGCATATGTATTTTCCTCCAGTGCAGCTGAGAAATAATGAGTTCTTTGGTTTATTGCTCTGATTTTCTGGATTTTGCCTATGGGGATACCTGTTACATTCTTGCAAATATAAGATTTTGAGAGTATGTTTGCCATGTTATACAAGTAATTTTAAAATGTGTTTACTGGTTATTTATCTAGACCAGCATATTTCCAAAAACAGTTTATTTTATTTTTAATTTAATCATCATAATAGAGACAAAGTCTCATCCCTAAAAAAAAAAAAAAAAAAAAAAAAAAAAAAAACCGTACCTACCTTATGTCAGTTAAATGAGTTAACATTTGTAACTCTTAAACAGGGCTGGCTCATAGTAAATGCTATGCAAATGTTTGATAAATAAAAATAAAATACATAAAATCCACCCTCCACCTCTGCCTCCTGAGTAGCTAGGACCACAGGCGCAAACCCAGTGGTGGGCATACTCTAATTTTCATTTTACTGGTGAGAAAACTGAGGAAGAGTTAGATAAAGCAACATTCTCAAAGGTACATGGCTAGTAAGAATTTAGACCTTGGAATTTTATCCCACCTAAATTAACACATAAGAATAATGACAAAATGGGTCATATGTGGGGGTACATGCCTGTAATCCCAGCCCTCCAAAAAATTAGCCAGGCATGGTGGCATGTGCCTGTAGTTCCAATTACACTGGAGGCTGAGGTAGTAGGATCACTTGAGCCTGGGAGTTCAAGGCTCCCGTTAGCCAAGGTGGTGCCACTGCACTCCAGCCTGGGCTACAAAGTGAGACACTGTCTCAAAAAAAAAAAAAAATGACAAAAATAAGCACCCTCTTTACAAATCAATGTTTAGTGACAATAAAATTTCTCATTGGAAGAATTCAAAAACTATATGCTTTAAGAAATGGGAAATTAAATCCAAAAAGAAGGAAAGGTAAGCAAAGAAAGTGACAAGTAGGACAGTAAACCTGAACAAACCTTGACTATAAAAACATAATACATATGAAGACTAATTATAGAGATTACACAAAGGGGAACTAAATATTGGACACTGCCATTATTTATTCTAATATGATCTTACAGATTAAATGAATTATTTGTTAGGTATAACAACTCTAAATGTGTGGGTATCAGATATATAATATAGCAATATATAAAGCAATGCTCGATACAACAGCAAGAAAAATATTGACAAATCCACCTCCACAGTGGGAGATTTAACAGTCTCCTTTCTAAATGATTGATTAACTAGATTTAAACATTTTTTAAGGCTATGGATGTATAAAACAATGAATTAATCTCTTAAACTGTTAGCAATACATAAAACCCTATACCAAAAAATCAGAGAGAGCTGATATTCTTCTCAATTATGCATGAAACCTTTTTTAAAAATGACTATGAACTAAGCCTAAAAGCAACTTTCACCGAATACCAAAGTATCAGGATTATAAAAACAATTGTCCTCTGAACAAAATATAATTAAAACAATAATAAATAGATAACTCTAAGAGATGTCTGAAGGTTTAAAACCTACTTGTAAATAACAAATGGGTTAAGGAAAAAAAGGGAATCATAAAACATTTGAACTGAATGATAATTATATTATATATCAACATTTGTGTGAGATTTAGATTGTAACTTTATAGCACTAAATATTATATTAGAATGCAGTAGGAAGGTTGAAAAATAATGAATCAATCATCCAACTCAACAAGTGAGAAAAACAACCACCAAAAATCAGAAGGTGATCATTTTGCAACTCTCAATGGAATAATTGATTCAGGCAAGAATTTTTAGTGGCTGCTAAACCATTAAATAAAAGGCTAACAGAGAATTGAAATGACACAGAGCTAAGGTGGAGCCCACAGGTTATTTGCATGGGGACACCTTGCATGAATAATCAATATTAGCAACACTAGTAATTAGATGACCGACCAGTTGTGGTGTGACGCAATAAGAAAAACATAACATTCTTAAGATATTCTTGCGAATTGTTTTGCCATCTAATTAATGTACTCAAATTAAATTGAATCAAATCTTTCCATCTAAACTTCTGATTTACAGGAAATTCCAAAACCTAAGCAAGGTACAAATGAAACATTCCTACAAGGAAACAATCAGAGAAGGAAACAATCAGAATCAAATGTTCTAAAGGAAAATTGATGCAGTCTCTTCAACAAATTGTCATGAAAAAACAGGGGAAGAGGAATGTTCTACGTTAAAATATTCTTTAGAGAAATGCCAGATGTTGTCATTGATTGTATCGTGGCCTGTCAAAACTAGCTCTAAAAGGTATTGTAAAACTTAATGGAGACATGCAGATAAAGACTGATAATAAATTATTTTAGGAAATTATTAATTTTGTTGGATGTGATAATGTGGTTTTGTGGGAAAGTTTTAATTCTTAGAGATGCATTCTGGAATAACTAGGGAAACATTGTTATGACATGTATAATCAGTTATTTTAAAATTTACCAAAAATAGATGAAACAAATGATTTAATTATTAAATCTAGGTGTGACAGGTGTTTTTTATCCCTTTCTCTCCATTTTTTCATATATTTGACATTTTTAATAACACATTTCAAAAATATAAACCAAAGAATGTAGAAGCAGCCTTGGGGGCTCTACTGTTGTTTACTTTTGAAGGTAAAAAAGACCTCTGTCTGTCCATCTAGGCTCCAATCCTGCCTAAGGCTGCTTCCCAAAGCCACAGAATGTGTGACACGATGCCCAGGGGCAGAGGTCATTCATTCTTCAGCAAGCATGACCTTCTGCCTGGACAGAAGCCATGCTGGTGATCATGACATGAATTCAACCAGGGAGTTTGTTAATGATCATATGCCTTTTCCTCCCCGGGTTTTATATGCAACATTCCAATATCGATTTTTAGCCAAGCCAATTTGGACACCTTCTAAGAGAACCAGGAAAATTGGGAGAGAGTCTGGGATAAAATTAAAAGCAGTCTCAACTCATAGAATCCGTTTTGTTTTACTATTGCTGACTTAGTTCAAAACTGCCAGACGTTCTTTTCTGGGCATCCAAATCCATTCAGTTTCTGAGTTTTCCCCAACAGAAATTGTCATTCTTCTTCCAGACTATGGAAGAAGAGTTCAGTATTGTACCATAATCCCCTGCCTTAGCCACAGTCTCTCTCTCCATATTTGTTACCCATGGTCAAGAAGGTTGAGTATAATACAATAAGATATTTTGGGAAGGAGAAAGAAAGAGACCACATTTACATAACTTTTACTACAGTATATCGTTATAATTGTTCTATTTTATTATTAGTTATTTTTGTTCATCTCTTACTATACCAGATTTATACATTAAGGTTTATCATCGGTTTGTATGTATATGAAAAAACATAGTATTTTTATCATGAGGTACTATCTGCAGTTTCGGGTATCCACTGGGGGTTTTGGAATGTATCCCTCATGAATTTTTTGCCATATTGGCAAAAGTTAAGCTGCTGGATTTGATATGTTTTTATTGGAGTCTCAATTCATCCAGAGGGGATTTGATCATTGCTGTGAGGGAGTCAGAGACATGCAAAAAAGTAACAGCTCGAGAGAAAGGTCTTAAGGATTAAGGGCAGAGTGTGCTATAGAAGTCCAGAAAAATGCTAATTACAAAATTGAACATGAGACAGGCTATGAATCATGAAGCTTTATTTCTATTAGTCTTTTTATTTCTTCTTCTGGTCTTCCTTTATTATATTGAATAGAAGTGACGGTTGTAGAATGCCTTATATTGTTGCCAATCTAAAAGAGAAATTTTTCTTCATTAAATATGTTGTTGCTTAAGATTTTTCGATTTTCGGTATGCATATGGATGCGTGAGTTTCCACCTAAATTCCTTTCATTGAACCAGTTGGTATATCCATCCCCCAGATACTGAAAATTCTTGGCAGTTAAAAGTTTATAACTGTCTCTTTCTACAATTCGTAATTATCCTTGACCAAACTAGAGCCACAGGGACAATCTGGGGCTAATCACTAACTGATAATTGAATTACAAAGACTGTCTACTTTTTAAGTATCATTGAAACGATAAAGAAAGAAAATGACAGGCTTGTATTTATTAATCAGCAACCTAAGATGAAACATGAGAGTCAAAAATGGTCCCTGGCAGCATTTAAAGCAAACACACTAAACCAAACAAAACTTACTTCCTGCAGTGGCTGAAACAAACAAAGCTGAAGGCCAAGACATAATTTATTTTTTGAGAGTAGGAGAATTTCAGAAAAAGCTGAATTTGCTTTGTCTTGGTGAAGGTCCTAATAATAACCAATGGGGATCTTAGAGACTGGGGATGGGAACATCTAGCTTCAATTTCTCTTTATGTGTGCCTGTAGACAACTTGAGTACCCTCACAACATGGCAGCTGGCTTCCCTCAAAGAAACAGAGACACGAGACCAGGTAGAAACTGCAATGCCTTTGAAAATCACATCCCGTTACTTTCACAATATCCAATTGGTCAGGCAGTTGGGGGTCTTTTCAATGTAGAAAGGAACTACCCAAGGATATGACTATCAAGAGGCATGGTCACTGGTTGCCACCTTGGATGCTGGCATTAAGAACATTTGTGATTCATGGAAGGATATCAACATATCAACAGGAACAGGAGTTTGGAAGAAATTGATTCTAGCTTTTATAGATGACTTTGAAGGAAGCAAGACTTCAGTGGAGGAAGTAACTGCAGATGTGTTGGCAATAGCAAGAAAACGGGAATTAGAAGTGGAGGCTGAAGGTATGACTGAATTGCTATAATGTCACGATCAAATTTTAATGGATAAGGAGTTGCTTCTTATGGATGAGCAAAGAAAGCGGTTTCTTAAGATGGAATCTACTCCTGGTGAAGATGCTATGAACACTGTTGAAATGACAATAAAGGATTTAGAATATTCCATAAACTTAGCTGATAAAGCAGCAGCTGGGTTGGAGAGGATTGACTCCAATTTTGTAAGAAGCCAATCAGCAGCCACCAACATGGAGGCAAGACCCTCCACTAGCAAAAAGATTGCAACTTACTGAAGGCTCAAATGGTCATCAGCATTTTTTAGCAATTGAGTATTTTTTAAATTAAGGTATATATGTCCATTGTCTTTATTAGACATAATGCTAGTGCACATTTAATAGACTACAGTATAGTGTAAACATAACTTTTATATGCACTAGGAAACTACAACATTTGTGTGACTGGCTTTATTGCAATATTCACTTTATTGTGATGATCTGAAACTCAATCTGCAATATCTCTGAGGCATGCCTGTATTTAACATTTAATATTTTTAACAGACTGTATTAGTTTGCTTGGGCTGCCATAACAAAATAGCACAGACTGGGTGGCTTAAACAGTGTAAATTTATTTTCTCACAGTTCCAGAGTCTAGAGGTCCAAAATTAAGATGTTGAGAGGGTTGGTTTCTAGCGAGGCCTCTCTTCCGGGCTTGTAGATGGCCACCTTCTCACTGTGTCATTACATGGCCTTTTCTATATAGAGGGAGACATCATGCTCTGGTATCTCTTTCTCCTCTTTGAAGGAAATCAGTCCTATTGGATTAGAATCCCACTCTTAGGACCTCATTTCATCTTAACTACCTTCTTAAAGCCTCTATCTCCAAACACAGTTTAATTAGGGGTTGGGGCTTCAATACATGGATTTCGGAGGGACAGAATTCTGTCCATTACACCCTCCATAGCCTGATATTCCTGACTTATCTCTCTTCACTAACACAAATGCTAAGATTCTGCCACCAGAGTATTTCAAGCATAAAATGCGCATCCTCCCTTTCTTCTCTAGTCAAGATTCTATCCAGCTCAAACTTCTCTGGGTTTTTCCCACTTCAATGCAGAAATAATTCATATGCTATCTTTGCTCCTTTATAATGTTTTGCCTAAATCATTAATAAAGCTAACACAGGAATAGTATTTTTCAATGCTCGTATTTCTTTCGTGCCTAATGTTCCCTATTAAATATCACAATCGTTGTAAGATGCAATTATTAGTAATTCCCCTTTATGAATGTGGTAACTGAACCTCAAAGAGGGTGTTTATTCATTCTATCACAATTGAGAACATTAAGGAATGAGCTTTTTGTAGATCTTGGCACCATTCACGGATATATGAAACATGGAGAGTAAAGCAGGGTTTGTGGGAAGAGTCATGTTTAATTTGGCACATATTGAGTTTGAGGTACCTATGACACATCCAAGTGTGTAAATATTATATGCTTACTTTATACAGTCTTGTGTTAATGTACAAGTTGGAATTTTATCTTTTCATTTCATGTTAACACAAGTGCTAAAATGGCAAATAACCTCTTTTATTCTATGTCTTAGTAAAGAATGCCATAATTATTTGTCTACTCCATATACGTTTTCAATATTCTTTTTCTCCCCATTATTCCCATACATTTCAAATTAAAGACAGCCACTTTTCAGAATCACAGAAGTGAACAGGACCTGCAGCAAATACGACCTTAAGAGATAATCTAAATTTACTTCTCTTATTTTACAGATGAAGAAAGCAAGGTACAGCTAGTTAAATGATCCACCGAACATCACACTTACTGCCCATATAGGTACTAACGTTCAGATTTTCTAATTCCATTTCAAGAGACTATGTCATTAGACCCATGATTCCCTAACAGTATTTTGCAGAACATAAACGATCTAAGAAGTTCAGTGAATGAAATGATTCAAATGTCTTTTAACATTAAACACGATCCCCACTCTTGGACAGTTGCAAGGCTTGTTTAAGTTTACTTGACCCAGCATTTAATGACAGATCCCCTTTGCCACCATGTATTAATGTCGGTAGGAGACACACTGGGGAGTGATGCACTATGCTACCCTTGAATATGATGTTGGTGAGTTTGAAAGGGACTTGTATGCTCAACTGGACAAGTATTATCCTGCTGAGATAAGGTTAGGATGATGCAGAAGGAAGTAGTTTCATTTGTTTTGCTAGATTTATGCTGCTATTGGAAGGCAGAGGACATACAAATGAAAAAGTTTTATTAATAAATGAGTATGGTGTTGTTTTAATGGCCCACCTAAAAGTTATTAATCTTATTACAGGGTGAGTTTTTGAAAGATTTGATTTATTCTAGATAAGGAGTAATGTAAATACACTAAATTAGGAGTCCAGGGTTTCCAACTGGAGAATTGTACTTTTCATGTTAGTTGCTAGGAACTAGGTAATAAAGCTGTTGTGCTTTTATTTGGCAAAAAACTTTGAGAAAAGACAGGAAAATAATTAAACAGAGACTTAGAGTTTAATGCTGAGTAATTAATTTTGTTGCCTGAAATAGTAAAGATGGATAAAAAGAATTCATTATAATGGAAATCTCAGCCCAGTTTTATGGAAGCACCCTGACTTGAATTTGAAAGAAACAGAAGTATTATTAATAGAACTTACATATAAATAGGAAGTGAAAGATTATTAATACAACCTATATACACCTCAGTGATACAAGTTTAATCAAAACCATAGACAGTCCTGAGAAAAACAATATGCTAAAATATGAAGTGTTACAAATACATCAAAGAACATTTACATAATTTTCCAAGTCATTAAAACAAGAGAAAGGCATTTTCATCCAGCACCAGGTATAGATGCAAAACGTGATTCATTTAAATATTTATTTTATAGATAATTATTGAATAAGAACAATTTTAATGAATATTAATTTATATTTAAATGTTATACCTAATGAATAATTAAGCAATAAATTAACAGTAAAATATTCCTTGTTAAAGATATGTACTGCTAATTAAAAAATTTAAAAGATTTCAAATAAAAATTACAATGTGGGCCAGGTGCAGTGGCTTACCCCTGTAATCCCAGCACTTTGCAAGGCTGAGGTCAGGAGTTGAAGACCAGCCTGGCTAACATGGTGAAACCCCATCTCACTAAAAATACAAAAATTAGCCAGCATGGTGGTGGGTGCCTGTAATCCCAGCTGCTCGGGAGGCTGAGGCAGGAGAATCACTTGAAATCGGAAGGTGGAGGTTGCAGTGAGCCGAGATGGTGCCACTGCACTCCAGCCTGGGCAAAAGAGCGAAACTCTGCCTCCAAAAGGAAAAAAAAAAAAAAGCATTATAATGTGAAAGTGGAAAGGACATTCCTATAAATGTCTATCCAAAATTTTACTAGCATCACTGTAGCTGGAAACTAAGAAAAATCATAGATCAAAAAACTTCTCATTTAAAAAAATACATTTTGAAAATACAATTTTTTGTTTTTTCATAATTAATCAAACTTATAACTACTATCTGTATATTAATGGAACGGAAACAAATGTGGTGTTATATATACTATACCATTAATATTTCCATACATTAATGGAGAAAGTCAAATGTGGAAACACCTCTGAACTTAGAAGTCTGCCAGTTATGAGCTCTATGTACATAGACTGTTCTGTGTCTCTCAGGAAGTGGAAGAATTATGTAAATTGTAATCAGCATGCAAATATTAGATATTTAACTGGAGCAGTCAGTACTACTTCCCCGATCTCTCACTTGCTGAGAGACAATGAATTCTTAATTTCCAGTAAAGGCAAGTTTTGTTCCTTTGAATCACAATTATTGAGATCCAGTGATGTTCAAGGCCCCTTGCTAGGATTATGGACAGCTCTTTGCTTCCACAAATTTATATCCCAAAAGAAAAACAAATAATTCTGTGCAAATACAATGATGATAGGAACTGTCATAAGCAAGTTACAGATAAGGTACTATGAAGCTTCAGAAATTATAATTATTACTTTCAATTGTAATGATTGGAGAAAGCTTTATTAAAAAGTGGCATGCACACTATGACACGAAGGATAGGTAAGATCTGATTTGCAAAAATAAGGCAAGGAATATTCTAAAGGGAATAAAGATCAAGAGGAATGCTATGGCTCTAGTACAGGCACTTTGGGCAAGTCCCCCTGATTACAGTAAAAAGTACTGAACAAATAAAATTGATTAAAATAAAATTAGAAATAATGTACAAATAGCAAAAAAAAATAGCTAGAAATAAAGTATAAATTAACAAAACCTTATTTGCAATCTAAAAGATTTTAAATTAGCCAAATGGTTTAATTAGTCAAATGCAAGGGTATTCTACAATGAAACTGCATGTTTTTGGAATTAGAGAACATAACGTATTATACTAAAATACAATTGGCTAGAATGTATGAGTAAAAAAGTCAGAACTACTGTTGCATCAAATTCCCACAAAATGGCTTCTTCAGGTAAAAAAAAATCCACTGTTGCATAAATGCCTTCCATGTGCTAGGAAGTACACCAAATCCTCTGCATGTGTTACTTTTTCCATTTATTCCTTACAATATATGAAATGTATGCAATCTCCCTTTTAGAAAGAAAAAAGCCTAGGTAGAGAGTAGGTAACTTGCTAGTAAGTGCAAAAGGTAGGAATGTAGGGCAGTATGACCCACAGCTTGGCCTCTTAACTATGCATTACTGCATCCCAAAGTAATATGGTTTCCAAGGAGTACAAAAACCTTACAGAACCAAAATAAAAGCATATATATATTTTTTTAAATCAGATTTTGCCCTTTCGTTTTAAACTCAAAGCTTGGGCAATACAAGCCCTCTTTTTTAAAGCAGCACAAACATAAGTTTTCACATGAACTCAATTTAACTGCTAGTTAATTAGTAAAACCTAAACTTCAGTCCAGGTGTTGCCCACACACTCTGCAGTCTCAAAAACTGGAGATGAAAATGCTGTAACATTTACAAACAGGTTGCTTTGAATCTGTTTCCCTACAAATACCTTGTAATTCTGTGTTGCAGCTGGTAGAAGCATTTCTAATGCACATTATGCCACATTCTTTTGCCATGTTTTTAGGTACTAGTTGGTCTGACTTTGATTTATTGAAGTACAGAGGTGTACAGCCTTCAGATTCTGAGAAGCGCCTTACAAAGGCAAGGAGGTTACCGCACTGTGACTCAACCATTTCCTTATAGTTCTAGTTTTACAAAATTAATATTGTAAAATACAAGCAAGGGGCATATGTTCTAGTTCCTAGGGCCTGGGCCTCAGAGCCTCCAGCTGAGCCCAGAGCAGTGCCTAGAGGAAGGAGGTATTCCTGGAAGTTAGAAATACGCCGACGCCCCCTCCCAATAAAAAACTACCACCCCACCAAAGGGTCGCAGACGGTTCAGAAAGCAGAGAAGCTACTTCCACCGCTTTCCGTGGCTGTTTCCGCCTCCAATTTCACTTCCGGGGAGGGCACTTCCGGGCCCTCAGCTTCTAAGGGGCGGGAGTTAAAGAGGAGTCGGAAGTGGCACCAGTACTTCCGGTACGGAAAACTCGCTGCTGCGCGGACCTGGGTTGACAGGCGCGGTCTCTGCAAGTGGCTCTCAGCCCCTTCTCCTTCTTCCTGCCTCACCTTCCAACTCGTTTGCCGCCGCCGTCCCACAGCCGCTGTCTCTGGAGTTGCCCCTTCCCCATGTTCCGGGGCAGGAGTCCGCAAAGCGAAGACCCGCCCGCCCCTTTCCCATCATGTCCGAACTGACTAAAGAGCTGATGGAGCTGGTGTGGGGCACCAAGAGCAGCCCCGGTCTCTCGGACACCATTTTCTGCCGCTGGACGCAAGGTACCCTGGCGGTTCTCTCTCACTTTCAGCCGCTGCTTCCTTTGCCCTGCGAGAGTCCGCCTGTGACGCCTCTCGCTCCAGCCCCTCGCGCGCCCCGCACTCTGTCCCAGTCGCCGTGCTCAGCGCTGAAGCTGGACTTTCTAGACACGCCCTGCCTTGCCTTGGTGGGGAGAGGTTGAGTAGGAGAAAGGTTACAGCTGCCACTAAATACCCGCAGCGCCTCTTCCATCCTCCGGGCTGCGCTTCGGCTGGGGAGGAGGAGGGGGTGGCCCCTTGCTGGGTTGCAGGGCGTGACACGGAAGGTGCGCCCCGTGCCCTGGTGCCACTTTCTCAAGGGGGTGCTGTGGCCTTCCCCATCTTTACCCCCTAACAGAGCTCTCTATTGGTGGTGGTTGGTCTATTTTGGGTAAGAAGGAGGGACGTCCACGGGAAAGTCCAAGTGGCTAATTCAAAAAGCAGTTTTTCATTTGTATTGTCATTATGTGGTAAGGTGTGGTACTCTGTGTGTAAACACTGTTGCTTGCTAAAAAGTGTACTCTTGGCCCAAAGTATCCCCGTTTTGGATATGGTTTATTATCTGTCACTGTTAAAAAAGGAATATGGATCATAGTACTTCCTCTATCGGTATACTCGTAACCCAGATAGGATTTTTACTTATATAAAGAGTCTTAGTACAAACAATAATGAAATAAAAGAAGCATTTATTGAATTCCTGCACCGTAACAGGCTGGGCGCTTTATACTGGTAACTATCCCTAATTCTTAAGTTTCGATAGGCAAACAACTGACACATTCCTAAAGGTGACTCAGGAAAGATGATGATGAGGTTAAAAGCATAACCTTGAGTCAGAAGGATCAATACTTTATGTATGTAAAACAATATTATTATTAAAACATCTGTTTAGAGAACATCTGTTCCCTAAATAGACTGGGGAGAATTTTGGCATAGTAAATATAAACCCCTATTTCAAAACGCGTGTCTTGTAAAAAAAATTCAAGATTTACGTAATCTCTCCTTCCCTCCCAGATATGTTTGTTTTAAGAGCTGGTAAAATTACAATTATAATGTATTATAAGTTGGGATATTTAGTCCCTCACTGTTGCTCTGCAGATGAAAACAGTTAGTTGTGAAGGTAAATGACTGGGCCAAACTTGCACAAATTGATAGAACTGGGAATGGATTCCAGGTCTGAATTCCTAATACACCTGTTTTTATTATCTTCCTTTGAGTTTCCAAACCCTATGTGTAATGACCTGGGCTCTTTTTTTCCACATTGAATTATGTCCGTTACCTAATCTTGTGCACCTTAGAGGCAGATTTTATTTCAACACTTCCCGCTTTGACTTACTTATTCTAATAGTAAACAGCTCTAAAATACTGTGAAAGACTAAGAAAAAATTTACTTCCATTGTACTCAGTTAACATTTATAAAACATTTTACAGAGTAGAATAAGATAATATTCAGCCCTGTTTATATTTATACTGTAATGCAAATGCAAGGAAGATTCAGGGCAGCAGTTCCAGTAATGGTTAAGAGCACAGGCTTTGGAATAGATTCAGGTTCATGCAATTTAACTTATTTAAGCCTCAGTTTCCTTCTCTGTAAAGTACGGATAATAGACCTTATAAAGTTGTTGTGAGGATTAAAGGCCATGTAAATAATTTAGGCGCTTAGCACACTATCTGACATATAGTGAACACTCAGTATATGGTAGCTCTTTTTATATTATTTTTAAAAATAATTTTATATTTATTTTAAGTTATTTTAATTGTAGACTAAGCCAAATTCACTCTTTGGCTTTTTCCTGACAATTACAATAAGTTGTTTATTTGATGGATAATCATTATTCTCAATAGGACTTTTTAATGACTTATTAGAATGCTCTGCCCCCTTTAATCATGCAGAAATTCTTTAACAGGATTAGTTCCGTTAGTACCATTTCAAAATAAAGGATTTCTTTCTTTCTTTCTTTTTTCGTTTATAGAGTGCAGTTAGTTATATTTTGAATATGTAACTCTTCAAGGCCTTACACTGATTGAGATTTTAAGGCAACCAAACATATATTTTTGAAGTTATCACCTCTGAATCAGAGGGGTCCTGTTATTGGTTTTGGTATGTTAACTGTTGTATTCATTTGTTTGTTCTTTGAGGCCATTGCTAAATATTGCTGTGGCAGTCCTTTGGGATTGTGGGAATAGACACAAGACACTGCTTTGCTGCATTACTAATATGACATCAACTCTGGCTTTATTTCATAGTCTGTGACTGTCTCCAATTGACAACTGCAGTCTCATTAGTCTTCTGGAAGCAAGATACAGGTGTAAGATGTTTGGCATGAATATTTATGCAATTATATCTAGAGATATTTCATCTATGAAATTATATTGATTGACCAAGTTAAATTCTTTTGATATGGTTGTTAAAACAATAAGCTGCAGGAGTGGCACATAGTTGTTTTTAATTGGCTTGACATTTTTAGATAATTCTTATACAAATCCTGTTCGTTTTTAAAAAATGTGGGGTGTTTTTCTTTTTCTTTTTTTGGGCAGTTTTAATTTTAAAGGCAATAAGCCATGTAATTTAAGGGCTTAAAGTTGGCAGGGTTTTATTTTAACTTGAAAATTTATTCTCCTCTCTGCTTCCCTCCTGCTCAATTGCCTATAGTACTTTTTAAAGAATAGCATATAATTTTCACTTCCTTAGCTCATTAGCACTATTTATCCTCTCCCTTCCCACAAACTACGCCAGTATTCCAAGCTCTTACAGCTGAGAGTCAGTAGGGTGGGAGGGAAGACAAACAGTAAACATAATGTAGCATAAATTACACATGTACAATAAATAGTTTGAAGATGAGGAGATATGGAGTTCTGGGTGGGGTGTCCTGGGCAGGCCTTATTTTAAGATGAGATTTGAGCAAACACTTGGAGTCACTCTGCTAGTCATGCAGAAGTCGGAAGAAAGAGTGCTCCAGGCAGAACAAATGGTAGTTACAAAACACTTCACACAAACTACGCTTGGTCTGTTCCAGCAACAAGAAGGAAGTTAGTGTGGCAAGAGAGGGAATAAAGGAAAAGGAGAATAATAAAAGATGATATAAGAAATAAAATGGCCCAAATCATGTAAAACTTTCTAGCCTATTAGAAGGACTTTCGCTCATCTTGTACATGAAACGGGGGTCCTTCGAAGGTTTGGAGCAAAGGAGAGATACCACCTGGCAAGCTTTTAAAGGATTGATCTGCCTGCTGTATTTGAGGATAGACTGTAGTGGATTGGGACGACAAGATCAGAGAAGAGACAATTGCAGCAATCCAGGGGAGAAAAGATGCCATCCTGGACCAGAGTAGTGGCACTGGAGATGGTAAGAAGCGGGCAGACTGACCATAACCCAACAGAACCAAAATAAGAATCAGCTAGACCTGACAGAAATAGTATTTCTTGTATAAATAAAAACATTTTGAGTTATTTTGAATTTATTTTCTTTTCAATATTGTTTGCTTAGCTCAGTGTTTGGCAAACTTCTCTAAAGGGTGAGTGGCCTTTTTATTGCCTCTCAGCTCATCAATGCTATTGCAGCAAAAGCAGCCATAGTTAGTTTGGGTGTGGCTGCATTCCAAAACATGAAAGCAGATGAGGGTTGTAGTTTGCTGACGCCTGATGGAGAGTGTAAACTCTTAGAAGCCATTTTTCATTCTTCCAATTATTTTCCTTCTTCCAGTTACTTTATTGTTTCTCCTAAAGACTAGTCAGAAAGAGAGATATTTATTTTCACTATTTGTAGCAGTGCAGTGGGTGGATTTTTTTTTTCTCTTTCCCCAGGGGAAGAGGGGCGTGTAGGTGTAGTTGATTGAAACTAGAGTTTTGGGCTTTCAGTGTAGCACAATTTTTGTTACATAATATGAAAAAAAAATGAGATTTAACAAATAACTTAGGAAAAAGGAAGGATCCATTAAAATATAAATATAAAATATATTAAGAGTTAATACACTTGGGTTAATTTAAGGTTTAAAGGCATGTTTGGGTGTTTATTTTAATGTGATTTACTATTCTATCAAAGTAATAAAATGATACACCAGCATCATTAATTTTTCTTCCAAAGTGAAGTTAATACTGTGGATCACATCGTTTCAAATTTTTTTTGTTTTTGGAAGGTTTTAACATTCTCTTATGTAGGTTTTTCCTTTCTTCAACATACCTAAATTATGATTTGCATAACAGCCAATATTTTGTAATTCGTAATTGGTAAGCATATATGACAAAATTAATTCCTTAGTACTTTGAATATATGATTTGTTTTATTCAAATACTTCAAAGTGTCTATCATAATATATTTATACTATATTTTACAGCTTTTGAAAATCTTACCTAATCTTTGCAACATCCCTGAAAGATAACAAAGAATAAATGTAGTTATCCTCATTTTTTAAGATGAAAGGTCCAGTTGAGATATTTGACTCAGCCTGGATGTCAAACTAAGTCTTTCTATAGCCTTGTTTACATGGAAGACTAGAATTGTAGAAGCTATAGTTGTCAAAATGGTGTGCATAATGTGTGTGTATAAATATATATAGTAAGTAATATGAAAACAAGAAATTGAAAAATTGCGATGAGGTTCATGGCTCAGGTTTACCCTGGTTCTGAGCTATAAAATGTGAAAATGAGAAAGACTTTTCTGTGATCTCTGGTACTGTGTAATGTGATATGAAATTGTATACGTAGGATTAGGTGTTTTAAGATGGATAGTTTCAGACCTAATCAGGAAAAACAGCCATTTACGGTAAGTTAAGTCCTTCTAAAACTAGGAAATAATTGAGTATGAGAACTCTTGACAAGAAAAGTAATGCTGTGTCCTAAGAAATTCAAACTTAAGTAAAACCTTATTATAGAAAGAGAAGTCTCCTTAGCATAGTCCTGTTTTAGGATAGAATACTTAATTTTCATTTAGCTGACTTTATTTCATTTTGGCTCTAATAGCCTTTGTCCATTATCACTTAACACACTGAAACATGTATATTGGAATTAAACAGAAATTGGCATGAAGCATAACTGCTTAGAATTCTCTCCATGGGTTTTTAATATTCAGTGTGCAAAAGCAACTCACTATAATGCAGTTCCAACTAAAAGCCCCACCCATGGATAATTGGGTTATGTTATTTAAATTTTTAAGGAAGGCAAGATCCATTACTAATTCAAACTTTAATTTCATGCACGAAAAGTTTAGCAGATCTTAATTTCACCTCTGCACTTGGGTACAACACTAGGGGCCCTTTCCTCATTCTCAGTAGGAGAAGAGCTGGCCAAACAGTGAAGATTTCATCTCTTCTTCCTCGGTTGGACCTTAAATTTGGTTGTTTTAACATAACCAGAAACCTTAGTTGTCACTTTCCTTATTAACTTTGTTCCATGCATCTTCTCTATTCCAGTTCTCCATTTGTCCTATTTTTGATCTCCCAGGCTGCTATGTATTGCTGGAGAAAATTGTGTCCAGCACCAATACTTAAATCTTAGCTGAGCTCTCGGTGCTTCTGTTAGTTCTTTCCTTATGTTTTTCGGAATTAACACTTTCCTCAATTCTGTACCTTTCTCATTCTTCTCACTCTCAATATGTAACACCTCTTCACTTTTTCATTTTTCCTCATATGTTTAACTTAAAAGTCTTCCAAATTTACTACTTCTCCTAAGCCAGTGGCTCTCAAGTTTTTGGAACTCAGGTCCCCATTACAGTGTTAAAAATTGTTGAGGGCTTCAATATGAAAAAGTTAAAACTTAGTGAGACTTTGGCATTGTTTTACATTATCATATTGGAAGACAGCTGGATTCCCACATATGCTTCTCCAGTCTGTGGCAATATATTGTTTTGGTTGAAGTGGATGCAGAAAATCTGGCCTCACATATGTAATTGGAAAAGGTATAAGAAGTATGGTAGTAGCCTTTTTGGATAATTACACGTAATCTTCTTTAATACCACACCAAAACTTGACACATCAGAGTATTGTAGAGATTAGTTGCAATACGAAATCTAAAACTGAATCACATAACTTTTCATCCTCTGTTAAATTGAAATCTTTTGGTCTGTCTTGCAGTTCAAGTGGATCTCTTACCTGTGCATTAATTTGTAACAGTATGCATCAGTGATTTGGAAATTATTGGTCTACTGACAGTCTTCCAAATGTTGATGTATGTCATGATAACCACACTAGAAGTCACGTTTGTTTCTGTTACCAGTGAGCTCATCAGAACAATCTGTAAGCACTGAGAAGTTGTCAGACTCACAGTGGTGGACACAAGTTTTCCAAGTTACTGCTTGAAAGCTGGAAATTTTATCACTGGCTATTTTCCTTGAAATGTCAAACTCACTTATTTCTGAGAAAATGTCAGCCAGATACTCAAGTCTGAATAATTGTAGCTTATTGGTAGTTATACTAGGTAAAAGTAACACTCCATTTAAAAAAAAAAAAAAAGTAGCTAGTTCAGCTTGCAATTAAAAAAAAAAATTACACATATACTTTTCCTTGAGATAACTTTTGAGCATCATACCCAGTATGTAGCAGAAGTGCTTTATGGGTAGCTTCCATTTTGTTCCACAGAATATATTTTTAAAAAGACACTGTATTCAAGATCAAGATGTAATAAAATTAGTAGTTTTGACTGCAGCAGTAAGTGTGTTCTTAAATTGGCTCTGTATGGGGGTGTTTTTTAGGACAGTGACCAGTAGGACAGCTTGATGTTACTGTGTTGATTTGTGCTAAGGAACCGGCAATGTAATCCACCATAGCTTTTGTACCATCACTGTGAATGTCAACACAGCGAAATGGGCAAATCATGTCTTAGTTTTATCATTTAAATAATTGTACTTTGGGAGGCCGAGACGGGCGGATCACGAGGTCAGGAGATCGAGAACATCCTGGCAAACAGGGTGAAACCCCGTCTCTACTAAAAAAAAAAAAAATACAAAAAAACTAGCTGGGCGAGGTGGCGGGCGCCTGTAGTCCCAGCCACTCAGGAGGCTGAGGCAGGAGAATGGCATGAACCCGGGAGGCGGAGCTTGCAGTGAGCTGAGATCTGGCCACTGCACTCCAGCCTGGGTGACAGAGAGAGACTCCGTCTCAAAAAAAAAAAAGAAAAAAAAATTGTAACCTCCAGTGGGCCTCCTGAAGGGTCTCTAAGACTTCCAGAGGTATCTGTGGACCACCTTTAAAAGTCTTTCTCAGCTCTTTTTCAGGACTTGGAGACCTTAAACTTCCTCTTTTCCATATAATCGTTCGTTCCCTTTTCTGAGTCATGCCTTTCAGCCTACAAAGTAATAATTCTTTATCCAACTACCCTTCAAGCTATCATTCTTTTTCCCTTCCGCCAAACTTGGATATAGTTGTCTGTTGGTGTCTGAGGGGTAGTGGGTTCAAGGACCCCCCTGCAGATACCAAAATCCATAGACGCTCTGCAGTATTTGCATATAACCTACACACAACTTCCCCTATGCTTTAAATCATCTCTAGATTACTTACAATACCTAATACAATGTAAATACTATGTAAATAGTTATTACATTGTATTGTTTAGGGAATGATATGAAAAAGTCTGTAAATGTTGTCCCAACCATCCTTTTTTTTAATCACCCTCAAATATTTTCCATTTGTGTTTGGTTGAATTTGTGGTCACCAAACCTATGGATATGGACGGCCAACTGTAGTTTGCTTTTACTATTTCTCTTTCTAATCCGAATTACACTTCAACCTTTAAAATTTGGCTACTCTTCCCAGTGCTGTAAATTTATGTTTTTAGTATCCCAGTGACATGCTTAATCTAGTATTTTAATTTATATCTTTATTCAGCAGTGTTTGTCATAGTTGACTACTCTTTGCTTCTGGTTTTTCCTTTCTAAGAGCTCAGTTAATGTGCTTCTCTCTTATCCTTCTAATTTTTGTCAGTCTTCTTTGCCGACTCAGCCTCTGCTCACTTTTTAATGTTCCCAGCTTCATTATTTTTGTTCTACAGGTTCTCATGCACTTTAACTGACCTGTTTAAGATGATTGAAATTGCTGCCTCTAATCCTGAGTCCTGCCCTGAGCTACACACTTACATCTCCGATTTCTAAACGTTGCCAAATGGTTATCTCACATTTTTGAGACTGAACTTGTAATTCCTAGAAACAAACACCGCCATTATCTTCCCTGCCAAAACATCAACAGGCATTAATTGAGCAATAGCTATACAACATACTGTGGGAAAACAGTGATCAGTAACACAGATACAACACCGGTCAGGCAAGGCAGATGATTAACAGGTAAACAAACAATAACTACAGATTATGATAAGTAATGGTTGTGCTGGGGGATGACGGGAGAGACTACTTAGATAGGTTTGTAAGGAAATATCCCTCTGAGGAATTAACACCTAAAGTGAGACCTGACAAATAAGGATTTATCTATATGGAGAATAGAGGAAAGAGCATTTTCATGTAGAGAGAACAGTAAGCATCGAGGCTACAGGTAAAGTCTCTGGGATATTCTGAGGACCTAAGGTCACAGCAGATAATGACTGTAAGTGTAAACAGAGTCAGCTGGATTGATAGATCATACAGTGTCTCCCAGACCACAAACAGGAGTTTGGGTTTTATTTTAATTGCAATGAGAAGCCATTGAAATGTTTTAAGCAGGCTGTGTCAAAATCTGATTTCCATTTCTAAAATATTCTTCTGGCAACTATGGTGAATACTTGGGGACTGGACAGGAGGGAGGAAGGAATAGGGAGACATGGTTGGAAACTCTTGACAGTATTTAAAGTCAAAGATTATAGTGCTTTGAACTATAAGGTGGACTGGAGATGGGATGGAAATGAACATGTTCAAGATATGTTTTGAAGCCTTGAAGCAGGAAGACCTTATCTTAGGGTGAAACCTAAAGATAAGTTTGAGTTTTCCAGAGAAATGGTTAGCAGGTGTTTCAAGCAGAAGAAACATCATGTACAAAGGGTAAGAGACAGATAGAAAATGAAATATCTCAGGACCTGAAAGAAACTCAATGTGCCCAGAGTCTGAAAGGAAGAATGACAAAGGGTGAAGAGGGAGACGCAGGCAGAAGCCAGATTATACAGGACCATGTTAAGGGACTTAGACTCTGTCTGTGTCTGGAGTTTCTAATCTGGGCTGTATTTGGGAATTACGTGGTTATAACCAGTAATGGAATTTCTGAGAGTAGATGAGATTACTCAGGAAGAATGCATAGAATGAAATGAGCATAGATCCTAAAGCCAAGACCTGGGGAACATTAGCACTTAAAAGCAGTGATCATGGAGACAGAAGAACTAGAAAAGCAAAACTTGGAATGAAAAGCCAAGGGACAAAGGTTTCTCAGGTTTGTGGTCAGCATTTCAGGTTGATTCTTTGGGAGATTAAATAAGATAAGACTTGGGAACTAGCCTGTACTGGTCACTGATGAACTTGGGTGAGAATGAGTTTGTTTCACTCATGGGTTGAAAACCAGATTAGTGAGGGTTAAGTAAATAGGTAAGAAAATTGAGACAGGGTATATATAGATGACTAGCTGGGCTTTGGGAGGACAAGAATGATGGAGTGCTGGTTGGAGTTTTTGGTGGAATCTTAAGGTTTTGTTTTAATATGTGAGATAAATGTTTATATGCTTTCTGGAAGAAATTGAAGATAAAGAGAGGAGGTGGGATGGAATGGCACCCTCTCCTTTGCTCTCATCTGGTGTCTCAAGCTAGAAACTTCATAAACAGCTCTAATTTCTTTTGTACCAAGACATTGCCCTACTTAAACATACTAAATAAATCTTATTTTTACCTCAGAAATATTACTTGAATATACTTTCTCTTCTCCACGCTAATGTTGCTTTCATTAGGTCAGCAGCATCTCTATAGGGATGTTGAAACAACTTCTTCCTGGTTCTGTTCCTTTAAAAAAGGAAAAAGAAAAAAAAGAAAAAAGCCCAGTAAGATGATATTACTGTTTTACTGAAAGATCTCTGCTGGTTAAGTCCTGGTTCTTTGGCCCTTTGGCCCTTTGCAATATTAACCACTTGTCATCTTTCCTGCCGCCCATTTGCTGGCACCTCCATCCTACCCCCATGCTACCCTTTAGCTATGTTAAATTTTCTCTGATTTATACACATTCCCTCCTCTTGGAAAACCTTTTTTCTTTAATTAAGGTATTTTCTGTAGCTGAATTTTATTCATTCACCTTTGCCTCTCTGGCAAATTGCTGTTCAAGATAAGCCTGGAAGTTACCTGTTATGATAGACTAGAGCATGCCTTTCTGTGTCCACAATACTCTGCATTCTTCTGCTACAACATTTGTTTATTCCTTTATTTTAGTAATTATCTGTTTGTATGTCTCTCTTCACCTGAACTAGTGGCTCCTCCAGACCAGAGACTGTGTCATCCAGGCATATATCCTAGATGTTTGGCGTAATATCAGATGTTCATTAACGTGAAGTGATTTGGCTGAATGACTGAATAGTAACAATTAACGGAATTTATAGATTCTTAGCATTTTGGAATTGGGATTGATTATTTTAATGAGAACACTGAGGCCTAAGCAGGTGAAATGATCTTCAAAGGGTTATCCAGATGGTCACTGGGTTCTCCCAACTTCTCACCTAGGGCCCTCTGAAGAACTTCCACTAGTTGCTATCAGTCAATGCTGGTTAGGTAATATTTAAATTAAGGTGGAGCCAATATAAACACATGTACTGTCTATGATGCCATTGTGTTGCTCTGTCGCCCAGGCTGGAGTGCAGTGGCGTGATCTCGGCTCACTGCAATCTCCGCCTCCTGGGTTCACGCCATTCTCCTGCCTCAGCCTACCAAGTAGCTGGGACTACAGGTGTCCACCACCATGCCCAGCTAATTTTTTGTATTTTTAGTAGAGATGAGGTTTCATCATGTTAGCCAGGATGGTCTCAATCTCCTGACCTCGTGATCCGCCTGCCTTGGCCTCCCAAAGTGCTGGGATTACAGACATGAGCCATCTTGGCCGATGCCATTTAATTTTTAGCTTATAGAATGTGAGTGAAAGATTGAAATGATACAATGATATGGTATTTAAAGAGTTCTAAAAATTGTTTGAATTTAGTAGATTAACTAGTCCTCCTCAGATGAAAAGTCAGATTTAGTGTCATTTTACTAAAGTCCATACTTTATCCTCCTAGAGGAGTTCCTGGGTGCAAAATTGTGTGGGTATATGTACTCTTACGTACATTTTGGGGTAGGGGAGCATAGGTTCTATTGATTTTTTTTTTCAAAAGGTTCCTTAATCTGCATCTCATGACTTGAAGGTATTTTGCTGTTGTGATAAGTGATGGTTCTCAAAGCAAAGTACATGAAAGATTCTTTTAGCTGCTACTTGAATTATATTTTTAATCTTTACTACTTGCTTTCATTTTTAGGGTTTGTGTTTAGTGAATCAGAGGGATCTGCATTAGAACAGTTTGAAGGTGGCCCCTGTGCTGTTATTGCACCTGTTCAGGTAACATAGACTCCTTTACCAACTCCTTAGAGGGACATGTTGAAATCTTTCATACTTGTTGTTTTTTAATGTCTGTACTCCATATAGTAATTATGAGACATGATCAGTTAACTCTTAAATTTTGCTCTTGTAAATTACAATAAATATCCAAAACAAAAATGAATTCAGAATATTGATGAGTTGCACAACACTAGCCTTTTGACTATATTTTCAAGGAAAGATAATAGGTGTTTCATGACTTTGAGAAAATTAGGAAGTTTCTTGACATCTTTAATATAGAGATCCTATTAAGTAATAACATGTTATACTTTAGATAGGTACAATCGCTGTAATTGTACTATTTTCATTTGTTCAGTCTATAAAAGTTATTTTCTTAAAGTTGAAGATGATTTCATATTTTTATAGCCTATAACTTTTTCAAATTTGAAATAAGTTGGCAGCTTATACTATTTTATGCTATAACTTTGACTTTTCTGATTGAAATTTATAACAACTGATTTCAAACAATTTCAAAAACCAAATGTTTTTCTTTGCACAAAACATAGGATTTATCAAAATGTCTTTATTTGATTTGGAATCTTGATGTGTTACATTGTTTGAATTTCAAAGGCTGATTCACTATAAACTGTTAAACTGTTAAAACTAAGAATTGAATTCTCAGTTTACTGCAATACTGATGTCTGTGAATGACAGTGTAACTTTAGAACTGTTATAAAAGAACTGTTATGAAAATTACAGCTAATTTATTGTTTTAACCATCATGTTTTGAAAATATATATTTAATGTGGCATTTATTATTCTTTGGGTATAAAGAATGCATTCTGGCTGGGTGCAGTGGTTCACGCCTGTCATCCCAGCACTTTGGGAGGCTGAGGTGGGTGGATCACAAGGTCAGGAGATCCAGACCATCCTAGCTGACATGGTGAAACCCCATCTCTACTAAAAATACAAAAAATTAGCCGGACGTGGTGGCAGGCGTACGTAGTCCCAGCTTCTTGGGAGGCTGAGGCAGGAGAACGGCGTGAACCCGGGAGGCGGAGCTTGCAGTAAGCCGAGATTGTGCCACTGCACTCCCCTGGGTGAAAAAGCACACTCTGTCTCAAAAAAAAAAAAAAATGCATTGTTAAACTGTTGGCTACAAAGTAAATTGTTTCTCAGAAGTTATACTCCATATATTTACATTGCTAAAAATACATTTTTGTAAAGAAAAAAATTATGGTTGATTCGAAAATATATCTTTTATAGATCTTTTTTTTTTTTTTTTTGCATTAGAATTTTTTTAAAATGAAGAAAAATTTGAATGTCCGAATCTTGCCTTGGAATTATGGAAAGTGAAGAATGAAATTTAACTATAAATTAGCAATTATAGCTGTTGTACTGAGTAACTGAAACAAATTTTGGTTATTTGTAGGAATGTTATCTGAATTTGAAGATTCCTTTGTTGTGTCCATATGTAAATTAGATTATATAAATACTGCCCCTCTTAATCCGTAATAGCAAGGTTTTTATTGCAAGTAGTGCATGAATATAGTTAAATGGAGGGTATACCACAGGAGTTTCCTGTTTTGTAAAATACAGTATATTTCAGTAGTGGTAGTTATTTTTGCAAGTGGGGTGCTATGCAGTAATGGTTATATTCAAAGTCCTGAACCTACTTTCCTGTATCTTTGAGGTAGTAATTAAGTTTAAGAATCACGGCCGGGCCACCACGGCTCACGTTTGTAATCCCAGCACTTTGGGAGGCTGAGGCAGGTGGATCACCTGAGGTCAGGAGTTCGAGACCAGCCTGGCCAACATGGTAAAACCCCATCTCTACTAAAAATACAGAAATTAGCCGGGTGTGGTGGCAGGCGCCTGTAATCCCAGCTACTCGGGAGGCTGATGCAGGAGAATCACTTGAAACCAGAAGCTGGAGGTTGCAGTGAGCCGAGATCATGCCACTGTACTCCAGCCTAGGCAAAAGAGTGAAATTCCATCTCAGAAAAAAAAAAAAAAGAATCACATAGGCCAGGCACAGTGGCTCACACCTGTAATCCTAGCACTTTGGGAGGCTGAGGCAGGAGCATTGCTTAAGGCCAGGAGTTCAAAACCAGGCTGGGCAACATAGTGACAGCCCTGTTCTTAAAAAAAAAAAAAAAAAGAAAAAATTAGCTGGGCATGGTGGTGCACACTTGTAGTCCTAGCTACTCAAGAGGCTCAAAGGAAAGGGTCTAAGCTCAGGAGTTCAGGGCTGCAGTGAGCTATGATCATGCCACTGCCCTCCAGCTTGAGCAATAGAGCGAGACCCCATTTCTAAAAAGGAAAAAAAAAGAGTCACGTAAAGTTTTATTTATTTACTTATTTTATTTTATTATTTTTTTTTTTTGAGATGCAGTTTTACTCTTGTTGCCCAGGGTGGAGTGCAATGATGCAATCTCGGCTCTCCCAGGTTCAAGTGATTCTCCTGCCTCAGCCTCCCGAGTAGCTGGGACGCACCACCACACCAGGCAAATTTTTTTGTTTTTTTTTTGTTTTTTGTTTTTGAGATGCAGTCTCGCTTTTTCTCCCGGGCTGGAGTGCAGTGGCGCAATCTCGGCTCACGGCAAGCTCCTCCTCCTGGGTTCACGCCATTCTCCTGCCTCAGCCTACCTAGTAGCTGGGACTACAGGTGCCCGCCACCATGCCTGGCTAATTTTTGTATTTTGTAGAGATGGAGTGTCACCGTGTTAGCCAGGATGGTCTCGATCTCCTAACCTCGTGATCCACCCGCCTTGGCCTCCCAAAATGCTGGGATTACAGGTGTGAGCCACCGCGCCAGGCCACACCCAGCTAATTTTTGTATTTTTAGTAGAGATGGGGTTTTTCCATGTTGGCCAGGCTGGTCTCAACCTCCTGACCTCAGGTGCTCCACCCGCCTTGGCCTCCCAAAGTGCTGGGATTACAGGCATAAGCGACCGCGCCTGGCCGAGTCACGTACGCTTTGTGAAGAATTTTGTGTGTATTAATATTTCAGTTTAAAAGTCAAAACTAAGTTATTAAAGATGACTAGAAGTGAGCAAGTACATATATTAAAACTTTTTTAGCGTATAAAAATTAGAGCATAATACCTTTTAAAAAGAATAGGCAAAATAATGGAACCAAATAGCTAATATAATCATAGACCTCATTACCTGTAACAATTTACCCAGAATTTATCACACCAGGAATAAAGAAGGAACTAAGATCAGTGGTGAAATAAAATAAAGTTTGATAAATCCCATCCAGATGACTTGTTAGCACTTTGAGGGGAAGATAAGTTTAGATCATTTTGTACCATATATCAAATATATTTTTGGAATAATATTTAACCATAAGAAAACTTAATTTATCATCAACACTCTAAGAGAAACAGTGACTTCCAAACTAATAAATATTTTCATTAAATATTAGCAATAAAGGGATATTGTCTTTCTTACATAAATAACTTGTAGAAGTTAATTAGAAAAACACTAAGATTCAGGGGTGAAATGGGCATAGATGTGCAGTTGTAACAGGTGGAATGATGCTTTACGGCCAAAGAATCAGGATGCTCACCCTCACTGGGAAGCCAGAAAAGTAAAAATAAAACTGTAACTAGATTCTATTTCTTACTTTTTCTCATCTTTAAAAATAAAATTACAAATGCCAGTGCATGTAAGGGTGGGACGATGCTGGCACACTCATATACTGCCATATAGTACAAATTTGTACTTTGATTTTGGGAAGGAATTTTAAGCTATAATTGGAACCATGACAATGCAGATTCTGATTCAATAGTTGTGTTTCTGTGAATCTTTTCTAAAGAAATATTTAATATGGAAAAAGTTGTATTTAAGAAGGAGCTTATATATTAAAGTAGTAAAGAAATTGCAAGGAATGTGATGCGCGATAGTGTAATTTAATAAGTAAATTTTGATAAATAGCTTGATAGACAAGTAGTGATTAAGAATTATACTTATGAATTCTGTAGAAAAACAGAAAATACATTCATATGCCCATTATGATTCACTTGTAATAAAATTAAAACTAGGTATTAAAAAACATGAGAAGGAAGTATGTCAGAATGCTAACAGCAGTTATATTGGCAGTGAAATAATGAATCTCCCCATCTCACTTCTAAAATGTTGTGATGTAGTTATACTGTTGCACTTGATGGTTGTTGCCATTTTGGGGAAAAATCAGAAGCACTTGATTACAGTATTTGTAGACTTTATGCCTATGTAAATGGAATATTACTTAATTTTTTGTTGTAATACCTTGAATTGTTTATTGGTGCCAGGTACTGTGCTAAGTGCATTACATAGATTTTCTCGTATAATCCTCACTGTAACCTTTTAAAGTTTGTACAGTTATTTTTAGTTAGTAATAGTGGAGCCAGGATTCAAACCTAAGTTTGCCTGATTAAAAAGCAGTCTTCCTAATCTGTACACTAATACTTTCAAACACAGGTGAGGAAAAGTCATCATTGTAACCTGTTTTTCTTGGACCTGCCCTCTAGAGATTCAGATAGAGTAGGTGGAGCCCAAGAATCTGCAGTTTAAACAAGTCAGGTAACTGGGATGTATCTACTGTTGAACTACAGTTTGAGAAGGAGACACTTCCCTATGCAGCTTTTTATCAAATAGCCAATGTAACATCATTGACTCGCTTAAGGGGAACTTTAGAAATACATTTGTCTTTTCTTCTGAATCTTGTAGCTTTTTTAGTTAATCTTGAGCTCCCGATAATAAAGTGGTGACTGTAAAGGTGTTACTTTTGTGTCACAGATGAAGGCTAAGGGAACAGAACCACTTTTATATTTAGATTTCTTTTACCTGGAGGAATCTAAATGAAATGTAGACTTGTTCCTGTTCTACAGGGCTTTCACTTTGTGAATAGAGGAGTAAGTTTCTGTGCTTTTCAGTTATTCTGTTATGTGAGTGAGTTCTTCTACTTGTCAGAAAATATGTACTGTGGAAGAAAAAGAATTTTATGAATCTAGAATCAAGTTTATAGTAGTATACTCTGAATAAATAACTCTGCACAGTTTCTGTCAAATGTGAGGGGAACCCATTTGGTATCTTTACAGAACTAGTCAAAAGATTAGAAAGGTGGTACAAATGATTTTTTTCCATTTTAAAATTGAAGAATGATATGTATGGTTATAATGCATTTCACTAATTATTGCTTCAATTGTGTGAAGGCATTTCTTTTGAAGAAGCTCCTGTTTTCTTCTGAGAAGTCTTCTTGGCGGGATTGTTCAGGTATGATAGCTGTCTTTTAAAAACTTTTGCTTCATCCTCTGCTTTAATAGAGATGATCTATGCAGGATTCATTGGCAATAGTTTAATTACAATTATCTGAGAAAATTAAGTATCAATGGGATTTTTTTTTTCCTAAGGTTTCCTTTTAAAATGTTTTAGAAAGTGTCATGAACAGTGACTTCATATTTCCAAATTTGGTTTTCTAACTGGGTGTTATAAGACATGATGGTATAATTAAGGGAAAAACCTTTGGCTTCTTGCTAAAACATGGTGCATTTCCTAGAACTGTTAGGTGGCAGCATACAATAAAGAATAGTCATTTTTCTTTTTTGGTCTTACTTAGCTGTGGGCAATACCTCAGAATTATCATTATATTCCTGCATGTTTTAGTATAATGCCTTACACAATGCAAATACTGCAAATAATTTTGGATGAAGTTGCAAATGAAGCTGTCATAGCTTCTGTAACATGAGCTTCTGTACCCAGAGAGATGTGATGCTACCTTATAATAAGAATTTGCATTCCACGTGACAGTTTACAAAGATCTTTCCTTCACGTACACAATTTCCTGTGAACCTCACAATACCTTCTGGAAGAAAGTAGGACAATTACAATCCCAGTTTTGTATCTAAGGATGTAACAGCTTACATTCCAAACCATGACTATAGAATCTACTAATGATTTTGAATTTAAGAGGTAAGATATCACTTCCATAAGTTTTAAATTAATAGGTGAAATAGAAAAAAAATTTTAGTAGAGAAGAAACTATTTGAGATACTATTGTTGAACTTTTAATAAAATTTATACTGTTTCTTACATAGAACTATATTCACTTTGATAAAATATTTGTAAAGCGTTGTCATAAGTGTCATAAATACTGTGGTGATTATAAGGTGAACAACATCGTTCCTGCCTTTAAAGAACTGTTAATCCATTAGGAGAGATAGAAACCTCCTTACATCATACAATTTTTGAAAGCTTCAGAAAGTGATACTACTTCTTGAGAGTAATACTGCTTGAAAAGAGAGTGCGGCTAAGGTTCAGAGAGAGATGGTCTGAGCATTTGCGCTATTTTCTGTCAAATCTGTATTCTAACCGCTGGTGTCTGCTGATGTAATGCATTGTGGTAACATAGGTGCTGACAGTATCTCATCTCACTGTTATCCCTTTGGGACAGGGTGATCCAGGACTTGAGACTAATTCAGAAGTGAGGGGAGAAAATAGAGTTCTCAACAGGCCGTTCCATTGTGCTCAGTTCTGCAGTAAAGGAAACCTCATGGCTTAAATGCTGCAGTTGCTAAAGGTTTAAGAAAGTGATGATCAGTGTCAGATTGTGATTTTCATAATGTTTAATTCTGCATTTTTCAGGATTCTTTTTCTACTTGATGGTTTTATTTGGATGGCTTTATTTAAAGTGATATTTCAATCCACAAACACATTGTTTTTCTAAAACATAATTTAACATCTATTTAGAGATTTTTTCCCTGTTTTTAAAATGCTTGATTTTCATCAACACATTCTTACTGTTGTTATTCATGGCAGAATTTTTTTTTTTTTCAGAGGAAACCGTTATAACTTATGCTTTGGTTATTTTTAGAGGAAGAACAGAAGGAACTCCTTTGTCATACCTTGTGTGATATTTTAGAAAGTGCTTGTTGTGACCACTCTGGATCATACTGCTTGGTTTCATGGTTAAGAGGAAAGACAACTGAGGAAACTGCTAGTATTTCTGGGAGTCCTGCAGAGTCTAGTTGCCAAGTGGAACATTCTTGTAAGATACATCTTTATTTCCTGAAGTTTTTTTCTTATTCCTTTGTTTTAATGAATCTATTGAATATTTTGAATAAAACATTACATTTTCATAACATGTATTCTTTTCTAGCGTAAGCTTAATTACTGAGCCTTAATATTTTTTATTTCCATTTCATTTATTTTAATTACCAGAAGATATTACTTTTTTGCAAAAAAATGCATCTCTTAAAATAAACTTTTTAAAGTGTTCTGGTTAACTTCTGCTTGATAATAATCTCTTTTGAGCTTTAGAATTCTTATTTAGAAATAATGATATACTTCAGTTTCAGATGCCTTAATGTTTGCTTTGGTATTGCAAAAAAAGTTTTTTTTGACATCAGAAAATTTCGTAAATTTATCTTTACTTGCTTCCCAGAGCAAAGATGGGGACATTTCTCTTCGTTGCAAGCTGTTGCTTTTCCTTCTGAATTATTTGGATTATTTTTATACATATAGATTATTTTAAGGCAATTTTAGTTATGCCTTAAGTTTTTCGTACCTTGATTGAAGATAAGTTAAATAATAGCTATTCTAATTATTCATAAAAATCATATATTCCGTGGTTTTTAACTTTTGAAAATTCTTATGTAATTGACCCGAAAGCTGCTAATGTGAAATGGAGACAGGTAGTGGTACGGAAGCTAGTGAAGAGTTGCTTTTCTGATTTGCTTTTCAGGAGTAATCTTGCTACTTGATGGTTTTTGATAATTGGTAGTCCCAAGTGCTTACGTTAAATAAGTGACTTATTCTACCCACAGAGCATCACATTAACTATCATCTCTGTGGAAATTTTTTGTAGAGAGATTACCTACCTGAAAGTACATTTCAATTGTATGTGATACACATTCTTCTTTCCATATAGTATTATCTGTAAGATGCTGTTGCCTCCCTGGACTAAAATGTCTCTGTGTTGTCAGTGTCTTTTTTCTCCTACCTTTGCAGTTAAAATGCCTTAAGCCTGGCAAATTCTAACAGTAGTACATTTGCAAGGAATAATTTTGAACATTTAAACAGTTGAATGATACTTCCTTTTGAAGCCTTTGAAACATGGCCTTTCAAAAAGAACATATTTTAGAGTTTATAATGACATTTGAAAACAACAAGTGGAAAACAGTCACAAGGATGGTAGTCCAAAGTGTCATTAAGATTGGTTTTAACATATTCTCCAGGTTTTACTGTGTGGATATAAACACACTTAATAGTTTCATTTAGGATATTAAAATTTTGAAAGAGGAATTGTTGATCTTTTGAAAAATTATTTTTGAAGATTATATGCTTAAAGCCAGTCTGTATATTGATGTGTGAGAAAATAGTAAGATCTTTTTATATAACATTTTCCATTAGTAGCTTAGTAGTATACTGAGTGCGCACTATGGAATGTGCTATGCATTTCTGTAGTGATAGGTTACATTGCTGTAGGTTGAAGGGCCTTATAATGCATTCACTTTGGTACTTCAGTAACTAATTTAGATGGGCATATTATATTGAATTACGCTCCAAAAAACATTTTAGTAATTTTCCAGTTTACTTTGTATCTCTTTTAAAAGTTGCCATGAAGTAAACCATATTTTAAATTTTTTAAACATTGTATACATTTGAAATACTTTGTTAACTGAAAATTTGAGAATTTACCTTAGTGACAAATGAACTGTATTTATATTACAAGTTTTATTCCATGTAACAATCTATTTTACCTGTTCTTTCCTTTATTCCCAGCTATGTTCTTTTTCTTGTGTTTTATATTTTTCCACCATCCCTGCCTGCTAAGCTTTTTATTTTGCTTGCCTCTTTTCTCTAAATTATTATCTTTATGTCTACTTTTGTAGTATACCCAGTAAAACTATTTAGATCATCTAACATTGCAGAACAAATAATATAATTTGGAAAAGATTAGGTAGAATTTTCATTTTCTGAAAGTTTTAATGTAAAGTGTTTTCCCCTCTTGTTAATATTACTTTCTCTACAAACATTAATTTCATTGGCTTATGTGGTGTGTATAGTTTTGGCTTGTTGGTAATGCACAGTTGTTCGCAGTAGTGAATACTCAGGTTCAATTTCAGTTTGTTTCCCACATAAACCAAGAGATAACTTAATCCATTTGGACTGCTAAAGATTTTAAAACGAAATATGAAACACTTACAACTAGGCTTTGGAAAGCTAGCATAATGCGACATTTTAAATTGTAAATAAAAATTTAAAATTTTGACTTCATATTGAATCAATTTTCTTAACTCACCAGTGAGAATTTATATTTGATAGTAGTAAGTTTTGCTTTACAAAATATATGTGAAGTTATTCATTGTGATAAATAACTCCCCAGAGCCAAGACTATCTGGGCTCCAATCTCATCACTGCTGTTTAATCCTATGTACTCTTGAGAGGATTTTTCTGTGTACCTCAGGTTCCTCTTCTGTAAAATGGAGCTTTGAGGGTTTATTAAATGAGGTAAGACATGTAGGGCATTTTAAAAAGGGCCTGGCACTTAGTAAACTGCTCAATAAACATTACCTCTGATTAAAATGCTTTGATTTCCTTTGATTAATAAACATAATCTAAATAAGTTACTGAAAACTTTTTAACAGTTATACAAATAAATGAGGAAACAAACTTAAAGCTGTCATTGAACCTGTGTAGTTTGAGAGTGTTTTGCCTTTTTATACACATTTGTTTAATAATTAAGCATTAAACCTTAAAATTTTATATTATGAAAAGGAAGGTTAGCTCTGATGATATTACTTGGATTTATATAATCTGAAAGATTATTTAAAAGTGCAGGACACATTATGATGTGTGAAGCACTGATTATCAGTAATTTTTCATACTTTATAAACTACCATAGCATAGCTGAACTGAAATGTCTATTTAATCACCCTTCTACATTCTCAGTATTATATCCATTTTAGTTATATTCATGATGACAAAGATGTTGAAATATAAATTAATGTTATAATAAAGTTGAAAATAAACTGAGAATTTTAAGGAGTAAGGAAATAGGGAAAGTTTTGATTGCTTGAAAGTATTTACAGCCTGCTGTGTGTATCTTGTGTCATTTATTTGCCATGTGTAGTGCTGAAAAGTGTCTTTTATGTATAGCTGCCTTGGCTGTCGAAGAGCTTGGCTTTGAGCGATTTCATGCATTAATTCAGTAAGTAACATTGGAACATTTAAAATACTTACTCTGTGGACACATTGCCACTTTAAGTCTGTTCATACTGTGCAGAGGTTCTTAGTTTTACATAGAAATGCGCTACTTAAACATAAATTTTAAATCCATTGCTTCAGGATTAATTTGCCTTTAAATTAAAATAGTTTGTAAATGTTTAAATTATGCTGAGTCCTTAACTATCCAAATACGCTTTTTAAAAACATTAAAAAGCTTTTTCACCATTACAGTGAAACATTAGCTTAATGTTTTTGTGTCCTTAACAAATATAAACATTTTTAGTAGGATAAATATTAGAATTATTTCTTATTTGGCAGTATCTGTTTTCTATACCTTTTATTAAGAATGCCCATATTTTTGTTAGAGCATTTAAACTTTTTATTACAAAGTTAAAGGTAAAGATGGCTGTTGATAGAATTATGGGTGGCATTTGGTTTAAAATGTAACATTAATTTCTTTTAAAAGAAGCCGCAAATGTAAGTTATCTTTGGCATTCAGATATTTGTTAAGTAATTTCTAGGATTTAAAAAGTGAAGTGTTCTTTGTGTTTACCCCTCTTACAAGAAGGCCACTCTATTGTTTAAATAACTGTATATTATTGAAGAATTTACTGATGCCAGACAGTTCACCTAAGAGATGAAGAGGTTCCCTGCCAAGTAGGTGTTCTTTCTTAATGATACATATCGTATATTGTGATAGTTGTCAGAAATAGCTTTTGGTTTTAGTGGCTAAATTTGTATTTGAAAAATTTAGAAATGTCCCCAAAGTTTCCTGTTTGTATGTGTATGTTTTAATGTATAAGGAAATTTAAAAATTTTCCCTTTTATGAATGTAGTTAACCTCATCATGATACCAATACTTACTTCTTTTTTTCCCCCAGAAAAAGATCATTCAGAAGTTTACCAGAATTAAAAGATGCTGTCTTGGACCAGTATTCAATGTGGGGAAATAAATTTGGAGTATTGCTTTTTCTGTATTCTGTATTACTGACAAAGGTGTGTTCAAGAAAATGCTTTTTCTGCCTTTGATTAATGTTATTTAGTGCTGTTTTTCCTGCCGTGATGAGTAATTTTATTCCTGATGCTGTTTTTAAATTCTTAGAATAAAAATCTTTTACGCTGAAAATTAGTTAATTTCTGTTTCCTCAGCACTCACTCGTTACTTAAGCAGTTTCATGCTTACTTTCACCTCTGCTCTTTTGGACTACAGAGATGATCAATAATGTTCTAATTGTGAAATGCTGTCAGTTCTTCCAAATTGTGTTTCCTTTGATCCTTCCGTGTAGCACTTGACCCCTTAACCCCTTCTGGAAGCTGTTTTTGACCTTCATTCCCTTTCTTGATTTCTTTTTTTTTTTTTTTTTTTTTTTTTTGTGATAAATCACTGTTTGAGTTTTCTTTCTATAACGTCTCACAATTCTTACTTTGTTTTGTTTTCTTTGATAGCTTCCTTTCCTTCTTTACCTGTTACCTTCTGCTCTTTTCTCTCCTCCTCTAAATTTTTATATTCCAGAAATTTTCTTCCCTGGATCCAGTATACCTTTTATGGATATATCATTTACTCAGGTTACCTTTATAAATAGCTATTTAATAGTTCCAATATGTCCCTTTCTAGTCCTTATTCTTTTTCCCCAAATACCAGTCTCATAGCTCTAGTAACGTGTTAGTCTCAGTTGACTATCCTATTATATCTATCATGTCTGAAATCAGACTTCTTTTATTTGACAAATGTTTTTTGAGCATTGACTCTATGCTAAGGACTATGTTTGTATTAATAATATGGGATACATTTTTAGTGATACGCATTTAGTGTTGTAAAAAAAATGACACATTAATAATTCCATTATGGCAGTGTGTTTTGGCGTTTGGTGTTCTGTCTGAACCTATTAGATGGAATCAAGGGCACACTGTTTCTAGTAGGGACCATCTGATAGAGATAGGACCTTGATGCATGAGGGCAAGTTTTCTGTATGGAAAAGCTGGAGGAAATTTTTTCCAGCAGTGGGCACTGCAAGTATAAAAGTGTAAGGGATTGAGGGTATAATGCAGGTTTAGGGAGCTCTAAGTAGTTGAGCCTTAACTGCAGCATAAGACACCAGGGAGGCAATTGTGGAAGATGAGACTGGGCACGTACGTAAGAAAAGACTTAGAGTATGAAGGCCTTTCTACATACACTGTGCAAAGAGTAGGTTTCATCTGCTCAGAATTGGAACACAGTAAACAGTTTGAACAAGGGAGTGACAAGATCTTTTTGTTGATAAAAGATGTATTAAATTGGGATAGGGAGTTGTGATGGATAAGAGTTGGTGTTTGTAGTACAAGACTAGAGTCAGGAAAACTAGAAAAGTGGGTATTGAAATAAGAGAAGCCTAAACTAGGACAGGTCATGGAGTGGAAAAGAAAGGGAGCATATTTAGAAATGTAAATAAATACTTATTTGGATTATTAAGTATAAATAAGAGAACCAAAAGTGCTTAGTTGTGTAGATGTTGGGAGTAGCAGTGAAAGTGGTATCTAAGATGACTGGTTTCTTCTAAGTTCTTCTTGACTGTTCAGTATTCTCTAACTTTATAATGCTCAAAATGTTTGATATCTCCTGTTTCTTCTTCTTTACAGACAATAAATTATCATGCAAGTTGTCCTTCCTTGACCTGGTCTTTAAAATGATATCCGCTTCCTCATTAGTGATTGTGTCGCTTGTTGATAGTATTCATCTTGACATTATCATAGCCTGATTTGTTTTGTTTACGAGGATGGCACATGCAAGAGCTCATGCTTCTTTGTTTCCCCCTGCGAGATTTAGTCATTCATTAAAAATCTTGGTTGTTAATTAATCATCTATTTAATTCTTAGAAATGATAGAACCAACGGCTAAAGTTAAGTGAATAGAACAATGAATGGCAGTTTATCTTTGTCCTTTTTGGAATTGATGAGGTTACAATAAGTAGGTCTTCTGGTACTTACCCAGTATCTAGAACTTTTGGGAGCTGAGTGCCCTTCTGGAGGTGTAGAAAATATCAGGAAATTGGTTTTTAAGAAAAGAAGGCACTTCCTGGCCTTCTAATTTGCATTTTGTAAGTATACATTTGAATGACCAATATTTGTGAAGTAATACTTACAATCAGAAGTAAACCTTCCATTTTATGTACCAGTTAAATAATTAAAATGCAAGTTATTTAATGTTATATCTCTATCAGTATTCATGTGTGTATGTATTTACTGCAATAAGTTTTTACATGATCTAAAAAAAATCAGTTTCCTTAACAGGTTAATATTCATTTAACTTTTAAATAATTCATTTATTAAATAATTTCTCCTTTCTCCGATTAAAAGTTAATTCTCTCTCCTTGCCCCTTTAACCAACAGTACATATTTCATCCATGAGTGTTCTTTATATAGAACCCATGAAAGAAAATAAAAGATATTTGAGGAACTACTTTTTACAGTTATCTCAAATGTCCCCCCACTTCAAATCTGAGTTACTCATGGTAAAAAAGTTACTTAAATAATTGTATTAGTTTATAGTGTAAACTAGTCAGTTTTTAAACTATCATAATTTTCATTTTCGTTTTTTGAAATAAGTCAATGAGTTCTTTGTTTCTTTAGGGCATTGAAAACATAAAAAATGAAATTGAAGATGCAAGTGAACCCTTGATAGATCCTGTATATGGACATGGCAGGTAATTAACTAAAATCTCTTGTCTCCTCATGTGAACTCTAGTTTTTAGAAACCTGACTTACGATAAAACATGACTGAGTCAGGTAATTTTGCTTGTCAGTGGTGTTAACAGTATAACATCTATGGATTTGAGCACTTCTTTGTTTTATGCATTGTTTGCTTGATGTATGAAATGTTAATTTCATTTTATGTATGCGTTGTATTTATTGTGGCAAATATTTTGTTTTAAGATAACAGTGGGAAGGTATTTTAACAAATCCATTTATGATTTTTTAATGATAAAATTTATTCATTTTGACTTAGAAATAATTATATCTTTGTAAATGCTTCTCTGCTTGGGAGAAAAAAATTCCCAGTTTTCCTCTCGGACCACCCTCCTTCTCAAGCTTTTTATGGCTATTTTTACCAAAAGTCAATGAAACAGTGATAGTTAACCTACTCTAATACATGAGTCCTTTTTAGACCTTTCTGCCTCAAAGATGAAAATTCATGTATCTTTCATCAAAGACAAAATATTAATAATTATATATTCATTTTTAAAGATTGTAAATATTAAGTAAATTATTAGTCTATCATTTTTTATCCATTTAAATATATGTTAGGTAAAGTTGTTAAATGTATGTGAATATGTAGAACAATAAATACCACTGTGCTGATATACTTAGTGATACATTTAGCAAGACCGAATATATAAAATGGAACATGTAAGGTTTTCCCTAACTTTGTAAATTCTTACATAATTTAATCTGAAAAGTCATTACTTTATACCTTGCTATAGGAATTGTTTGATTTGGCAACTAGTTATATTCATATTTAATTGCTTTTTAATATTTATTAATAGCCAAAGTTTAATTAATCTCCTGCTGACGGGACATGCTGTTTCTAATGTATGGGATGGTGACAGAGAGTGCTCAGGAATGAGTAAGTACATTCTTTGTTATGTTGCTCTCTTTGATGAATAATATTTCAGTGGAATACAGCTGATTTTTATTCATCTATTTAATGGCTCTACATTACCTAGAAGTTAAGTGCTTTCTAATTAGAAGAATCCTTTACAGTTTTCAAGGCACCATAATGTTAAGACCATTAATCTTGGAGCCAGGCGATCTTGGGTTCAAATCCCAAATGTATGACTTTAGTCAAGTTACTTCTCAAGCCTTTCATTTTCTCTGGTATAAAACTGGGATTTATGACTCTTAATATATATAAACACAGTGCATATTTATTCAGAGATAGTACTGCATTCTTTGCTTAAAATTGAGCATTACAAAGCCTGGTGATGTGAAATACTTACTTTGGGTTTTTGCCTATGTTACTTTTAATGTGCATACTTTAAAACACAGAGCAAATTTAATACTGTCTGAGACTTTTAAACTACCAACTCTTCCACTACCACTTCAATTTCTGGTCTCAATTATTTCTTTCCTGTGGCTTCACGTGTTGCCAGGCACATTGAAATGGATCCCATTTTGGCCAATCCATTCCATTAAGGAGAGCTGATACATAACTGAATAAAATTGCCTTCAGTTTATTACTGGGTCAGTCTGAATTCATTTATTTATTCATTTAACTTAAATTGAGTAACCACAGTGTACCTCCATGAAGTATGTAGTATAGGACACGAAGCTCCAGAGTTCTCAGAGCTCACAGGCAGAGCAAATATAATTGAGAAAATAATAGTTACCACTTTTTGCTCCCATTGAAGTGATTCATGATCTTCCATTTGAATTTTTCTCTAATTCCGAAACGTGTAGTTAATTAACAGAAACATGAAAGGGTATAATATTAAGAAAAAATCATTAAAATTAAAACTTCAGAATTAAAAAGCACCATAGTAAAACCCATTTTACTATTTAAGAAATTTAAGAACTAAGGTCACTTCTTATTTAATTCATATGCAAAATTATTTACTTAGTGGTGAGGTTAGAATGAGAACCAAGTTTTGCTGATTTCTAATAAAGGTCAGAGTTTAAACAGTGAAATTCGTGAACAAAAACTACAAATTATCTTGCTCAGCTCTCTGTAATTGAGCTTATCCTGTTCTTCAGCCCTTATTCTGATTCATAGCTGAAAGCATTTAATCCTGTCAGTGAAAAAAAGTCTCATCTCAGTCTCTCTTGGGTAATATACAGGTTTTCTAGGTCTCTCTGTTTCGCTCTCACCTGTGATGGCTTCTGCACACTCCCCTCTTTCTTCTTCTTCCAGTTGTTTCTGGACCCTCAGGTATCTTATCTCATATGATTAGGGAAGCAATAGGTGTTTGCTGAACTTGGGTCGAGGTGCCTCATCCCACTTGACCCTCTGTCCTTGCTGCTTCTTACTGTGTGCTCTGGCCTGACCCTTCCCACACTGTCTTTAGCGCATCACTCTCTCTCACACTTGGTACCCATCAGTGTGGTTCATCTTTCCACGCATTCTCCGGATTCTCGATAGCTTATCCTAGTCCCCAAACCGGAATACTCCTCTGCCTCCCTCGGCTTTTCCTCACCCAGCCTCTCGTAGACTGAGATGAGGTACCTTTCATTGGCAGGATTAACAGTCAGAATGAGGTTTCAAGAATAGGAGGCTCCATGGTCAGGTGCGGTGGCTCACACCTGTAATCCCAGCACTTTGGGAGGCCGAGGCGGATGGATCACCTGAGGTGAGGAGTTCGAGACTAGCCTGGCCAACACAGTGAAACCCCTTCTCTACTAAAAATATAAAAATTAGCCAGACGTGGTGACGCACGCCTATAGTCCTAGCTACTCAGGAAGCTGAGGCAGGGGAATTGCTTGAACCCGGGAGGCGGAGGTTGCAGTGATCTGAGATCATGCCACTGCATTCCAGCCTGGGCGACAGAGCGAGGCTCCATCTCAAAAAAGAAAAAAGGAATAGGAGGCTCCTTAGGCAGCTCTTGCCGTGAAATCGTTACTTCCTTTACAGAATGTATTAGTCAATTATCAGTTTCAGTTCTTGAGATGTACACATACATCGTTTTTGTTTCTTGAAATAATGCTTTTCAAGACTGTCATCTTGCTGTGGACCCTTTTTCTGTGTAGTTTAAAAGCCAAACTAAGCAATAACTTTGAAATAGCTAACTTGGAAAAGAAAATCGGGTATATTTCCTGCATTTTGGAATGTTTACTTGAAGCGAACTGTTTTCAATCATTAAACTTAAAAATGAGAAAAATACCCCACTTATCTTTCACTGAACTTGCTGGTTTTTCCGAGATAACACATAGGACACATTTTCTCTCCCGCTGCCAGGCTGGTGATTACTGCTAGAAAAGAAACCTTATTATCAGTTTTATTGGTTGGGCGTACTGTAAATTAATCCTACTTAACTCATTTGAACTCTCACTGCTGACTGCACATTGTAACCCTTTTTTCTACTCCTTATAACTGATTTATCTACAGCTGCTTAAGGCAGTGGATTCAAATCCCTTCTCCTCTTTATCTGTCTCTAACTTTACCTCTGCCCACTCACTCTCAGCCGACTTTAGAATCTCAAGTTGTCTTTTTTTCACCATATTCTTTTTTCCTGTTTTAGAAGAACTATATATCTTTCCAGAGTTGCTGTTGATTCCATTTATAGTCTCTTCTATTAAATGTGACTCTCTTCCCTGGTCTACACAAAATTTAGGTGGCTTCTGCTGCTTAAAACAAAAACCGTGATGTGTAACAACCAGACAACAAAGCCTCTTTCTCTCCATCCTTTTACCAGCAGAATTTCCTTGCCTGCATTACTAAAATATTTACTCTTTATGATCTGAAATCTGTGTCATTTGCTCTTCTAAAGCAAAGACCTCACTATCTGCTAAAATCATAGCATTTTCTTACCCCTCATTCTCCTTGAAAGTGGCACACTGCATGACTCATTTACTAACTCTGTACCACGGACAGGAATCTTTGGATTAAAATCTCAGTCTCAGCTTCTTCTCTATAAATGGGGCAGATACCTACCTCTCAGGTATACTGTGGAATTTAAATAAGATAAACTGCCATGCCATCTCACGTATGTATTATAGCACTCAAGACTAACATGTAGTGTAAGAGGCAGTATATCATAATGATTAAGTATGTTAGCTGTGCGGAATTAGACTACTGTGGTTGAAATCTCAGTTGTGCCATTTATTAAACTGTGGAATTAAACAAGATACTTCACTCAGTGCCTCTTTCTCATCCTCCAATGGGAATGATTATCACAGGATAGTTAGAATGAGGTGAGAAAATGGCAAAAAAGATATTCATCAAGTCCTTAAACACTGTTCAATACATGTTTGCCACTGCTGCATAATGAGCACTCTTAACAACAGGTTCTCAAACTTGTCTGCACATCACAATTACCTAGGAGAAATTTAAAATCATCAATAGTTGTAACTGCCCTTTGTAGAAAATTGAAACACTCGAGGGCAAAGGTTGTTACGCAGTGTGCCATAATGTTTCTGATGTTAATTTATTCAACAAGCTTTATTTGAAAACCTGCTAGTTATTTGTACCTTACTGTCAGGTATCTAATGACTTGCTGAGTCCTCGAGATTCTCCATTCTTGAATTTTCTCTCACAGAGGCCAAGTGTACTGCAGAACGCTGCGCCATGGTGGAACAAGTAGAGACCTTGGGAGTGGTGATGGCACCAGTTAGTTTATGCCTCTCCTGTTTGACTGTGTGCAAACTACTAAGTTATCTGAGCCTCGGTTTTCTTACCTGTGCATTGAGGTTAAAAATAGACATATTCACATACGCTGCCTAGCACAAGCACAGAAATGCTAGCTGCTCTCTTTTTTTCTTCCTTTGCCAAGTCTGTTGTGGTCTCATTACTCTCACCTGTCTAGACTATCCTGCTATAGTCTAGACTATCTGTCATTCCACTCCAGTGTATTCTACAAACTGACAGGTTAATGATTTTGTTTTACATGTCCTGTTAGGTTATTTCTCTGCTCAGTGCCTTCCGTGACTCTCTTGCTAATGCTTACCAACTACAGTTTCAGCTTCTTAGCGTTCAAGAGTGTCTGCGTTCCTACTCAACCCTATGTTTATAATCTTTTACTAGTCTCTTTCACAAATCCAGTGCCTTAATCCAGTGGTTCTCAAACTTGGCTGCACATCACAATTAACTAGGAGAAATTTAAAATCACATGCCTAGGCCCTACCACCTAGAGATTGTAATGGAATTGTTCTCAGCTGGAATCTGGGCATTTATATATTTTTAAGCAAGTGATACTGTGTAGTCAGGATTAAGAACCACTGCTCTTCTCAGACAGCTAATGGTACTTTCCCCCAAATGTCCTCCTGCTCATTCCATCTGGCTCCATTAAAATGTTAACTCCTACTTAATGTCTCTCCACCTACCCCTACAGCAGGAAAAGTTTTCTCCTCCCTCTGATCATATATGGTGCTTTACCTCAGTCTGCTTCATTCTATTATACCTCGCATCATAGTTATTTGTGTACATGTTCTTGTTTCTATAAACGAGGTGCGTAGGCTTTTGAGGGAAACTAAGTTTTTTCTATGGGCCAGTGTAGGCATTTTAGAAATAGGATGTTAATCTTTACAACAACCCTTCAAGGAAAGTATTACTCCGTATGTTATAAAGAAGGAAACTGAAGTCTAGAGAGGTAAAGCAACTTGCCTAAGAATTTTCAACTAGTAACAATTTAATTATAATTTTTCTTTCTGTATTACCTCCTACTATGTTGTCAGAGCAGGAAATAAGTCCAGTAAATGCTGAATGAATGTATGTCTGATGTCAGTAAATGTATTTTTTTCCTAGTCTGTCTTTTGCCTTGTTTCCTTGTGGTAAACATTTAGATTGCTTCCATTTTTGGCTCTAAGAAACTGCCGTAGTAAACATATTTTGTATATAAGTATTTCCGTATATATTTAAGTATATATACCTACAGGTTAGATTTCTGAAAGTAGAAAGTATATTGAAATTGTAGGCATCTGTTAATTTTTTTTTTTTTTTTTTTTACTTACAGCTTTGTTGAGATATTCACATATGCTTGTCACCCATTTAAAATGTACAATTCAGTGTTTTAAATATTTTCTCAGAGTTGTTTAGCCATCATCACAATCAATTTCAAAACATTTCTATCATCCCAAAAAGAAACCCTGTTCCCATTAGCAGTAACTCCTTATACTTCCTTCCACGCCAGCCCTGGCAACTGCTCATCTACTTTCTGCTCTATAGATTTGCCTGTTCAGGCTGTTTCATAGAAATGGAATCATACATTATCTGGTCTTTGGTGACTGATTGATTTCACTTAGTATAATATTTTCACGTTGACCATGGTTTAGCATGTACCAGTACTTCACTCCTCTTTATTGATGAATAACATACCATTGCGCAAATGTACCACATTTATTCATTCACCAACTAATGGACATGTGGAGTGTTTCCACTCGGCCATTATGAGTGCTGTGAGGAACATTCATATACAGGTTTTTATGAGATCTATATTTTAGTGTTTCTTTGCCATAGACCAAGGAGTTGCAATCCTGGGTCATACAGTAACTCATAAGGTTTAACTTCTTGAGGAACAGCTGTTAAATTTTGATAGATAATGCCAGATGTTCTTCTAAAATTTGCTTTATCAACTGGTAAAAGTATAAACTTATTCTTTCAAGTGTGTAGGAGAGTTCGTATTTTTCTGCATCCTGCCTGACACTTAGAATTGTCCATCTTTAACATTTTGTCAGTTTGTTGACAAATGATAGACTGTTTTAATTGACATTTCTCTGGTGCTCGTTGAGCCTGAGCTTGATCATCTCTGCATGTGTTTGTCAGTTTTTAGTCGTCGTCTTCTGTGAATTTCCTCTTCCCATCTTTTTGGCATTTGGGGAGAAGGAGCTATTTTCTTTTGTTCGGTTTCTAGGAGGTATTTATAAATTCTCTTAGTTCTTTCTCTATTTGACCTTTGCTGCAAGTATTGTCACCCAGCCTTCTCTCTCGTTAACTTTGTTAGTGATATATTTTCTTATACCCAAGGCTTTTATTGATTGATTGATTGATTGATTGATTGAGACAGAATCTCACTCTGTCACCCAGGCTGGAGTGCAGTGGTGCCATCCCAGCTCACTGCAACCTCTGCCTCCTGGGTTCAAGCACTTCTGCCTCAGCCTCCCGAGTAGCTGAGATTATAGGTATATGCCCACACGCCCAGCTAATTTGGTATTTTTAGTAGAGACAGGATTTGACCGTGTTAGCCAGGCTGGTCTCGAACTCCCGACCTCAGGTGATCCGCCCGCCTCGACCTTCCCAAGTGCTGATATTACAGGCATGAGCTACTGTGTCTGACAGGCTTTCATATTTATGAGGTTAAATCATTTGGTCTTTTTTTTTATATGGCTTCTATTTGGGCTTTTTTTTTTTTTTTTTCCTCCTGTTGTATCAGTTTGATGTGTCTCCCACCCCCAGATTTTTTATTTTCATTTTTTAGAGACGGGGTCTCACTCTGTCACCCAGGCCATAGTGCAGTGGTGCAGTCATAGCTCACTGCAGCCTTGAACTGGGCTCCAGTGATCCTCTTGCCTCAGTCTCCCAAGTAGCTCAGACTACAGACGTGCACCATCATGCCTGGCTCCACCCCAAGATTAAACTAATATTCTCTAGTATTTTCCAAGAATACTTTTGTGGGCTTTTTGTTTTTTAATGTTTGGCTCTTTAGTCTATCTGGATTATGTTTTTATGAATGGTATGAGTTGGGGATCTGCCTTTTGACTTTTTCTCAAAGAATTATCTAATGTCCTAATTCCAGTCAGTTCTCCACAGATAGGAAATACATTTTTTGTTAGACACGTTTTTCCATATTTACATGTTTTTATTTCTTCTATTCCACTGATCTATTTACTAGTGACTTCTTATGCAAAACTTCACAATTACATAGTTTTATAATATACTTCGATATTCATTAGCATGTTTCCTGACATTATACTTTTACAAAATTGTCATAGTCATTTCTACATTATCTATTCCAATTGAACTTTTCTCTCAGCTTTTCAAGTTCCGGTTTTAAGACATCTTTGAAGATTTGGATTGATTATATTGTGTTTATAGGTTATTTTGAGGAAATGATATCTTCACAATATTATTTTCCCAACTATATTGTTTTGTACATTCTTTAGTAAAAATTACTTAGTGTTTTATATAGATTATATGGTCCTGAATCCATATACTTCATTCTGCCCCAGCTTTTGAAACCGTCTTTTGTTTCTCCAATAGAACAGAAATAAGGCACAATAGAAGTAATCAAACTAAATGTATTCTTGCCCGTTCTTTCACAGTGGCTAGTGTGATATTTTTCAAACTCAGTGAGATCATGTTTCTCTCTCCCTTAAAACCGTTCGATGGCTGGCTTCCCTATGCACTTAAAATAAAATCCAAACTCCTTCTAAGGCTCTCAAATCCTTTTGTGGTCTGTTTCCTCTCTGCCTGCCATCCGTCTTCATTTTGTACCGTTACATGTATGTTGAGCTAAAGTTTTCTTTGATTTTGATTTTCTGGAGATTAATTTTTTCATGGTCTCTTTTTTATCTTAAAGGAATTCTTCAGTATTTGTATATTATTTTTGTCCATAGCATTTTTGTATGCTTATTTGATGGTTATTTTTATTTATTATTTTCTTTATGGGATAGGGAAAGAGTCAACTCTTGTAATGCAGAAACCCAGAAGTTTCATAGTTTTTTGTGGGGTTTTTTTGTTTTGTTTTTATAAAAAGAAATCAGTATTAACAGCCAGTCCAATGCATAGCTAATTGAAAGATGATGGACTCATACATAGAATAATGCATATGTTAATTAGCTCAGTTTAGCCATTCTACAATGTATACATATTTCAGAACATGTTGTACACCACAGATATATTCAACTTTAATTTGTCAATTAAAAAGTAAACAGAAATGGATATTATAGTTAGGCCAAAAAATATCATGTTTCTTTGGTGCTTCTCTGGTTATATTCCACTTAGTATGTGGAACTCCTAAAAATGCAGTCAGAAACTGAATGAGTCTTCATGGTTTGTATCATTCTCTTTTATAAGATAATCAGGCTGGGCATATTGGCTTGTGCCTTTAATTTCAGCAGTTTGGGAGGCCAAAGCAGGAGGATCACTTGAGGCCAGGAGTTTGAAACCAACCTGAGCAAGATGGCAAGACTCCGTCTCTGATAATAAAAGATATTAAATTAATTCTGGCAAAGAAGACAAGAATATAATCAAAGTAATTAGAATTTTTTGCAAATGTGGAGTACATGCTTGGGACCAGAAGCATTTCAGATTTCTGATTTTTTTTTCAGATTTGGAAATATTTGCATTTTTCCTTACCGGTTTAGCAGCCCTAATCTGAAAATCTGAAATCCACAATGCTGTAATGAGCATTTCCTTCGAGAGTCATGTTGGCTCTCAGAATGCTTCAGATCTTGGAGCATTTTGGATTTCAGATTTTCAGATTAGGGATACTTGAAAATAGACACTTTCAAGGCTTATTGAGAAAGTCTCATACAAATAAATTCTGTAAATTGTAACGTGAGAATATTATATCCTCACTGTATTACAACTTGGCATAAACGTAAATTTTCCTAGTGTGATGATGCTCTTGAAACTATCATAAGAAGGTAAAAATGTTAAGTACATATTCTGTTTAAGAAAATAGGCATAATACATTTTTAAAATGCTACCATCCAAACTAGGTGTCTAGGCATGTGTTTACTGATCAAATCTGAATAGTTCATTGCCCAAGAATTATGAACAACTAGTTTGCTGTATTTAGTAACATGATAATATTATTAGACATTTGTTTAAAAACCCAGGGAAACAGATGATGTAGTATCTAATTGTAACACTAGGTGGTGGTAACTGATTTTAGAAATTAAACTGTGAAACTGTTTCCCAATGTGTGTATTCTTTTTACATGAAAACATTTAAAGTTGCTTACATTTCAGAAGGAAAGGGAGAGAAAAGTTTGCAAAGATATGAAGTATCCATTTATACCTATTTGGGCTGTTCTCTCCCTTGTTTTGCTTGAACCTGAAGATTCTAAGACCTTTTAATCTCATGCCCTTTATGTTCTTATGAAGGATCCCAAAGCAAATAATCAATGTATTTCATGTTAGACATTGAGAAATTTTTAAATATGTATTAATTCACTTTAAGTATATGAAAAAATGTTCAACATCACTGATCATGAGAGAACTACAAATCAAAACCACAGTGAGATGTCATCTTACCCCAGTCAGAATGGCTATTAAAAAACAGCAAAAGAAGTGTGGCGAAGATAGAGAAAAGAGAACTCCTATATGCTGTTGGTAGGAATGTAAACTTATACAGCCACTATGGAAAACAGTATGGAGATTTCTCAAAAAAACTAGGATTACCATTTGATCCAGCACTGGTAAACTACTCAGTGTCTACCCGAAGACAAAGAAATCAGTTTATCAAAGGAATGCCTGCACTTGCATGCTAATTGCAGCACCATTTGCAATAGCAAAGATAGGGAATCAACCTAAGTGTCCATCAACATGTCAGTGGATAAACTGGAATCTATAAACAATGGAACTGTATTTGGCCATAACAAAGAATGAAATCCTATTATTTGCAGTATACATGGATGGCACTGGAGGTCATAATCTTAAGTGAAATAAGCCAGAAACAACAAGACAGAATCACATGCTCTTACTTATATGTGGGATCTAAAAAAATTTGATCACATGGCGGTAGAGAGTGGAATGGTAGATAACAGAGACGGGGAAGGGTAAGTAGCGGGCGGTGGGGGAAGCATGAGGGGAGTGGGTTAAAGTACAAACATACATACAGTAAGATGGAATAAATGCAATATTTGATAGCAGAGTAGGCTCACTATGCTTAACAAAACCATTGTTCTTGAGTGATGGAAATTCTTCATACCCTGGCTTGATCATTATGTAGTATATGTATTTAAAAAAATTTCACATTTACCTCCTAAATTTGTAGAAATAAAACATAATTTAAAAAAACAAAATATACCCCTTATTAATATTAACATAAATAACATTTTAATAAACCATTAACAAAAATTAAGGAGAGTGACATTGTTTTAAATTTTTGCAAATCCCTTTAATGCTTGGCTTACTAGTAGACAGCCGGATCTTCATATATGCTTATAAATGTAGTCTGATACAACATAACAGATCATTCAACCTCTGTAAAACTCTGTAAAAAGGTAATTAACATCATATTATGAAAATCATGTTGATCTCACATAGTCTCTAAAAGGGTCCTGTGGTCCCTAAGGAATCCTAAACCATAATTAAAGAAGCATTGCTCTCCCCAATCTGTGCCTGTAAGAAGCTAGTGACAAAGTACAAACTGTATGTATATGCACCTTCTATTAATTTTGGATTTACCAACCCAGAAAGTTAAACTGTCAGCTCTTGCCTTACACCATCTAGATGTTGTAGTTAAGGCTACATAGTAAAATGTTGGCCACAAAAATGACAGAGTTAATATTCTTATTACATTAATTGATAAGAAAATATATCCTAATGGAAAAATGGACAAAACATGACCAGATGGTAAAAAGGATGCAAAATTATATATATATTATGTTCACAGTGAACATAATTTTTAACCAGAAAGAAATGCTTTTTAGATATATTATGGACCCAAATATATTATTATATTAATATATGTTAGCTGAAGGGTATTGTTTATGAAAAGACTTCATTATCATCACATTTTTGTTCTCTGTGGTGTGTCTATTCTGACTTACCCACATCCATAACTTTAACTTTCATCTCTATGCTGACGATCCCCAAATCTTTATATCCAACCCTGACCTTTCTCCTCTGTATTCCTGAGCCTTACTTCCAGCTGTTTATCCCTCTCTAGCTAGAGCACGTAAAGGTACCTCAGTCCCAGCTTGTCTAAAACCAAACTCATGTTACCTCTTGACACGAGTCCAGAACCTACTGCTTAATTCTCTGTTAATCACTATTTATCATGTTCCCCAGGCCAGAAACATTTAAGGAAACTTTGCCAATTCTTCATTCCTTAAATGCATTGATTTTTTCATACCTGTTTGCTGTTTCTTCTGCTTTGAATTTTCTTCTTATCTTCTTTTTGGCCTGGAAAACTATAATATGCTTCAAGATTCAACTCCCTGTTAGCACTTTTATAAGCCTTCCCTAACACTGTAAGCAGATACTCTCATACCACTCCGTGTGTGTACAGAGAGACCACATGTTTTTTTCATCTGTCTTTGGTAAAGTTGGAGCCTTTCTATGGTGGAGATCATTTTCTATTCATCTTTATTTCCCCAGTCTTAAGCACACGGCCTGTGTTTATTTACAGGAAAGAGGGATGGCATTAAATGCCCATGTTTTAAGTATTAGGCAAGTACAGTCACTGCTACCCAATGATAAATTTTACCAGTGATTAGCATATCCATTTTTGTTTTTCAAAATGAAAGTCAATTCAAGTTAGCTGTTTTACATAGGTATTAAGTTTCTTTTTCTTCTTGTATTTTTGTCAACAATTGCATGGATTTCAGGGAGTAAATTCTTTCATTTAAAAAGTTAGCACTGAATATCGTTTTATAAATATATTTAATATACATGTGAAGTATCACATTTACCCACCACAAACCTGATCTAATGGTATTTTGTAATGAGCAATACTGTAATGATTAGTTGACATTACCTTCTAATAAATACATGCTAAGTTTTAAAGTATAGTTTTTGGTAAAAGTTAAAAGTTTTGGTGTAGTATAAATATATATACATATAAGTACGTTTCAAATTTATACACACTACTACAATGCTAAGTTTTTGTTTTTTTGTTGTTGTTTTTTTTGTTGTTTTTTTTTTTGCAGAACTTCTTGGTATACATGAACAAGCAGCTGTAGGATTTTTAACACTAATGGAAGCTTTAAGATACTGTAAGGTAAATTGATTTTTAAGGTACTTTGAATGTTTTTTTTGTTCAGATGTCCACTATTGTGGATACTGTTTTGTTCCTCTGACAGCACATTTGAGCACAGCAATATTGTTCAGTACCGCTCTCTTCTTCCTTCCTATCCCCCACCCTAAACCAGCAGGGTTATTAAGTGTGGTTAAGCTGGCTGATTATGCTGAGTTTCCTATGCCAGGTCTATTGTTATTTTTTGTGGGAGGAGGGGCAGAACCCAGTACAAAATAATTCAAAAAAACTACAGACGTCTGTTATTGAATATGAATTTATTTTTGGCAAAATGAGGATGAAGAAAGCACTGTTTCTTTATTACCTAATGAAGAATATGCTTCACCAAAACAACTGGTAATACTTTATTAGACAAAGAGAAAGAATTGCCAGATGCCTGAAATTCTGACTTTTATCTATTCCGTCTGAAAAATGATTTCATACTAAAAAAAAATTCAAGCATTTTACAGCGTTAAACTCTTTGACACATGTACTAGGGTTAGGAACTGCCATGGAACTCTCATTTATTGCTGTTTATTTCATTCTCCTCCTACACAATCTGAAATCACCTGAAATGGATATTGTTAATAATTTTAAATGGGATGTAAATCATTACTGACTTGAACTTCATAAGATGTCACAATTTGGGAGAAAGAAGTAGGTCTAGTTTTTTTTCATTAAAAAAATTTTTTTAAATAGAAACAGGGTCTTGCTATGTTGCCCAGCCTGGTCTCAAACTCTTGACCTCAAGTTATCCTCCTATCTTGGCCTCCCTCCCTAAGTGCTGGGATTACGGCATGAGCCTAAGGCAGCGGCCTTCCTTTTCTATTTTAGAACAGGGTTCCATAGCAGTGGTTCGGATGGTGATGATTATATGTAATAACAATAACCATGGTTTATTCTCTTTCTTTTTTTGTCAGACAGCTTTCCTTTTTCATGGTAACACTTGAACACTGGGTGATATGCATATGATAATCAAATCGGATTTGTCCTGCCCTTACTCTTTTAGTAGTGATCATATTGTTAAACAGTATTTTCAGTGACTTTAACTGTATAAGCTAAAGCTATTCTGAAACAGCCTGGCAACTAGAGAATCAAAGTGCGTCCCCTTCCCTCTAACGCATATACAGAGACATTCATAGATCCTAAAGAAAGTTAAGCATGGAGGCGGGGGTTGGGGCAGGTGAGATGTACTTACATGCCTGCGTCTTGTATGATGCTAGGGGGTGGAGATTTTATATTTGGAAATATTTCCTGTGTATCCCTTAAGACCTTGATGGTCTTTGCAGTTGCATTGCTTTCTCTACTGCTGTGCTCCAACCACACTGGTGTCCTCTCACTTTCCCAGATATGCCCAGCCCTCTCCAGTTCTTGCTGTCCTTTCTGCCTGGAGTCATCCAGCTCTTAAGATGGATGGCTCAGTGTCCCCTTCAGGCTGGACTTCAGATCGTACCTCAGAGACTTTTTTCTTGACCACTCCCTCAGTTACTCCTTTCCACAATATTTAATAGGAATGATTAATGACCCTTTTTGTTTACTTAACTTTTTAAATCTTGAGTTTGCTTTTCTATTGTCTTCCCTAATGGAATATAGACTCTTTGGAAACAGGGACATTGCTAGGTACGTATTAGGTGCTAGGTGCTCAGACATATTTGTTGAATGAATAAATGGACATATTCACCAGAATTGTAAGGTTTTCTAAATGTGAGCTTTACTTTGCTTTAATTTTTAGGTAGAACAGAAGGACATTTTTCTCCTCAAGATCTTAGTGGGAAGTCAATTGCTGCTGTATATTCTTCTGTTTATATATTGCTGTAGTGTTTTAGCAGTTAACTATGGTTTTAAATAAGATATAAGGACTCTGTTAATGGTGCAGCAAAACACACTAACACTTGCATATGTGAAAGGCAAAACTCTGTTCCTTCCACCTGCAAATGAGAGAGGGCAGCCAGGCAGGGCCACATGCAGGATTGCATCTGGGGACTGGGGTACAGCAAGCTGGAGCCATAGGAACAGCTTATGTACCTCAAGTAGGATGGGGTCAGCTAGATTGCCTGGACTCCCCTGTGGATTGGCTAATTTGAATACTTCTGGGGGGCTCTTGGGTTATCCCTAATAGTCTGGTACTTGACTCCAGGGTGATTAGGGTGATCCCTGGAGTGTGGGAGACCTATAATGGTAGTGGCTGGAGTAAGAACTTAATAAAGCTATCTTTTTCAAGGAAATGACTGGCCTGTAGTCAGGGCCTCAAAAGTGAGTCAAGACAGCATTTTTTGAAAATCTGTATTACACTACAGTGTTCATCTCTAACTTCTCAAATTCTATGTATATTTTACATTTACTTTTTATCAGATGCTTAGAGGAATGGCATTAAGGAAGTCATTGTGCTTTTGTTAATTTTGTAAGTCTGAACATTTCCCCATGCTTTGACAAGTGTAGCAGATTTCGCTTTAAAGGCAAAATTAACATTTTGCAATATCATTTTGGCCATACAAGCATTAATACAATTAAGGTGATGAAATGATCTCTTTCTCCCTCCTGCAGTCTTTCTCCTTCTCAACACACACATGCAAACCCAACGAAGAATAAGGTGGCTATGGCTACTTTGACTCTACTTTAAAAAAAAAATAGATTTATAACTCACATACCAGAAAATTCACCATTTTAAAGCATACAATTCAGGACTTTTTAATAGATTCATGATGCTGTGCAATCATTACCCCAATCTGATTCCAAAATGTTTTCCTTACCCACAAAAAGACCCCTAAACCCGTTAGCAGTCACATGCTCCTCCCACTCAGCCCCTGGAAGCCACTACTCTGCTTTCTGCCTCTGTGGATTTACCTCTTTTGTACATTTCGTACCCATGGAATCATATAGTATGTAGCCTTTAGTTTCTGGCTCCTTTCACTTAGCTTAGTGTTTTCATTGTTCATCTGTGTTTTTACATGTGTTAGTATTTCATTCCTTTTTATGACCAAATAATATTCTTTTGCATGTTAAACCAGTTTTATCTGTTCATCAGTTGGGTTGTTTCTACTTTAGCTATTATGACTAGGGCTGCTGTAAACATTGATGTACGAATTTTTTGTGAACATGTTTTTATTTTTCTTTGGCATATACCCAGAAGTAAAATTACTGGTCAAACAGTAATTCTATTTTTAACTTTCTGAGGAAGTGTCAAACTGTTGTTCAAAGTGATTACACTTATTTATGCATTCAATATATTTTTACTGTTATAAAACATTCCATGAGTTTAGCATTCATTTATTCTTTTATCTTTTTTTACTTCTACCTTAATTCAAATGCACACTTTTTCTAAAAGAAAGGTTAATATCTAATCTGTTCACCACACGAGGCACCATGTGATGTGATGGAAATCTATCAGAGTAGAAGTCAGAAAACCTAAGTTCTAATTCTAGCTCTGTACTATTTAGTTGCTTGAGATAAGACCAGGCACAGATCCTGTGTATTTCTCTGGTTCCATATATATAAATTCAAGGACTTGCACGGCTCACCTCTAAAATCCTTGTCCACTCTGGAACTGTGATCATACCTTTCCCTCTTTCTTTGTTCCTTTTATTCTTCTCTGCTGTTCCCAAACCATCCTTCCTACTTTACTGGCTCAACATTGCCACATTAGCACATCTTACTCATCCCTCCCATCATAGGACAAAGATACTAGTTTCTCTGTCCATGGATACAAAAGAATACCTATTTTCCACTTCCCTCCTAGTGATAAGAATAAATTCCACAGGGCCAGGGTGGTGGTTGAAGCAGGGGCTGCTGGCTGATTAGGAAAGAGTTTTTGGCCTGACTGCTGCAAACAGCCACTTGGAATTCCCCAATTATAGGCAGTCTGTAAGAAAAAGGAAAATGCAGCAAATTGTATTGGTAAGATTCGTCATTTTTAACTTAAAGTTTCTGTCTTCATATGAGAGTGGGATTGAATGACATGAGCGTGTTGGGTTTCATAAGTCTATTCTGTTTGTTCAGTATTATGCTTTTTTTCCCTCAATCACACACACACAATTGTGTTCTCAAGTTTTTGGTATAGTAATGTTCACAGATTATATAACCTTGAGAGCAGGGTACAAATAGGGCTTTTTATACATTTTAAAGAGACTGTTCTTATTGTGAAACTTTGAACTTACCTTTTATTATGAAGAGTCAAATAACAGGACACTTACATACTTAAATGGTTTAAACTGTAATTTTTCTTGATTCTTTGGGAACAAAGATGTTCTTTCCCTTTGATTATTCATAAATCTACTCATTTGATAAACTATAATTATTTTCCTTATAAAGTTATTATCAACAAGTTTATAGTTTTAGGGTTTGAGGTTTCATGCTGAAATTCTAAGAAGTGGTCATTTTATCTAGGAACTTTAGCAAAACCTGAGAATGACTCTTAGAGCTAAATAGTTATCTCCAGCTGTGTTAAATCTATATTGTTGTTGTTTTAATGTCAAAGTACAATATAAGCTCAGTACCGACAGTCTTTTATGCTCATTTTTACATTCAGCATTTGATCTCTGTGGGTGAGATGCTCGGGCACAATACATTATTTCAGTTAAATATAAATTGGACACTTTATGCTTCAGATATTTATGGGCAAATATTTAAGAGGCAGTATAAATTTTTAATTTGTTTATTTGTTTTATTTTGCTACATTTGTTCTAGGTTGGTTCTTACTTGAAATCTCCAAAATTCCCTATTTGGATTGTTGGCAGTGAGACTCACCTCACCGTATTTTTTGCCAAGGTATGCTTACAGCAGGATTTTTTTTTTAAGTTATGACATCAGGCAAACAAGTATTATAAGTTCATATTTGGTTTGGATCTTTGTGCAAACTTCAGTCTATTCCCACAACAAATGAATTGTTCAAAAATCTCAAAAACTAATACCGAAGAACATACTGTTTTCCTGCTCTAAATCTGGAGTCTTTTAATCAAAATCTGTCATGATTTAGTTATAATTTCTTTTTATTTCTTTAGAGCTTTAGCTTTTGAATTTTTTCGGAAATCACTGTTATGGAGAAAGCAACTGAATTTTGAAGTTTTAGATTGCTTTTTTTGTAAGTAGGATTCAAGATTAACTTAGATGATACATGATGTAAAATGTTTTAATTACAGCATCTCCTTTGAAAAAAATTTTAAAATCTATTAGTACTTCAATGGTATTGAAGTCAAATGCTCTTTTAAGATTGATTACTTCCCACAATTTTAATTTATACCTGATTACAATATTGAAATAGCTGAAATATATCTGAATATTTCTTTTTGTGTTTTTTTTTTTTTTTTTTGAGATGGAGTCTCACTCTGTTGCCCAGGCTAGGGTGCAATGGCACAATCTCGACTCACTGCAACCTGCGCCTCCTGGGTTCAAGCGATTCTCCTACTTCAGCCTCCCAAGTAACTGGGACTACAGGTGCGTGCCACCACACCCAGCTAATTGTATTTTTAGTAGAGACAGTTTTGCCGTGTTGGCCAGGCTGGTCTCAAACTCCTGACCTCAAGTGATCTGCCCACCCCAGCCTCCCAAAGTGTTGGGATTACAGGCGTGAGCCACTGTGCTCCGCCATATCTGAATATTTCTATTTCAAAATTCTTATAACAAAACTATTTTTAAATCTCAACTATAATCTATATGTCATGTTTTTCCACAATTGAGTGGTTAAGAGCTTTGTCCTCAGACAACTTTGGTTTTAATCCCAGCCTTGCCACTTCCTAACAATTCTCAGCCCCCTTTCTGTGTCTTTAAAATAGGGATTCATAATAGTACCTAGCTTTTAGAATTGCTGTCAGGCTTAAATACAAAGTAATTAGCAGTGCCTAGTACAAATTAAATACTCAGTAAATCTTAGCTGTGGTCGTCGTCATCATCATCATCATCATTTTTAGTATTCAAGAAACATGTATTAAACATCTCTGGGATCATAGGTAACTTGATAGGTGGCTGAATGTTCGTAGAAAGATACAGAATTGTATTTTTGAGGTTTCTTCATTGTGCTTTCCTGATTTCTCCTTGAGCTTTTTGAGCATACATTTGTCAATCTAAGTTTATTATTTGTTTCTGTAGAAAGTACAAATGGTATAAATTGTACCCTAGTCTGAATTGACAATGCTAATTTTCGTGAATGTAATTATGTATTACTGTATTTAATTTTATTGCGTTGGCAAAAGTCCAGATAGGGGTTATAGAGCAAGATACATAATTACCTTTTCTTAAGCACAGAAAGCTTTAAAATTAAACGCTAAAAGTGCAGAGTTACTGATACATTGCATTTAGTCTGAAAGCTTTTGCTATTTATTTCCCTCCTGAAGTAGGAAGTTAAAAAGCACAATGTGAACTACAAAAACTGACAATTACTAATTCCTGAGTGAGGATTTCGTTTTATACATTTCCATAAAAGAAAATTAATTCTGACTTAACACACAAAAATGTATTTTCAAACCAATTTTTAATCATGTTTATCTGCAACCTTATTCTCTAAGGAAAACTAATTATATGAAACTAAAAGGGTTAAATATAAAAGATGACAATATTTTAAATCTTAAGTTTTATAATTGATATTTAAGAAATGATTTGGTTGTCAGAACAGTAGGAGAGATTTCACAGAAGGTGAATACAAGGAACAGTGTCAAATGAACGGTGAGTCTGAGGACGTTATCTGAAAAAGTTAGTGATGTTGAGGGAGTTCCTAAGAGTGGAATAGGCCCTTCTTTTTATGACATACAGTCTTCCTACCTGTCCTGATACTTTTGTGGTTCCCATACCACTTGCCCATTGTGCTGTTGCATGTGTCACACAGCACACAGTTTCTAATTCCCATACTGTTTTCTGCATGTTCCATGGCAGCCAGTTAACTTTGTCTAGGGCAGGGGCTGTCTCTCGCCCACCTTTTTATTCATAGTTCCCCATCAGGTGCAGTAACATGTTGAATTAGAGACGTGCAGTTAAGAGAAAAACACAAACTCCTGCCATGTGGGTGTAGGAACTCTTGAATTTTATACTAATTATTACTGTTTTGAGACTTACCTGTGTAGTCTCAGGATCTGGTATATAGTCTAGCACATTAGGGGTGGGAGGAATTACTAGTTGAATGAATAAAACTTTTGGACAGATTTCCCACATTTGGGTTCCAGTGACATTTATATCCCCTAAGAATATTTTACACGACTCATTGTGATGCTTCATTGTGCAGTATCTATATACATTCTTAGAATATCAAATTTGGATTGTTTGAAATGTTACCTTTAAAATGAGTTACCAGTGAAGAATTGTTTTTTTCCCCTTGAAATAAAAGTAAAACAAAGCTGGAAGATCACCTTAATGGCAAATGAGAACAATAATACTTGATCACATTTATTGAGTCCTGTTTTGGATTTGTTAAATATAAACTGATGTTCTTATAGTCTTCACCACATAAAAAATACTGGAAATTTTGCTCTTCTGAAAATTATAACAAGAACCGTTATTCGGCCCTTCCTTCTTTAATATTTCTGCATTTGAGCAAGCAGTTTTGGCTGTGGATTTTTCTTTTTTCTTTTTTTTTTTGTTTGTTTTTGTTTTTGTTTTTTTAAGTTTGGTGAGTTTGCTTTATTATACATTCAGTGGCCTGAAACAAACAACATTGTTTTAATATTTCCCCAGCAGTTCCTTGTAAATATTATGTCTTTTTTTTATAAAACTGATATGTTTGTTGGTGTATTTCATGTGCTGACTTTTGTTCTGGTTACAGTTAAGTAAAAAAGTCTATTTTAAGTTCATAATTTTCAAGGCAATCCATAATTTGGCATTGTGAAATGCCTGTGAAGAACAGTGGAATTCTTCATGTGCCTTATGCGGTGAAGGTGGTAATAGTTGCAAGTGTCTTCATTCATTCATATACTCAATTATCAGCTTTTTACTGGACTCTGGTATGTGCCTGGCATTACGCCAGCTGTTGTGAATACAGTGGTGAGCAAAAGTAGATATGGGCCTGTTTTTAATGGAGGCGGACATTCTCCTTGAGTTACTCAAGGATGTTCAAATAATCACATAAATTTACAAGTGTGATGAATGCTGACAAAGCACAGGTCCGTAATGGTGTAAGAATTTATTGTAGTTTTGGAAAACTGGGATGGTTCCTTGAAAAATCGATGCCTCAAATGAGAACCTGAGGTATCAGATTAAAGCAGAGGAAGAGAGGGGAAAGAGCATTCTCTACATCACAAATAGAGCAAATTCATGCCTAAACAAGGAAGGACAGACAGACAGATGAACTGGGGTGAGAACAAACTGAAAGACAAGGGCTGGAGGGAGCACTGAGAATTAGGGAGACAAGGTGGAAGATGAGGCTGGAAGAACAGCAAGCCATGTTACTCTTTGATACTAAGAGTTACGACAACTGGACTTATGAAAAATTGGTACTGGGAGTAGTTTTGGGGGAGGTGGGAAGGAAGGGAACAGGATTAAATTCACATTTGGAAAAGATAACTCTGGCTAATTGTAGAGAATGGATATATTGAAGGATAACCCAGGGAATAGGTAAAAGAGACTTCTCTAGTTGTATTTCAGGTAAACAACGAGTGTAATTTGGTCCAGGGTAGTGAGGTAGAGGGAATAAGCATGAATTTCAGAGATTTGCTCCTGAGGTAGAATGACAGGACTGCGTGATGGATTGGATTTGGCAGCAGAGGGGTAGAAATGTCTAATAAGATAGGTGTGGCTAATGATTAGATCTTAGAGCTTTAGAAAATGTGTATGTAACAGTTTAGCTGTTGTTGAATGTAACTGCTCATTATTAAAGCAATTTGTTCACTATATGCATATCACATAATAAGTGGGATTGGGGAAATGAGAGATACCTCTCAGGCAGGCATGCTGAGCTTGCTGAGACAGGCTATGCTGTAGCTTCTCTGACATCACTTTCTTGTATTTCCTTCCAAAGAGCAGTGATGGGAGACAATCTATTACGTAGACTGATGCACCACGTAAAAACTGCTTAGTTTTTAAATTTAAATTTAGCACTAGTGAGAGCTGTCAGAATCCTTTGACCCACATCTATACTTTATGCCAAAGGAACCAGTCCATAGAGGAATTAAAAACTTTTCTAATGTTGCATGGGTAGGAAGGTAGAAATGTGATAGCTAAGACAGAGTAAAATATCAGAAGCTGTATTGAATTTAACCTTCTGTATGGGGTAAAAAGATATGTGTTAAGTGAATTAATAAAGTATGTTGCCAGTAATATTTAATGCATGAATAATTGAGAAGGGATAATTATACTATTCCCCAGAAATAATAGAACATTGAAATTTACAAAGTAAGATTTTGCTTTCTTAAAATGAAGAATTGGCCGGGCACAGGGGTTCATGCCTGTTATCCTAACACTTTGGGAGGCCGAGGCAGGTGAATCACCTGAGGCCAGGAGTTCGAGACCATCCTGACCAACATGGAAAAACCCATCTCTACTAAGAATACAGAAATTAGCCAGGCATGGTGGTGGGCGCCTGTAATCCCAGCTACTCAGGAGGCTGAGGCAGGAGAATCACTTGAACCCAGGGAACGGAGGTTGCAGTGAGCTGAGATTGTGCCACTTTACTCCAACCTGGGCGAAGGAGCAAGACTCCATCTCAAAAAATAAATAAATAAGTAAAATGAAGAATTAAGCATTATTGCAAATGTACATGGAAAACTGAATTAAGCATCTAATTAGAAAGTTTTATTCTTAAGTTTTAGATTATAAGTTCTAGTTTTATATGTTCTATACACGTAATTAAATTTTTGTAGGAATGAAAGCTTTATGTATTAGACCCTAGTAATAGGAGAAAGTGCACATATATTATCTTTTTCCTGAAGCAAATTAATGACTTTGGGCAAAAATTATGAGTAATGTTAACTATATTACAAGTAAGATGAAGCACAAATTGACATTTTCTTAAATAGTAGCACTTTTGAGTTCAATTTTCATGATTTAAAAGTATTTCCTTTAAATCAGTGACATTCAAATATATATGCCACTACTTTAAATACATTGCAGTTTTGGAATAATTTGTCTGTGTGTTGTGTTAGAAGTGAATATCACCTCCAAAATTTTCACAAATATTAATCTATACATAGTCTCAGGACTAGCACTGAAAATATTGTGATGTCAAGTGGTTGATGGCTTTGGCTCCTTTTTCTAAATTTTGTAAGTAAATTTTAAAAATGTATTTTCGCATATTTATATACAGGACAAACTAAGGTCTCAGCGATTAAATATGATGAAAGTAGTGTATTATATTGACTAAGTTTTAAAATTACAGCATTGTTTATCCTCAGAAAAAAATATGTTTGACATTTCAACTTTGGTTTTATTGTGAATTATGTTTATTTAAATTTGACTTGATTTTCTTAGTGAGTTGTTTTTTCTTTTCTTCTCTACCCTTATTCCTAACCTACTTTCCTTTAGAAGTCGAAGCTTGTGGCCCATGTTCATTTGCGTTATCAAAATAATCGGCATAGTTTGAAAACTGAATTTTTCCACATCATGGCAATACTGTATTATTAAAATTATTATTATAGTCATCCTAGTGGGTGTTAAGTGGTAATTGTAATTTTGATTTACATTTCCCTAATGACTAATGAGCATCTTTTTATGTGCCTGTTGTCTACTTCTACATCTTCTTTGGATAAATGTCTGTTCAGGTCCTTCGCCTGTTTTTTAATTGGGTTGTTTGTCTTTTTGTTATTGAGTTATAAGAGTTTTTAGTATATTCTGGGTACTAGATTCATACTCTGTATTTACTTGTTTTCTATATTATCTGTCTCTCAGTAGTAAGCTCTGTGAAGGCAGGATTCTTGTGTTTTGTTACCTACTGTTTGCCAGTTCCTAGAGCGGTGCCAGGCATAGTGTAGGTGCTCAGTGGCTTTTTGTTGACCAAATACATTATTGAACACGCTGTAGATCAATCTTTAAAAAATTGTGAGATAACCATGTTATTACTTGATAAGTTGGGGGTTGGGAAGTGCACTTAAGATTGCTGAATAGTCTTGGATCATCAGAATTCAATAGATCTGTATCTTACGTGGAGGGCAAATAGAAAAACTAGCTTTTGCTATCCCACCTGACCAATTCAAACCACCCATATTATTGAATAGAAACAGCTGTCATGAGTATTTACAAATAAGCTTTGTCAAACTACCTATATGCTGTATAACATGTTAAAAATTTACTTTCATGATTTGAGGATGGTTAAGAAAACTGTTTCTGTCCAGTGAAATAACCTCTTAACTATCTGTTTTTGTTTTTGAAATGAACTATTTACTTTTAGGACTTAAAGTAATTAAATATTTTTTTAAAGGGCACTAGTATAGGTTCATGATTTTAATTTTCAGTGCCAAAGTATTTACTTAATGTACTTGTCACTTTATATTTGATATATCCAGTGACCCAGAATTTACCTTTTTAATTGTACTGGAGTCCTCCTCCTGACCTATAATCATCCCACACATTTTGTAGGATTAAAAGAGATTTTTCACAAGTCAGTTTTACTTGAAAATCATCATTAAAAATTAATAATTGTATGAACAGGTTGTAAAAATGTTCAGGTTGATCATTTATAACATTTCTTTCATGAAGAAATGTAACTTTAAGTTTTTTAATTTAAACTGCCGTGTTTTATAAATCATCTTTTATGTCTGATATAAAGTCATCTTTTCTTACTAACCCTCTGTCTCTATCAAACAACAGAACTGTTATTGTACTCCTTGACATAGTATCCTAAGGAGTCTGGTGGTGAGAAATACATCTAAGCCGTCCTATGTAAATGAGAGCTGTATAGTTACTACTGAGGGAAATATCACAGAATCTAACTTCAGGAACCTTATAGGAACTGCAGAGTCATCAAGCAGCAGGGTTCCCACAGAACTTCTAATAAGAGGATATGGGTGAGGTGAAATGCAGTACGTAAATGGACCTCTTCAAAGAGGGAAACTTAATTCCTATTAAGTACGATGGAGAACTTTCCAAGCAGGTCATCTGAGCTATGGCAGAACAAAGGTCTGTACATGGAGACAGAATGTGCCCCGTGGGCATGCGTCTTCAGAAATCGTATCATGGCACTTTCAATGAGGTTACTTGAAAATATGCGAACCTGCTGCACAGGTAAAAAGAAATGTACTTTGAAAAGTAGATGGTTAAGGAATACAGAACTTAAACTTAACTTTTTGAATTGTTTTTCCTTAATTTCAGAAGAAAAAACTAGCTCTTATTAGATGAAGGCTGTGTAACGTTTGTTTTATAATATGTTAAATATTTAAGGAGTCAGGTCTTTCATAATAATACATAATTAAGTGTTCAAATACTAGGGCATTTGTCCTCTTTTTTCTCCCTAACCATCATTTTCCCCATTGATTCTTCATCTTTTATTTTTATATTTGGGTTTTAAGAATAATTTATTTAGGTCAGTTTCTTAATTTCCCTTAAATTGGGAACTAATTACGAAATTAATTTTCAATGCAAATTCAAAATGGGCACTTTAAATCTGAAAATCTACTTTAAATATTCCTAGAATTTAGAATGTATAAAATGGAAGACATAATAAATGCCTTTTTTGTTTTTATTGTGCATTTAAATCTCAATGTGGAGTGACAGCTGTTGATCCAATATAAAAATAGTTGAACCCTACGTATATCATCTAGTTTCATCTTCAGAAGATCAGTGGCTAATTTGCTTGGTACCCCATTTAAACTCTCCTTTGAAGTTGGGGAGATGAGTTTTACATCCCTTTTTTGTTGCCTTTTATGGTTATAAAGGGACTCTGTGTATGTGCAGAACCTGACCTTTGACCTTTCCTTTGATAAAGCAGTTTTCTTGTCAGGTATGAACACATGAAAATCCATGACACAACTGTTTATATAAAGAAACTGAATGTAATGCTAAGGAGGAAAAAATTATTTAACTGTTGCTGTGTGAGCTGAGATTGTTCTTCCAGTGGGATCTGTTACTGGGAATGTAGGGAGAATTATTTCTACAGCACAAGCTGCTTTTATTACTCTTTAGTGTAGCAGGAAGAATACTGCGGTGAACTGTTAGAGCCTGTTTCTCTTAGGTGTTTAAAAATTGGACAGTTCTACTTTGACATTTCTCTGCGTGTAATAAAACGATGTTAAGGAAAAGTAGTAAAGTGATGCTTTATAGGCTTTACTGTTCCAAGAAAATTCACAGTTGGCATTTTGTGTTTTATTGCAGTTTGGTTACCTCATCCTTTTATCTTAAGTAAATTCTGGAGTTGGTGCGTATATTGAGATTTTGTGCCTTACCTAGTACAGAAAGGAAATAGGGAAAATGCTAATGTATTTGTAGTTTAATCATAATTTACGTGACTTTTAACACCTTAAAATAGCAACTTAAAGAATACTGAAGTTAATCTCATATCTGAACTACTTGGAAAGTTTGGGTAGACATCTGGACATCTTAATTCTCAATGATTTGAATTACTACAGATATGTAAATTTTTAATCACAAACTCCTTCCTAGCTGCTTAGCACACTTTGGGGCTGTCCCCCATCAGCAGTCTAGGATTACGCCAATGACTTGTGCCACCATAATACTAAAGCTTTTTATTTCTAATCATTTTGACCAGAAAACTTTCAAAATATAAATGTTCTTGCCTCCTTAAGCCAAGTGAACATCAATTACCCTTATGTACTCTTTGCCTTATGCAGCGGTATTTGTATATCTGGTGTTTGTGATTTCCCCGAATTTTCTTTTTCTTTTAGGTATTACTTCTCAGTCATCAGTGATGTCAGCCTTCCTGGAAGAAGTCTGTCTCTTCCACTGAATTTTTCTTTTTCTCCTACAATAGTATCCAAGTAATTGTCTAAAGATAAAATACTGATGGAAGGGCCTAGAAGTATTCTGTTAGGAATGAAGCCTGTGAGTTTTAATTAAGAGTCAGTAACTTTAAGCCCACACCCTGAGCTATCTGTTTAGAATTGATAGAAAAAAATTATAGCCAGTAGAGTTGATAGCAGAGTACAAAAAAAGGTCTTATACGGTTAATAGATGACCATCACTAAGTCTTACTGAGTTTAATTTGGGAGATTTTTGCGTGTGTATGCACACGCTTTGCTTATGTTACCCTCTGCCCAGAATGTGCTTATCAAAATCTTGCTCAGCATTCCTGGTCCAGCCTTCCATCATTCGTATTGTGTCCACTGATTCTCCTACTCTCTTGTTGCTTGTATTCTTCCAACTTACTACCTTCTTGTGGCACTACCTGATTTCCCACACTACCTACTGTCACACACATTCAGCATTGTGCTAAGTACTGTTGAAATGTAAGGATTAATAATACTTGGTAATAGTTTACTGTGAACATTTACTGAATGTTGTCTGTGTGTTAGGCAGTATACTAATTAATCATCTCAGGAGTATTCCTCATTTAATCCTCAAACCAATGCTGTGAGCCACGTGTCGTTTTCATCTACGTGTTACAGTCTGGGGCCAATGAGAAAAATGACATCTCCAAAGTTAGATACTAGTGAGTACCAAGGCAGGATTCAAACTCCAGTCTTCTGGCTTCTGAGCTGTGCATTTAACTTCCCTCCCTCAAGAAAACAACTCATTATGCTAGAGTGGAGTAGAGCCTGGAAGAGGGAAGAAGTCGGTGTAGAAGAGATTATACTTGAATGAAAGGACATGGTAACTTTGAGACTGATATGAAATGAAGGCTGTATAGATGTAGTGTTGTAATGGGAGAGTTAATACTGTATTTGGGGAATAGTAATTGGTTGATTATAGCTAAACCATACTAGTTGTGCTAGGATATTAAGATGAAAGCAAAGGTTGACAATCAGCTATAGGACCAGCTTAAATAATCAGATTTCTTTCCAAATCATCTTTACTATATGAAAGTCTGTCTTGATATAGAAAGCTAAACAGGAATATCCATGGCATGAATATAAAGCAAATTCATGGAAGTAGAAAGGCCTTCTCAGTCAATAATCAAAGCTTCTCTGTTCAGCTGTGATAAAATTTTAAATTATAAATGTGAGTACTGTGAGTAATTTTTAATCATGCAAACCTTGTTTAAAATTGTAGAAAAGGAGGGTAGGATTGGTTGGGGGCCCTCACTTCTTGTTCATACTAATCCAAGCCTCCCAAGATTAAATTAATTGGTATTGAGTGGACTACAGTTTCAGTCATCTTCTTAAGCATTCATTTTCATAGGAAACATGAAGTCTGCATATGTGGAGATTCCTCCATGTGCAGCTTACATTGTTAAGGTCAGAGTCCCTGGGTAGCATGAGGGAAGACACAAGAGGAAAATGTAGACTGCTCTCAATAGGAAGATCAAATAGAATACATGTGGCACAAGCAACATACAGCCCAAGCCAGTATATTAGGTTTTAATCCCTTTCGCCAGCTTGCTGCAGTAACCAACAACCCTGACATTTAAGTCATGTACACAGTGGTATTCAAGAAGGGGGCGATGAGAACAACCCGTCCTGCGGGTAGAAGGATTGCCTGCATGTGGTGATGGCAAAAAGGAATTTGAGAATGTTTTAACATCTCTAAAAACAATGTACCCTCTTTTTGCCTGTACTGGAACACACCACTGCCACCCTCTCCCCAACACACCCAGCCCAAAGCTTACCGCCCTCGTAACTTACATGTCAGCTGCAGGTGTGCTCCACGTGTCTCCTTTATTTTAAAATCTGGGCTGAAGGAGTAGCCTCTACCTGGAATGTGCAGTTCTCATAAGAGAGGAAAAAGAACAAGACTCCTGGCCAAACCAGATGGTGGCACTTAAAGCTTCTGCTAGGAGCTGGCATAATGTCACTCCCAGTTGTATTTCTCTGGCTAAATCTGATGTCACAGAGGCACGAAAGTAGGCCCCTTTCACAGACAGGTACTTCACGTCACTTAGCAACAGACAGTGACAAATAATCCTCTTAGAAGGAGGAAGCAGCAACTAATTGGGAACAATAATATCTACCACCATCGATTACCTTGTATCTAGGTGATTGAACAGTTTAAATTAATTCCAGTGATACAAAGAGTCCTAACTTTGAAATAAAAAGTAACTTTATTTTTTCAGGTACCTTTATCTGTATTACCAGTATAAATATTCACTGTTCACCAGAAATCTTTTAAAATGTAACATTAACTATCCTTCTAAACACCTACTAAAGTATAAGGCCTGTGTACAGTGGGTTGGTTGGGGATAAGTAGTTTATTACTGAAAAGGTCTTTAAAGTATATTCATTAAGCCTTTCATCATTATGAAGAGCAATCTGCTGTCATGAATAATCAAAGAACCTCCAAGAACATCACCTAACATCAAGAAAAGCTCGACGGATTTTTTAAAGTGAGTTGGTCAATTATGATAATTTGGAGAGTCAGCAGCTCACTCATTAATGATTTTACTAATTACGGCACAAGAGTAGATCACATCTGTTAGAAACTTCTTCTCCCACTGCCTTATTTCCACTTGTGCATTTAGAGTCTGTGTTTCTAGAGGAGGAACCTCAGAGGGCTCTCTGCCGTGTTTCCTACCCTGGCTTCTCTGCCCATATTACACAGATTGGTGCCTCACAGCAGTGGGCTACTGTGGAGGTGACCTGGGCTTTACACATTATTTGGAAAAGAATGAAAGAGTAAGAAAAAAGACCACCATCCTTCCTGCTTTCAGATATTGGGATTAACTGAATTCTGTTAATCTTGCTGGTGCTAATGACGCACTATGTTTTGAGATAATTTAATTGACTTAAAATCTATTTCCCAAATTATTTGGTCATAAATATAGATAGTAAGCAAAGACTAAAGGTGAAACATTATAAAGTAAAATTTTACTTAAAGGTAAATTATATACCAATTACCTTTTATTTATTTATTGGAGGGACTTTTAACACTATAAAATGTTGTCTGCAAGCTAAAGTGTCATAAATATATGAGCAATCATTCTTGAAGTTAGATGACGATGCTCTCGGAGGTTCTTTGATGAATCATGACAGCAGATTGCTCTTCATAATGATGAAAGGCTTAATGAATAAACTTTAAAGACCTTTTCAGTCGTGAACTACTTATCCCCAGCCAACCCACTGTACACAGGCCTTATATTTCAGTAGGTGTTTGGAAGGATGGCTAATGTTACAACATTTTAAAAGGTTTATGGTGAACAGTGAATAGTTACACTGATAATACAGAGCTGCGTGAAAAGGAGATATCTGTTTCATGATTGTAGGCTATTAGTCCCATTAACAGCTTGGTCCACCTACCTCCATCCCCAACTCCCTGCCAACCCCCTGCAATTAAGCTGAGTGAGGCTAGATAATTTTAAAAGCTATATTGTTTAGCAATCCCTGTTGACCAGTAAATTGGTTGAATATAAATTCCTCTGATAAAATCATGTGATTATATCAGACTAATATAAAGAACTGCTTTTACAATAAAAATAATTTCGATGATAAATCAGAGCTTTAATTGCGAACTAAAACAGTATGTAATAGTTGAGTCTTATGTGTGTAGGGTCTGTTCCTACTGAGGGTACCTAAAAGAGTTCCAAATGCAGTACATGTTGAAATTTTCTCCTAAGTATTACAACTAGGGATGAAGAAAAGAAAATGCAACTATATTTGCTGACCTTGGAATCCCTTTACTTAATTATCATTCATGGGGTTTTTTTGTGTGTGTGTTGGGGGGGAGTATAGGATTAGTGTATATTTGTTAGAACTTCATCCTAGAATATAATTTTCTTAGGATAATTTTAATAATATTCATGGAAGTAAAGATAGAGTAGCATGTTTTTCTCTCTTCTGTTAGACTGCGACCTTGAGTGCACAGACTGGGTTTTTCTCTACCATCTATTAAGCCTGCCAAATGATTAAGAAATTATGGTTTTGTGTATAGTTAGAGAAAATATACTACATATGGAACCTAAAAACTGTTGCTATATTACATTTTGGAAATGGAAAATCTGAGGGGTAGAATCCTCCTCTTCACATTTATAAAGTTATTACATTCTTTCTAACCGTTTTACGTACAATAAGAAAAATACGGCAGTAAAACACTTTCAATTGAATGGAATTCTATACTTGCTCTTCAAACTTGCTATGCAAATATGCAGTATATTGAATGTTAAGTTTGCTACATGGATTTTTCTACAGATCTTTTTACTAGGAACCCTGTTTACAAGTGTTTAAGTTAAATAAATTGGTAAAAATTAGTGTTTATAATTTGAATTAAAATTACAGAGTTAAAAGAACTGCAAAATGAAACACTTTAATGGGAATAGAAGGTGGTTTTGTAACTTTTTCTGATTACATCTCTAAACATTTAAACATTACATAAATTTAAACAAGGTTTAACTAAAAGATCATTTTCTATGGTAATCCAAAAAGCATTGTAAACACTCAAAATAAGCAAGCCAGTAATCACTTTAGAAGACTATGTACTGGTTTTGATTTGTGAAAGAAAACTTCTGGAATATTTCCATTTGAATTTACAATAATCTCTTGGGTTTTTTCTCTTTTCATTTTCTTTTTTCATCCTGTAGTATAAACACATCTTTTTTAAGTGATATGATTAAGAGTTAATGCCTAAGGAGTTGACCAAATTAGCTGTTAGTAGTATATGACTGAGACCAAAAAAGGAAAACATGATTTTTTTTTCTTGTTTAAGACACAGTTTGTTTTATTAGTAATGGCAGTTATAGTTGGTGGTTTTGTTATTTGGAACCTAACCAATATCGCTGGATTGTTTGTTGGGAGGAAAAACAGTTTCTGTTTAGATAGCTAACAAATGGGTTTGTTATCATTTCCCCACAAACAGGGTTTTGAGTTACTTGTTTTACACTTAACTTCAACCAATAAGTTGCCTTAATTCCTGATACGATTTGGCTGTTTGTCCCTACCCAGATCTCATCTCCCATCGCAAGGAGGGACCTGGTGGGAGGCGATTGGGTCATGAGGGCTGTTTCCCCCATTCTGTTCTTCTGATAGTGAGTTCTCAGGAGATCTGGTTGGTTGATATATATCTGGTGCTTCCCCTGCATGCTCTTTTCCCTGCTGCCTTGTGAAGAAGGCGCTTACTTTTCCTTCACTGTCTGGCATGATTGTAAGTTTCCTGAGGTCTCCCCAGCCATGCAGATCTATGAGTCAATTAAACCTTTTATTTATAAATTACCCCGCTTCAGGTAGTATCTTTATAGCAGTGTGAAAATAGACTAATGCAATTCGTTTTTGAAAACATAATTGACCCTTGAGCAACATGGGAGTTAGGGTGCTAACCCCCTGCATAGTCAAAAATCCACATAGAACTTCTGACTCCCTCAAAAATTTAACTACTGTTAGCCAGTTGTTGACTGGAAGCCTTACCTTAACCAACAGTAGGTTAACATATATTTTGTATTTTATATGTATTATATACTGGATTCTCATAAGCTGGAGAAAAGAATATGTTAAAATTAAGATGAATGTCAGTTTGTATTCTGGTCCTGCTTCTTATACATCACCTTCCTCATTGTCCAGCACTGGTTCAGAAGCATTCATCTCTATCAAACTATCTTCTGTTATTTCCTCTGATGTGGTGTCTGTTAGCTCTTGAATTTCTCCGAGATCTGTATCTTGAAACCCTTTACCCTGATTGGCTGTGTAAATCCTGTGAAGTCATACACAATATCTGGACACAGTCTTCTCTAGCAGGAATATGTTTTGGGCTGGATGGATTAGCTTTTTCTGTAACAATGATGGCCTCTTCAGTGCTGTGTAATCCTACCAGACTTCCATGTTGTTCTTGCTGTTGGGGTTCTGTTTAATAGGAATAACCATCTTTTCTGCAGAGTACTGTGTGTAATGAGCCTCAAGGGTGCTTATGACCTCCTAATCTAGAGGCTGTATTAGTGATGTTGCGTTAGAGGGCAGTTAACTCCTTTGATGCCTTCGGTGGTGAGCTCATGGGGTTCTAGGTGGCCAGGGACTTTGTCCAATATCCGAAGAACTTTAAAAGGTGGTCTCTTACTGGCAGGGTACTATGTAACTTCGGGTACACAGCATTGATAGAACCGATCCAGAGAAAGCGTTCTCTTCCAGGCCTTCCTATACAACCAAAAGATTGGCAGCTGGTGTTTTCTTTTCCCTTCAAGGCTTGGGGTTAGCAGTTTTATAGATAAGGGCAGTCCTGATCATCACCCTGACTGTATTTGCATAAAACAGTAGCCTTTTGCTTCCTGTCTTAAATCCTAGTGCTTGCTTCTGTTCCTTACTTATAAGTGTTCTTTATGGCATTTTTCCCCCCAGAATAGGGCATCTTTGTCCACATTAAAAACCTGTTCAGGCAGATACTCTTTCTTCTCAAAGATTTTCTTAATGGTTTCTGAGAACTTACCTGCTGCCTCTTTGTTAGCAGAAGCTGCTTCTCCTGTTACCTTGATATTTTTAAAGCCAAACCAGTTTCTAAAATTATCAAACCATCCTTTGCTGGCATTAAGTTCTCCACCTTTAGCTCCTTCACTTTTGTTTTGCTTTAACTCGTCGTATAATGATTGCACTTTTTCTTGAATCTTATTAGAATCTAAAGGTGTGCCTTTCCTATAGCAATCCTGCACTTACAAGTCGCATTTTTTGTACAAGGAGGTATTTTGCAAAAAGTAGAAGATTTGTATGGCTGCAGCAATGGCTTCACGAATTTCCTTTTCTTTTTTTATGATATTCTTAGGCTGGATTCATTTCTCTTGACATAGTGAGCATCCACAGCAGCAGACCTCAATCCATGGTGCATATCAAGCAATTCCACTTTTTCTTACGTCCAGACTTTTGTTTCTTGGGAGCATTTCCATCATCACTAGTGGCACTTCATATGGGTCCCATGGTTTCATTCAAGATTTACGGTATTGCAGTAAACATGATGAAAAGTATGTGAGGACTGCTTCGGATCACTTTTTACTGTGATGTGGAACTCACTGGAGCGATGGGCTGCACATGCGGAAATGATTAGCGCCACACTTGTGCTTTAAGCAGATACAACACAAGCTCACCACAATAGCATCAGGAGATGGTGATGAAATTATTCCAGTAGTACAGTATGCACTAAAGTTAATTTCATGCTGTTATGATCTGATACTGCATCTTTACATTTGTTTACATCTCTTGATGGTGAATGGTGCCAGGTATGGTCTGTATGCCCCTGTTTTGGTACATTTTAACTTTTTGTAATAGATCTGTGGCACTTCATGGTAGTAAAAAAAAAAAAAATAGACTAGTATCTACATATATTTTATGCATGCATGGCATACTTAGTTTTTTCTTAATTTTTGAAAATATCACTAGGCTGCACAGTTTGTGAGTTTTTCAAACTGTTGCAAATTTTCAAGAAAAATTTCCAATATATTTATTGAGAAAAATTTCACATATAAATGGACCCATGCAGTTCAAATCCGTGTTGTTTGAGGATCAACTGTACTTGCTTCTTAGTTCTTTGAAGGAATCTGCTTTCATCAGTTTTCAGTATTTTCCCTGGCAGGTTCCCCAGCCATAACCTCAGTCTAACACTAGTATTCTATTTCTAATAGCTCACGAGAAGCTCGCAGTTGGCAAACAGTGAGTGTTTGTAGTGTGCCAAGTATTAAGATAACTCCATGTATTCTACTTGGATGTTTAACCATTACCTCCAAACTCTAAAAGTTCAAAAATCAAATTCATTCTTCTGTCGAAGCTCATTTCCCTTCCTAAGTCCTCCTTTTCTGTCACAGTTCTGAGTCCTGTTCGCATTTTTCAGTTTCCCTGTGTGCTATGAAGTCACATCTCCCTGCCTTTCATGATTCCATTCCTTCTAGCTAGAATTCCCTGCCCTCTTTTCTATTTCTGATAATAGCCAAAATATATTCTTTGTAAAAAATCTGTAAAGGTGATTAAGATGTCTTTATTGCCCCCATATATCAAAAAGTTGGCATGTTTAATAAATGTTAAGGGCTGGCCGCAGTGGCTCAAGCCTGTAATCCCAGCACTTTAGGAGGCCGAGGCGGGTGGATCAAGAGGTCAGCAGTTCAAGACCAGCCTGGCCAAAATAGTGAAACCCCGTCTCTACTAAAAATACAAAAATTAGCTGGGCATGGTGGCGAGTGCCTGTAATCCCAGCTACTTGGGGGGCTGGGGCAGAGATTTGCTTGAACCTGGGAGGCAGAGGTTGCAGTGAGGTGTGATCACGCCACTGCACTCCAGCCTGGGCAACAGAGCAAGACTCCATCCATCTCAAAAAAATAAATACTAGAGCATTTGGGGGGAAAAAAGTATGTAATATATTACCTAAATCATGGGTCAGCAGATGGCCCTCAGGCCATATCAAGTCACTACCTGTTTTGGTAAGTTAAGTTTTATTGGAACATAGCCATGGTCATGTATTTTGCTGCTAAAACCATGTGCCCTGCAAAACATAAAAATTTACTCAATGGCCCATTACAGAAAAATGATTACCAAACCCTGCTCTAAATGAACATATGTTAACTAGAGTCTACCAGGACATTTGCCTGAGTTCCAACTGCTCTTTCTATAGCAGGCGAGCTTGTATAGCCTATTCATAACCAGAGGCAAGAAAGAGATAAGTGGTATACTTTTCTTTAAGGTTTACTTTAATTTCGTTCTACGTTGGTGTAGTTTTTTTGTTTTTTTTTTTTTCTTTTCTTTTTTTTGAGACAGAGTCTTGCCCTGTCGTCCAGGCTGGAGTGCAATGTCATGATTTCGGTTCACTGCAACCTCGGTCTCACAGGTTCAAATGATTGTCCTGCCTCAGCCTCCCAAGTAGCTGGGATTACAGGAGCCCGCCACCACGCCCAACTATTTTTTGTATTTTTAGTAGAGACGGGGTTTAACCATGTTGGCCAGTCTGCTCTCTAACTCCTGACCTCGTTATCTGCCCGCCTTGGCCTCCCAAAGTGTTGGAATTACAGGCATGACCCCCAGCACCCAACCACTAGCAGAGTATTTTTTTAAAAAACACATGGTACTTAGAGAAAAGGCATCAGGTAGTTTGCTTTAAATTATTTTTACACTCCAGAACTTTCAGCTCCTTAATGCCAGAGAATCTGATCTAAACCTTCTATGGCTAAAATCTGGAATTTTACTTGCTTCCCTTAACTATGTAAACAACAACAATTTCCCAAACTTTACTTTGTAGCAATATTGAAGTAATGCATCAGTTACATTTCTACTACCTTTCCCCCATAAAGATTTAGTTTAACCCAGAAAAAATAACCTGATACTCCCTTTTCTTCTATTTAGATCATAGTTTTAAGTAATACTTAGAAATTTCCAGCAATATCTTAAAACTCATTTTAAAACTTTTCCTCACTTATTAGTGACCCAAAAAAAGGTTGAGAATGGAACAGATGGTGAATAGAAAGAATAACTGTATCCTGATTTTGTGCCCCTGTAAGTTCCCCTCTGCATAAAATTTGAACTGTTAACCATGTACCTTCTCAGCCAGAATTTCAAAGGTTATAGTGTTCATCTACAAATTTCAACAGTCAAATGGAGACAATTGAAAAAGAAAAATGTGTTAGAAATAGTTAAGGGAGCTAAAGCTTATACTAGAATAAATGTAGAAATCTGCAACTAAGGTTTGGGAGTGATAAAGGGAACTGAGGAATAATAATAACCCATGTGTCAGCAATTGCTCCCTAAATCTGAGAGCCAACACTGCAATCCTAGCTTTGGGATAAAAGTTAATTATAGAGCTAAGGCTATATTGGTAATGTATCAGAAAAAGGAAAGAGGGTTTTTAAGAAATATTGTTCGGGTTAAAGTAAACCTTTCTTTGACCCAGCCATCCCACTCTGTTGACCTGCTGTGCAAATATAACTGCAAGTTTCTGATGTTACATGTTCACGTTTATTTGATTCAGCATTTTTTGTAACAGCAAAAGACTAGATACAGTTCAAGGGTCCAGCAATAAAGGACTAGATCATAAAATCAAAAAGGCATTGAAAGTTAAGCCAAAGGAAAAACATGTCACTTGGGCATACACATTATCAGCAAAATAATGTTGGAAATGCAGTGAAGGGTGTGCCTAAGAAGTTTCTAGCCAGGGATTGTAAATGAGAGACAACTGTACATTACAAAATTTTACAGATGTTAAAAAATATCAAGTGGTTTTTAAGTTGCTTTACCTTTTATTATAATACATGAAAAATGTGTAAGGGCTTGCACAGGTTTTTTTTGTTTTAGTTCCCATTCCTGTTTTTTATAAATAAGGTTTTCAGGAACCGAGTCCTCATGGTTGAGTTAGAACTCCTCTGATTCTTAGTTTCTTCACCCGTGAACAGGTGAGATGTTAGAATAACAGTTAAGAAGTACATTTCTTGCAAAAATTGTGTCCACAGGGGAACAGCATTTTAGATTTTAACATTTGTACCCCATAAAAAGGATTCAAGGTAGTAGGAAGGGATACTTGGAAACTTACTCTCTGATGACGTTTGTCTGAGTGAACACCATTATAGGCAAAGATAATTATAGGTAAAAGCTAACCAAAGGTAAACAACAAGAGCCTACATTTTAGATTCATGTGTGTCAAGTAGAATTTCGTAATGGCTTAGATATGTGGGGTAAATGTAAAGAATCAAAGATAACACAAATTTTGTGCTTTGAATCCTGATCAATGTTTTCTGTGAGAAATTAGTCATGGTAGAGAATTTGTTTTATGGGGGAAAGAAATTTCTGTCTCTAGGGTGTTTCCTTTGAGTTCTGAAAAATTAAAATTCTGGACATGTAGAACTTGATTGAGCTTTGACTAGGTTACTAAATTAAAATTTTTAATGCATTGCTATCTAATTGTATCATTATTTGCTATAATAAATCTCTGGATTTTATTTTCGAATATTTGAAAACTAGAGTATATTTTATTTCTTCTTACCTGAACAAAAAAATGTGGAAAAAAATGATTCGGGTTTTGTTTTTGTGTTTGTTTTGTGGTTTTTTTTTTTTTCATGCTACATTTTTATAGTAATTGCCCGTATATTAGACTTTTTTCCCCGGTATTTTAAGTATTTATATAAAGCTTCACATGTATTGTTCACAACAATTTTCTGTGGTTGAAGTTTTATTGCCATTTTTCAAATGTAAAATAAATGACCTGGAGAGTTTATGACCTATCTCGTTACACATCTGTGATACAAATGTAACTCAAAGTCTTCTGACTCCAATGTCATTATGTCTCCCTACCCTAGTATCTGTTTTCTTTTTAATGTCATGATACTATAGCTAGTTGACAACGTGCTTCTTATCTTTTCAGGATATGGCTTTAGTTGCCCCTGAAGCTCCTTCAGAACAAGCCAGAAGAGTTTTTCAAACCTACGACCCAGAAGGTAAAAGATTTTATTAACATCATCTCTGTGTTTTATGTCTTCATATGTTTGAAATACATTGATACCTACCTGATTTTATTCAAAAGATATATTGGGTTATTTAATGAAACGTAAGTTGTGTTTCTTGAACATTTTAAAAGAAAAATAGTGAAAATGTGAACAAATGAAATAGCACACAAGTCCTTGTTGAGTTGGGTTTCTTGGAGTGCTGAAGGTGTAGTTGACCTCTGATTAATCTTGACCCCAAACAGGGAAAAATACCACCTTTTGAACAAACTGTTTGAAAAGTAAGTCATTTTCTTCTTTACTTATGCAAACGAATATTAAATAAACAGATCTTCCAGCATATTTCTGTATAATTGACCTCCCAGGATAAAGAAGCAGAGGAAGATCATCTGAATCATTCACTTTGGAGCCTGTGCTTAGCTATTCTACCTAACAAAGTATAGTTTTATATATCATTAAAATGTCTGCTGAGTCATTGTCACCGAGGTTGTTTTGATCACTTTTGTGTTTACATATTTAGGTAACAGTTACGACTTTATTATAGCTAACTCACTGACCTTTCAGGTATAACTTCAAAACTAAGTTGTCATACCTGAAAGTTCCCTTACAAAGTACCATGTAGAAATGGAAGTTGCTGGATCAGTGAAGTCCTTGTGGACACCTAAATGGATTCAGTTATCTTTATGAATATACTTTCTTCTATCTTGCAACTTTTTACACTTAGTTTTCTGCTCTTTTCCTCTCTGAACATCCATGTCATGCAAATTCTAAGAATATACTGTTAGCCCTTACTAGCAGATAACTTTAGGCTAGTTACTTTTAGGTCTGCTGTTTTCTTAGGTATCATTGTTAGAACGACTGTACCTAGTTCTTAGAGGCATTATGAATATTAAATGAATAATGTAGAAAGCACCTTGCCCAGTGGTACAAGCGATTGTCCAAGGTAATAGTCGTATTCTTAACCCAGTATAACTACGAACATTCCCAAAACCAAACACATGGCTTTCATGTAATCGTTAAGTGTTGTGTTGTGTTTTACTAGTGAAGATTTGGGAACCACAGTTGAAACTGGGAATGAATGAGTTTCTTGAGAAAAGAAACATACAAGGAGAGGATCAGAAAATCTTAGGAGATAGTAACTATTAAAGAATAAAGGCATGAAAAAATGCCTTCAGAGCAGACATAGGAGCCCAAAACTTTAGAAGGCTGATGTTGTAAGACTAAAAAAATTTCATCAGTGCTGCAAAGATACTGAAGTTAAGGTTGTTAAAATAGGAGACAGTTGTCAAAAGTAGTAGCTTTGTTTGCTTTCAGTAATCACTAATGAGGTAGCAGGCTTGTACTATTCTTTTACAATGTACCAAGGAAAATTAGAACTTCTCAGATTACCAATACTAAAACATAACTTATAATCAGTGCAGTTATTTCAGAATTGAGTTGTGAGAGATGCATATGAAAATAAATTTGCTGTATTTCTACTAGACAAAGAAAATTATTAAATGGTTTTAATCTACAGAGTTATGTGTAACAACTTATCAGGACTATAAACTGAATTATTAAATCAAGCAAAATTTATTCAGATAGCTTAGAAACTATGCCTCTATATATGACTTAGGAAGAAGATAAAATCTACTTTTCATCTAAATTTCACACTGTTCATGGTTTAGCTATGTGATAGCTCTAAGAAGTAGAAGGATTAAAAGTAGATTAATTTTTCAGTTTTTATTCTTTTCAATCACTTACAGACTAATCGGCTAATTTTCTTTCTCCAAATGGTATGCTTTTGTTTCAAGATGTAAGCAAATCACGCTTTCTCAGAACACTTAGTATACAAAAAGTTCTTACAAGCATTTAGATACAGTTTCCATTTAGCAGAGACTGGTATAGGGACAGTTATCCTTTGTCACACTCTTCAGAATGCTCGTAGAATAACTGACCTAGAAGGACACTGAAGGTACCCAGGAGTATTTTTGTATCTTAATCTCACTTTTAGCTCCCACCCCTGGTTGCTAAACCCGGGTATCTGACTGGGTGGATTTGCAGTCACACTGTTAACACTGTGCTGTGGGTATATTCCTAATTAAATAGACATGTACAGGCGAATCACCATTTATAGCATTGCCTCTATGAGACCACATCTTCCATAACCTAAACAAGTGATTTAGTACTGATCATTTGGAACATAAACCTGGTATGTAAGTGGGGATCTGTCTAAGAATGATGTGTGGCATTTGCATGGAATGTTACAATTTCTACAGCACTTTACCTCCATGTCCTCATTAAAACCTTGCTTCTCCAGAGCCACATACCTAAATGTGAGAACTAAGACTAGATTTTAAGTGTTTCAGCAATCTTTCCCCTTCTCTCTACTACCAGTATCTTTCTGAAAGGCTAAAGTCATAAAGAGGTACTTTTTAACCTTTCTAAATTTAAGTTTACTTTGAACTGTTAATTTAACGGAGTAAGGATTTGATACTCTCATTTCTAGTTGAGCAATTTCTGCCCGTTTCAGAATCTTGAGGATCTTAGGAGCCCAATACTTATTTTGATATCAAGCATACTTATAAAACAAGGTCAAAAATATATTTTTTAACTGTTAGTTTCTCATTTAGAATACTAGCAAAATTGTACTTTCTGCGGGACCTTGATGTATCTCCTCTAGATAATTGGCTCAGTTTAATCTCACATTCAGAAAGGGGAGACTAGCATACGTACTCAGCTTAAAGAGAATCAGGTATTAGGCCTATTCAAAGTGTTCCACATGAGCTTCAGAGAAAGGCCACAGTGTTTATTTTTGTGGAAGAAAGTGTTTGGATATGTGCTTTGTATTCAGGTACATGTTTTATAGGAATTTTTGTAAAATGATAAGGATGAAGATACATTAATATGATCAAAGATACTGAACAAGAATTCTCTAGTGCCTCTGGATACCATCTCTGTTACTCCTCACTAGCTGTGTGATGTTGGACAAGTTCCTAACTCAGTTTTTCATCTGTAAAATGGACTTAATAGCAACTACTTTATATGAATTAGTCAGTACTCAATACCTTAACCGTTGTGTTGTTTTTTAAAAATGTGTGGCACAGAGCTTATTCCATAATCTCCAAAGACATCAAGGTCTGCATAGGGAGTGTTTGAAGTGCTCATCACAGGTTTTCACATTATACATAATGGATTTTGTTTTCTTCTTTCTCCTTTATCCCCTCCCCCTTGTACAATTACATGTCAGGAAGCAACACCATTTCTTTTAAAAGATCTCAGTCTTTAAGAATAATTGGACTATTGTAGATTGAGCTTAATATACACCACTCCCTAGACATCCTCCAGAATTGCCTTGTCTTTTCTGTTCCTTTTAAATAAATGCTCCTCCCTGTGCCCTTGCTGTGGCCTCCCTGCACTCCTGTCACTGTCATCACTGTTTCTGTCAGGGAGCCCCAGCTAACAGTTTTCTGTATACTGCCACCATATTTTATACCTTTTCCATCACATAATACAAATGAATTTGCAGTACGAGCTATAAACTAGCTACTTATTTCTGAGCTTGTATCATTAAAAGTAACAAATGTTATCGAGCAGCTATGAGTCAAGCACTGTGGTAGGCCCTGGGGATCTGGACTCCCTGCCCTCCAAAACTCATTGCCCACTGGGGAGCCAGGTGGGCCAGCCAGAAGTAATGCCAAAGAGGTCCGGAAAAGCTCAACTCTGGTGTCTGTGTGACTTGGCCTTGGGGAAGAGGTCACTTGCTTTTTCAATAAGAGTATTTATTAAATTGTAGATCTATATTAAGGTTTTAATGGTATATTGCTACATAAATATACAATGTTTAAAATAAAATCACTTAATATTTGACTACAATGACATTAAATTCTAATTTTTTTTGATTCCCAAGAAACCATAGTCTCCCTCTCCCACAGTATATGGAAAATGTTAGCCTCAAGTATGCTGGGCTTCACAGTTTCCTTATAAGCTGTTTGTTGCAAAACTCTTGAGAAACCTTTTTGCAGCTTCTCTGTTAATTTTGAGTATTTGATATTTGCCTTCTTCCTGCAGTGTCGAGTTTAGCTAGTATCTCTGTTAAAATTGAGACCTGCTGGTCTCTCCTGTTTCTTTCTTAATCTTTCAGAACAGAAATCCTGATTGTTTTATATTTCCTTTGAAAGCCCAACTCAGGTTTCCTCCCAGTTATGAACAGTTGTCTTATCCAGTAAATGACACGCCTCACTTTCACTCTCCTTCAACAGCACTCTTTTGCATTGAGTTATTCCTCCCCACAATCTCTAAGGACTTGACACTTTTAGCAATCTGGATATTTAACTGGTAAAAATCTTTAAAAATTTTAAACCAACAGCTTTTTTCCTCCTTTCAGCCACAATCCGACAGTATTACAGTATGTATGTGCTAGCCATTGGCTGCTCTGCCCTCTTTTCATAGTCCCCATTCTTTTGTGTTGATATCTATGTAGTTAATTTACCAATGCATGCAAGTTCTATTTTTTTATTTTAGTTCTTCATAGATCTGCTTGACTAATCAAATGGTATTCTGAGATTTCCTTTGCTGTTGACTTTCAGGTCGTCTTTTCGTCTTTGTGCCTCTGTTTCCTTATTCTCTAGGGAGTCAGTTGACGAAATGTCAGATGACCTACGTTTCATCTGTTTTTACACTTAACGATTCTGGTCTTTTTCTAAAGAATTTTTTTGTAGGTATGATTAACATATCAAAGTAAGTTTTCTACAAAGGAGAATAATTTTGAAATCTCTTTCTAATCTTGACTATATTAAAAGTCTTTGAATTATTGAGAAAATTCTATTACATCTTTAGTTTTAAAATTAGTATTTTAAGCATGTTGTTAAGAAGGTCACATTGTTGTTTTTGTTGTCATTTGCCAATTAACTTTTTCTTGGGGTGGGAGCTGAGTTGCAGGTTATAGTTTCTGCCGAAAGGCTGACAGCTGTGACAAAGTACATGCTGTTAGTGCTCCTGAAGAACGTTGTACAAATTGAACACCCCTAACCCGAAAGTTTGATCCTCCAAAATTTTGAGTGCCTATATGACCCTGTGGAGCATTTCAGATTTTGGACCAGATTGGGGATGTTCAACCATTATGTATTTGCAAATATTCGAAAACGAGAAGAAATCTGAAATCTAAAACACTTCTAGAACCAAGCATTTTGGATGAGGGAGACTCCACCTGTACTACCAAATGGATATAGCCTATAAACACAGAAACCTAATTGTTCCTGTCTGCTGGTGGCCACATAAAGCCTGTTTCACATTTGGAGATGCTGAGCCTTTTTAGCTGTGACCTAACTTAAGCAAAATCGTGATCAGATTCATCAAAGCTAAGCCCACAGAGCTTGAATGTTTTTACAAGTGCCTTCAACCAAGGTCTTCTTTATTCTCAATACCTCAAATTACTGGTAACTTAACAAACTGGAATTACTCTAACCCTTCACTTAAAAAATTGCACATTTTTAATTATCCTAGATGACTCATAACCTTTTAGTCAAGGCCAATCTGTCTTCAAATGGATAAACAGCTCCTTATGAGGTTTAAGACTAGAAAAGACCAGTCTACAATCATAACTTCATTCCTTTCTGATAGTGATAGTGTACAATTCCACATCCTGAAAGAGACTGCACACTTTATTCTGTAGTTTGATTGTAGGAGCAGGGCTTTTGGACATCTTGTTCTCCATGGCAAGATTTTTTTTTAATCATCTAATCCCTGAAGGACATTGGAAGCTGATTTAAAGCTGAGAGTCTTCAGGCATGAGTAAATGGATGGGGGAAATTGGGCACTGTACATTTAAGGAATAAACAAGTTACTTGTTTAAAACCACTCTCATTTCAAACTACCCCACAAGGACTTTGTGTGTGTCATGGTCTGTTGCATCATCAGAGTTTGGGCCATGTTCCATAAAGTAGTCATCATCAGCATTAGTTTGACTCTTCATTTCAGGATTTTTTGGTGTTTTTTTTTTTTAAAAAAACCTACAGCTTTTATTTAAATCACCAAGTCTGTTTTAGAGTATCTTTGCTGTTAATCTGTCAGTTGTCTAAATATCAGTGGATCGCTAACATTCCTTCAGGAAACTAAATAACATTGTGACAAAGGGAATTTGTTGGTAAAGAATTCTTTTAAATGAACTTTTAAATGGGAATGTAAAGGTTTACTTTGTTTATTGAAAGATTAAGTAGAAAAATATTTTCCCCGCTTAACGCTATAACACTGTTTATAACACTGTTTAAAGGTCAAATAATTTGACTTTAAGCTTTCTCGGGGTTCTCAAGTTATAAAATTTTTTTATTTGAAACTAACCTAGAAAATAAATATTTGCTGATGTTTCCTAGAAAACTAATAGAAGAGAATCTCTAATAACAATAGGTATGATGCCTAAAATAAGCAACATACTATTCCTTAACTCTTTGTATTTTTTATGCGATTTTTTTCCTGGAATCTGATCAGCAGTAACAGCATTTCTTGAAGTATATTCTTATTTCAAGTTGTTTCTGATTTTTTTCCCCCCAGATAATGGATTCATACCTGATTCACTTCTGGAAGATGTGATGAAAGCATTGGACCTTGTTTCAGATCCTGAATAGTAAGCTAAACAGGAAGTGTTATTTAGCCAACTCAAAAAGATTCATTTAAGTTTAAGACATACTGTACATTTTTACCTTTTTAAAAATCTATCTGCATATATGAAGCATAGCAATCCATGTAAAGCAAAGATTTAGAAAGAAATCGAACTAATCCAATGTTATAGCAGACTTGACATACTTAAATTGAATTTCCGTTCCCACCCAGCAGTTATTGTCCTGCTTTTTAAAAAATGCTAAAAGTGTCTTTCTATAAACTTTAAAAAGTTTTTTCTCTGCAAAGACTTCCCCATGTCTTAAAATTCTATGTGACTTTAGTATCTTCAGTAATGATGCTTCTATGTAGATAGTGCTAGTTGCCCTGCTTAAATAACCACCAGGCCTCTGACTTTCCCTCTTAAATAAAGATGATCAAAGATATCTAACATTTCTAAATGATTAACTGACCTGAAACTTGTGGGAGTGGCTGCAATATATTATGGCATATCAGTATTTCTTAGGATCCTGTCATTGTCTTCATTCTCACTGTTATGTTTTATACATTGTTACATCTACAACTTCCTCTGTAGATTAAGATCTTTAGTTATTATCCATGAAAAAATAACTCTTGTTAAGTGGATATATGTATTGATCAAATATGGGAATAAAAGTTAAGATAGGATCTGTACTCCTTTTTTCAGCATAGTTTTTCCTTCCATAAGTTTTTCTAAGAATGAGAAAACGTGAGCTTATCGAACATAATGAAAGGGTTCAGCAAAAGCAACAGGAAATATTGGTAGACACCATTTTTACAATTTGATCCTGTTCTGTTTTTAGATGAGTTCAGTTATGCTTTCTTTGAAAGTATGCAATACATATAAACATTTATAAGCCAACCACATCTGAATTAATCTGTCTCAATCTTACTAGAGCTGTGATTTCATCCATTCTCAATAGAAATATTAACAAATGAATATTAATAATTATTTTCAATTTAAACAGAAATTCAGAGTGTTGACCTAGTCCAACAAATGGTATGATACTAATTACTACACTTCTTCTAACTTTATTTCCAAGTAGAGACCATCTTGTTTACACTGCTCTAATTTGCAAAAGAGAATTAACTCAAGTAATTTTTGCTACTGACCAGACTAAGGAAGAGAAAGAATAAAAAGTTGTGTTGTTTTTTTTTTCCAAATTCTTACGTAGCTATATGTCATCTACCTAATTTTCCTTGTTTTATCAGATAGAAAACGTACCTTGAATCATAAAGTTAGTACATTTGATTCAGGTTGTTTTTCTTGAAGTAACTGAAAGATTGGACTGAAGTATTCACTCTACTTTGGCCTAGTTACAGTTATAATACAGGATGGTCCATAAAATAACTGGGCCATCCTAAGGATTAAATGAATTAAATGTAATATGACCCTGCCTTCATTTGCTTCATCATAACCTCCTGGCCTTACTCAGACTCATTAAAATGCCATATCCTTTGTACAGTATGCTATACAAGAATGATAGCACGGGCCCACAAAAGCATCTCATAAGGCCAATACTACATGTCAGGTAGCAGGACTGTGAGGCAGCCTGACCCAGGTGTTTCCCAGAGAGACAGCTATGTCAGCACAGATGCAGCTTTCATAAACCTTAAAAATAGTTGACCCTCACAAGAATAGCTTCAGCTCCTTTTGTGAAAGGCACACCTGGTAACTGACCCAGACCGAAGCAGCAAACTCAAAGGAGAGAAGTTGCCCCTGAGGAAGGTGGTTGACTAAAATCACCTGAAATGTCCAAACATAACACTTTACATGTTGTGTAGTAAGGTAGATTTAACTCGTCCTTTATAGTTTGAGATAGCATGGAAAATAAAACTTTTTTGAAAACTATCTCCATTTTTAAACCAATTAAACTGCAGTCTGCTTTTTTCTGCCTTCTAGTCACACATAACACCACCTGTCACCAGTCTTGGTACACCTACATCGTAAGGGCTGGTACGCAGTTTAGGCTGCTGCCGGACCAATACAGTATATATCACGCACTGTCATTCATGACACATTAGCTCTTTGAGAATTAATGTAGCTCTTTAACCTTCAAATTACATTGTCTATGAATTTTAAGCTTCTATTAGTTCTTAAAAGTAAGCTTTTTAAGAGATGTTTTCTATTATCTGATGTTCCACTGCCTTTTGACCGTGTTTCTTTTTCTGCTTGGGCTTAAAATAAACATTTTGTTAGTTAAATGCCTTATTTGATTGTTAAATTCAGGCATACCTATGAAGCAAAGAGAATTTGCCTTTGGGAAGTTACAAGCTTGAGTTTATAAGCCTTCGTTTTTAAATTACTTTACCTAATAAGGAACAATATTCCAAAGTCGTCACAATTTAAATTTTAAATAGTAACAGATTACTCTAGTTTAAAAATAACCAAGTTTTGGCAAATTAGATGTCATTCCTGTGTATTTGTCATTAAGGTTCTAAAAAGAACAGCTCTTAGTATTTTTGGCAGTTGAATGTGTTGTAGTACCAGTAATTTAATCATGAAAGAAAAGCAGCTTTTTTTTCCTCTGGTATCCACTGTTTTTCTTTTTTCTCCCCATAGTATAAATCTCATGAAGAATAAATTAGATCCAGAAGGATTAGGAATCATATTATTGGGCCCATTTCTTCAAGAATTTTTTCCTGATCAGGTAACATAGTTGAGGAAATATATTTACTGTTACTCTGTTGGGATGATTACCTGTGATTGTTTGCAGCATTTTCTCTTTCTGTACAATGTCCTAATGCGCAGATATGAGACTGAGAAAGCACTGTTACATGGAAACCTTCCCAGACAGAGGGAATGTGTGTTTGAATACAGTAACGCAGTGCCTTGATGGGTAGGGTAGCAGAAGATGATGCAGACACCAGTCTATACACGTAATGATACGGAGAGAACAGTTCAGAAGTTTGTGGAGTAAAAACAGAAAGATTATCTTTCTCCACTCCCACCCCCACTTTTCTTCTCTTGGGAAACTGTTAAATACTGTGAGAGAAGGTCAAGGTGGCTGTGGGTAGTAGAAGCCCCTACCTAATGAAGCTAAGCTCCAGGAGAATTTCAGTTGCGTGGAAGAAAACCTAAGTGGGTCTGTGCTGTTTCCCATTGGAACATATCTTCCACTGGGCTTCGATAGGAGTTCAGTTACCCAGAATAGCAGAGGCATCTGTGCCAACGTTAATGTTTTTGGGTTATATCTGTATCACTGGCAAGCCAGTTCTATATCCAACACCTGTCTTTGTTCTCTAAGTGAAGCATTTTACCACTAAATCAAATTACTTAAGTAGATAATATACATCATGGTCATTTTATCAGATATCAGTGTAGTTTGCACTAAAGTTCATTGTTGGAACAGACATTCCAATTTCTATTTTACCGCTATTATTAGAGAGATTGACAAATAGAAATAATTTAAAAGCTAGAGGGAAAATTACTAAAATTCAAGATGTAATTGTTAAGAAAGATTGTTAAATTCTAGATAAAATTGTTAAAGAGGTAAGATTCAAAAAGTAACTGAGGATATCACAATGTAGACTACTGGACTTTTTAAAACTTTGGCAAAGACTTCATGAAAAATTAGATTGTATTTTCCGACATTAGACCCTTCAGTGTGATATCCTCTTTGTTGACATTCTGACTACTAGATTTTTTTTTTTTTATTGGAATCTGATGTTCTAGATATCTGGATAAATAATAAATTATAGCATTTTAAACTTTGATACAGTATTAATTTTAATTATATTTCAAGGCTATGGGAACATTTGATAGAAATATTCTTAGTTATAAATACAGTAAAAATACAATATTCCTGTTTTTTATTTAATTTGGGGAAGATTTTGAAGTGAAAAATGTAAAGTGAGACAGTTGTAGTAATTTTTTAGGTAATAAGAGGGTTCCAGTCCCTTCTTCTTCGCCTGTAACAGACATTTCCATTTGGTTGTACTGTTTGTTCCCTCTGTGTTCCTCTCTCACTGTTTGCTTGTTGCCTGCTATTCTGAAGACACTGTCCACCTGAGCCTGGTTTGTCTCATTGCCTCTGTATGGTTCATGCTGTTTCCCTCCCCAGAGCATGTGATCCTGCTCCTGATTACCTTTAGAGCAGTGAGTTCTCAGTGTGATCTCCAAGAGCTTGTTAGAAATGTAGATTCTCAGGTTTCTCCATGAAGCAGAGACTTTAAGGGTGGGTGCAGCAGTGTGGTCTAACAAGCCCTGCAGGTGATCTGGAGGCCCAAGTTACAGAACAGCTGCTTTAGAGGAAGACCTGTCACAGTACCACCTATTCCCATCCTGTAGCAGCTCAGATGCCCTCTGTGTCATAGATCTTTTCCGATCATGCCCTACATACCACTGATGTCCCCTTTCTCCTGTAGCCACAAAATGCATAGTGACTCAGCACTCCTTCTGGCAATTAATCACATACTGTCTTGTACCTAACAGATGAATATAGTGATCATTCAGTAAACTGTTTATTTATTTAAGATGGAGTCTCGCTCCGTCAAGCGGGCTGGAGTGCAGTGGCACGATGTCAGCTCACTGCAGCCTCCGCCTCCCTGGTCCAAGCAATTCTCCTGCCTCAGCCTCCTGCGTAGCTGGGACTACACATGGTGGCCTGCCACCATGCCTGGCTAATTTTTGTATCTTTAGTAGAGATGGAGTTTCACCTTGTTGGTCAGGCTGGTCTCAAACTCCTGACCTCAGGTGTTCCACCCACCCTGGCCTTCCAAAGTGCTGGGATTACAGGCATGAGCCACTGCACCTGGCCCAGTAAACATTTATTTAATCAACCACAAATAAATGAAGTTGTGAAACTGGAGTGACAAGGACAGCCAGGAAAATATTTAACTTCAGTAATCTTTACAATGCTTCAAGTAGGTCCTACGAAAGAACATTTCTTTGCTATGAGGTAGAGGCTGACACAGGAGGAAAAAAATTGGAATATTTATAAGCTTTTCAAGGTCATTCGTTTAAATAAGAATAGCAGTAGCAGCTCCCATTTCCCAAGCACGTACTCTCCATCAGGCACTGTGTGCCTTCTAAACTCCATACTATTATTTTCCCCATTTTGGCAATGAGGAAATTGAGCATTAGAGAACTTAAGACAATTGTTGAAGGTCTTACACTAGGTATTTTAGTAGCTGATTCAGGAATCTGAATCATAGTCTGTCGAACCAGAGTCTACGCACTTTGCCACTGGGCTACACTACCTTTTGTTGGTATTTCTGTATTTTATGCCAGTTAATTACTGGAAATAGGGAATATAAATTGTATTCGATTACAGGAAAATGGTTATTTTTTAAGTTTAAATAATTTAACTCTGATAGTCAAGAGTCAAATTATGTAACTAATTGCATTGACTCATGTAATAAAGGAAAGGATCAAATTGATTTTTCTATTTTCTGTAAGTCATTTTGAGTGGGATACAAAAAAAATTTAAGAGTTTAGGCTCTGGTTGGGAATGTAAGACATAAAAAGTTAAACAGTCTTTCAAAATAACAATAGACGAGATGATACAAGGTAGTACTATATGATTCATTCTCAAATTATTTAGACAATTGTTATGATAAAGGTTAAGTTCCAGTGTAGTAAAAAACCAACTAGTGTGTTCAGGAAAAACTTCACAAAAAAAGTAAGATTTAAACCAGGTCTGGAAAAAGGAAGGAGAGGAGGGCATTTTAGAGAAGAGTAAAAAAAAATTCATGAATGTGCAAAAGGCCAACAAAAGATCTTTTCATAGGGAAATGAGTCATGCTTGTCCAAAACAGAATTCAGAAAGGTGAGTAATTGGAGATAAGACTAAAAAGGTAGATAAAGCCCTGTATGAGTTTAAGACTCATGATTGCAGGTCACAGAACCCCAGCCTAAATTGGCATAAGTGAGGGGGAAAATACGCGAAGGGAAAGGAGTAGCTCAGGTGAATTGAAGAAGCACTGGGAAGGTGCTCCTGGAGTCCTTGAACAGCACCGGGAGCGTCTCCACCTCCCATCCCCTCTTCTAAAGTGGCTACATTCTCACAGCCTAGCTTTCTGTAGGAGCTGAAGCTCCAGTTGCCAGCAGCTGTCTTCCCTTTATTCCAGTTGGAAAAATTCTAAGGAGGGCCACATGCCTGCTTGTATCCATCGGGTATGGCCAGGAAGCCAAGGGGGATCTATCCAGCAGAGGCCCTGAGGAGAATCCCTGGGAGCCAGGCCCATAATGGCCTTGAACGCCAAGTTAGGAGGGTTGAACATGGTCTTTAGCTAATTGAAAAGCAAGGTTAAGATAGTGGGAATAACATGACCCATTTTTCTACAAGCTTACTCTGTTAGTGATATATAGAATGTCCTTTATTGAATATTACTGAAGTTGCCTTAAGCATTAAAGTATGCTTTCATTTCTCACAGTGCTCTTTTCACTAATTAATGGTTGACAATATTCAAATATTGGATATTTTTTGGAAAAGAAACCACTAATTCAATATTGTGGGCCAAATTTGAAGTATTGGTACATACTGGAAGTGTATTTAGTCTGAGTAAAAGTGATGCTACTGCTTTTCTTAATTCATTGAGAGGAACAAATTATTTACATAGAAAGAGAGATAAATTTTAGGAAATATTTTTGTTTCAGAAGCTTGTCTTTTGAAAAACAGTTATAGTGATACATGCATAATTAAAAACATTAAGTTAGTGTGGAAGAGCTTATAATGGAAATCAACCTTCCCTCCTTTCCAGCATCATCTTCAGAGGCAACACTTTCAGCTTCAGGGCTTTCTGGTAGTTATAACTCCATAAACCTAAGTTCCTTCTTTTGTCAAATGAGTCCCCAATCAAAGGACAAGGATTTGAGAAACATGTGTTTTACTTTCAGTTGATTAGAAATTGCCTGATATAAATATAATTTAAAGTTTTAATAGTCCTTTATTTATAATAGGGCTCCAGTGGTCCAGAATCTTTTACTGTCTACCACTACAATGGATTGAAGCAGTCAAATTATAATGAAAAGGTATGATAATTCACGTAGTCGTCGGTCTTCAACTGGGTTGATGAAATAAGTATGTGAGTATATAACAACATTCGATTCCCATACAATTGCTACCTGAGATTATTCCAAGAGTCTCTTTACTATGATGACACATTTTAGAATTGGTCGTCTTTCGATTTGACCAGTAGATGTTAGTCTACATTGGAGATTGACATTGGACTTCAGAGCAGTAGCTTCACCGTGACTAAATACACCCCCATACAGATCGTTACCCTTTGGCAATGTAGCATGTTTCTAAATCAACATTGTAGTTAGTCCAGTGAAAGTTGTTACTGATCCATTTAAAGGAAGAAAGAGGTAACAGTGAGATTTTTTGTTGGAAAAAAATATTTTTAAATAAACAACCTTCGTAGCCAGCATTTATTGAGCATTTACCCAAAATTGTGTTAAGTACTTTGCTTAAGTTTCACACCACCACACCACCTTATGAAGTAAGTGTTGTCTGTATATCCCCATTTCACAGGTCAAGCAGCCAGGAAATGACAGAGCTGGGAGTGAAACTTAGTCCAACTCAGAGCCCCTGCTGCTACTCATGATGCTTCGCAGCTTTCCTTTGCTAACCGCTGACAAAGCACATAGGTGATTCACTGCCAGCTGTACTCAACCTGGCTTAACGCTAGAGTTCGGTTGCATCAATTTCCCCTTTTTGAGTGTCTATTATCTTTGCATTTATTCAAGTATCAGTTACAGTAGATACTAATTATAGTATATATATTAGTTACACCCAATTTTAAAGGAATAAGGTCTGACATTCCTTTTTAATTTGATCTGCCCATGCTGACTTCATGTATCTAAATTGTGGAAGGTTACAGAAAACAGTGTAAATTAAGTACATAATTTTAATTAGACCAAATCTAAAAGACTAAAATTTACTGTTATCTTTATAACAAAATATAAATTAGATAATTTTATCAGGTCCAAAGAGAGAGAGAGATAGATAGATAGATATATGCAAAGAATGTACATTGTCAAGAAAATTTGGATGCTGTTTTCTAATGTGCGAATGAGTGCTTCATCTAGAGTTTGATGTTTGCACAGCTTTGTAATAGGAGGTACATTATAATCACTAATTGTTCACCTATACAATCCCTGCCAGATGTATCTCAAATATTATCCATATTTTACAGATGAGGCATCTGAGACAGGGAGATTAAGTGACTCACCCAGAGTCACACAGCATGTCATTGGCAGAGCAGGGATTGGAACTGAGTTCCTGATTCCCAATCCTGTCCTTGGTCTGCTTGGCCACTCTACCTGTATATAGTGTAAGTTTTCAAATCATGCTTGGGACAAGCTTCTGACACACTAACAAAAATATGAGAAAACAAATAGGATGAACTGTTAGAATGACGGTAATATACAACAGCTATAAAGCAAAGTATGGAAGTCATTAAGTCACAGAAGTATGTTTTGAAGTTATTCAAGAGCTAAAATTAAAGCTGCATAGCAAGGTCCTATTTAAAAAGGTAACAGACAAAAGGAGAATGCTGGCAAAGTGAGATGGAGTCTGAGCCACCAGGCATCCGAGCCTGATTGAGGCCATGGAGGTGGGTCATGGTACCTTGCCCAAGCACTTCTGCTCTAATGACATGAGCACATGAAGTTCTTTGTGAAAAACAGAGCCGGTTGTATTTAACTTAATAACTTGAATTATATTGGTGTATAACTTTTCAGAAAAGGCCGTTTTGCTTTGGGGACTGAAAAGCCAGAGTTGTAGTTTCAATGTCAATTTATTTCATCAACACTAGAAACTAATATATTAAATAAAGATGCCAGAAAAATGTATTTCACATTACAATATATCTTTAGCGCTTTCTTAGGAATGAGTAGATTCATGACACAAGATTTTCTGATCTAGTATATATTCTGTTCCTATATTTAATGTGTTTTAGAGGCAACTACCATTTAAGGATAATAAAGTTGTTTCTTTTGGCTTCTTAGTTAAATAGCTTATGGCTTTTATTTTGGAAGAACATAATTACACTGTGTATCAGCCAGTGAATGTGTAAAAATAAGTTTACATACTTGGGAAGAAGACTGTCTATGTCTGTTTCTTTTAAATTACACAGCATCAGAATTTGTCTTGGTGCAAAAAGAAATTAACCACCGAGGAGTGCATTAATGTCCACAGTGAGCCCTTGGTAATGACTTAGGGTTTTTGTTGATTATGTTATGTCCAAAATACTTTTTAAATATGTTTCATTGTAAATTAATCAGAATAAAATTATTCTTGGTATTCACCTGCCAGTCAGTATGTATTTATGTGATCATTGCCACTGCATATACAGTATCTGGTTAGTTTGATCTTCAACCTCTATTTTACTTTTCTTTCTGTCCTGACATCTTTTTTAATTTTTTCTCCATGATTTTTCATGCTGTACAGAATGCACTCATGGAATTGCATTTCAGGAATATTTAATACCATAATAGCAAATTTTGTTGACATTCAAATTGTTTTCAGCTCTAGAAATTCAATACTTAAATTAGAAGGAGAAACATGTTCCTCAGAACATAATAGCTATATTCCTTTTATAGCTCTCCATTTCATGAGGCAGTATGAGCATCTGAGAACCTCAGTATAAAAGCAGTAGGACCTATATAAATTATATGTAAATATGATAATTAAACATTTCTTTCCGATGGTATAGATCCATTGAAGAATGTTTTTTTCTTAGAAACAGTCTGTGTTTTATGATTCACACGATCTTGAATTTTTAAAAATCACCTGGCCAGCTAGCAATTAAATATCATTTACAAATTTACTTTGACACAAATCAGTAAGCAGATATTCCTGCTCATTTCTAACAAAATAAAATTACTTGTAAAGTTTCATCTGCAACAATATGTAATACCTTATTTGCTAGTCTCTAAAAATTGTTTTCATTCCACGTAAGAATTTGCTAAGACTGTTGATTGACCTTGGTGGCTTTATTTTATTCAACAGGTCATGTATGTAGAAGGGACTGCAGTTGTAATGGGTTTTGAAGATCCCATGCTACAGACAGACGACACTCCTATTAAACGCTGTCTCCAAACCAAATGGCCGTACATTGAGTTACTCTGGACCACAGACCGCTCTCCTTCACTAAATTAATTTGCCTACGTATTTATAAGGAGGTTCTTAATAACAGATGTTGAAAGAGGGGGTCAAGACTGGCAATTGGATGGATTAAGCTAAACACTGGTATCATTGATTAACTGTAAATAACAATTAAAAACACATTTTCAGTGTTTATGATATGTTTAAATTATTTGTCCTAAAGCTTTATGTTAAACATTAGCCTATTTTAACCCTTTGTGTGAAATTTACTAGCAAAATTAAGCTTTAATCAAAGTTCATCACTTTTGCATTCAGATATTTGGTCATTTACTTACCAGATTACAAACGCAATACTACAGCATTTGTATATTGAGTATCAGAGTTACTATTTATAAACTTCTACTTTTGGGTTTTATTTCATTGAGGCACATTTTATTATTGTTTGAAGGATTCCAGCTTGTCATATATCAGCCTCTACACTGAAATGCAGAAGAGTTCATTTTTCTAAGATCTGTTTTTCATTAGAAATATTGACAAATAACAAATTGTCAGTTTGGATCCTTTGACAATTGACTTAACTCTGGCATGTTCACAAAAAGTAGAAACTCTCAGAGACCATTACCATTTATTCACAGATGTATAGGGGGATGTATTCTAAAAACTGATAGAATCTGATAGTCAACACTGTTAACTTTTACTGTATAATTGCCAAATACACTTTTCCAAATTCATCCCAACAGCCCTGTGAGCCAGCTTTCGTCTATATTTATAAACACGATAAATGCATGAGAACATCTGTTATTATGTTAGTATATTGTGTTATTTATTATGATCCTAGTTGATGGCCTAAATAAACACCTTTTTCTTTAACTGTACCCTTGCATTTTTTACCTTTGTGGCTCACAATAAACAAGTACGTACTTCTAAATGTTTCTACCCAGCAACCTTGAGAGCACAGAGTACTACAAATGGCTAATGAAGTCATACAGGACCTCGAATAAGAGACCAGGCCTTATGCTAACCTAAGAGCTTTGCTAACTCAGCCAGCCAGAAGCACGAGAACCCACGTGGCAGCTGTCTAGACCAGTGAGCAAAGATGCAGAGATTTGCTGTATTCCAATAGGTTTATGGCCCAGCAATTTGAAATCACAATAGCCATTAATACTTTTTTTCCTCCACTTGTAAAGCAGATAATTATATGTAGTATCCTCTTACACATTTCAGAACTGAACGTCACCTTCAATAGTATAGTTCCTGTGTGAATTTCTGTTTGGGTTTTGTTTTCTTTCATACACAATTACAATATAATTAAGTGTAGGTAAAGGCATGAGATTTTGTGTATAACTTTTGGTGACATTCTGTTCGGGAGTGTGATACTACCTACTAAACTTACAGCTTTCAAATGTCAATATTTTGGTCTAGGCTACTTCCAAATCTGTATAAAATATATTATGCTAGAATTAGTTTCTCAAAACTCTGGTTTAATAATCCCATATTCCATAAGGATTACACAAAATCATAGATTTTCTCATAAACATCAAGCCTACGAAATAGAATGGTCTTAACATTGTTACTTAACAAATTATCCCAAAACTTTATGGCATAAAACCACCATTTTATTAAATGTACAAATTGTTTGCTCAGGAATCCAAATGGGGCAAGGTGCGGATGCGTGGCTTGTCTGCTTCAGTCAGCAGCCAGGGGCTAGAATTATCTGAAGCTGTCTCTACTAATATGGCAGTCATGACTGGACCTTAGCTTGGTATCATTGCTGTAGAACGCTACATTGAACAACCACGGGGACATTTCCTTTCCACATGCACTTGGGCTGCTTTCCAAACTAGATTATATGCTGGCAATAAAGTCTAGAAAATCTCAAAAGCTTGGAAATTAAGTGACACACTAATGAATAACCAAAGGGTCAAAGAGAAATTGCAATGGAAATTAAAACATACTCTCTACTGAGTGTTAATGAAAATATGACATAGCAAAAATAAATATATAGCATTAAATACTATATATTAGAAAAGTAAAACGTTTGAAAATTGGGAACCTAAGCTTTTATCTCAATAACAAACCCAAAATAAGATGAAGTAAATCATAAAAGAATATCCATATACAAAAGAATGAATCTGGACTCTTACCTCACACCATTTGCAAAAAGTAACTTAAAATGATTGATTATTTATCTAATTATAAAAGCTGAAACTATAAAATCCCTAGAAGAAAACAAAGGAGTAAATCTTCATGACCTTGGGTTAGGTAGTGGTTTCTTAGATAAGATACAAAACACAAATGACAACAAAGATAAATTGGACTTAAAAACTTGTGTGTGTCAAAGGACACTCTCAAGAAAGTGACATGACAACCCATAGAATGGGGGAAAATATTTGTAAATTATGTTAAGAAATTTGAATACAGCATATATAAACTGACAACAAAAAAATACTTTTAAATAGACAAATGATATGAAGAGATATTTCCCCCAAAGAAGATTGGTCCTTAGAGAAATACCAATGAAAACCATGAGATATCACATGATAGTCATTGGGATGACTGACTAAAATAAAAAATCTACAAAAGCAAGTGTTGATGAAGATGGGGAGAAATTGGAACCTTCATACATTGCTGGCGGGAATGTAAAATGGTGAAGACATGTCAGATTCAGCTTTGTAGCTGCTCAAAAAAATACAGAGATGGCACATGCCTCACCAATCCCAACTCCTAGGTATATAACCAAGAGAAATGATGAAAATATATTCACAAAACTTTTTGTGAATGTTCATACCTGTATTATTTGATAATAACCACAAAGTGGAAACAACCTGTTGATCACCTAATAGATGGATAAACAAATGTAGTATAGATGGTCTCCAACTTACAGTGATTCAACTTAGTAATTTTTCAGCTCTTACAATGGGTTTATCAGGGTATTAAATGCATTTTTGACTTATGATATTTTTGACTGATTATGGTTTTATCAGGACATAACCCCACAGTAAGTCAAAGAGCATCTGTATATATATACAATGGAACCTTATTTGGCATTTAAAAAGAATGAATTACTGACACAGGCTACAACTTAGAAGACCCTTAAAAACATTATGCTACGTGGAAGAAGCCAGTCACAAAGGCTGTGTGCCTGATTCCATTTATGTGGAATGTCCAGAAGAGGCAAACATAGTGGATTTGCAGCAGCTGGAGTGGGGACAGAGTAGGTTAACAGGATTGAGTGACTGCTAATGTGTATGGAATTTCTTTTTGGGGTGATGCAATGTTCTAAGATTAGATTATGGTGAGAGTTGTGCAACTCTGAATATACTAAAAACCACTTAATTGTGAGAATAAAAGATAAATGGGGAAACCAATGAAATAGAAAATAGATACATAATGGAAAAAAAGTCAGCAAATCCAAAACTTAGGTATCTGAAAAAAATCAATATAATTGATAAAACTAACAAGGTCAAGAAAAAATGAGAAAGCATTAGCATCAGGAACAAAAAGGGAAATATTAAGTTATCTGGATATTAAAATAATTGGAGGAGATCGTGAGCTATCTTATGCCAAATTAAATTTAAAAATTCAGATCAAACAGACAATTTGAAAAAAACAGGCCGGGTGCGGTGGCTCAAGCCTGTAATCCCAGCACTTTGGGAGGCCGAGATGGGCGGATCACGAGGTCAGGAGATCAAGACCATCCTGGCTAACACGGTGAAACCCCGTCTCTACTAAGAAATACAAAAAACTAGCCGGGCGAGGTGGCGGGCGCCTGTAGTCCCAGCTACTCGGGAGGCTGAGGCCGGAGAATGGCGTGAACCCGGGAGGCGGAGCTTGCAGTGAGCTGAGATCCGGCCACTGCACTCCAGCCTGGGCGACAGAGCGAGACTCCGTCTCAAAAAAAAAAAGAGAAAAACAACAGCAGAAGCAGAACTGACACAAGAAATTCTGTATGTCTTAAAGAAATGTAATCAATAATTTAAAAACTTTCCTCAAAGAAAAATCCCTGGCCTGGAAGGCTTCACTAACAAATGCTTTCAAACACTTAAAGAAAAAATAATACCAATTTTAAATGCTCCCAGGAAATAGAAGGAATAACTTCGTAATTCCGGTTATGAATCCAGAATGACCCTAATATAATACTAAAACCTGACGAAGACATTAAAAGAAAGAAAAATTATAGACAAATATTTCCCATGATCATGGGAACAAAAATCCTATACAAATATGAAACATGAATAAATCATATATACATGTATGTGTGTGTATATAATACATCATGATTAAGTGGGGAGTATGGCAGAAGTGATAAGTTGGTTTAATATTAAAAATAAGCATTTTTCACATTAACAGGAGAAAAGTGATTCAATAGAGGCAGAAAAAGCATTTGATATATAATATATTTAAAACTTGTTTATGATTTTTTTTTAATCTCAGTAAACTCAGACTAGAAGGGAGCTTTTTTAATATGATAAAGAGTGTTTAGGAAAAAAACACATTCTTAATGGTAAAATATTAAATGCTTTCTCCCCCAAGTTCAGGATCATGACAACTATGTCATTTCACCTCTTCTGTACGGCACTGTCCTGTGGAAGTTCTGGCCAGTGCAATTAAAAGAAATAAAATATCAAACAATTAGAAAAATGTTAACGTGTCATCATTGATAGATAACATGATTAATAGATACACATACACAAATGCTTAGAATTCATAAGTAGATTCAGCCAGTTGCTGGATATAAGGTCAATATACAAAAACTATTTTTATAGACATGAAATAGGCAATGAGAAAAAATTTTAACTGTTTTTTGTAGTATCAAAAAACCCCACATACCTAGGAATATGAATTCATACAATGGACAATTACATATTACATAACCACTGCCAAGATAAAGATAGGGAATATTTCCTTCCCTCTCCTAGTCAATATCACCTGAAAAAGTAACACTATTCTGACTGCCATTGTCATAGGTCAATGTCGCCAGTTCTTGACTTTCATATAATTAGAATAACACACATACTCTTTTGTACCAGGCTTTTTTTTTTTTTTTTTTTTTTTGGCTTAAAATTGTATCTCTGAAAAATTCTCCCACCTTTTGCATGCATCAGATTATTTCTTATTAATATGTAGTTATCCATTGTATGAATTCATAATACTATTTGGGATATGTTGATGGATATTTATAATTTCCAGTTTGGGGTTATTATGGAGAAAATAGCCCCAAACATTTGTAATGTAGACTTTTGGTGAATGTAGCATTTGTTTTTGTTGATTACAAACTCGGGTGAAATTGTTGAGTCATAAGGGATGTATAGGTGTATTCAACTTCAGCTGATATGACTAAATAAATGTGCCAAAAATATTGCATCAAGTTATGCTCCCATCAGCAATAAGAGTTCCTGTTTTTCCACATTGTCAGCAACACTTTGTATTATTACTCCTTTTAATTTTAGCTGATTTGGCTGAAGGTGTGGTAATACCTCATTGTAGTTTTAATTTGCATTTCCTTGCTGGATAATTAAGTGCCATTTCAATGCTTACAGATCATATGGATCTCTTTTTTTGTGAAATACTAATTCCAGTCTCTTGCCCATTTTTACATTTGGTTGCCTTTTTCTTTTTGATTGGTAGGAGTTCTTTATATATTCTGAATATAAGTCCTTTGTCTCATATACATAAAATGAAGATATCTTTTTCTGGTCTCTGTATTGCCTTTTTACTCTCTTAATGTTATATTTTAATGAACAAATTCTCAATAAGGTCCTATTTATCATCCTTTTATGAATAGTATTTTTGTGTATCTTTTTAAAGAAATCTGACTACTGCAAAGTCACAAATTATCCTAAGTTTTAGAAGCTTATGGTTTTATTCTCACATTAGCTCTATTATCCATTTTAAATTAAATTTCTTTATCTGAAATAAGTCTAAGGCTCATTATTTTCAAATAAACACTGATCAACAATATTTATCAACAAGACTAACCTTCTATTTCATTGTAGTGGAGCCTTTGTTAAAAATCAGGTGTGTTTGCGAGTCTGTTCCTGAACCATTTTGTTCCACTGGTTCATCTCTCCTTGTGCACACACCACATATAATTACTGCAACTATACAAAATCTTGAAATCTGACAAATTAATTTCTCCAACTTTGTTTTTCTACTTCAAGATTATCTTGGCTACTTTCAGTCCCTTTCACTGTCTATATAAATTGAAGAATCAGATAATCAAATCCACCAAAACAAAACAAAAAAAACCCTAATGAGATTCTAATTAGGATTTCATTGAATTTAAATCTCAATTCGGGAAGAACTGACTCTTTGTGATATTGAGTCTTCCAGTCTATGAGCGTGGTGTATTACTCCATTTATTTACTGCTTTGTCCCTTAGCAATGCTCTCTAGTTTTCACTGTAGAAAGTTGCACATCATTCACTGAATTTATTCCTAATCAGGGTTTCCACTAAACTGCCACTGAGGTGCCTGTTTCTGATTAGTGAACACCTGAAGTGGGGACCTCAGTGGCAGTTTAGCAAGGAAGAGTGAGGGCATGGATTTAGGGTAATCATGGCTACAGTGAGCCACAATTGCACCACTGCACTCCAGCCTGGGCAACCGAGCAAGACCCTTCTCAAAAAAAAAAAAAAAATTATATGCAAATTTAAAAGAATTGTGGGGTCAAGAGGTGGTTTCAGGGAGACAACATGTAAAGTGTCGCCTTACACAATCACCGAGAACAGGTTGCGATAAAGAGATACCTGATGGGCAGGAAGCATAAATCGATGGGGATGGGACAGTCAAAGAAGTAGAAAAACACAAAACATAAAAAAAGGCAATTAAAAAAAAAGTCACACTGTAATAAACGTCAGCATGAGCTCCCCCAGTTTGTCAAGTATTACTTTCTCAGTCTTTAAGTTATAAGTATAGATACCATTTCTCACCGTGCCTTTGAGTCAGTAACTAGGTTTGCTCCATGGCCTTTCCACAATCCTACAGCATGAGTGTCCCTGTTTTGTAAATGGGGCACCTGAAATGCAGAAAATGAATGCCCATAACCACACAATCAGAACATGGCAGTGCTAAGAAGTGAGGCCAGCTGGACGGCCGCTGTGCTCTGACCCCCTGTGAACCACGGTTTGGTGCCAAGCCATGAGGACAGTCAACGTCACCCATACCTTCAACAATCAGGCAATTTTGCAAGGCACAAAGCAATGAAGACCAGACCAGAGGTGAGATTCACATCTCACCACTTCCTTCCTAGTATGAATTTAGGTAATTCACTGAACCCTTCCATAAATAGAAAGGAGTTGAAAATAATATTCATCTTCATTCATTCACAAGAATTAATTGAACACGGCTATAGGTACTAAACAAGATATTAAGCATAAATCATGCTAGCTCATATTAGCTGGTCAACAAATGTTTGTTCTGTCTGCCGGTCTCTTCCTCATGAAGTGGATAGAAAGGGGAAGACATGTTACCACATGTCCTTAGGAGACACTTCCAACTGCGTACAAAATTTACACCAGCTCAATCTATGGAAAATCAGTTTAAATTTAACAGAAGAAAAATACATACGTGGCTCACTGACATGTAACATAGTACTTATCATGTCAGGTTATATAACTTAATTTCCTAAGCATGAAAAAGATCTGCTCTGAAGGAATTTTGATCTGAGTATAAAACCAAAAGTACAAATATTTTTTCACTATATTCTGAACCAGAGTTAATATTAAACATCTATACTGAAGAACACCAACTCATTCTATCAACACATTGCTTATGCACTTATATACGAAGTAATGTTTTCCTCCCTGTCAATTGCACTTCTTGTTCGCACTAATGTTACATATTAAATCAATTGACTAATTATAAACAAATATTTTGAATCAAAAAGCAAACGTGAGTGATTTCCAGCTGCCTTGTGGAATTAAAACATTTTGTCTATAAATACATCTATACTCATGGTGAAACTTAATAGAAGAAATATGTCCCATTAAAAATCACACTGCTCTGGAAAAACAAAACAATATGATAGTGTTTATTTTTATTTACTGCAATTCCTATATAGTCTCATTTACTTACTGCCACACCTTTTTAATCCACTTATTTTTACAATTTCAAGAAAATTGATACTATCTTTTCCTAGCTGATAGAGTCCTGAAATCCTAATTGAAATGTACAGCATTTCTTTACGAGAGCCTGGGGCTAGAAGTTGGCATAGTAGACGACTCTGAGGTCAGAGTGGATCCCTGACAGACAGAGGTCCTAGCCACGCAGCCTTGAACAAGTAAGTTCCAAAATAAAATATTCAAGCTCTCCAACAATCCAACATTTTAGGGAATGGGGCAATGAGGGGAACAGTTTCCAGCATTTTTTTTTTTTTTTTTTTGAGACGGAGTTTCGCTCTTGCTGCCCAGGCTGGAGTGCAATGGCGCAATCCCGGCTCACTGCAACCTCCACTTCCTGGGTTTAAGCGATTCTCCTGCCTCAGCCTCCCAAGTATCTGGGATTACAGGCACGCACCACCACGCCTGGCTAATTTTGTATTTTTAGTAGAGATGGGGTTTCTCCATGTTGGTCAGGCTGGTCTCGAACTCCTGACCTCAGGTGATCCACCCTTCTTGGCCTCCCAAAGTGCTGGGATTACAGGTGTGAGCCACCGCACCCAGCCTCCAGCATATTTCTAAAAATGGGTTTGTGGTCTCACAACGTTAACAAGCACTGCAATAAGTTTGGAGCCTTTCAGATACAGCAACCAGATATTTTTGTATCTGTAGTTCTAGTAACACTTTATGAAACAACATTGGGACTCAATAGTGGTGTGTTGAATGGATATTTAATATTAACACCCACTTGTTATCCATTATAATATTCATTCACTGAAGGAAATTTTCAGGAACTGATTTTTCTATCAAACTCTGGGGATATGAGTTTTCCTATCCTGGGTAAATGTAACAGCTGGAATAACCCTGGATAGGAGAAGACATGGAATGAAAGTAACATACTAAGACACAACTGACTCCAGCTCCCATATACCCAAAAATGACAACATTGGGTGATTCAAATGAATCTTCATTGGTGAGATTCTCAGGTTCGTTGCAAGATCGGTCAAACCTCTGGCAATGAGATAGGAAAGACTGCTTTAGGTGAAAGGGTGCTGTCTCTCTCCTAATAGCGAGCCAAACCTTGAGACTCTGGTTTGGCTACAGAGGGGTTTGATCACAGTGGAGCAGGATGACGCGGGGCCCATGACCGACTTCCATGGAGGACAGGAGGTGATCGTGAGCCTGACTGGTACCCAGACGTCTCGGGAGGACACCGAGGAAAGGAGGTGAGGATTGGCAGGAAAGGAAGAGGGAGAAGGCCAAATGCAAACACCTAAATATTTTTAAGAAGAAACAGTATCATAACCAGGACAGGCAACATCAAAGGTAGTTAGGAGCCAAAACCAGACAGCCCCAAAGAGGTGGAATTGGAGATGGGGGAATTTCCAAGCAGCAGGGAGGAGGGGGCTATCTAGAAAGGGAGACTGAGGGTACCAGGTAGAGCTCATGCTGCATCCCTGCCACACAGATGAGACAGTAAAATCCGGAAGTGAAGGCCCCAGTAAGTAGCAACGCTGGACCTACTTGTCCTTGAGCCCATTGCAAGGCAAGACCAATGAGTAGAGAGTCCATGGTCTTCATAGGCGAAGCACAGAGGAGATTATACTTTTCCTTCTGCAGTCAGTTCCCTGACACCTGGACGTGCAATATTCTAACTGCGACAGGGTGAAGTGGCTTACACCTGGAATCCCAGCACTTTCGGAGGCCAAGGTGGGCAGATGGCTTGAGGTCAGGAGTTCGAGACCAACCTGGGCAACATGGCAAAACCCCATCTCTACTAAAATTATAAAAATTAGCTAGGCATGGTGGTGCATGCCTGTAATCCCAGCCACTCAGGAGACTGAGGCAGGAGAATCGCTTGAACCTGGGAGGTGGAGATTGCAGTGAGCCAAGATCGTGCCGTTGCACTCCAGCCTGGGTGACAGAGCGAGGCTCTCTTAAAAAAAAAAAAAAAAAAAAATCCTACTTGGTTTTTTGGATTCAGCTCTGCTTCTTGGTTCATGAGCCAGGGTCCTACCTCCCTTTCTTTGTGTAAGAAAATGAGACAGGAAAAAGGAGGAGCAGAGAGGGCCTTTCTGGGGTTGTCACCTTTGCACAAGTATAATATTCATGGTGAGAGACCATGCCCTCCTTCCGCATCCTGGGTCTCGGAGCCAGTGGGCTGCCTCCCTTCCCTGAAACTAAGTAAGCGATGCATCAAAAGAAACACTTTTTGAGACACTGGGTGTTTGCAAGAATAAGAGACCTTCTTAGACAGCAGAGAAGGGGGCATGCCCTGCTGAACAGGAAGGAAGAGAATTGGAGAAGGTATGGCATGGCAGTAGGGCAGCCTGCATTTCTACTTTCTAGGGCCCCGGGGAAGGGAGCCATGCTTGATTGATCTCCAGATGGTCCAGCTGGGACAGCAGTCAATCAGGAGTCTAGTACTTCATCTATCGAAAACCTGTGCAGAAGGGAGGCCTCTCAGCGCACAAAGAACCTGCCCAAGTACCCACCTGAGAGAGCAGCATTTGGGAACCCACCGAACAAAGAACACCAATGGTGGCTCAGTGTTAGCCAAAAAAGAAGAGGCCATCCCCCAACAGAGGACTACAAGACTTTCTGCTCCCAGAAAGAAGGGTGCATCGCCTTCCCTTTCCTCCCTCCTCGCCCTGGCACCTTGGAATATCAACCATGAGTGTGGGAGGTGGTTTCCTGGACCCACCCCCAGCACTTCCCTCACCCTCAATCCAAGCAGCCAAATTCCCCATTCAGGCCTGTACTAACCCAGGCAGGATGGGATATGGGGGAAGCTGAGGTTGACAATGAGTTTGAAACTGATGCTTTAAATTGATTTTAATAACTTTGAGTGGAAAGTTAGGAACCTTAGCATCATCTTTAATCTCTCTCTCCATCCCATAAACCACTAAAAGAGGCTCTCAGTTCTACCTTCAAAGGATATCCACAATCCATCTGCTTCTCACCATCACACTGCTTCCATTCTGGTACAGCCACCTTAGCTATCACCTGAATGGCTACATAAAGCCTCCCCCATTTACATTCAAGCTTCCCACCGTGCCCCGCTACGTCTATTTATAACACAGCAGACAGAATGATCCTATTAAACGCAAGTCAGATTGTGTCACTCCCCTGTTCAAAACCCTCCTGTGCTTGTCTGACACATGATCTTCACCCACCCTCATTTCTTCTCTGATTCCATTTCCAGTAACCACCCCACAAAGACATTCATATGTTCCAGCTACAACTGGCCTCTCTGCCGTTCTTCAAATCACCACGCACACTGCCTCAGGGCCTTTGCACTTGCTTTCCCTCTTCTTAAAACTTTTCAGATTTTTTTGTTTTTGTTTTTGTTTTGTTTTGTTTTGAGACAGAATGTTGTTCTGTCACTCAGGCTGGAGTGCAGTGTTGAGATCTCGGTTCACTGCAAACTCTGTCTCCTGGGTTCAAGTAATTCTCGTGGCTCAGCCTCCCGTGTAGCTGGGATTACAGGCGTCCGCTGCCACACCTGACTATTGAAACTCTTCATTCGGATATTCCAAGGTTCCTCCTTTTACCTCCTTTAGATTGCTTAAATGTCTCCTTCCAAAGAAGTCCACCCTGGCCATGCGATTTAAAATTGAACTTCTTCTCTCCAGGTCTCCTTCTTCTCCTTCTTCTTTCTCCTCCTTCTTTCTTCTTCTTTCCTCTTCCTCCCCCTCCTCCTCCTCCTTCTTCTTCTTCTCCTCCACCTCCTCCTCCTCTACTTAACCCTTATCTACATCTGGCATGTTCTGCTAACTGTGGTAGAATATACATTCATGCTTTCAACTGTTTGTTTCCCAGTCCAGTCAGGAGTGTTCATATGACCTGTTTTGGCCAATTAAATGCCAGAGGAAGTGATGCATGCTACCCCTAAACAGAAGCTGCAAAGCCATCCTATGGCTTTATCACCTCTCTTCTCCCTCTGCCATCAGACCAGCACATCCCAAGGAGGGCTTTCTCCCTGACCTTGAAGGTGCTACGATGAGAGCTACAGCCAGCCTACAAAGGCACATAATGTAAACTCATTGCTGTATTTAGGTTGCACCATCCATGTGCATGTGGCCCATCCTCATGGTGGGGAAGGCTCAATAAGAGACTAAATTACCAGTTGTTTGATGGGAAAAGAATCAGAAAAAAGGAAGCTCTGCATTGTCAAAAGGACATTGACAGCAAGCTATTAATGCTGGGTGTTTTCACCATTCTCTAAGTCACAGAATATTTCCCGCCAGGTGCAGTGGCTCATGCCTATAATCCCAGCACTTTGGGAGGCCAAGGCAGGTGGCACACTTGAGGTCAGGAGTTTGAGACCAGCCTGGACAACATAGCAAAACCCTGTCTCCACTAAAATATAGATATATAGATAGACAGACAGACAGACAGACAGACAGACAGACAGACAGACAGATAGATAGATAGATAGATAGATAGATAGATAGATAGATAGATAGATAGATAAAGCCAGGCATGATGGCAGGTGCCTGTAATCCCAACTACTTGGGAGGGTGAGGCAGGAAAATCGCTTGAACCTGGGAGGCAGGGTGTGCAGTGAGCAGATGTCGCACCACTGCACTCCAGCCTGGGTGTCAGAGGGAGACTCCATCTCAAAAAACAAACAACAACAACAACAACAACAACAAAAAACCACAAAGAATATTTCCAGTATATAACTAATTCCAAGCTAACTAATCCACTCTTTATTATCTATATTTTCCACTAGGATATAGACTCAGTGAAAGCAAGGATGTTTGCTTGTTTCGTTCAGTACTGTATAAACTGTGTTTAACACACAGTAGGAATTCAATAAGCATGTGTTGAATGAATTACTCCTGCGAAGAACTGGTCAAAAGATGGGTAAAGGAAATTTGATCAAGTGTGGTTTAAGTCAGTGATCAAGAAAAAAAAAAAATACAACTTAATATTTTTACTACCAGAGCTGTAATCACACAATCAACAATTTATCTGTGTGCTTGGGGCAGAGCAAATGCTGCATTCAGGTTTGCTATTATGCCTGTTATCATTATCGGTTATACCATAATTGAAATTATGATATAAACATCAATGATATTTTGAGAATGGAGAAGCCTTTGTCAAGGCTGGGTCCCTGTGATGGTGGAAAGTTCCGGATAGCCTTGTTTGCACAGCTGACAGCTGGCCCTGGCTGCTGACTGGGAGTTCAGCTGGGGTTGCATCCAGGGTTCTCAGTTCTTCTTCAGATGGACTTCCCCACAGCATAGAAGCTGGATTCTAGAAGGGGGCAATCCAAGAGGACAAGTCCCAAAGTGTAAGAGCCAAGCACACCTTCACTTGTATAATGTTTGCTGATGTTCCGTTGGCCAACGTTAGACACACGGCCAAGCTCAGAGTCAGTGAGGGAGGTGACCACGCCAGGACATGAGCTCTAGGGAGAACGGGTCACTGGGGGCCACCAAAGTCACACACAGGCCATCTCGGGGAGCATCTGCACCAAAGACAGATTCAATATCCAAAATCTCAAACTTATCTCTTTACCCAATTGTGAACTAATTCAGGAGGTCCTTTCACACGGACAACTTTGCAAAAGCCAGATTTGTAAATGATAATATAAATTTCTTGTGTTTTCTTAGAAAATATGCCAAAATCTGGGCTGGGCATGTTGACTCACTCCTGTAGTCCCAGCACTTCGGGGGGCTGAGGCAGGCAGATCACTTGAGGCCGGGAGTTTGAGATCAGCCTGGCTAACATGGTGAAACATCATCTCCACTAAAAATACAAAAATTAGCCAGGTGTGATGGTGTGCGCCTGTAGTCCCAGCTACTTAGGAGGCTGAGGTAGGAGAATCACTTGAACCTGGGAGGTAGAAGTTGCAGTGAGCTAAGATCGTGACACAGTCTGGGTGATAGAGCAACACTCTGAAGAAAAGAAAGGGAAGGGAAAGGGAAAGGGAAGGAAAAGAAAAGAAATGAGAAGAAAGAAGGACAGGAGAAGAGAAGAAAAGGAAGAGAGAAGAGAAAGAGAAAGAAAAGAGAGGAAGAAGGGAGGCAGGGAGGGAGGGAAAGAAAAGTAAGAAAAGAAAGAAAAAGTAAATATGCCAAGATCAAAACTCAGTACCATCTATGCGCATGTGACAGATCTTCACAGTGGGTGAGGGGCAGTAAGACCAAATTACAGGTTGTTTGGAGAGCAAATACATAGCAAAAAGGAAACTGTGGTCAAAAGGACACTTTCAGCAAGTCAGTGATGCTGGGTGTTTTCACTTTTCCCTAAGTTAAAGAATACTTCCATCTCACTCACTGAAACTCGCAATTAGAGTCAATATAAGGAGCCTCCAGTACAACAGACAATGAAACCAGGTTTCACCTGCAAAATTTCTTCTGTAAAGATTTAATATGACCTCATGCAATCATTATGCCAGAATTAAATAGCACCAGGTAACCAGGGACATATCTTCTACTAGTTCTAGTTTAAATTGGTGGTTTCTGGAAGAAATTCAAGGATACTGGTTTCAACCACAATATGTACATAACGCCTCACAGTTGATTAGTGATCCTAATAGCTAATCACATTCAAATCCTGATGCTGCTTCTTCACATCAGCTGCAGCGAGTGGTATTTTTGCACGTGCTTCCAATCCCTAAAAGGACTGGACCCTATTCGGGCATAAAATTGAAAACAAGGCAGGGCATAAAATTGAAAACAAGGCAGGGCACAGTGACTCATGCCTGTAATTCCAGCACTTTGGGAGGCTGAGGCGGGCAGATCACCTGAGGCCAGGAGTTCAAGACCTGCCTGACCAATATGGAGAAATCCCATCTCTACTGAAAATACAAAATTAGCTGGGCGTGGTGGCATATGCCTGTAATCCAGCTACTCGGGAGGCTGAGGCAGGAAAATTGCTTGAAACTGGGAGGTGGAGGTTGTAGTGAGCCGAGATAGTGCCATTGCACTCCAGCCTGGGCAACAAGAGCCAAACTCCATCTCAAAAAAGAAAATAAATAAATAAAACTTGAAAACAAGTGTTTAGAAACATCAGTTTGGCATCACTTATCAGATTGTTAGGAAAAGAAAGACCAATGATGGAAAAAATAAACTAATGGTGAGGCCCCTGACTAGGGAAGGGAAAAAGAAAGATGAACAAGCACAGGAAAGAAAGATCAACAGGATGGGGTTTGAGGGTTTCATTGGATATGGGGTACAAAGAGAAGGAGGACATAAAGATGATTTCGACTTTTTTATTTCAGGGCTTGAAAATGGAATTAGAGGAAAAAATAATCTGGAATCAGAAGGAGTAGCAGGATAAGTTATTTGAGGGCCACATTCAGTTTTAAATATAGTTATTCATTCAACAGATGTTTTTTTTTTTTAGCTAACATTAACTGCCAGACACAATTCTAAGCTCTAGGCTCCAGTGGCAAATGAGACAAGGTTTGTGCCTTCAGGCAGCTCATGTTCCACTGGAGAGAGGCATACTGCAACCATCTAAGCAAACAAAATAATTTCTGATAACATATAAATGCTATCAAGAAAATAAAAGTTGGAAATAAGACAGACGGTGAATGGGATTGATGGGGAGGTGGTAACTGCATGACCTGGGGAAGTCAGGGAAAGCCCGAGACGGGGATGATATGAATGAACTCACTAAGGAAGCATCTCAAGGGGAGGCATTCCAGGTAGAAAGAACAGCAAGTAGAAAGGCTCTAAGCTGCGAACTAGGTTTGCATGTTTGAAAGTGGGAAATAGTTTTTATTTTCATAGAAATGCTGCTTCCTGACACTGAGTGCTTCCTCCTTCATAGTGTTTCTTATGCTGCTTCCTCCTTCATAGTGTTTCTTATGTTTGTGAGTACCCTGCTTCCCTCAACAGATTCTCAAATGAAAATGCTGACGGAACCAATGGCCTGAGGAGGTCTGGAGTCCATCCAAAGACATCTCAGAGTTCAGGAGGACAGAATTCCCCAGAAGGCACCAGGAGGATGCCACACAAGACGTAACACTTCAGCAGGTCCCTGTGCCTGTGCAGGCTACAAAGTGACCAGGAAGGAGAGGGTGTCTCTGCTTCCCAGAAATTCATGAACTTCTCTTTTCATTCAGGTGACATTGTGGGAAGGATGAGCGGGAGGAAAGACCCTGACAGGGAATTTGAAGTTTATTAATTGAATCAATTTACCTGGAAGGAGCTATTTTAAAGAGCAAAAGACCATTATCTTTACTTGTCAAATCTAAGTGTCTTTCTGGCATCTATGCGAATGGAGGCTCAAGAGTTATGCATGTTCAAGCAAAAACAATAAGGAAAACTATAATTTGTTCCCATCTTTACATTATAGTCTATTAAATTTGACCCTGTTTGATTAATAGGGAAAATTATCAACTCAAAAAAAAAAAAAAGAAAAGAAAGTTGGAAATGAAGGAGACAAGGTAGAAGACTAGTTGGAGGATGGCAGGCAGAGGTCTGTTGACATCAGAGTTTTAGGCTACAGAGAGAAGTTTGGATTTCATACTCATAGCTATGGGGCGCCACTGGAGAACATGAAACACGAAAGTGTTAGGATCTGATTTAAAAGATCACTCTGACTGCTCTGTGGGGGTGTAATATAAAGCACCAAAAGTGGACCCAAGAGGTAAGTTAGAATGCTACTGCAGGACTTCAGCAAGAGCTGTTGGCCTGGATTACGTGCTGGCAGCAGAGGAGCTGAGCACTGTCCAATTGGTAGATAAACTTTGTGATAGAAGAGCCAATAGGACTTGCTGATGGACTTAAGGTGGGAGGTGAGGAAAAGAACGTAATCTTACAAGACTGGTACCTGCAGAGCCAAAAGAGAGAGAGAGAGAGAGAGAGAGAGAAAATGAGAGGCACTGAGGGAGAGGGAGAGAAAAACACATGCAGGTTTTGAGAGACAGCAAGAGAAAGAATAGCAAGATTTTCAAGATGGGAGGGTTCTCTAGGTACCTAGAAATACAGGGATAGAAGTTAGATGAAAGGTTAGAATTGCAGATATAAATTGGAAACTTATCAGCCTAAATGTGATGGCTCAAATGTTCATACACACTAATAGGCTAAGCGTAGAACAGGAAGAGCAATTCATGGAAAGGTGGGTATTCTTATTTAGAAATTAGCAGGATTAAGGAGAGCCATAGGGCCATTCACAGAGACCAATGACCTGAGCAGGGAGAGGCCGAGGTGGACTGAAGCTGTGTAAATACAGGCACTGGGTCTCAGATGACTTCATCCACTAGCAAAGCCCATTGCAGGGGGCTGCAATTGGTTTGTTTAATCTGGGACTTTGAAATAACTGAGGATGTTTCAAAGGCCTTACTGATCCAGAAGGACAAGGGCTTGGAAAGGGTCATTTTTCAAAGGAAGGCTTGGCAAACTGAAAGTCTTGAAATTGAAATCAATTAACAACAAGACACCAATATACCCCAGTAGAATGGACAAAGTCCAAAACATTGACATCAAATGCTGACAAGACTGTGGAGCAAACAGGAACTCTCATGCATTGCTGGTGGGTGTGCAAAATGGTACAACCCCTTTGGAAGACAGTTTGGTAGTTTTTTGCAAAACTAAACATACTCTTATGATACACTCCAACAATCGTGCTTCTTAGTATTTACCCGAATGAATTGAAAACTCAGGTCTACACAAAAACCCGCACGAGGACGTTTGTTTATGCTTAATTTATAATTGGCAAAACTTGTAAGCAAGCAAAACGTCTTTCAGTGAGTGAATGGATACATGAACTCTGGTACATACAATTATTCCCTGTAAAAACAAATTAAGTATCAAGCCATGAAAAGATGCGGAGGAAATTTACATTCTTGAAAAGGCAAAACTATGTATACACGAAAAAGATCAGTGGTTGCTAGGAGAAAGGTTTGGGGGGAAGGATGACTAGGTACACAGAGGATTTTTAGGGCAGTAAAATTATTCTGTATGATGCTACAGTGGTATAATACATTTGTCCAAATCCATAGAATGCACAGCACAGAGTGAACCCTGATGTCAACTCTGGACTTTGGGGGACAATGATGTATCACGGCAGGTTCATCAGTTGTAGTACCTGTGCCACTCTGCTGGCGGATGTCCATTAGTAGGGGAGGTTATATGTGGGTGGGGACAGAGGATATATGGGAACTCTCTGTGCTTTCTACTCAATTTTGCTATGAACATAAAACTGCTGTAAAAGTTAAATTTCATTAATGTTTTTTAAAAAGTGAGATAAGCAGAGAAGTAGGGCCCAAGACAAAAGTAAAGAGACCCGAACCACAGCTACAGCCATCAATCAGATAAGGATGGTTGCTGCGATTTGTTAGTTCAACTCCACTCTTGCAGTTGCCTAGCCACAAACCATGCCATCATCGTCATTCCTCTTCTCTCTCATATCCCTCATCCAGTCCATCAGCAAATACCTTTGGCTGTGTCTTCAAAGTGAATGAAGTTGCTAATCACTTCTCCCCATCTCCACCATCCAACCTCCTCCTCTTCCTCGTTTATTACAGTAGCTTCATGATGAGACCCCTGCACCCCACACTCCTTTGACTACCTAGGGTCTATGCTCAATAATGGAGCCCAGGAATCCTATTAAAACTTAGGCCAAGGTCATGTCCCCACTCAAAAATCTCCCAAAGTCTTCCCTTCTCACTCAGGGAAAAACCAACAACATCCTTTCATGGCCAAAAAGCATCCACAACTGTGTAGTCCTATCTCAGATCATTCCTATCAGCCTCTCCTCCCCTCCCAGCTCTTCCTGTACCCCACTCACATCCCCAACTTGTTCCTCCAGGAATTCGCCAGGCATGGCCTTTGTGCTTCTTGGTCTTTCTGTCTGAAATGTTCCTCCTCGGGGCACCTATGTGAGTCACACCCGCGTTTTCTCCAGCTCTTTACACAATGCCTTCTTCTCTATTTTCATTAAAATCGCAACAGCATGCCCCCCTTCCCCCATCCCCCACTGCCACCCACAACTACTGGCCAGGCATTTGCTATCCCCTTTACACCTTGTATTATTTTTCTCCATGGCACTTTTTACTACTTGGCATTTTCTGCCTTGAATGGTTCATTATTTTATTGTGTGTCTCTCCTCCCTAGGATGTAAGTCTCAGGAGGGCAGAGGCTATGATCTACCCACTGCTGTGTCCTCAGGACCTAGTGTCTGGCACATCCCAGGCACTTGAACATTCCTTGTTGAATGAATTACTGACTTTGCAAATAGAAGAAATTTCCAAATGTTTGAAGGTGAATGTGAAAAAGAAATGGAAAAGTGAGCAACGAAGGCTGCTGGAATGTCTCCTAGCACAGTTTTACCATTTTTAGAACAAATGGCACATTCCACTATTTTATTAAGGAAGTTCCTGCCTCTTTTATTATTGTGCACTGATGGCCCAAACTGATACATGTTTTATATCTTTCATTGATATGTGACTTTTAAACCTTATTTGCTTAATGCAGTCTTTATGAACTAAATTAAGTTTTTTTAGGATGCATGGAGTTGATTATAAGCTCCAGCAAAGCCTGAATCATAGCTGTTTGTCTTTTAGGCTATTTTCAGATGCCTTTGCTTATAGACTACATCACTACATCTAAGTGAAAAAGCAAAACAAAAACAAAAAACTCTACCCACTCTTAAAGACTTGAACAGAAAACAACTGTCATGTTTATCAAAACCTGATAAACTTTAAAAACTACTATTATTAGTTCAATAGCCAAAGCAAACTGCAAACAAGCCAGGCATGTTTTTGATAAGACATCAATTTGCTATCACTAAGAAATTATAGCAAAATGAGAAATCACTTGTCTCTTTGCTCAGTGCCTTAAAAAAAAAAAAAAAAAAATGAAACAGCTTCAATTACATTTACTGAACAAAGAGAAAGAAAACAGCGTTAGGCTCTTATGAGCACCACTAAACAAGAAAACCCCTCTATCACTACAACTAAGCAGTGTCACTGATATTTTCCTTTCTATCTTTTAATAATTGTTGATACCATAGTTAAGGATGAAAAGGAAAACTAAAGATGAAAAAAGAAAACTGGGAATACTCCACTGAGCCACTCAAAAATAGCACCAGAATCTCAGATTTTGCAATACCTTTAAAACTGCAACAATTTGTTTTCTGCAGTTTTGGTATCACTGTCCTCATTATCCCTTCAAACCTTCTTGTGTAGCCAGAAAATAGAAGGAATCCAAGGGGAAAAAAACAGAAGAGCTCCAAACCTTCGACATGAAAGAACACTGTTCCATCCCCGGGTGGTGCTATGTAGCAGTGAAACAGACAGAAGGCTAAAACTTGTCTGTTACAGCAATTAAGAGCTTTACAAGGCTATATCTTGTTGTAGGTCTCCAAGGCCTGTCTCTATGGGAACTGCAAATTATCAACACTTTGAAACATAGACTGTTTCCCCCACGGACCATCCCCAGACACATACGGTAGGGTTGAGCTGGAGGAAATCTTTCACGGCTAAATTGTTACCTACAGGTTCATCTTTACTGTCATATTTCCTAGGGTTAAGGTTAATTTTTTAAAAAACGGAGCCTCACTCTGTTGCCCAGGCTAGAGTGTAGTGGCACGATATGGGCTCACTGCAACCTCCACCTCCCGAGTTCAAGTGATTCTCCCTGCCTCAGCCTCCCAAGTAGCTGGGATTACAGGCGTCTGCCACCACACCCAGCTAATTTTTGTATTTTTACTAGAGACAGGGTTTTGCCATGTTGGCCAGGCTGGTCTTGAACTCCTGACCTCAGGTGATCTGCCTGCCTTGGCCTCCCAAAGTACTGGGATTACAGGCGTGAGCCACTGTACCTGGTCAAGTAATACTTCTTATCCTCGAGCTATAATAATTAGCATAGTGGGATACAGCTTCTGAAATAGACTGATGGAGCAGAATAGAAGGTATAGAAATGTGTTCATATATGTGGACATGTGTGTACACATGTCTGTGTCTGCGTGTAAAATATGTGAACTTTAAAGAAAAGGGAAAAGGATAGATTATGTCAACCTGTATCCATATGAGAAAAAAAATAGTTAAATCCTTACCTTGTATCTTACACTAAAGTATATCCCAAATGCATGTGATACCCTAAGAATTCTGATAAAAAGTTACAAGTGACTTTTTATATGGCCTCAGGAGGGAAAAAGACTTTCTAAAGTGTCACATAAAATAGGAAAATGATATCACGCCTGTAATCCCAGCACTTTGGGAGGCCAAGGTGGGTGGATCATGAGATCAGGAGATTGAGACCATCCTGGCCAACATGGTGAAACCCCGTCTCTACTAAAAATACAAAAAACAAATTAGCTGGACATGGTGGTACGCACCTGTAGTTCCAGCTACTCAGGAGGCTGAGGCAAGAGAATCACCTGAACCCAGGAGCTGGAGACTGCAGTGAGCCAAGATTGCACCACTGCACTCCAGCCCGGGCAACAGAGTGAGACTCTGTCTCAAAAAAAAAAAAAAAAAAAAAAATGAGAGCACTACTACATAAATGATATAATGTCTGTATACAGAAAACCCCAACTAACATTTTTTTTTTAATGACAAACTAGGAAAAAACATGCATGTATGTGTCTAACAGCTTACATCACTACTCTACTCCAACAGGAAAATAGACCTAACATTTTAACAGGACATTAATTTAAAAACACCATTCTGGCTGGGTGCAGTGGCTCATGCCTATAATGCCAAACACTTTGGGAGGCTGAGGCGGGTGGATCACCTGAAGTCAGGAGTTCAAGACCAGCCTGGACAACACAGGGTGAAAACCCATCTCTACTAAAAATACAAAAATTAGCCAGGGGTGGTAGTGGGCACCTGTAATCCCAGCTACTTGGGAGGCTGAGGCAGGAGAATCTCTTGCACCCGGGAGGCAGAGGTTGCAGTGAGCCGAGTTCAGGACACTGCACTCCAGCCTGGGCGACAGAGCGAGACTCTCTCATTTAAAAATAAAAATAAAAACACCATTTAAGCCTTAGCTTCCCTCCTTTTTTCATTTTTCCTTAAGAGACAAGGTCTTGCTCTGTCACCCAGGCTGGAGTGCAGTGGTGCAATCACAGCTCACTGCAACCTCAAACTGCTGGGCTCAAATGATCCTCGTGCCTCAGCCTCTTGAGTAAGCGGGACTACAGGTGTGTACCACCACACCCAGATCATTCTTTGTAGAGACTAGTCCTCAAAGACCCAAGCTGGTCTTCAACTCCTGGCCTCAAGCAATTGAAAACTTGGCTTCCCAAAGTCCTCGGATTACAGGCATGAGTGCAGCTGGTTTCCCTCTTGAAAACTGAGAATACTAATAATGCATAGAAAAAGCTTAATGTTCTTTGGCCCTGCCCTTGAGTCCTCAATAAAATAATTTCACGTACTATGGTGTGGGTAAATCTGTGTGTGCACACAAGTCTGTCCATATGATCCAGTTCTCCCAGTTTACCCAACACTGTCCAGTTTTAGATCTGAAAGCCCAGTAACCCAGGACACTCCCCAGTGCCAGGCAGACTGCCACAGCTGGTCACTCTACAACACACATACACAGCCAAGGACCTGGCAAGATGTGCATCAAGGCTTTAATAGTATTTAATTCTGGGAAAGAAGAGTTGTTGATGTTTATTTTTTTATTTTTATTTTTTTGAGACGGAGTCTCACTCTGTCACCCAGGCTGGAGTACAGTGGCACAATCTCAGCTCACTACAACCTCCGCCTCCCCAATTCTCCTACCTCAGCCTTCCCAGTGGCTGGGATTACAGGCGCCCGCCACCATACCTGGCTAATTTTTTTGTATTTTTAGTAGAGACGGGGTTTCACCATGTTTTAATCTCCTGGCCTCGTGATCCATCCACCTCGGCCTCCCAAAGTGCTGGGATTACAGGCGTGAGCCACAGCACCTGGCCGATTTCTTTTCTTTTTTATGCTTAGTTGTATATTCTAATTTTTCCATAAATGTTTGTGATTTTATAATAAAAATACATTTCTCTCAATTGGACCTTAAAAAATGGAATATGGTCGGGCATATTCCAAATACCCAGTCTTGGGTATTTCTTTATAGCAGTGTAAGAACGGACTAATACACCCACATTCCCTTCCCCTGAAAAAAACAGTTCTAGGCCGGGCGTGGTGGCTAACGCCTGTAATCCCAGCACTTTGGGAGGCCGAGGCGGGAGTATCACCTGAGGTCAAGAGTTCGAGACCAGCCTGACCAATATGAAGAAATCTGTCTCTACTAAAAATACAAAATTAGCCAGGCACAGTGGCACATGCCTGTAATCCCAGCTACTGGGGAGACTGAGGCAGAACAATCGCTTGAACCCAGGAAGGCAGAGGTCACAGTGAGCCGAGATCGCACCATTGCACTCCAGTCTGGGAAACAAGAGCAAAACTCTGTCTCAAAAAAAAAAAAAAAGGAATACAGTTTTGCAACTATTAACATGTGTAGAAAACTTTCCCAAATATTGACTATTATATGTTATATACTATATTATGTATAACATATATTATATATTGTATATTATTCATTACTATATATAATATATATTATAATATGGATTATATATAATATATATTATATATAATAGCTAATTATAATGCTAATATGATATATAATGTATAGCATTATAATTAGCTATTATATTAGCAATGCCGCCAATACGATAAAATCTTCTGCCCCCCAAGACATGACAGGGTCTTAATTTGCCAGCGCTCCAGAAGTTCTACCTGGGCGTATGTTTTGCACTTTCATGCCTTGACAATTGTCATTGGAAATACAATGTAAGTGTTTAATGAATAGCGACTCACGCCATTGTAGTAGCATATGTTTTTGGTGCTGTCAGTAAAAATGGGAGATTCTCCATGAATCTGTTCCATTCAGTAGAATTACATGTGTGACGTCACAACTTCAAAGACTTACTGACATGTTTCAAATTTGTCCATTGGCTGCCAAGATTATGTGATTACGGTAGCAAGGTGGCAGCATAATGACAGATGCGATTTATACTTAAATTGAGATTTTTTAACTTTTTATGTATTTCACTTACTTAAAATATGAACCGTTCTTGATTTAAATATACATGCTGAACTGGGAGGGGTCGGGGAAGAAGGGGAATTGCTGAAGAACTTTAGTGAGAAACAAAGGATGTTTGGTTATTCTTTCAGGACACAGCTCATGAGAGCTGCCAGCTGTATACAGGACAGATGTGGTGGGGGGGACAAACTGAAGGGCAGACAGCCTTGTCCTGTGACTAGGAAAACCTTCTCAGTTCACACAAAGATTCACAGTACCACTGAGATCGTCTCTCAATTCCTTATTTTGTGCCAGCAAGCTGTTAATGGCTTGACTAAAGTCTTTCCAGTGATTGTGTTTTTGAATGCTTCCACATGAACCCCAGAATGTCTCAGTTGTGAAAAGAAATAACTTATTGGCTGGGTGCGGTGGCTCATGCCTGTAATCCCAGCAAGCAGGTAGGCTGAAGCAGGCGGATCACCTGAGGTCAGGAGTTCAAGACCAGCCTGACCAACATGGTGAAACCCCGTCTCTTCTAAAAGTACAAAATTAGCCAGGCATGGTGGCGCCCACCAGTAATCCCAGCAACTCCGGAGGCTGAGGCAGGAGAATCGACTGAACCCGGGAAGTGGAGCTTGCAGTAAGCTGAGATCACGCCACTGCACTCCAGGCTGGACAACAAGAGCGAAACTCAATCTCAAAAAAAAAAAAAAGAAAAGAAAAGAAGAAACTTATTATGTAACACCAAAAGAAAAAAATATAAGACAGGCTCTCATAACCTAGCTCTTAGAACTAAGCTATACACACAAGCAGCTGCTATCCAGAACTTCATGAGAACAGATGTAGCTCAGCCCTATTCAGAACCCAGGACCTCTGATTTCAATGGCTCACCTATGTTACAAGAGACAACTCAGCCATAATTCCAGATGCATTCAAAATCCCATTGTTTTTTCTTTTTCTTTTTCTTTTGAGATAGGGTCTCACTCTGTCGCCCAGGCTGGAGTACAGTGGCACAATCACAGCCCACTGCAGTATGGGGCTAAGGTGATCCTCCTGCCTCAGCCTCCTGAGTAGCTGGGGCCACAGGCAGACACCACCACGCTCTGCTAATTTTTGTATTTTTTGTAGAGATGGGATTTTGCCATGTTGCTCAGGCTGCCCTCAAACTCCTGGGCTCAAGTACTTCACCTACCTCGTCCTCCCAAAGTACTGGGATTAGTGACATGAGCCACCACACCCAGCCCGAAATCCCATCTTCTGAATCTAGCACAGTGTTCATTTACCTGTTATGGCCTTGGTCTCCTCTAGAGAACTGTCTTTGCTTCTCACTGTTGGCCTCATTATGCAGGCCACATCAAATATCCGTGATCACGTTACTGCTACATAAACTCCTCCTCTCTGTCTTTGCTGGAGACAAAGAGTTTCTTTTCAGCAACTGCAGCTAATCAAAAACAAATTGAGCTTTGGGCTTTATTGCTTTCCAAAACAAAACAAAACAAGGCGGGGTGGGGGCACAGTGGCTCACGCCTGTAATCCCAGCACTTTGAGAGGCCAAGGCAGGCAGATCACTTGAGGTCAGTTTGAGACCAGCCCATCCAACATGGTGAAACCTTGTCTCTACTAAAAATATAAAAGTTAGCAGGGCATGGTGGTGCATGCCTATAATCCCAGCTACTTGGGAGGCTGAAGCAGGTGAATTGCTTGAACCCAGAAGGCAGAGATTGCAGTGAGCAGGGATGGCACCTCTGCACTCCAGCCTGGGTAACAGAATGAGACTCTGTCTCTAAGAAAAGAAAGAAAGAAAAACAAAACAAAACAACGAACCGCCAAGCCACACACCAGAAAAGCCTCCTCTTCTATTGCCAAAAATGCATCTCCTAAGTTGTCCCTTTTTCTCACTTGCTCACCCAGCCTTCAGTCCCCTCCAAATGCAAATGAAAAAGAATGCCACCAGGTAGGATATTTTTTAAGAATTTGTGTAAAACTTATTTTCCACCCACTGTTATCATTTTTATAGAGCTGCCTGATGTGGAAAAATCACTTAAAGAAAATATAGTCTTCTGATAATAGCCCTACAGAAGAAAGTAAGTCACACAAGTCCTTGAAGATACATAGAGGCTGGCAGCAAGCAGAGTTCTCCATGAACTGCTGGTAGAAAGTATGGCGGAAAATAAGCATTCATATGGATCGATCAGTCCATAAAACCTGTACCCACAGGGACGGGCTGGGGCTCAGGCCAAACTCAAGAACCCAGGACGGAGCAACGCACGAGTCCATGAGCATAGCAGCTGACCTCTTGTCAAAAAGACTCACCAACTCAGCTCATTAACTCAGAGCCAGCTTCCAACTTCTCAGAGTTTCTGAGTGTTGGCAGTGGTGTCAAGGTTCTTTTGAGGGTCACCCAGGCGTGGTGGCTCATGCCTGAAAGCCTAGCACTATGGGAGGTCAAATCAGGAGGATCGCTTGAGACCATAAGTTTGAGACCAGCCTGGGCCAGATAGCAGGACCACATCTCTACTTAAAAAAAAAAAAAAAAAAAATAGCGGCACATGGTGTCACACCCTTGTAGTCACAGCCACTCGGAGGCTAAGGTGGGAGGATTGCTTGAGCCCAGGAGGTTGAGGCTGTAGTAAGCCATGATCACACTACTGCACTCAAGCCTGGGTGACAGAGTGAGACCTTATCTCAAAAAAATAAAGCATCCTTTTGAGGTTCCAGGTACTTAACCTTTCCTCTCTCATTCCTTTCATTCCCAGATATTTCCTTTGTTACATTATGCCGCCATAAGACCCAGCTGCCCCAGTGAATTCCTCACCAACTTTCCTGCCCTCTACCTCCTCCTACATCCTCTTATACCTGCTACCCTGTCTTCACAAACTATTACTGGCTCTGCAGTGATTACATTATATTTATTGTTTTGATCACATCAAATTGATTATGGGTTGTAAAGATATTTCTTATGTACTCTTTATCCTCCTCATCAAACAACCTTAGCCTCTAATTACGAACAGCAGCAGCAACTCTCCTTCTCTTCATCCTCCTGTTAACCACACCTCTTACAGGCCTGCCACATAGCCCACAGTGAGTGGATGGTGAGACTACTTTAAACTGTTTCATTCCTGGCCACAGGGAGTATCACAGAAGCATAGAGGAAGATCCATTTTCAACCCAGACTGCAAGCAAGCAGCAGTTGTACCCACCAGAGCTGTGTAAAACAACTGCACACAGTATGTTCACTGGGCAAAGAGATCCTTCTTGCCCACAGAGAATAAAGCTTGTAAAGAGAATCCAAGCAGAGGTTCATCTAGGTAGAGAAAGACAGAGAAATGCAACTTTATTTGAAGAGAATATAGCCAGCATTTTGCATAACACATTGGGAAAAAAATTTTTTTCTTGAAAATCAACAGGTAAAGATTCATGACTTACAGGCTGTGCTAAAAACAATTACATCAGAAAAGACCAGTTCCTTTCTGTGCTTCGTCATGTGGACTTTGAAGGAGGAAAATAAAAGATGTCACAGCACAGCTGGTGCAGAACAAAGCTCAGGCCTGGAGAAAGAAGATTCCATGCAAGAGTCTGAGCCCACTCCAGTGAATGCCCTCACAGGTTGATGAATGAGGAAGAACTGAACATGGTTACAGCCATCCAGCAGATACCCCTTATTGCTTTGAGGGGGAGATCTGGAAAAATCTATAGGAAATTGCATATGGTTCTCATTTGGGATATGAACTCAATCATTCTCAAGACATCCATCCATTGCATTTGTCAGATGCTCTCCCTGATATCCTTTTGCTGTCCCCACTCAAGTTTCATCTTGAATCATAGCTCCCATAATTCCCACATGTGATGGGAGGGACCTGGTGGGAGATAATGGAACCACGGGGGCAGTTCTCCCCATATTGTTCTCATGGCAGTGAATAAGTCTCATGATACCTGATGGTTTTATAACGGGAAACCCCTTTCACTCGGTTCTCATTCTCTCTCTTGCTTTCTACCATATAAGATGTGTGTTTCGCCTTCTGCCATGATTGTGAGACCTCCTAGCCACGTGGAACTGTGAGTCCATTAAACCTCTTTTTCTCTATAAATTACCCAGTCTCAGGTATGTCTTTATCAGCAGCATGAAAACAGACTAATACACTCCCCCTCCAGTGAGGGCTGAGCAGTCCCGCCCTGTCATTGACTCCCTCTAGAAGCCTCTGATTAGCCAACCAGCACATCTTACCTAAAATCACAGAAACCCCTGAACCCATCACATTTACCTCTACCTTTGTGTAGAGAGGGCACTAGTGATGTTTGCATATTTCATCGCATCTATATGTATTGATATTTATTTGATCCCCTATTTGAAGTAAAAGGTTACAGCAGATACTATGAAGAAACGAAGTTTAGGGAGTGCATTGTTGCCATCAGAGATCTAACAATCTGGTCAGATGAAAGAAGATGAAAAGTCATAAATTAAAATGATGCAGCAATAAAGAAAGAGCTCAGGACCGGTAGTCATAGCTTGGGGAATTGAGGGGAAGACTCCCACTGGGATTAAGTGTTCTTCTGCAGCTCCTTCCAAACATCCAGGAAGGGGTATTAATTTTTCTTACTGAGTCCTTGGGGCTAGCCCCTTCACCTACTCAAAAAATTGGAGTTTGCATACGAGGCCTGAGCCATGATGTTCTATGCCAGGAAGCTGGAAAGGATGTTAGGGGAAAAAGTCGCTTGACCACTGGAGACCCAGGAAGCAGCATCTTTAGATCAGAACCCTGTAGGATGGCTGATCAGAAATGCAATCCCAGGCTAGGATTGGGGACAGAGAGAGAGAATACAGGTGCGAGGGAGGCCACCAGCTGGAAGCCAAGGAAACCAGGGTGTGGGCACAGAGTCTGGGAACATTTTCCAAGTCAGAGAAAATGGCTGCAGTGAGTAGCTTTTATTAAAGGTAATTGCACCCTTGGGTTTTAGTAGGATGAATTACACAAGGGGCTCACTGAATTCAGACACCACCTCCCACCAACCAGAGAGGGATTTAGCTTCCCCCAGGTTTATGCAGGGCAGGCCCTAATGTGCCCCAGAACATTTCTGAAGTGGAAGAAGGGTTTCTTCACCTAGCTCTTTGTCCCAGTGGTTGATTTTAATGTCACTGTGTTCCCAGAACCTCTTCTAACACACACATAAGGGTTCAAGGTAGAGAAGGGAGTCCTGAGTCTTGGATGAGCATGAGTAGAATGCTTGGGGTGTAAAGACCTTGAAGATAGCATCTGTTGTTTCCTTGGAGAGTCAGAAGTTGTGGTCTCCCAGCAGCTGGCTAGGGCAAAATGTGCATTGCATCTGGAATCAAGCCAAGACTCACAAATCTCCCCCTAGTCCCCAGCACTAGTTATTGAATTCCTTATATGTATATGACGACAGCTTAATACTGACCAGCTGTTGGGGTAACAGTGGTGCCAGGGGTGGCGGAGGACCAGTAGAAGTGGAAGAGTGATGGATTCCAAAGGGAGTGTTCTGGCCAGTGAACTGTGGTGAGTCATCACAACTGAATTCTGTTGGGAATACATTGAGCATTTGTCTATTTTTTAGTAAGAGGTGCTATTCTGGAGTTACCATCTGAGTATGAATTGATCCATTCCATATGGCTAATGGTGTGTACACAACAGGCAGCGAACATGTGGAACTAGACTTGGAAGTTCTAGAACAGTCGGCTGTTTGTTCTGACAACAAATCATTGGAGTTACGACTACAGACAATTGACCTCGTCCTAAGTCTAAAGAATCAGAATATTCGGGTGTCAAATTATGGCACATGTACATTTTTAAAACTCAAGTGATTTTGAGGCACAGCCGAGGACGTAAGTAAGCCTCCACTGTAGAACAATGCCTTCCCAAATTGGGAGGCAAAATGAGGGCTGATTTCTGATATTATGTGGTCCATGAAGCTGAAGCCAGGTCATCTGTGGAAGTGTTTTAGGCTTAGGAAATCTGTGGAAGCAGAAGACCAACTTCACAGACACGGTGGCAGTTGTGACACAGAGATTAGTGGGAGATAAATATACCTTTGCCGTAGGACTAATGGGCAATGACTTCCACTTCTGTTTGAGATTATTTCACTTTAGGAGGTACAAGGGGAGAGAAGGACAAATTTTAGTCTGTGCTCAGGTTCTTTCCCAAAGAATATTATTTGGATTATTAATATTTCTGTTGGAAGAGAATTGAGTCACAGTGAATATGTTTAAGCTTAGATATTGATAATATTTTAAAATATATAATCAATCATAGATAACCTTGTTCTGGTCACCTTGACCTAGCCAGATACACTCTGTATTCCTAAGTATTTAACTCACTAAGTTAAATGAGGTGGGATTAATAGCATTTGGATCACTACTCTTCTGACTGGATTTTAATAAGCAGGCCACTGGCTCATAAAGACTTTCTAACTGAACAAGAAGAGCTACCAGTGAAAGTGAGGTTCTGCTCTGATCACAGTGGGAGTGGAGGGACAGAAGGAGGTGAAGCAGTCGCCATGAGAAAGTAGAGTCCTTTGAGAATGGTACCCACTACAGGGAACATGTTGAAGAGACTCCACTTCTTTAGCAGATTTTCCCATAGGGAAAGCAAGGAAAAACTGATATTCCAGCAGCAATGAAGCCAAGCACAAGGGGATTGTTAACATCATGTGCCAGCCACCTACACCCCACCCATGAAAATATCCTCCCCTAGGGAGCTTGGGTGGAAGACTGGATCACAGATAGTCCATTGTTGTCTCTACTTCCTTCTTTTGCTACAATTTCCAGTAAGGAGATCACATTTCATTTCAAAGTTCCCAGTGCTAAGTGCTCAATGTGATCAAGAGGAAGATGATCCAAGGGTCCAAATTCCTCTAACTAGTCAGTCAAGCCACAGACACATCCACTAGATGGCAGCATGCTGAAATGTCATGACAGATACAAGGTCACCAAAAGTCTCTTTGGATCACATTCAATGTTTTAAATAGACCCAGTGGTCAGTGGGTGCAGTGCCATGACGCAGGCCTAGTACCTGGGCTGGGGCCTCTTTGGTTGATACCTAGGGCCACTCTCTCTCCCTGTTACGGTTTAGATGTTTATACCCTCCAAATCACACGCTGAAATATTATTCCCCGTGTTGGAGGTGGGGCCTGCTGGGAGGTTATTGGATCATGGGGGTGAATACCTCATGAATGGTTTGGCACCATCCCCTCTTGGTGGTAAGTGAGTTCTTGCCCAATTCACCTGAGATCTGCTTGAAGAGTCTGAGGCCCTCTCCTTCTCTTTCTCTTGCTCCCATTCTCACCGTGTGATGTGCCTGCTCGCTGTCACCTTCCGCCATGATAGGAAGCATCCTGAGGCCCTTACCAGAGGCAGATGCCGACACCATGCTTCCTGTACACCCTGCAGAACCATGACCCAAATAAACCTACTTTATCAATTACCCAGCCTCAAGTATTTCTTTATAGCAATGTAAAAATTGCCTAACACACTCTCCATCCTCTCCTCTGCACTCTCCACTTCCCATGACTGCCTTCTTATTTCAAGGCAGGGTCACTACACCTAAGCAATCTATCTGCTATCCAGAGCTACAACATCACAAAGTTTTGGGACCAAAGGACTCCCTGTGAGGATATCTCGGTGGCCCAGACATCTGTTGACCAAACAATCAGTCTTGGCACTGAGTGGGTACCCTCATCAGCCCAGAATACCATTAAAGGCACAGGGACTCAGCAACAGGGCTCCAGAGGGATGGCTAAAAGAACTGAGTGCAGACAGACCCCCAATCTATAGGACTACCAATCTGGCCAGAATGGTATTCATTCCTTGTGTTAGTAAAAACAAGAAAGACCAACAGTGTCATTTATAGAAAGCCTTTGTCATCTCCAGAGTATGTTAGTCTAGGGGCTTGAATGAGAACAGAGGAACATGTGTGAGGTCTCAAAGCATTGGAGCAAAGTGTAGTTTGTATAGGGTGAAGGGAAGTACGGAATCTCACATGGTTAAAACCTCATTCTGATGGCATGTTTACCTTTAAGTGCTTTGAAGCCTGTATCTCATGCTTTTGAAGGAGAAAACTTGCTTCATTTGTTTTCACAGAAATCGAATGAAGATATTTCTGGAAAAAGCCTTAGCAATATGATGAATCACATCCACTTTTATGAGTTTCACAGGAGTACACACGAGTGGGAGACAGCCCCTCTGGTTGGAGAATTTGGCAAAAAATATATTGTTGTGACTCAATGCAGTGTGATTAAGGTTACAGCCATCTCTCTATTGAAAAGTGATCCCACACAGTCAGTGAAATCAGCAGCAACCGCAGACAGGTCATTGTTCGGCAACTGAGGGAGCCACTTGAAGGGGCCTCACCATACCCCCAAGGGCTTTGAAATCAGGAGTTCAAGTTTGGTTCTGCTGAGCAAAACAAACCAGCTATTTACAGGACTTATCTGACTTGAAGGAAATTAGACCAGGCCTAAGAGAAATGAGGCAGGTAGTGATGGATTAGATCCCTCATATGCTGTCTCCACAGTACATCCCAAATTCTTCAGGGCACAGGTTCTGTCCTGGGCTCTTCTGTGTCCTCAGTGCCTGGAACCTAACAACCTGTGCTCAGTAAACATTTGTTCACTGACTGATGGATTACAGTCCAAAGCAATCTTCCTCAAAGTATTGATGCATATCCCATTACTGGGTATATACCCAAAGGAACCAAAATCATTCTATTATAAAGACACATGCATGCATATGTTCATTGCAGTGCTATTTATAACAGCAAAGACATGGAATCCACCTAAATACTCATCAATGATAGACAGGATAAAGAAAATGAGGTACATAGACACCATGGAATACCATGTAGCCATAAAAAGGAACGAGATCGTGTCTTTTGCAGGGCTGTTATCCTTAGCTAACTAAAGCAGGAACAGAGGAACAGAGAAACAAATACGAGTTCTCACTTATAAGTGGGAACTAAATGATGAGAACATGTGGACACAGAAGGGAACACACGTGGGGCCTTTTGGAGGGTGGGAGGAAGAGGATAAAAAAAAAAACAAAACTAACGCGTACTAGGCTTAATGCCTGGGTGGTGAAATAATCTGTACAACAAACCCCCATGACACAAGGTTACCTATGTAACCAACCTGCGCCTGTACCCCTGAACTAAATATAAAAGTTAAAACTCTAAAAAATAAAGTGAAAAATGAAATAAAAGTATTAATGCATCCTCAAGTGGTTGGCAAGGAATCAGGCTTTTTTGGAGATGGTGGGGGAAACTGGACTATTCTCAGGATGACTGACTTTTAAAAATGAATTTATTTTTACAATGGTCACCATCTGTGTAGTTTTGCTTTTCTTCTGTAACACGAGACTGAGAAATGGCTTATTTAGCACCCACACAAAGGTCAGGGACATCACGGGATAAAATGGCAGAATGGGTGGCACCCAAACTATTCATTTTCAACAGCCCGTTTCCTTCCTTGGTAAGTGACAGAAGGTCCTGGGAGATCTTGCCAGACTGTTTAACCTGCCTGGATTTCAACTCCTGGAGGGTAGAGACTGTGCATCTCATCCCCAGCACCCAGCATATTGCCTGCCACAAACCAGTGTGTTGAGGGAATGCTTGTTGAATGCTCATGTTCTTGATCTTCCTTGTCAAGCAAAGACATTGGAGCGTGGGGGAATTTAAGGAGGCCTTTGACAAGAGAAAGCTGGTTAAGTGAGCAAAGATTACAACAGAATATCAGAAAAAAAATTAGAGGAGAATTTACAGGAGTAGCAGAGGATATTGACAAAGGGAAAAACACCTGAAGAGAATCACTAAGATATTGATTATGTGGAGGCAGGAAGAAGACAGAAAGCAAGCAAGAGAACCAAACCCAGAACAAGTACTTATCCTACCTGGCTGTGGAATAGATTATAGAGGATATTTAAAAAATGGAGACCAAGACAGTAGGTCTTTAGGGAAATTGAAAGAACAGGGAAGGTAGAGCTCCCAGTCCCAAAGAGCTCACACACCATACTTTTTCATTAACAACAACCTGGACATAGTGTCATAGAAAGAAATAATCATTTAATAATCAGGGCTGGGCATGGTGGCTCATGCCTGTAATCCCAGCACTTTGGGAGGCCAAGGCAGGTGGATCACTTGAGGTCAGGAGTTCAAGACCAGCCTGGCCAACATGGCAAAACTCCGTCTCTACTAAAAATCAAAAAATTAGCTGGAAGTGGTGGTGCGCACCTGTAATCCCAGCTACTCAGGAGGGTGAGGCAGGAGAATGACTTGAACCTGGGAGGCAGAGGTTGTGGTGAGCTGAGATGACACCACTGCACTCCAGCCTGGGTGAGAGAGTAAGACTCCATCTCAAAATAATAATAATCAGGAATTACTATCTGATAACTTATATGTTCACATACCTTTAAATACCTGTAATATAATTGTGTATTTATAACCATTCCCCTTAATAAACTGCAATTAAAACCTCACAAGCATCATATTTAAATTTGCTTTTGTCATCTTAAAACAAATTGAGACATTAGTGCTTTCAAATGAATATGTCCCAAAGTCATCATTATGGATGCTGCTGAAAAATCTCTAGCTCTTCTGAAAAACCATCCATCACTCTCTAACTATAACTGCACCCATAATTAATTACTACTCTGTCTTTGTACAACAGTGAATCTTGGTTTTTCCAGGGTTATTAACATTTTGAAGAGCTGATCAAAAGGTAGGTACTCTCTCAAGAAAAAAATGTTTATATAATTGATTTCATTCTAAATGTGTTTTGCTGACATACACAAATTATACAGAAGTAGTGTACTTATGATTTTCATTAAAAAATTAAGGTGTACTTCCTAAAATAGAAATTGAATTTAGGGGCTGGGCACGGTGGCTGATGCCTGTAATCCCAGTACTTTGGGAGGCCGAGGCGGGCAGATCACCTGAGGTCAGGAGTTCGAGACCAGCCTGGCCAACCCGGGGAAACCCCATCTCTTCTGAAAATACAAAAATTAGCCAGGTGCATGACTATAATCCCAGCTACTCAGGAGGCTGAGGCAGGAGAATCACTTGAATCTGGGAGGTGACGGCTGCAGTGAGCTGAGATGGCGCCACTGCACTCCAGCCTGAGAGACAGAGCTAGACTCTGTCTCAAAAAAGAAAAAAAAAAAAAAGGAACTTAAGATTTATAAAAAATAAAACATTCTGCTCATGTTTTGATAAGAAGTGGGATTATTCTACTACACAAAACTCTGTGGTAGTCCCCAGAATCAGAATTCTGAAGCTCACTGTGTCAAGAGTCCGGGCTTATATTCACTGGACATCACCCACAGTTCTTTGAGTTGAATACATATCCCATCATTTCCTTTGCCAACGAAGTGACCTGAGGCAAGGTCTGCCTCTCTGATTTTGCCCTTGAAGGTAAGAATTTTTAAAAGGGAGATGAATCACAAGCAGAGACCTTACAGCTTACGCTGTTAGGAGCCACAGACTTTCTTGTGCCCTGACTGGCTCACACTCGCATCCCCGTCAGTGCTAGTTCCCTCCACACCTGAGTCCTTGTCTGTTTCCACTCATCAACAGCCTCCCCCACACTGCTCTAAGTAAGCTCCTGGGGAACTGCCAAGGAACGCCCAAGCTCAGTGCAGCCGGGACAAACAGCAAGCCAAGTGTGAAGTCCGAACCACTTCCCCTAGAAGCAACCTTGACACACTGTGTTTGGGCTTTGGGCTTTACCGTTTTGCTATTCAAGCCATTCTGAACAAGCAGGCTGAGTTTTTGACCGTCATGCTTGTGTGCATCAGAAGATGTGCTCCAAGTTCCATACAACCCATAAAAGCTGACTTTGGGAGCACAGTCTGTCTAGAGTCTGGGCTGTGCTTGCCTACGATGTTTTTATACTCACACTCGATGTTTCGTCCTCATTAGTTTTAATAGAGTTCCAGATGTATTTTATTCCTAAGGGAATAAATTTATGATTTATGTCTATCCACATTCCAAATGTCAGATACAGTAGTTAATGTTAAAAGAAATAAAAATGGAAAAAAACTTCTATCCACTTCTGTTTATTTATTTTTACCACTGTCAGACCAACTTCTTTTTAGTTTTTTTTTGACAGAGTCTCGCTCTGTTACCCAGGCTGGAGTGCAGTGGCACAATCTCGGCTCAGACTATAGACGCTTGCCATCATGACCAGCTAATTATTATCATTTTGCATTTTTAGTAGAGACGAAGTTTCACCATGTTGGTCAGGCTGGTCTCAAACTTCTGACCTCAGGTGATCTGCCCGCCTTGGCCTCCCAAAGTGACCTCTATTTTCTTAATATTTTGTTCTAGGAACAGAGCGGAAAGCTGCCAGGTTTGAGCCAACAAAGCAGATAATGAAGCTGAAAACATAATGGGATGGCTCCATTAGAGAGCTAACTCCTCGACAGGCTCTGTCTCCCCAGCTGGCTATAAGCTGAGCTTTGTTGTGCTACATCCCAATGATTCTCAATTAGTTTTGGCCTTCTGTTCTGCATAGGCTAAGATCCCACGGAACATTAAATTGGCTGTGGAAGGAATGTCCTTGGACGCGTACAGACTCCGATAGAATGCAACTTCCCGTGCATTTTAAAAGCCCAATCAAATCACTATTATCTTCACTCTTGGTTGCTAGCTATTGAGAATAAAACTATGCTTTTAAATCTAGTGAGTAGTGTGTGATAAACTGAACACAGACAGGCCGATATCTTCCCTCTCACATTATTATAATCTAATGGTATTCTGTGGTCCCACAAAAAGAACAAATCTTCATCACAGCAAGCTCTCTGTTTGTGGTGGCAAACCTCCAAAACAGTATTGTTTGGCAAGAACAGGAGTGTTTTTAGCAACAAAATCCAAGACAACTGTACAGGACAATCTGAAACCAGCATGCTGTGGGCCAATTAAGTGAGCATCTGTTACATCTGGCCCCAAACTACTAACTCGCAATCTTGATTGTCTTCACATGTGAAGCAAACAAATCACCTGGGCTATGGGTATTTTATTTTCCTTTATTATTTGTATTATTATTATTACCTTTATTGCACATACGTCAGGGATCCCAATTTGTTTGCAAATGTTCTCTGGATATTTGAAGCCCTCTGGATAATTCAGATTTTTTTTTTTAAGTTTCTTGTGAGTTTGTTTTCTTTTATTTGTATTATTATTATTACCTTTATTGCACATACGTCAGGGATCCCAATTTGTTTGCAAATGTTCTCTGGATATTTGAAGCCCTCTGGATAATTCAGATTTTTTTTTTTAAGTTTCTTGTGAGTTTGTTTTCTTAAAAACCTACTTCAATATTTATGATGTATATGCATAAATCACAAGAAATTATTTGTAATCAGATAACATGGTTTGGGGTGAAAGTATAACAAACTCCAAAATAACTTACAGAAATACAATAAAGAGTATGACTCACATAACTGAAGAGTCCAGAAGAGAGGCAGAAATTAGGCACGGTTTGGTGACAACGCTGACTCCACTTACCCACGCTGCTCTCACGTTCCACGCTCCTCCTGATAGTTACTGGCAGCTATTGGGGTTATGGGCTTCCTCTTTCCCAACCAGGAGGAGACGGAGCCTCACTTCTCACCATCTCTACTTCCTATTTGAGCCTAAACCAGTCGGGGTGGTGATTTGAATGCCAGGCACTGATTGGTTCATGCCTGAGGCACTGATTGGTTCATGCCTGAAGCACTAACCTTAGCCCTACCAATCATTGTGGCCAAAGGAATAGGACATGTTGTTTGGCTTATGCCAATCAGAGCCCACCCATAGAATTGATGGTGGGTTCATCCCACCTGGATGCTCTGTACAGTGGCAAGGAGAAAAGACGGGAAGAAGCGCTTCACCATATAAATGAGAAAGAGAGGTGATGGACGCTACAGAAGCGGCTAGTGAATGCCTACTGCACCATTTTCCTTAAAAAAAGGAAGAAAGAAACCTGCTTTTCCTTTTAGAATTTTAATAAGAAAACACTACAGATATATATTTTAAGCATCATACAATGTTTTAAGTGGAAAGAGAAAAATAGGATAGTATTTATCAACCCTAAAATAATACAATATTATAGTGACTAGGAATCCTAGTGTTCTGGGATCCAAGTCCTTGGCTTCATTTATTTTCATGTATTTGTTTTTATTTTATTATTTTTTGAGACGGAATCTTGCTCTGTCACCCAGGCTGGAGTGCAGTGGCATGATCTCGTCTCACTGCAACCTCCACCTCCCAGGTTCAAGCGATTCTCTTGCCTCCGCCTCCTGAGTAGCTGGGATTACAGGCACATGCCAGCACACCTGGTTAATTTTGTATTTTTAGTAGAGATGGTGTTTTTCCATGTTGGCCAGGCTGGTCTCAAACTCCTGACTTCAGGTGATCTGCCCTCCTCAGCCTCCCAAAGTCCTGGAATTACAGGCATGAGCCACTGCGCCCTGCCTGTTTATTTGTATGTATTTGAGACAGGTTCTCACTCTGTCATCCAGACTAGAGTGCAGTGGTGCGATTATGGTTCACTGCAGCATCAATCTCTGGGGCTCAAGCAGTCCTCCCACCTTAGCTTCCCAAGTAGCTGGGATTACTGGTGCACACCACCATGCCCAGCTATTTGTTTTTGTTTTTGGTAGAGACAAGGACTTGCTACGTTTGTTACATTGCCCAGGCTGTGTCCCTGGATTTAAATGGTACCCCAATCACTTACCCATTGCATGACGTTGTGTGAGTCAGTAAACACCTCTGTGTCTCAGTAAATGAGAATAACAACAGTGCCTATATCATAAGGACCCCATTCAATAATGCAGGCATTATTCTAAAATAATAATCCCAGCACTTTGGGAGACCGAGGTGGGCGGATCACGAGGTCAGGAGATCAAGACCATCCTGGCTAACGTGGTGAAACCCCGTCTCTACTAAAAATACAAAAAAGTAGCCCGGCATGGTGGCAGACGCCTGTAGTCCCAGCTACTAAGGAGGCTGAGGTAGAAGACTCACTTGAACCTGGGAGGCGGAGGTTGCAGTGAGCTGAGATCATGCCACCGCACTCCAGCCTGGGCGACAGAGCGAGACTGTCTCAGAAAAACAAACATACAAACAACAACAACAACAAAAGGATGAACAAAAAACAAACAAAAATAATAAACGCTCCCTGATTATTACCCATCATTAGAATGTGACCTCTCCATGGATAGGGACTTGGCCTGCCTTCTTCACTGCCAGAACTTCAGTGCCTGGCACAGTGTGGCTGCTGTATAATATGGCTAATAGTTGTGGGAAGAATGAATGAACCTCCTTTCCAAGATCTCTAACTCTCAAAATGAGAGTGAAGAAGAGGAAAGGGTTAAGGAACTCAGAGGGCAGGCGCAGCTGCCGCAAGCTCTTGGTAAAAGGCCAGCACTAAAATCCAACAGGAATGGGGTTGGGAGTTGTGGATCTGCTTTGAGTGTGATTGGAATAGTGCAGCTGACAAGATCTGGAAGAGAAGAGGTAGTAGTGTTTGTTAAATCTCCCAGCATGGGCAGGTTTTTTTTCTTCTTCTTTTTCTTCTTTTTTTTTTTTTTTTTTTTAACCTGAGAAGCAAAGGCTCAAGATGGATCACCTGGTTCAGTAACATAATCTTAAAGTGAAAAATCTGGGAGTTTCTCTATGGGAAAAGAGAGGAGAGGATTCAAAGGAAAAAGACAATAGAGGATTTAATTTAAAACATCTAAAAGCAAATATTGTTTTCAGGGATTTTCAGAGATACTCCACAAAAGGAGAAAGAGACTGACTACCAAGGAAGAGACAGAGACAACCGTGGAGAAGTTTCATATGTGGCAACTGTGCGTCCATCTTAAAAGATGCCTACAGGACTTCCTCATTGACACAGATAAACACTCTACGTTTTCAGAAGGTCCTGCCCTCCCCCAAGCCTCCCTTTACTACCAGGCTTCTGCCAACATGTGGCAGAATATTGACTACAAGAACGCAAGCCAGGCACGTTGGCTCAAGCCTATAATCCCAGCACTTTGGGAGGCCAAGCTGGGAGGATTGCTTGAACCCAGGACTTTAAGGCTAGCCTGGGCAACATCATGAGACTCTGTCTCTACAAAAAATGTTAAAATTAGCCTGGAATGCTGGTACATGCCTGTAGTCCCAGCCCCTCAGGAGACTGAGGTGGGAGGTTCACTTGAGCTCAGGAGTTTGAGGCTTCAGTGAGCCATAATCATGCTACTACACTCCAGCCTGTGTGACAAAATGAGGCTCTGTCTTGGAGAAGGAAAAAATAAAAGGATAGGACCTGCTCAATGAGAAAAAAAGCAAAAACACAAACAGAAAAAAAAAAAAAAAGCAACTTTGTTCCCAAGATAAAGCAGTAAGTATTCTCTTTGGAATATTCAGAGAAACAATATAAAAGGTAAGTTATCTTGGGAGGCTGAGGTGGGCGAGTCACCTGAGGTTGGGAGTTCGAGACCAGCCTGACCAACATGGAGAAATTCCATCTTTACTAAAAATACAAATTTAGCCAGGCATGGTGACGCATGCCTGTAATCCCAGCTACTTGGGAAGCTGAGGCAAGAATCACTTGAACCTGGGAGGTAGAGGTTGCGGTAAGCCAAGATTGTGCTATTGCACTCCAGCCTGAGCAACAAGAGCAAAACTCCTTCTCAAAAAATTAAATTAAATTAAAAAAAGATAAGTTATCTGTAAGATGAACAACTACATAATTTAGCATTTTGCTTTAGACATTTTGCTTTGAAATCATTTTAGATTTACAGAAAACTTACAAAATATAATATAGATCATTTCTAAATGTATCCTGCCTCAATATCCCCTGTTGTTAAGACCTTATATGGGTATGATACATTTGCCACTAGTAATGAACCAAAATTGGTATAGTATTATTAACCAAAACCCATGCCTTTTCTTATTTCTCATTTCCAGCAGGGTTGGAAAAGCTCATGCCTTACTCAGACGTTGATAGTCCTTTTTTCTGTTCTAGAATTCCATCCAGGTTACCACATAACATTTAGTCTTTTTGTTTCCTTAAGTTCCTCTGGACTGTAACAGTTTTTCAAACTTCACTTCTTTTTGATGACCTTAGTACTTTTGAAAAATACTGGTCAGATATTTTGCAATGTCTCTCAATTCATGTTTGTCTGATGTTTTTCTCTTGATTGAACTGGGGTGGTAGATTTGGGGGAGGAACACTGCAGAGGTCAAGAGCCATTCTCATCACATTGTATCTAAGGGTACATTATCAATATGACTTCTCACTGGTGATGTTAATATTCATCACATTTAGCCTCTCTCCATGGCACCCTCTTTGGAAGACAGTCCCTACTACGTATAGCTCACATTTAAGCAGTGTGGAGTTAATATTCCATCTCCTTGAGGGAAAGCACCTATACAAATTTCCTCAAATTCTTCTATGTGGAAATTTATCTCTTCTCCCCCCATTTATTTATTTTTTAATGACTTGTTTATATCACTATGGATTCATGGATATCTATTTTATATTTTAGGTTACAATCCAGTTCTATATTATTTTTTATTGTTCAAGCTGTTCCAGTTCTGGCCATTGGGAGCTCCTTTGGTTGACTGCTGTGTGCCTTTGAAATACCCCATCAGTTTGTTTCTTGAGCCCTCCCTTTTTTTTCTGCATTACAAGATGCACCAGGTTAAACCTGTATATTATGTGCCCCAGTCCTAGAATAAGCCATTCCTCTGAGGGACCTGGATCCTGTTTTTGGAGAATGGTATTAGAAACCAAGATCAGGGTCCTGGGTGTGCTTGTTGCTACTGGAGTGTTGTTGTTTCTAGGCCCACTCAGTGGTAGCACCTTTTTTTTTTTTTTTTTTTTTTAGAGACAGGGTCTCACTCTGCCATGCAGGCAAGAGCGCAGTGGCATGATCATGGCTCACTGCAGCCTCAAACTCCTCGGCTTAAGCAATCCTTCCGCCTCAGCCTCCAGGGTAACTGGGACAATAGGCCAAGCACCACTGCACATGACTAAATTTTTTTCCTTTTATTTTGTGTAGAGATGGGGTTTCACTATGTTGCCCAGTCTGCTCTTGAACTCCTGTGCTCAAGTGATCCTTCCACTTTGGCCTCCCAAATTACTGGGATAATAGGTATGAACCACCGCACCAAGCTGGTAGCACTTGTTTTAATTCCCCTTATTTCGAATTTTCAAGGTCTGATGGTAGCACCTTGTCTCAAACTTACAAAACAGAAATGGAATAATCTAAAACATAGACATTCTGTGATTTACCCTTAGGTGTTGCCACTCATCAGACATGGAACCTCCTGCAAGTTGCTTAACTCCATCAAGCCAAGGGCTTTCATTTTAAAAATGAGAATACTTTAAAACATATTAAATGATATGAGGCATATAAAGGATAAAATAAAACATCAAGCTCATGACTGATAAATATTAGCAACCCCTTAGTATGAAAGGGTCACTCATTCTTTCTTCACTTTAGACCTTTCACAAGAAATAATTGCTTTGGTAAATATGTTTCTCCACATGTAAAATCTAATGCAAGAGTCAGTTGACTTATTTATTGAGATTCTGTCCTGTATTTCAAACCAACTACAGGTTGATCATCCCAAATCTGAAAATCTGAAATCCAAAATGCTCCAATGAGTATTTCCTGTAAGTGTTGTGTTGGTGCTCAAAATATCTTTTATTTTGGAGCCTTTCAGATTTTGAATTTTCAGATTTGGGATGTTCAATCAATAAGTATAATGCAAATATTCCAAAATCTGAAAAAAATCCAAAATCTAAGACACTTCTAGTCCCAAGCATTTTAGATAAGGAATACTTAACCTGTATGGAACAATGCCACATGGGTGTATAAATGTTACTTCAAATTAAAAACATTTAAAGCTAAATTATTTTTGCTAAACCAAGTCTCACATTAGGATTTTACATTTCTAATGGAAGCACAATAATTCATTCACGTTTTTCAGACTCGAAGTCTTTAGCTTTTGGTGATGTCAAACTAGATATTTCAGACTAACACTCTTGCTGTGAACAACTAGAAAATATTCACAAAGTATTTCTTCAGTGTTCTTAAAGACACTAGAGCATTTATTTGTAAGTCACTACAGAATTGTAAGGCCAATGTCCAAAGGAAGAAGGAAATTCAGAGTTAAGAGCCAATATTTGGAGTTATTTTTATCTGTAAGAAGCCTCTATGCTTCTACTGAAATAAAGCACTTGGGATGGGGGTGGGAAGGGCTTGTGGCATTAAAGGGAGAAAAATTGTAATCCAGGGTCTTGAAAGGATTCGGTGATAAATATCTCACACTTGGTCTATGGTCTGGGACAAACGATGAATGGGAAATAGACTGGCCCTTCCAGCAACTGAAGTCCACGTTCAAACCATCTCAATCCCTGAATATTGACTAACGTGGTTGAATAGTATTAGTGTTCATGGCTACTTGCCAGAAATAAGTGTTAAACTCCATCTGGAAGAAGGTGGCATCATTCTAGGCTTAAATTTTTCATACTTTTTTTCATATATGGGATCTAACATTTAATTTTTAAAATGTTTTTATGTGAAAAACACACAAGAAGACAAGATAATGTGAACAAAACTCAAGAGAAACAAGAGAAAATACAAACATATCCTACATCAGGATGCACACAATAGACACAGTAGCAGACATCTTTTTTTTTGAGACGGAGTCTCGCTCTGTCGCCCAGGCTGGAGTGCCGTGGCCGGATCTCAGCTCACTGCAAGCTCCGCCTCCCAGGTTCTCACCATTCTCTTGCCTCAGCCTCCCGAGTAGCTGGGACCACAGGCATCCGCCACCTCGCCTGGCTAGTTTTTTGTATATTTTAGTAGAGACGGGGTTTCACCGTGTTAGCCAGGATGGTCTCGATCTCCTGACCTCGTGATCCGCCCGTCTCGGCCTCCCAAAGTGCTAGGATTACAGGCTTCAGCCACCGCGCCGGGCCAGTAGCAGACATATGTTTAAAGTAACTCCAAAAATATTCAGTGAAATAAAAAACAATGTTTAGAATTTTGGCAGAAAATTGGAACTGTAAAAATAAAATAGCCTGTGGAAATTATATTTAGGAAATGCAAACTAAAATTTAGAACTTGATGGACTGATTGAGCAGCACATTAGTCACAATTATAAAGATAAACAGAATTAGTCACAACTATAAAGATCAATCCGAAGAAAATACTGAGATAAAACACATAAATGAAAAATGTAAAAGTCAAAATATGAGCTATACTATGAGGTTGTCTAATATCTCAATTGGATTCTCAGAAGATCAGAGAGATAATGAGACAGCAATAATATTTGAAGAAATAATACTTGAGAATTCTTTTTTTTGTTTTGAGATGGATCTCGCTCTGTCGCCCAGGCTGGAGTGCAGTGGCCTGATCTCGGCTCACTGCAAGCTCTGCCTCCAGGGTTCACGACATTCTCCTGCCTCAGCCTCCCGAGTAGCTGGGACTACAGGCGCCCGCTACCACGCCCGGCTGATTTTTTTTTTTTTTTGTATTTTTAGTAGAGATGGGGTTTCACCGTGTTAGCCACGATGGTCTCTATCTCCTGACCTCATGATCCACCCACCTCGGCCTTCCAAAGTGCTGGGATTACAGGCGTGAGCCACTGCGCCCGGCCAAGAGAAGCTTTTAAAAACTATGAAAGATAGTATTATCCCACAGATACAAGAAGTTCTATACCTCAAGAAGAATGAACAAGAAGAAAATCACAACTAGGCATATTGTATTAAAATCACTAAAAGCCAAAGGCAAAGGGAAATATTAAAAGCAGACAGTTTAAAAAAAATTACCTTCAAGGTCACACTTAGACTGACAGTTGACATCTTAACAAACAAACAAAAAAACAATAGAAACCAGAAGGCAATAAAATGATAACTTCAAAGTGAAATCAATCAATAAATAAAAATTATCAATCCCAAATTTTATACACAGCAAAAGTGTTCTCCAAGGATGAAAGTGAAATGAAGTCATTTTCAGACAAACCAAAACCAAAGGAATTCATCATTAGTAAACCCCAGCAAAGACTAAAGGACATTCTTCAGGCAGAGGGCAAAAGACCACAAATGGGAACACAGAAATTCAGGAAAGAATGAACAGCAAAAAACAGAGTAAATATGCCAACAAATGTAAATAAATATTGTTTGTATAAAGTAATAATAACATCTTATGGAATTACATTTTTTGAGAATTAAAATATATGATAACAAAAGCATGTAAGTTGGGAGGGGATAAATGGCCTTAAAGTATTCAAAAGTCTCTGAAATTTTCTGAAAAGAAGTGAAATGTTGATTTATAGTAGAATTTAATACTAAGTAAATTTGCATCTAAAAGACTAGTAAAAAAGTGTGAAATTATAAAGCTAATGGAGGGAAAAATGAAATAATAAAAATACCAGTATAAAGAAGGCAAGAAAAGAGAACAGAAGAATATAGAGTGAGCAGAACAAACGGAAAGTAAATAGTAAAGAATAGATTTAGATTTAAAATCTATTAATAACTATATTAAATGTAAATTCACCAAATATTCCAATTAAAAGGTAAAGACTAACAGATAGGGTAAAACAATAGAATCTACCTGTGAGTTACCTAGTACAGTCACATCCAGATTAAAAGATTCAACACAAACAGCACTAAACAATACCTTATGACATAGCAATTTCATGCCTAGATGTATTTCCAACCAAAATGCATGCAGATAAGTACTATGAGACGTATGCATAACTGATCATAGCAGTACTATTTATAGTAATCCCCAAATGGAAACAGTCCAAATGTCCATGAATAGGTAAATGGATAAATAAATCATGGTGTATTTACGCAATGCAGTAGTACTTATCAATATAAAATAATGAACCAGTGATACAAATAATAATATGGATGAACTTCAAAACCATTAAATAAAAGAACCAGGCCTGGTGGGGTGGCTCATGCCTGTAATCTCAACACTTTGGGAGGCCGAGGCAGGTGGATCTTGAGGTCAGGAGTTCGAGACCAGCCTGGCCAAGATGATGAAACCCCGTCTGTACTAATAATACAAAAATTAGCCAGGCATGGTGATGGATGCCTGTAATCCCAGCTACTTGGGAGGTTGAAGCAGAGGATTGCTTGAACCTGGGAGGCAGAGGTTGCAGTGAGCCGAGATCACATCACTGTACTCCAGCCTAGGCGATGGAGTAAGACTCGGTCAAAAAAAACAAAAAAAAAACAAAAAACCAGACACAAAGGAGGTTCATACTGTAGGATTCCATTGATATAAAGTTAAACACAGACTAAACTGAGCTATGCTTGTATGTCAGGATAATTGAGTTTGAGGAGAAGAGAGGGAGTATGATGGGAAGCGGTACTAGGGGAGCTTTTGGGATGCAGGTAGTATTCTATTTCTTGATTTGAGTGGCAGTTACAGAGGTATTAGGCTTTGTGAGCATCCATTATGCATTATATTTATATTGTGTAATTTTCTTGTATTTGTTGTGCTTCAGGTTTTGGTTTTTTTTTAAGTTTAAAATTAAAAGGAAAACACCTCGTGTTTGATCTTCCCTCTCTTTCCTGCCAGCTAGTCACAGAGCTCAGTTAAATCTTCCTTCATGGCCATCTTATCTGCCCATCTCCATTGCATTGCACCATCCTAAATCTGACCTTTATTTTTTTGCGTACAAATATAAGCATGTAATAACTATTTTCCATTTTTTCCTCATTCACATAACTGTCAGATTAATGTTTCTAAAACATTTGTTACCCATTTGTTACCCTCCCCCATACTCAAAATACTGTGGTAACCTCTCTGTAACCTGCTACAGTATTCCACCCTTATCTGCAGGGTACACGTTCCAAGACTCCCCCAGTGGATGCCTGAGACCACGGATGGTACTGAACCCTATATACACTATGTTTTTCCCTATACATACACACCAATGATAAGACTTAATTTAAAAATTAGGTACAGTAAGAGATTAAAAACAATAGTAAACAATAAAATGGGAAAATTATAACAACCTACTGTAATACAAGTTATGTGAATGTGGTCTCTCTCTCAAAATATCAGTATTTCCAAACTGCGGTTGACTGTGGGTAACTGAAACTGCATTACTGCATCACTGAAACTGCAGATACGGGGGGACTGCTACATTACCAGAGGAGTATTAACTGAGAAGTCTTGACCAAGACAGCAGGGAACTGTACTCAAGAGTATGACGATGTCTAGGCTAAGTTCTGGCAAAGAGTGAGTGCTTGACCCTGGTGAAGGGCAGGTACATGTGGACAATCGAAAGCAAACAATAACATTATGCCATTAGCAATCCATAGCCAATTAGAAATGTAAGTGACAATACTAGCTAACAAATTGCTTTTCCTATGGATTCTTACATAGATTTGTATATTTTAATTCATTTAGTCCTTACAAATCCATGTGACATATTGTTAGCACAGGTTGAATATCCCTTCTCTAAAATGCTTGAGGCCAGAAGAGCTTCAGATTTTGGAATTTGGGGGGCTTTTGGGATATCTGTATATACATGATAAGATATTTCAAGATGAGACCCAAGTTTAAACATAAAATGCATCTATGTTTCATATACACCTTATACTCACAACCTGAAAGTGATTGTATTTTTCCTTCAGGAATATTGAATAAGCTGTGTTATACAACTGCATTTTGACTGTGATCCATCACATGGGATCTAGTATGGAATTTTCCACTTACAGTGCCATGTTGGGTGCTCAAAAGGTTTTCAATTTTTGAATATTTCAGATTTGGGATTTTGGGATCAGAAATGTACCTGTAAAATGCAACCTGTGCCTGAATTTTACAAATGGGGAAACTGAGGCATAGAGATGGTAAGTAACTTGCCCAGGTTCCTACAGGTAGGTGGCAAAAACAGGCCAGGGAACTAGGTATCTGCCTTTAGAATCCATGCTCTTACTGGTCATGCTCTTTTGCCCCTCCAAGGATGAACAGAACTACACCATAGTTCTGTCTGGTTTCCAAACAGAACTACACCATAACTACACTGGGCGGGATTTAGAGCTCAAGAGAGAAAGGCTCATATGTTTAGAGTTTATCTCTAAATGTAGAAATGTAGATGAGTAAGATCACACAGTGACTAAAAGCCAGACAGACCATCTTGACCTTCCTATAAAAAGAACTACAATTTGGATCTCTTCTGTCTCTGGAATTACCATCATTATGCTGATTTGGTGTGATGATATGTAGTGGCAAATAGTTTTTCAGGAGTTTTGTAGGAAGTCACTCTAACATCTACTTTGAGCAAGTCCTCCTGGCAAATGGAAAAATAGGCTAAGTTCAATCAATTTGGCTTATTTTTTTTCTCCTTCCCATAATGCTACTTGGCATCTTTTTTCTTCATGAGAGTATTTTAACTTTCATCTGCTGGTTTTAATTTAACTTGTCGTATTTCTATTCTTTTGTACATGAGACCAGAGGCCTTTGGGAAAAGGACCCAGTTTTTAATACATTAACACAATGAAAACAAGGGAGATCAATTTAAGTCAATTAAGTTACGTTTTAGGCAAGCTCAGTAGAAGACAGAAATTCACTTCCAACTTTCAAGTTGTTCAAAGACTTCTAGCTCTAAAAACAGGCTAAGGCATTCTTACAAGGAGAGAATTAAAATGGTCAAGGCCATTGTCATGGATAACTTAAGAAGATGCCATCACGGAGACTTTTACATGATAAGTAAGAGGCCTTTTTACATAAGTTAAACAGAGAACAAAATGCAGATGCCATGGATGGCATATGGCATTTTATGGGGGCAGTAAATGTCTTAACTTATGTATTAGTTTCTTTTCATGCTGCTAATGAAGACATACCTGAGACTGGGTAATTTATAAAGAAAAAGAGGTTTAATGAACTCACAGTTCCACGTGGCTCGGGATCCTCACAATCATGGTAGACGGTGAAAGGCACGTCTTACATGGCGACATGAAAGAGGGAATGAGAACCAAGTGAATGGGGAAACCCCTTATAAAACCATCAGATCTCATGAGACTTATTAATTGCCACGAGAACAGTATGAGGGAAACTGCCCCATGATTCAATTATCTCTCACCGGGTCCCTCCCACAACGTATAGGAATTATGAGAGCTACAATTCAAGATGAGATTTGGGTGGGGACAGTCAAACCATATCAACGTGGTTTGATGTGCTCAGATGAATTCTGCTAAGGTTGAACTTTTCTAAATCAGCAGCCCCAGACAAGCCATAGCATTCCTTATTTTCCAGATCTGGGTAAGGAGTGTTACAATCACATGCATATATTTTTTAAGTCATGCCATGAACAGTTTGTTTTATTCTCTGGCTTATCACATGGCTTTAGTCTTCTCTGATGAAAAATATCTCATGAAGCCTTCCCCATCTTACCTCCAGCCCCATCATTCTCTCACACCACACCCCATTAGTTTCAGTCCTGGCATTTATCCATCTGGCATTTATCCATTTAATTACATTCTGTTCAGGTTGCTTGATTGTTCACCACCTAGCACCTCACTGGACTGTATGCTCCATGAAGGGAGGAACTATATCTTTTTAGCTTAATGCTGCATCACCAGTGCTTGCATGGTACGTAGGACAAAACTGGTGCCCACATTTGTTAAAAGAATAAAAACAACGAATAAGTAAATCAAAATCAGGAAGACAAGTGAGGTTGAGCAGGACATAGTCTTTGCATGGATGACAGTGACAACTAATTTGGACTTTGTCATTAGTTGGGAAAATATTATTTTTATTTTCTGGGACACGTTCTCCTTCCCTGTCTCCCTACCTATCTTCCTTCTTTCCTTCTCCCTTCCTTCTTTTCCCCCTTCCTTCCTTCCCTTCTTTACTTCCTCCCTCCCTCCCTCTCTCCCTGCCAGTGTTCCTTCATTCTTCCTTCTTTCATTCCTGCCTTCCTTCCTTTCCTCCCTCCCTCCCTTCCTTCCTTTCTCTGTTTCTTCTTTTTTTCTTTTTCACCTAATGATTTGCAAAGATATAACAAGGAAATAAAAATCTTAATAAATGTGGGAAAGATTAAATCAATATTTGGAAACTTTTTAATAAAAATATTTTTAAGATCCATTTGCAAGAATTATCAAAATTGTAAGGCTAAATCATTTTTCACAAGGAACGCTTGTATTATTAATGGAAAATCCCACACACTTGAATAAGATCACAGACACTAGAGGGCAGTCCTAGACACCCTTGCGGTTCTCCTAAAGGCAAACTAAGCACAGCAACTTAGCCTGGATTTTAAACACACTCTTATCAATACATCAATTGCTCCAGCCTTCACCGGCTTCTGCAATTGAAGGACTTCCCCACTTATTTGTAGGAGGTATAGGGTGTCTCATCTGAGTCCTGTAGCCTCCCCCAGGAGCTGAGTAAATCGGTATCTGGCTGCTTTAGAAGGCTATAACTCCCTGATTGTCCAGGAACCACATCTATTGCTGCTGTTATCTGGGGTCCATGAAGGTGCCTGCAGCCCTGTGTTCACAGAGGCCTATGCTTTCAAGTCCTGGGGTGTGCAGGGGTGGGAAGAATGCCCCACTTTCCATCTTGCCCTTTTTGCCAAGGACCAGTGTGGTGCTGCTCTGAACCCTAGCACTTTACGGTGACTTAGTTTTTTTGTAATAAAATTACAAGTTGGAGCATTCCTGCAGGTCCCCACTACCGCTTCCACCCTTTGCACTGGACTCAAACATGAGTCCCTTGGGGAATTGGAATTCTCAATTGCCAGACTCCTAATTTACAGCTTAGATGCTATGAGTTCTCTTCTCCTCTCAAGAGTTTCCTTTAGTCATTTTGATCAATAGTTACTAAATGATCCAGCCCACCAACCCATCACACATGTGTAGGTCTTTCAGTATTCTGGAGTCAACTGACCCTAACTGAAACATGTAAATCACTCAAGATCCTGATTACAAATTCAGCCCTCCCCACCCCCAAGGGCTGTGACTCTAAGGAAGATTTATCCTCAAATGTCAATGCTTTGGAAGAACATAGCTTTCCAGTTACCTTCCCTTTGGAGGAAGAATTCTTTTACTTTTATTTTTGTTTAAAGCAGAGCTGCTTTTCAAGGCTTGTTCTAAAAAAGAGATCAAATTGGAGTCTGGTTTTGACTAGTGGGAATTTTCCTTCAGCTAAACCAACTGTTGGCTGTGCTTGAACTCCCGCCAATACAGGGGCCAGTGCTACAGCACTTTTAAGTTAAAAGTGGCTAATAAAATCATGAAGGGAAACCATAAAAGAGAATTACAAACAAAATCATCAAAAAGAAAAAAAAAAGGTTTTACTATGGTGAAATTCACCCCTCAGGGACCGAATAGAAAATTTGCAGACATAAGCTGATGTCAGCAGAGACACCTGACACATTTAAAAGTCTTTTCCCCTCAGTAAGTTTAACCATCCAGTTTCTACTAATCAGTTGTTTCTAATATTGCAGGAAAGCTGAGTTCAGTTGCGCAAAAGAAAAATCTGAGACAACCTCAATTATCCATTTTATAAGTAGAGACTGAAAAGCTACCCTCCATTTCTGGTGCATTCATTTTTAAAGCTGATGGAGCCTCCGAGCATACACTGCATTCACACTGGCTTATTCTGTAAATAGTTTAGTTAAAATATTTGAAGTGTGGTTATATTAATGAAATAATTATGTTGATACTTTCACACTTCTTGATTTTAAGGCATGGTCACGTCATATAAATAAATAGATTGAAACACAATCAGAAATAATAATTGGTCATTAAGTTATACATATTTTTGATTAAAAAGTATGCACTAACTGGTTAAATGGTCTGGCATTTCTATTTTTAAGCACTTCGTACATGGCTACAACTCAGACATCATTTTTTTTCCCCTGTGGTACTCTTTACTTGTTTATTTTTGGAAAGTTTGGGCCAAATCTGTTCCATCTTTGACCTTTGGGTTCTTTCCTTTTCTTTTTAGGGAAAGAACTATGTATACCTTTCCCAGCATGAAGCATACACACATGCTCACGTAGATGATAAACAAGTCCCAGACTTGCTTTTCTGACAAATAAATCAGTGCTGGTAGATCTTTAAAACGTCAAACTTCTCATTCAGCATGAGACCTGTCACTGTCCATGTGTTTCTTTGACGATTCCCCAGATCTTACCAATTGGCATGGTTCCCATACGTCAGAATGATGAAATGTACAAGACACCTATTCAGACTTATCCCTTCTCTGCAATTATTGCAATTGAGTATTTTTTTTTTTTGTCCTGGCTTCTTGGAAGGTTTACCACTCTCCCAGGCTTTTGGCCTCCCAGGGAGGTCAAAGAGCTTGGAGTTAGTTTGCGTTCCCTCCAAAATACCAAGGTGCAACCAAACCCTTTTCCACGACCTCTCGGAAAAGTACACAGCAGCTTTATGCCATCTCTCAAGGACTAGTCATAGGCATGCCCAGAGGGCCGCCCAGAATAGCTTACTGCCTTTGGAAAGGTGGCTTTAAAACCTGATTCCTTATAGACCTCGTAGCATGAGGAACTGGTTTTGGCATTTGATAGGGTTAAAATAGTACCACTTACTTGCCCTGTAAACATGCATATTATCATACCTCCCCAAACTTTAATGTCCTCATCTGTAAAGCAGAAAGTGACCATATTAAGAATATAGACTTGTGTAAGTCAACAGCAAGTGTATTTTAGAACACAGGAACAATTATGTGTTCCTGTGTCAGTAAACAGATTATTATGTGTCAGTAAACAGATTTTTTTTCCTTATCTACTCTATTTTTGTTGTTATTGTTGTTGTTGTTGTTTTGAGACAGAGTCTCACTCTGTCACCCAGGCTGAAGTGCACCGGCACGATCTTGCCTCACTGCAACCCCCACCTCCTGGACTCATGCAATTCTCCTGCCTCAGCCTCCTGAGGAGCTGGGATTACAGGCATGTGCCACCACACCTGGCTAATTTTTGTATTGTTAGTAGAGACGGGATTTCACTATGTTGGCCAGGCTGGTCTCAAACTCCTGGCCTCAAGTTGATCCACCTGCCTCTGCCTCCCAAAGTGCTGGATTACGGGTGTGAAACACCACACCCAGCCTCTCACTCTATTTTTGAACAAAAAGGCCAAAAAGGTTAAGAAATATGCCAAGGAAGTAAGCAAGTGGGTACAACAGGGGATACCCTGGTGATGCGCTTCCCTGTGCAAATCAAAGCATTGTGTAATATATAGCTAGTTCCACCTAGTAAGTCAGCACACAGGTCAGGTGCATGTCTAGGATCATTCTATCACCTTCTACCTATTTAGATGTTTCTCATCCACCTCAGGCCAGCTTGCAATAGGACAGATTTCCAAATTTCAGCATGCCAGTGTCAGGAAATGATTGAGTTGAGGTTATTTTTCTAACCTCAGTGTACAACACAGTCGTCAACATTCCTATCTGTATGCTGCCCATGAATTCCTCATTGAAATTTACTGAAGGGAACACCACTTTGATGAACAACAGTAACTTGATCAGAGTAGCAGACTCTGTATTCAAAGCGAATGAACTTTTAAAATGAGAAGCAAGTCTTCTACCATCTACTCTTCAGTCTTTATCTGGGAAAGGAGTATTCAGTTAGGAAATTATCCAGACGTGACAATTTGCCAGGGAAATTTTTGATAGCTTATTTATTTGCATTATTTTTACAGGGGCAAGACAAGTTAAAGATATAACATTTAAATCAGTCTACTGAGTGGGTTCTGATGTAAGGGAGACAAAAAGTTCAGCTTTTCAGTAAGTTCAGCGATTTTTCTCTGGATAAACCCTCAAATCAATGGACAGACTGACCACTCCCTAAACTGTAATCTATATTGCTAATCTCAGGCTAGTAACTCAAATCAATGAGCCCAGCATCTAACTTACCTTCTACTTCCCCAACCTGTTGTTCTAACCCCACTGCTACCATTCATTATTCTTCTTTTCTAGGTAAATACCTTGAGACACCTTGAATTTTTTTTGAGATGGAGTCTCGCTCTGTTGCCCAGACTGCAACCCAGTGGTGCTATCTCAGCTCACTGCAACCTCCGCCTCCCGGGATCAAGCGATTCTCCTGCCTCAGCCTGCTGAGTAGCTGGGATTACAGGCACACCCAACCACATCCAGCTAATTTTTTTTTTATTGTGTGTATATATATATATTTTTCTTAGTACAGATGGGGTTTCACCATGTTGATCAGGCTGGTCTCAAACTCCTGACCTCATGATACTCCTGCCTCTGACTCCCAAAGTGCTGGGATTACAGGCATGAGCCACCATGCCTAGCCTGTTCTTTTCTTTAGCATTTGTGCCCCCGTCCCCCGACCTCCCTTCTGTTAACCAGCTTGAGGTCCTAGCCTCCCAGTGCATCTGGGCAACACCTACTTTGCTTTCCCTTCCTTCCAACAACTACCCCCCACTCCCCACCCCTAAACTTTTGGAACCCCAGGAGGTATGTCTTGTCTCTGCTCTAGAACCGGCTCCCTTTGCCTCAGTAAATGTTCTTGTTATTAAGATCCTCTTCCTGCAGACCCATCCAACCCTATTTCCCACCACTCCCCAACCCACCCCTTTTATTCCAGTCCCATGTACAACCATTTAATCTCTGTCTTTTCTAAGTATTAATACCTTCCCTCAACTTCTCCCCCCACAATGCCCAAATGAGAGCCCCCTATTCAAAATCCTGCCTAAATCTACATCTTTCACCTACATGAGGAGACTTTTACAATGCTTCAGAAACAACTTAGCTCTTCTGTCTCTAAACGTCATCTCTATTTAATCTCGCCCCCTTCCAGCTTCATGCTGACCTGTTTTGTTTAATGTTAATGAAAGACCATATGTTACGTAAGGGCATCTATACTCCTTTTCTCTTCTCCGTCCTCCCCCCTACTCAAGTCTCACTTCCTCTCCGACACAGGAGACATGGGAAGAGATTGACAACACCCATCCATCAGAACCGAAGTCTGAACTCCTGTAGACTGTGAACTACACCTTCTACCCCCACATAAAGTAGACTGTAAATTCCAACATTCTTAACTTCGCCAAACTTGGTCACAATTACACAGGATGGAGATTTACTACTAAGTCATTTAATATGCCCAAGATGCCTTTAAGAAAGAGATGAATAACATCTCAAGGGCTGGGCATGTTGGCTCACCCTGAAATCCCAGCACTGTGGGAGGCTTAGGTGGGCAGATCACTTGAGTTCAGGAGTTCAAGACCAACTTGAACAACATGGTGAGAACCCCATCTCCAAGAAGAAGAAGGAGGAGGAGGAGGAGGAGGAGGAGGAGGAAGAAAGAAAGAAAGAAAGAAAAGAAAGAAAGAAAGAAAGAAAGAAAGAAAGAAAGAAAGAAAGAAAGAAAAAGAAAAGAAAAGAGAAACAAAGAAAAGAAAATAAATTTTAAAAGTCAACTCGAGGTGGTAGGATGGCTTGAGGCCAGGAGATCGAGACCAGCCTAGGCCACATGAGGAGACTCGATGTCAACAAAAAAAATTAGAAAATTAACCAGGTGTGATGAGTCACCTGCAATACCAGCTAATCAGGAGGCTGAGGCAGGAGGATCGCTTGAGCCCAGGAGTTTGAGGTTTCAGTGAGCTATGATAGCACCATTGCACTCCAGCCTGGGCGAGAGAGAGACCCTATCTCTAAAAAGAAAAAAATAAATAAACAAAACAAAGTAAACCAACCAAAGAAAAACAAACCCCACATGCACACACACCCACCCAACAACAAAAACAAAAACAAAAAACCCTCGAGGCTTTCTTGTTTATGAGTTAGCTCTGCCAGGAGGTGGGTGGACTTGGGGGAGGACAGGGTTCTTGCATTTCAACTTTAACTCTCAGTCACAGACGTGCAAAGCTATGAACGCTGAGGTCAGGCTGCAGAGGTGATGCAGAGATAATTGCTTTGTCCCTCCTGGTGGTGGGGTTGGTTTTCACATTCTCCATCCAAGCTGCGCATTTGAGAGAAACTGGAGCAAGCTCTCCCTCCACGTGGGGCGTTACTTTTAAAGCAATAAATAGCTTGAGGTAACAGATGCGAAACTGATTGTCCTTAAGATGGGACTGCAATAGAAATCCGGGCAGCCCGAACAGGCATCCAGCGCTCCAGCCACCAGCGCAGCCGCCGGGGAGTCCCCAGCTCTAGACCAGCCGCGAGGAGGCGCCACGAGAGCACTGGTCCCCGCCCGCGGCCGGAGGAGGGCTAGAGCGCCTGGGCCAGCCCACGAGCCGGGCGGGCGGGTGGGCGCAAGCAGACGCCGGGCACTGTCACCGCGGGTGCGCCGGGCGCACCGACCTGGGACGCGGGCAGCTGGGGACCGCCAGATTCCACCCGCGCCGCTAGCCCCGACGGGGTCCTCGGCTCGCGCTCCCGGGTAGCAGCCACCGGGGCGGAGGGAGATGTCGCCCGGGGCCAGCCGCGGTCCCTGGGGAAGCCGGACGCCGCTGATCGCGCCTCTCTGCTGCGCTGCGGCCGCGCTGGGGATGATGATGTGGTCTCCTGCCTCGCAGGCGTTCAACCTGGACGTGGAAAAGCTCACGGTGTACAGCGGCCCCGAGGGCAGCTACTTCGGTTACGCTGTGGACTTCCACATACCCGACGCCCGCACGTAAGTCTCCCGACCCGGAGAGGTGCGCGCTGGGGCGAACGCTCTCCGGGGTCCGGTCCCAGCAGCTCTGCCGCGCAGTCCCCGCAGCCTGGGATCCCCGTCCTGCCGCCCGCCCGGGGTCTCGTCTCTCTCCCCGCCACCAGCCCCTTCTCTCCCCTGCCCTGCTAGATGTGCCTTGTGAACTTTGAGCTAGAGATATGCCACTTGCATAGAACACGCAAGTCCTGGGTGTTCCAGGTACCAAGACGCACGCATCCCACAAAGGAGAGAACGGGACCCAGAAGACCAAAGCCAATTAAAACCACGGCCACAGCGCGGTCTGTTTATGCAGAGCCTGTAACCATTGCGTCTGGGCGCAAGAGCTGTCGGCTACCAGCAGCTGGGCTCTGTCTTTGGCTTCCTCCCACCCCACCCCCTTCTCTCATCTCACTGTACCCACAGAGCTCCACCTAGAGAAGCAGGACCGTTTGCACTCTTGCAAACCAAGTTGAGGACCCCCATAGGTTTCCAAGAGGAAATCAAGTTTGACAGTGGGTCCTCATCATAAATACGTTCCTGTCCTCCACACCTGCCCCAGTGTCCCCGCGCAGGAGGCTACAGAGACTGTATTGCATGCGCACGCTTTTGTGGCGCCTAAAGAGTGACTTTCTCCAACTCTTTTGCAGAGCGAGTGTCTTGGTGGGGGCGCCCAAAGCCAACACCAGCCAGCCCGACATCGTGGAAGGGGGGGCCGTCTATTACTGTCCTTGGCCCGCGGAGGGGTCTGCGCAGTGCAGGCAGATACCGTTTGACACCACCAGTAAGTGACATTTGTCCTTCTAAGCTGCGGGCCTGGGTTTGGGAGAACCAGGGTCATCCCAGAGAAGAGTTCCCGCTGTCTTGGTGCCATGCTCATTTAGCTTGTCTGATGTGTCCGTGTTGTGGCTGTGTGGGTCTCTAGAGAAATCAGTTTTTTCAACTCTGAGTTAGATGAAGGAAGATGTTTCGTGAACCCTAGAGAAAGGACACTATTTTGACCCTGAGTGTTTGGATGCATCCTGGCAACTCCTGTTTCTTTACCGTTCTGGAATGAGCATTTGCAGGGTGAGTGGATGTTTTGGAGAAATACAAAAGCTACGTCCTAACTTTGACTGTGGAGAGAATTTGGTTGCTTTTCAAGGACAGATGTGGAAAAAGAGAGCTCTTTAGCGTTTCCAGTGTCCAAGCTCCGGAGGCAGGACTTAGCTGCCCCAGACCCAGACATCTCTCCGTGTTGCTGTTTAATTCTTTACAGAAAGAAAGAATTTTCTTTCAAAATATTAGACATTGGATGCAAAGTAGTGCAGGCAGAGTGTGGATGGATTACATTCATTTCCAAAATCCCCAGACAGATGTTTCTTATTTAATTAAAGGGAAAATACATTTTAAACAATTCAGTCTGGTTGTTTTCTCTGGTGTTTTCTCTTTAGAGCCTGAGAAAATAATTTAAATGCAATGCTTTCAAAAACATTAACACCGAATGCTTTAATTTTTACCACCAAAACTTTATGAATTCAAAAGGTATATATTATCAGAAAGCAAATATCTCTTTCCAGAAAAACGCGAATATGTCAGCTTGAATAATGGTCCTTGATAAATAATCATTTAAAATACCTTTTGCATCACACAACTATTTTATGACATCATACTTGATCTCTTTGATTTTTAATTGTTTGATTAGTGTGTATATAGAATTTATGCAGAATATTTTCACAGAATTTCGATGAAATTGGCTGGCTGATGTTTACCTGTTACTATAACTAATTTGTATCTTTTTTGTTAAAGGAGAAAACAATTTCAGTCCCATAAATATGAAAATATTTCAAAGCAAAACATACTATGTAAGCATTACCTTGAATTGTGACCAAATTAGGAAAGTATTTTATAAAAGCATTGGAAAATTATATTTTTATCATGCCTGTCTCTGTATGGTCACAATAGCTTATCATTTTATTAAATAATTCTGTTATTTTATACCAGTTTTTATAAGCTTTTACTTTTAAATTTGAGTATTAGCAACCAGGAAGATTAAACCTTTTGATGTTAATTTGTGACAGAAATCTTTTAATTAGTTATTTTATCAAGACTTGAGATGCTTTTTAGCTACTGCTCTCTAGTTTAAGAATAAGCTTTCTAAATCAGAAGAATTAAACATTTAAACATAAAATTAATGCCATTTTAATAATTCATACCCAAATCATTTGTATTTTTAAAAGTATTTTAAGCCCAGGCCAAATAAAGACATCATTGACATTATTTGAATTTACATTAAGGAAAGTATTTATATTTTGAGACATGGTTGATGTGTTTTCCCCAAGAAGCAATTTATGGTCGCAGAAAAAAATTTAATAATCTTCTTGTATAGTCTCATAACATATCAAATCAGGATCTGATTAGTATATTTTTCTTTTAATAAAGAAAGAATCAGTGTCTGCCCAGATAAGTGACACCTGACTTACTTTGTAAGTATTCATCCCAATAGCTGTCATAGGCCAATAGATTAAAAACCAGAGAATCCAGATGTCAACTATGAATTTTTTTAAAAATTGACCACTCCTAACTGAAAATTTTCAATATTAAATTACAAGAGGTAGGCCAGGCAAGGTGGCTCACGCCTGTAATTACAGCAATTTGGGAGGCCGAGGCAGGTGGATCACTTGAGGTCAGGCGTTCAAGACTAGCCTGACCAACGTGGTGAAACCCCATCTCTACTAAAAATACAAAATCAGCCGGGTGTAGGGGTGGTTGCCTGTAATCCCAGCTACTTGGGAAGCTGAGGCAGGAGAATCACTTGAACCCAGGAGGGAGAGGTTGCAGTTAGTCAAGATAGTGCCGTTGCACTCCAGCCTGGGCAACAAGAGTGAAACTCCATCTCAAAAAAAAAAAAAAAAAATAGGTAATATTTTCCAAGTTCATTCTAAAGCAATTGCTTGAAGCCTTGAATCACTTTCCCATAGAGAACTAATGCTGAAAGATGTGCTTTGGTTTCCAGAATAGCCCACAGGAATGCACTTAACCCTAATTGTAGCTGAATTATATTTGCAGTAAATCAGTAGGGGACAAACTAGAACAATTTGGCAATTAAATAGAAAAATAATGTCCAGAAAAGATCAGTGTTACTTGGAGAAAGACAATGTCCTCTTTTGTGTAGGTTAGGAAAATGTCTGGATATCTCAAAGGGCTTTAGAGATTGATGCTGCTCATTCCACACTATGTTTTATTGTACTTCCAAATATATAGTGGTTTATTTGATAAATAGATGAATGCACTAATCCTACTATTATACTTATCAATGACAATCATAATAATTTCAGAATTCATAAATGGAACAAAGTGAGGGAAAGAAGGAGGGAGAAAAATAGATGTTCCTGAAATAATTGAACAGGAAATTTAAAAAGCAAGGCAGGAAAGGCTACACAAGTTTGTGAGAAATGAATGGTCCATGACAGAATGAACAACGCTGTGACCTGTGAAAGACAGGGAGGTTCCACTAGGAGAGGAGAAAGGAATTGTTGGGAAAAGAAAGTTCCCCACGTCAGCCATCAGGGGGTACTGTGGGCCCAGAAACCTTGATTGCCAGTGGGAATGGCCTGAAAACGGGTGTGGGGAAGGAAGCCACTACCAAAGCTCAGGTGTTTGCTACCAAGTGGTTGCTCACTCTCTACACTTCATCTGTGCCAATTGCTTTATCCTTATACCCTTAGACAGTGGAACTGGCAGTGGCAGCTACTTGACGCAAAGCTGTGCAAGTGAAGAAGGCACAGCAGAAGCCAGAGTAGCTATTTCCAATCTGAACATCAGCTTTGTGGACAAAGTGGAATGTTAAAGCCAAAGATGAAAGGTGGAAACAGACATCACTGGTTCTGGGTCCTGAAGTCGGCGTTGCCAGAGGCATCCCATTTATACATTGCTATTATGTACCAGACACTATACACACATTGTTTCTACTATATAAAACAAATCAAAACTACTATGTAAAACTCATTCTGTAAGTAAGGAAACTGACATCAAAGGTATACCCAAGACCGTAGAGTGGTAAGTGGTAGAGGCAGGACTGGAATAGAGGTCTGCCCAGTTCACAGCCTTCTTCTTCACCCTGCCTTCCTTCCAGAAATGGGGACAGGATTGACCCTGATAGACTGCAAGTTCAGGATTATGACTAAGCCCCCAAGGAGCTCTGGAAGGCTATATTCACCTTCCCTCCCTCTCCTCCATTCCCCTACTCCAACAGTGGCTTTACAATTCCATTTTAAATGATTCTCCAGAGAAGGGGTGAAAAGGATAAACAGTTTTGGCAGAAGCATTGTAGAAGCAGGGTTTGTCTTGGTGGGAATGGTGGGTCGCATTTGCGCCTGGTTTGCTCAGACTCCCACAGAATGCCCCTTCACGGTCTCTGATAAGCTGCCTCCTGAGTTACTCTCTGCCCAGTGCCAGTAATGTATTGTTCTCCCCCACAAAAAAGGAAGACAATTTCTCTGCTTAACTAAATAGTGGCCCCAAATTGGCATCTGCATAATGGAGTGTGATGTGTCAGGCATAAATACGTATATTGCAAATATTCATCTGTCAAGTCATTGGTGACTTTCCTGGTCTTTTACCCTACTTTTACTACAACATCTGAATTCAAGACATCCTAAGTAAATTTGACCTTTCAATGAAGTGGTTTCAACTTGTTCAGGTTCCTGGGGTGTCTACAATTGGGTGTTCTGCGCTGGTAACCAAGTAAATTCTCTCAGCTTAGACTTTGAGGGAGGCAGCCCTATAATTGAGTCCCAGAGTCCAGTTAAGATCCTGTTCCTCCATTTATTTAAGGTCAATGGTCATTTTCTAAAAACTGCCTTTCAGGTTTTTTTCATGAAATAATCATTATTTATTTTATTTTTACCTTATCATATAACTTGATTTTTTTTAACATTTCTCATGATAAATACAAAAACAGAGGAAGCTTGCACTAGTCCAGAATGTCTAATGAATGAATACCAGAAGCATATGCTGGTGGGGGAGGTGAAAAGAGTTGATAATTTTCCTGCTCTGTACAAAATCAAGGGGTTCCAAAAAAAAAAAAAGCACTTCTCTTGTCTCCCTTCTGTCTTTCCCTGTTTACTTCAATAGAAGAAAATTCCTCCTATCACCAAATTGATTTCTTTCACTTTTGTCTCAGGAACTCTTTAAACTATGTCCCATGACTTAAACAGCTTAAAATATCACATCTGCCTAATTCACGCCTCCCGCTTCTGTGTCTACTCCAAGGTTCCCTTTCTTCTTTTTCCTACATTTTCCAAACCAATGCATGGGTTAAAGAATGTTAGGTTGTAACCCTTCTGCTAAAAGGGAGAATGAATGAGACAATGAAACGGACTCTCACCTTTGGAATAATGAAGAGCAAATTGCAACATAGTTTCAAAGTATAGCACGCCAAGTATTTGATTGTTTGAAGGGCAAGTTGCAACATAGTTCCAAACTATAGCATACAAGTATTTGATTGTTTTAAATGCTCAAGTAAAATGTTTGAGGAAAAAGGTGATGCGTGCTAATTAATGATGATAATCATCAAAGTACTAATAATGATAGAGAAGCAATACAGCTGGGAACCAGTCACAATGAGGAGCCCACATAAAAAGCAGACAGGAAGAGGTAGGAGGTGCCATTGAGATTTGGAAATCATCTGAGAAAAACTAGCAGAATTTACCTGGTTTCAACTTAGTATCCCTGTGTTAAAAAAAGAAAAGAAAACTTAAAATGGAAGACAATTTGGTTAGGATATTTCAAAGCTCTGGAATGACAAGGTTTTTGTTGGAATTGCGGGAGACCGGAAGCCTTTGTTTTGGGGGGTCTGTTTCATTTTGTGTTGAGTGATCCCACAATGAGAAGCAGCTTAAAGCATCTGGTTCTGCAACTGACATAGGGTTGTTTTTTGATAGTGCTGGGTGTGCTCTTTTACGCATGTGAGGGTTGGGAAACATATTGGTTGCATAAGTCTTGCCTTTCTAGCTTCCCCAGAAAGAAATCAGTTTTTGTTCAGGAACAAAGAAAAGAAAAATGTAAGTTAAAGCTACCCAAGTAAATGACACAGGAAATAACATAAATAGGACAGGACTCAGGGCCAGGAGAAGTCTGTGCTCGAGTAAGTTCAATTGGAAGGTTACAAAGGTGGGGGAAGAGGGAAGCCCAAAGATAACCTGCTCTTTTCAAGACTTAACAATGAAAGTAAGTGTTGCTACTCAGAAAAAAAGAAGCAGTGTGTGCACACGCGCACACAGCACAATATTTGCAGAAATGTTCCTCTGCTAAGTGTTGATCCAACTGAGTCATCAAAGGTGGTTTATAAGCTGGATGTCTTACTTATGATTCTAGAAGCAATTCATGATGGCTACTATGCCTGGATATGTTGGCATGACAAAGGCAACCATTATCCCTACATTTCTCTCTGTTAGTTCAGACTTCATGCAACAGAACACAATGGAACCTTGGTATGAGACGGGAGGAGGCAGCAGTCCCTACAGCCCATAGCAACTGAGGAAGCAATTAGAAAAAGGAAGTCCTTGAAACTCCAACTAGAAATGGGAAACAGATCTGCTGTATGGCTAGTTGAGCAGTATGAGCATTAGGCGCCCGTTGTTAAATCTGCAAAATTCTTTCAAGAAACTGGAAGTCTGTGTGAGGGAACAGGCTTCCAGCTTCTTGGCAGGAATATTCTGTGTAGCCTCTGCAGCATGCTGGGAGAAATGGCTTGAAATTATCTTGAAATAGTCTTGAAATTATTCTGAAAGGAAAAATGCACTTTCACATTTAAGCTGACAGGTTGAGATGTGCACATTCAAACTTTACCTGTTAGTGTATAACAAGTCTTGTATCTGGGAATTGCATTGATGGAGAGAGTTACCAACTTTATGAAAAAGCTCAGCTCAGGGGTGCCCTGATGGATTCCATGCCAGTACATGAACACGGAATTTTTTTTTTTTTTTTTTAGATGGAGTCTGGTTCTGTCACCCAGGCTACAGTACAGTGGCACAGTCTTGGCTCACTGCAACCTCCACCTCCCAGGTTAAAACGATTCTCCTGCCTCAGCTTCCCAAGTAGCTGGGATTAAAGGTGCCTACCGCCATGTCCAGCTAATTGTGTGACTTTTTTGTTTTGTTTTGTTTTGTTTTTTAGTAGAGACAGGGTTTCACCATGTTGGCCAGGCTGGTCTTGAACTCCTGACCTCAAGTGATCCACCTGCCTTGGCCTCCCAACGTGCTGGGATTACAGGCATGAGCCTCCATGCCGGGCCATTGAACATTGATTTTTGAGGAAGATAGTTGAAAGACTAATTATTGGTTTTATTCAAAAAACACTCATTCATCCTTTAATCAGCAAGCATGTTCAAAGCATTTTAAAATAATTTTTATTTTTCAAAATTCGGCTTAAATACATGTTTACAAATAACATATTTATTGCATAAAGCAAGGTGTTCCTCCATAATGAAATCATATAATAGATTAAAGTAGTTTCAATTCTAGGTTACATGATAAGGAGATTTAAGATATGCCAACTAATTGTGACTAAGTGATTTATACTTAAAACCAAATACATTTAATACATCAGCTACGGACTGCTGTAGAATTAAGGTGGGCAGCTCTTAGATGAATGTCATTAGATGGTCTGGAAGGAGTGGAGCTCCACCTCAGCCCTGCTGAAAGGCCAGAGTTTAGGTCTGTGGTGTTTAGTGTATCCGCCCGCAGTTCTGCAAATTGAGAAACTTTCCTAGACTAATAAACACTGAAGAAAGTGATTCTTTACTCTCTTTCTTTCTTTCTTTCTTTCTTTCTTTCTTTCTTTCTTTCTTTCTTTGGTAAAATTAAGGTATAGATTATGAAAATAAGTGTTTATAGAAGTGATTTCCAGGCATTGGGAGTGGAAGAGATGAGTTGACTCCAAAGGTGTAATAGAAGGGAATTTTTTGGGTGGAGGGTTGATGGAACTTTCTGTATCTCAATTGTGGTGGTGGATACATGACTGCCTGTATTTGTCAAAACCCATGATGCTGTAGATCACCAAAAGTGGATTTTATAAATATATTTTAAAAATCTATATTAATACAATATGTAAATAAAATAAATGTATAAATAAATACAAACAAAAGGTGAAGAGAAAAATCCTTTACGGAGAATGCAAGAGAGTTACATATCTGATACGATGATTCAATGTGATTTTGTGGCTGTTGCTCTGAGCCCGTGGGCAATAGGCTTTTAGGCTATGGGAGGATTTGATAGAACAATACCTGGGAGTGTAAAGTCACATATCCCTGAGAAGCATAGGTCACTGCTCCTAAGTAAGGCTGAATGGTTAGTCAGATCATCATTTAGGAACTTCTTTAACATTCTTTAAATAAAGGATCATATGTTCCGAATGTGTTTGATAAGAAGAGTGCGAATGCAAACACATTGCATAAGAATATCTATGCAATGACTTGTATCATTCCTATATCCTGATGAAATTCAGGCACAAAACTTCCTCACTAGTAGTCACTGAAGAGAGCTCACTTTAAATACCTGATCATAGTTATCAAAATTAGTATAATGGCACTGCAGGGTATTTACTTAGAAACATTTGGTCAGTTTTCTTCTTTGACTCTGATATTTGACATATGAACACAGATTTGAATATGATATTGCAAAAAACCCTGTATCAGCCTGCCCTGATTTCCAGGACATACTGACACCAGACAGAAGGGCACACACCACTGCTACAGGAATAGGTTTATTCAAGGACCTGACCCGGCCCACACTATACGCAGCATCTCACCCCAGGTATAGCAGTGGAGGTAAATCTCCTGTGGCCATGTTATAGCTCTATTCCAACTGTCTCAGTTGTCAGAGACTGTGATTTCCCCAGATGTCTCCAGCCTATGCCTGCCCCCTCTTGCCTCACTGATGATGCAACTGATCTCTTTATCACAGTGCCACACAGTACAGCGCAGCTTGTCTCTCTAGAGTGCCGCAAACAACTCTTGCATACACACGTGTTGTCACACACCCTGCACCGTGTCCTCCTGCCTTCTTAGCCACCCAGGACATCTGATCTTCCAGAATGATTTCCTGATGCTTCTGGCTTCTCTCCTCCTACAGTTCCCACCAGGATACATTTTCGGAAATTAATTCTAAAGTAGCTACAAATCCTTTTTTAAAAAGAAAGAAAAGGGGTACAACCCTAAGTAAATAATGTTTTTGAATAACCTATATATGGATAGTTAATCAAATTAGGGCATAAAAGCACACAATTAAATATTATATAACCATTAAAAATGAAGTCTACAAAGAAGATTAATATGAGAATATGCTTTTGTTTCAATGGTAAATAAAAAACATAAAATTCAAAATGGTGTTTACAACTGCTTGAAGAGTATAAGAAGGAAATTGTAATGAGAAACTGTCTTTGGGAAATGTGATTAAGACTTTTTTTTCTCATACATTTTTTTTTTCTTGTTGTCAAACCATGAACAAGTATTTATTTATGATCAGGAAAAATAATGAAAAAATTAAACACAAAAAAATGTAGATGAAATGAGTCAGTTCACTAAAGTGCTGTAAAGATTAACAATAAAAGATCAGGCCGGGCGTAGTGGCTCACGCCTGTAATCCCAGCACTTTGGGAGGCCGAGGCGGGCGGATCACGAGGTCAGGATATCGAGACCATCCTGGCTAACACAGTGAAACCCCGTCTCTACTAAAAATACAAAAAATCAGCCAGGTGTTGTGGCGGGTGCCTGTAGTCCCAGCTACTCGGGAGGCTGAGCCAGGAGAATGGCGGGAACCCGGGAGGCGGAGCTTGCAGTGAGCGGAGATCATGCCACTGCACTCCAGCCTGGGCGACAGAGCGAGGCTACGTCTCAAAACAAAACAAAACAAAACAAAAAAAACAATAAAAGATCAGAATCAAAGCTCTGGATTGGAAGATGGCAATCTTAGTTGTTCCCTCTCTTGTCTTGGGAGCAGATGCTTGACTGGTTTAGAAAAGCATTCATTTATATAAGGTACCTAGGTTCTAAAATACTAAAGACCAAGGGTATTTTCAGTAACAATATGTGTAAAAATAAGAAGATGCAGTATAAGTCTCACCTGTTTTCATTCTAGATTATCTTTAAAGACAGAGATACAGACTTGCTCTGACACGGCAGTTTCAAGAGCTGTTTGTGTATAGAATAGTTTTGAGTGTGTCTGAGTAAGACGATCTTGCCAGAAGTTAATTCACAATCTATTTAGACTGCAATCAGTTCACAAAACTTGTTATAAGAGCCCATAGGAAAGAAATCAAGAGTGACCATAGGTCCAGATAATCCCATAGACCTTAAAATATGGAAGGCATTGGATAGAGTAAAGACATCCAGATAAACTCATGAAGTAGTATCAAAAATCATAGCATGAATTGGTGTTTAGTTCTTGCTCTGTTATGTACAATAATGAGATTTTTCTTTTCTTTAAAACATTATGTATGTGTCTAGAGCATGTCTTCCGGGGTGCACCATTCTACTCAGTCCCAAGTAAGGTTTGTAAATGTTCTGTAAAGGTGTGTCTGTTTACCAAGTAAAGAGTATGTCAACACACTTGCTTACAATCTCGGCCGAGCAGAGAAAAGTGAGACGTTTCAGGGAGAACTGACAGAATGAAAGCTGGAGCAGAGTTTCTGAAAATCTCTTGCACATTATTCTTTTGCGCAAAAATGAACAAAAAAAGTTTTATGTCAAATGAGTTTGCAAATGACTGCATTTGCTCCCTTTCTATGACACTTACAATGCATATTCTCTTAGAAAATGCACTAAGAATTCACAAACGAAAGCAACCTATTGGATTCATAGGATGGGACCTTTGTGACATTCATTAGTTCTCCTCACATTTATGAGGCCCAAATGACTGTAGAAACAAATGACCCTGTATCTTTGGTTTAAAGCATCTAAGGTTTATATCTTGCTCATACTGTATGTTCAGTGTGATTTGATAGGGAGGCTTGGCCAGTTCAAGCCACACAGGGACCCAGCTTCATGGAGATTCCTTATTGGCACGGGTGTCTGAGATCCCCCTAATTGGAAAAGTGTGTGTCCAATTGCACACCGTCTGTTACAGCTTCCACCTGGAATTGATATTTATTATTTGACATATTTTGTAGGCCAAACCATGCCTAGGAGGTTTGTTGGGCCAGTCTGTTTAACTATGGAAAACTTTACTTATCTGCACCTATCAAAATTATATCTACCATCTTTAAAAGAGCCTGAGAAAGGAAATGAACACAAACAGATTGTCTTTGGGAAACGTGATTAAAACTGTTTTTTTTTTTTTTTTTTAAATTTTATTTCACAGGACATGTTTTTAGGACACTCAGATAGTTCGAATACACAGTTATTCAGGAAAGACAGTCTCAACCCCTTCACCTATTAACAGACACATGGCAAGGAGAGGATGTTTTTGTGAACAGATTCAAAGATATGAGTGAGACTTTTATACCAACACTCAGTCCCCAACCTGTTCCACCTGGTCTCCACTGGATATTTTTTTTCTCTTTTCTTTTTGTTTCTCTGCTCCTGTGATACATTATCCATTCTTTACCACCAAGATTACCTGGGAAGACTGGATGACCTTCTTCCTTTCACTGTGGTTCCTCAGGTGACACATTATTAAATCATAACACACTTTAACACACTTTCACTTATTAAATGTCATCTAAGGGGGAAAAAGAGAGTTGAAAATCAAGCTTAGTGTTAGCAAATGGTAAAATTAAGTTTCAGGGGCTACTGTTTGCAACACTGCACAGGCAGATGCTGTTCTTGACGTGGGAGTATGTCCACGAACAAAGCCTAAGGTCTTGCCCCTTTGGACAGGGTTCATAGTAAAAGCCAGTGACAAGTGGAGGAAAAGAAAGCAAAGGTCAAGAGGACAGAGAATGGTGTGTGTGTGTGTGCGCGCACACGCACATTTATTTTAGCTTGGGCAGGCCATTCGCTTTCCATTGCTACTATAACAAATGACCACATGGTTAGTCGCTTTAAACAACACAAATTGATTATCTTTTTTCTTTCTTTCTTTCTTTCTTTCTTTCTTTCTTTCTTTCTTTCTTTTTAAGAAGGAATCTTACTCTGTCACCCAGGCCAGAGCGCAGTGGCATGATCTAGGCTCACTGCAACCTCCATCTCCCAGGTTCAAGTAATTCTCCTGCCTCAGCCTCCCAAGTAGCTGGGATTATAGGCACCCACCACCAAGCATGGATAATTTTTGTATTTTCAGTAGAGACGAGATTTCACCATGTTGGCCAGGCTGCTCTTGAACTCCTGACCTCAGGTGATTCACCCACCTTGGCCTCCCAAAGTGCTAGGATTACAGGTGTGAGCCATTGCACCTAGCCTTGATTATCTTATAGTTCTGGAAGTCAAAGCCTAAAATGGGTCTCCCTGGGCTAGCATCAAGGTGTTGGCAGAGCTGCATTCCTTCTGGAAGCTCTTGGGAGAACCTATTTATTTCCTTGCCTTTTCCAGCTCCTACAGGTGACCCACATTCCTTGGCTCAGGGCTCCTTTCCATTTTCAAAAGTAGCAACATCTTCTTCCACTGCCGTATCTCTGGATCTCCTTTTTTGGCCCCTTCTTCTACCTGATAGTATCCGTATCATTACATCAGATCCACATGTATGATCCAAGATAATCTACCATTTTGAGGTCAGCTGATTAGCAACCTTAATTTCATTTGCAATCTCAGTCCCTCTTTGCCATGTAGCCTAATATTGTCAGTTTTGGGGATTCAGATGTAGCCCTCTTGGGCGGTATTATTTTGTGTACCACAGGTGGTCACAAGAACTTTCACTGAGGAGGTGATATCTGCGCAAGGGCCTAACTTGAGTGAGGAAGGGAGCCAAGTGGCATCCAAGGGAGACATGTTCTAGGTTGTAGGAGTGTCAGTGTTGGAGTGTGGAGATGTGGATGTGCTTGGGAAATGGAGAAAGATTGCTGAACTAGAGAAAAGCAAGTCAGGGCAAGTGTGATAGAAAATTAGACCAGAAGGCCAGGTATAAGCAAGATGGTATAGTATCTTCATGGCCAAGGTCAGGATTTGGGATTTCATTCTAAGAGTGGTGGGCAGCCAATGGTGGGTTTTGAGTAAGGAAGTAACATAATTTGAATTATGGTTTTTTAAAGATCAGTTTTGGTTAGCCATGGTGGCTCACATTTGTAATCCCAGCACTTTGGGAGACAAAGGCAGGAGGATCACTTGACACCAAGACTTTGAGACCAGTCTGGGCAGTGTAGCAAGATCATATCTCTACAAAAAATGTTACAAAATTAGCAGGGGCAGTAGTGGGCACCTGTAGTCCAACTACTAGGGAGGCTGATGTGGGAGGACCACTTGAGCCCTGGAGTTAGAGGCTGCAGTGAGCTATAATTGTGTTACTGAACTCCAGCCTGACAGAGTGAGTGACAGGAGGGAAAAAGAAGGATCAGCTTAGCTTTGTTGAAAAATAGACTACAGACAAGGAAGAGCAGAAGCAAGCAAGCAAGGAGACTAGGTAGAAGACCGTTCCCTTTCCAGTGAAAGGTAAGTATGGCTGAGATTGAGTGGTAGCAGTGAGAGCTGAGGAATGGTTGGTTTGGGGATTTATTTGGAAATGCAGTTAGTAGCTTATCATTATGCATCAGATGAAGAGTGCAAAATAAAGAGGAAATTTTGGCCTAAGTAACTGAACAAATAGGACTTAGAGAACAGTGGGTAAAGAGCATGTCTTAGATGAAATACCCAGGGTTGAGTCCAGATATGTGAAATTTAAGATGCTTATTAGACCTCCCAGCAGATGTCAAATGGGCACTTGGATAAATAAACCCAGAGCTCAGGCAAGATGTCTGAATACAAAGGTAATATTTAAGGCCATGACTTAGGGAGTGAGTGTGGATGAAGAGAAGAGGAGGGAGGCAAAGAGAGGCCAAGAGACAAGAGCAGCAAAGAGATGAGAACGAGCTTGAGATTGAGCCCTGGGGCACCACGACATCTACAGAAATACTGGGGATTTGAGGAGGATGTGTATAAAACACAAGGAAGGAGCCACCAGTTAGGTAAAAGAAAGCCATGAAGCCAGTAAAGAAAGTCTTGTGAGGTGACGTGAAATGAGGGTGGAAACTTGGAACATATGATTTGACAATTGAAGGTTACTGATGACTGAAAAATCCAGTTGCAGTGGAGTGTGTCAAGAGAGAATGGGAGATGGCCAATGGAACAGAGTAAGTGTGTGTAGCCATTTTTAAAGTTTGGCTATAAATAGGACCAGAGAAATTTAATCATTAAGAAGGTATTATAGCTTGATCGTAGTCTAATAGGTTCAGATGACTGTGAGAGAGAGAGAAAGCATAGTTAGGAACAAATTTCTGAGTGGAGGGGAATAGAGGGGATTCTTATACAAATGGAAGGATTGGCCTTAGAGCAGCAAAAATGCAGTTCATCTGCAGTGGAAGGAGGGCAGGCAGAGCCACGAAAGAACCGAGAATGGGCTGCTGGATTGGATGGCAGGAGGAAGAAAATGATCTTTTTTCATTGCTTACATTTTCTCATTGAAATGAGAAGCAAGGTCACCATCTGACATTGAGGAGGTCAAAGAGAAGGTTGGGAGAAAAAGGAAATTCAAAGAGTAGTGACAGAATGGCAGAGTAAGTGGAGTCATGAAATAATAGGGATTACCAGGCAGTAAGTTGGATAAGTAACATTTTGCCTCTGCTCAGCCTATAGCACGGCTGTTTGGGGTAGGATTTAAGAAGATCTCCCACAGAATAATCTCCTCTTGAGTGTTAATCTTCTCTAAGGATAAATCACAGAAACAGAAGGTTTGAATTCTGCAGTGCCTATTTTGTGTAACATTGGGAATGATGACTTAAAAAAAACAAACAAACAGCAGCAACAACAACAAAACATAATACGAACTGTTCTGTTAGGTGAATGGTTGGAACCCTTTACTATATCTTTTGGCAGCAGACATGAGATTCTCAGAAATATAAGACCATGTAACAGGAGGTAGTGTAAATACATTTTCAAGTGTTATTGGGAGGAAAATTTATACAGCCTTCATCGTGAAACCCAATCATATCCTGTATTTAAAAGTACTCCTTTGAGGTCATCTTGAAGAAATTTATGTCAGTGAGTCGCCTTCCTGAGATGCCCATGCTGAGAGGTTTTCATTACTTCTTGAAGCAAGTAAATGATTGGGTACTAAATAGAAGCATGCTGCGTTCCTGGCCATCAGGAGTTGACACTGAAGCCATACTGAGAGTACTCATTTCCCCGGCTGCACATGACTACAATATGTGATCCTAGGTAATTATTCCAAGTGTGAAAAAAACATAGAGGTGAAAAAAAGTATGAAAGATTCAAGTATGAAGAAAGTTGAAAGTAAACCACTGTGGTTGAGAGTAGCAAAGATGATATTGGCACGGGAAGAGTTTCTTTGAGAAAGGTTGAGATTTTAGAAACAACTCTGGAAAGAAACAACTCTGGACAACATAGCAAGATCCTATCTCTACAAAAAAAATTAGCAAGTGCAGTAGCGTGCACCTAAGAAACAGGTGCACTTGAGAAACGACTCTGGCTTCAGGATAGAGAATGGGTTTGAAGGTGGCAATGCGGGGGGAAGGGAGACTGGTCAGGAAGCTGTTGCAGCAGTGGAGGCTAAAGAAAATGATGACCATAACTAGGAAAGTGGTGACAAGGATGGAAAGAGGTGGATGGATTTGGGAGATAACAAAAGGAAGCATCAACAAGAATTGATGACTCATTGAAATTTGGGAGTGCAAGGTCGGGGATCGTCAAGGATGCATTCCAAGATTCTGGCTTCGTTAATGGTGTTACCATTTATATTAGGTAAAAATAATGAACAAGACAGACATCCTCTGATCTCACAATATTCAACTTTGATGGGATACTAGTGCCTGGCTCTTCTAATCTGGGCCTAAGTGCTGTAACAGCAGAAAGTGAAGACGGCTTCAGATGTGCAAAATAATGACTCCTATGCTTGAATGAATGGGGGGCTTTTGTGTGTTGAGGGAGGATTTTCAGAGAGTACAACATGAAAAGTTGGAGCTGAAGAGTGGCGTGTGTGTTTGGGTATGCCTATGCGTGCATGTCTGTCTCTGGGATGGACAGATGAGAGAAAAAACCTGTTCCAGCCTGTGTGGATGTAGTGAAGTGGGTTGTAGAAGATGAGGTCAAAGTTGTCTCGATCAATAGAATCCACTGTAACCAGCTCTGTGTTTCACACTGTTGTTTCATACTTGGGAGTTTTGCTTTTGTTTTTAGTCTGATCTGGCACAGATAACTTATCATTTCCCTTGGAAGAGATAATTCTTTCATTTCTCAACTCCCAATTTCCCTTGCATTGTATCCAAAATATTGCTTGCATCGTATAATCCATAGGTATTTCCTGACCAAATCATACATACTACTTAGTCGATTTATATATGAAAAACATTCTGAATGAGAGTATGTGATGTGGAAAAGCCATTCGTATTTACTACCAAGCGAATGTCTGAAGAACACTGGCTAGGCACTATGGGTTATTCAAGACAGGAAGTTAGAAATGTGATCTCTGTTCTTAAGGAAGACAGTCTAGACATGAAAATAATTACAGCACAAAATTTATGTTCTCATCCGGATCAGAAAAACTATACAATAGGCAGACTGTAATACAGTCTGTACTGTTGCTATTACAAACCCATATTTATGAAAATGGTTATTAAAACTCTAAAAGCATGCATTTAACTCACTTAGCTTTATTATAGTATTTGATTATATATGAAACTGAATATTTAAATAGTGATATGAACAAATAATTTAAAAGGGAAGTTTCATGATTTCCAGGAAAGAGTAGTTTATTTCACTATGAACTAAAGGAATAGTCTAGAAGCTTCTTAAATTCTGAATGAGTTTACCAAACTGAACAGTGACTAGGTCCAGGGAGTTGGATTCTAATGGCCTTTTAGTTGCTACTTTATACAATTACGTATACAAGTTTTGTTACTTTGCACTATTTGAAAATTTTGAAACAATAATCTCAAAGAATTTCAATTTGAAAAGATAAGAATTTTGAGCCCTACATTTTAAAACAGTCTTTTAAGGAGTGATTTGAACAAGTTGGCAAACAAGGAAAAAAGGAATTTCACAAAATAAATGTCTGAAAGAAGGCCGTGGAATGAGACTCAACATGGAACGGAAAGAAAGTTAAACCAAATGGAAAGGAAGCCCAATCAATACCCAGAGCTCAGACAGGGTCCAGGCCTTCCAGGTGGGCGAGGCGCAGTGAACTCCAGCCTATAATCAGCACTTTGGGAGGCCGAGGCGGGTGGATCACCTGAGGTCAGGAGTTCGAGACTAGCCTGGCCAACATGGTGAAACCCCATCTCTACCAAAAACACAAAAAATAGCTGGGCATGGTGGCAGGCACCTGTAATCCCAGCTACTTGGGAGGCTAAGGCAGGAGAATAGCTTGAACCTGGGAGGTGGAGGTTGCAGTGAGCCAAGATAGTGCCATTTGCATGCCAGCCTGGGTGATAAGAGTAAAACTCCGTCTCAAAAAAAAAAAAAAAAAATTTCAAGTGCTAAAGGCAGTGTATTTATATTTGATCTTTGAAGTAAAGACAAGAAAATTATTTAATGTGAGTGTAAGCATGCACATATTTTTATATAGTATGCATACATGATATAAATAATGAAATAATCATTTAATAAAAATAACACATCTCTCAAACATCATAAGGAAAAGTGAATTAGTGTGATATTGTTTAAAGGGTTTTCAGAGTGGTTTTGGAGTATTTGGAGCCATGCATTTGGAAGTTCAATTTTCTGTGATATAAAAATCAATTCAGGTCCTTTTCTTGGATTTGTTTCTCATAGACAAGGAGTTCTTTGGCCACAGCTGTTTTATTTTGAATTTTACATATGACTATTCCCTGTTCTCAGATGCTTAGTTCCAATTAGAAATTTTACAGCATAAATCTGACTATGATAAAAATTATAAACAAATGGTTAAGGATTTATTTTACCCTTTCCCTGATTAAAAATGTCTGGATAGCTCCTGCAACTGCTTTAAGAAAATTTCCAAGGAGACAAACTTAAAGTGATGACTGAAGGTTATAGGGAAACCTACTGTTTTCTCTAGGGGGTCGAGGGCTTTATAAATAGTTTTCAAAAATTATCCTGTCTGCCAAAATGTTTGGTCACACCTGTGTCAGTTGCAACTCTTCTCTTCCTGTCCTAGGGTGATCTCTCTTCACTTGGTGTAATTCCTCTCATTTCACTACGCTAGAAGATTAGAAAAATCTGCTTACAGCCCACGTGTGCACCATATTCCACATCCCCTCAGTCCTCCTCTGAAATGCATATTCCCATGAAAAAAAAAAAAAAAAGAACCAAAAGCTGCCAGTTTCAGAGAGATCACTTCAAAGGCCAGAAATGGAGGATGAGTCAAATCAATTGTATTGACACCACCCATCTAAACTCCCTGGGTGGACTTACAGATCTTTTCAGTTTATCTTTAGGGTTTCCCTTTTTCAGATCATAGATGTACTAATACTCACAGTAAAAGCTCAAACGATACAGAAATGTATTCCATGGAAATATAAAAGCCAATGACACCTGTATATTCCCTGCTTTCAAGATAACCATCACTCATAGGTTAGTGTCAATACATACACACACAAGCACAATAACAATCACACATATACATCCAGGCATAGAATATTTGACTTTTAAATAAAAGTGGGATCATACTGAAGAATGTACTCTTTTTTTTTTTTTTTTTTTTTGAGGCAGGTCTCACTCACCTTCATGGGCGCTGGAGTGCAGTGGCCAGATCTCAGCTGCAAGCTCCATGCTCCTGGGTTCACATGCATTCTCCTGCCTCAGCCTCACTGGAGTAGCTGGGACTGAAACCGCCACCTGCTTGACTAGTTTTTGTATTTTTAGTAGAGTGGCGGGGTTTCACGGGTTAGCCAGGATGGTCTCACGATCTCCTGACCTCATGATCTGCCCGTCTCGGCCTCCCAAAGTGCTGGGATTACAGGCTTGAGCCACCGTGCCCGGCCACAATGTACTCTTGACAAACTTTTGAATGAATAGAGGGGAGCTTGGTTATTCATTCAACAAACACTGTGATCTACTAGGTTTTAGGCACTGTAAAATGCAGAGGTGAAGCAGAGAACATCTCTGTGGAATCTATCTATATTCTCAAAGGGTAGATAATACCTATATAAAAACATAGATTTTTAACTCTTACATAGTATTGTATACTATTGCAGTAAACATGCCAACACGATCATCTCAGATAGTGATAAGTACTATGAAGAAAATGTAAAGTGGTAATGGGGGAGTGAACGACAATGAGTAGACAGAACCAGTGGCTTAGGGCATGTGTCTCTGAGGATGTGGTACTGGAGCTATTCACGTCCTTAGCCCACTTTTTAATGGGATTGTTTATTTTTTTTTCTTGATGTTTGTTTGAGTTCTTTGTAGATTTTAGATATTAGTCCTTAGTTGGATGTATGGATTTTGAAGATTTTCTCCCGCTCTGTGGGTTTTCTGTTAACTCTGCTGATTATTTCTTTTGCTGTGCAGAAGCTTTTCAGTTTAATTAAGTCCCAGCTAACTATCTTTGGTTTGGTTGCATGCTTACTGTATGCAACATCTTATTTGCATGTTTACTGCAATAGCATGCAATACTCTCATCTGAGTAATGCGAAGAAGGCAGCCAAGTGAAGCACTATGGGAAGAGCATTCCAGGAAGAGGAAATGCAATGGCAAGACTGAAAACGCTGGGGGTGTTCACAGGACAGGAAGTTGGTGTGTCTGCAGGTTGAGGAGCATGGGAAGGCAGGAGGCACTGAGATTGGAGAAGCAATCAGGGGCCAGACAATGTTGTCCCCTTGGACCAAGTCAGGTTTTATTATTGCAGAGGTGGAACTGCAAATCACTGAGAAGAGATGGATTGTTCAGTAAGTGCTGTGGGAGCAAGTGGCTTTTCATATTGAAAGAAGAAAGGTATCTCTGCCACTGTATAAACAAGAATAAATTCCGGATGGACAATCATCCCAATTAACAAAGTTAAAAGACTAGAAAAAAATTGGAAGATGATACTTGCAACATTTATGTGGGAAAGAGAATCAGTAGCCAAAAATGTATGAATTATGAATCAAAAAAACTAATAACTAAACAAGAAAATGAGCAAAGAATATAAAATGACACTTCACAGAAGAAAAAAGTGAATGGTCCACAAACATGAAAAGATGATCAGCCTTACTAAAAGTCAAGAAAATGCAAATGAAAACAAAATGAGATATCATTCCATGGTCATCTAGACTGGAAAATATTTAAAAGTCCTCCTATAATAACAAAAGTTGAGAATCCCTTGCTCCCACACTGCTAGTGGACATAAAATTGTAGCTACTTTGGAGATCAGTGGGCATGTCTGATCAAATGAGTATGATCGTTCTCTATGACCCAGCAATGTCATTCTTAGTCTGGGTGCCAGAGAGAAACCCTTTTACACAGGCACATGGAGGTGGGTATATGAATGTTCACAGCTCAGAGTAGAAGTTGGAAAAATGAAAAAAAAAAATCCATATATGTTCATATGTAAATGGACTGGATAAATAAATGTAGACTATTATTCAATAGGATGCAATATTATACAGGAGTTAAAAAGAATGAGCTAGACTGATCTATGTATGTATGTATCTATCTGTCATCTATTTTTCTATCCATTCACTCATCTATGTTTCTACATATCTATGTATCTAGCTAACTAGCCATCTATCTATTTATGGATATTTCTCACAAACATAAAACTGAGGGTAAAACACAAGTATAGACTGCTAAATACAGAAAATATAACGCTATTTCTTTTCTTTTCTTTTCTTTCTTTCTTTCTTTCTTTTTTTTTTTTTTTTTTGAGACACATTCTCACTCTGTCTCCCAGACTGGAGTGCAGTGGCGGGATCTCAGCTCACTGTAACCTCTGTCTCCCAGGTTCCAGTGATTCTCCTGCCTCAGCCCCCCAGTAGCTGGGACTACAGGCATGTGCCACCACGCCCAACTAATTTTTGGATTTTTAGTAGAGACAGGGTTTCACCATGTTGGCCAGGCCGGTCTCTAACTCCTGAACTCAGGTGATCTGCCTCCTGGACTCCCAAAGTGCTGGGATTACAGGCACGAGCCACTGTGCCTAACCAAATGCCATTTTTCCTTAGGCAAAATCCTTCTAATCAAGAACCCAAAAGCAAATGCATCCAAAACAAAGATAGATAGCTGGGACTTAATTAGACTGAAAAGCCTCTGCACAGAAAAAGAAATAATCAGCAGAAGTAACAGAAAACCCACAGAGCGGGAGAAAATCTTCACAATCTAAACATCCGACAAAGGATTGATATCCAGAATCCACAAAGAATTCAAACAAATCAGAAAGAAAAAAACAATCCCATCAAAAAGTGGGCTAAAGACATGAATAGACAATTCTCAAAAGAAGATATACAAATGGCCAAAAAGCATATGTAAAAATGTTCAACATCACTAATGATCAGGGAAATGCAAATCAAAACCACAATGTGATACCACCTCACTCCTGCAAGAATGACTATAAATAAAAAACTTAAAAAAGAATGACGTGGACGGAAGGGGAATAAGCTAGTACAACCACTATGGTAAACAGCGTGGAGATTCCTGAAAGAAATAAAAGAAGATCTACCATTAGATCCAGCAATCCTAGTACTAGGTATCTACCCAGAGGAAAAGAAGTCATTATATGAAAAAGATACTTGCATATGTGTGTTTATAGCAGCACAACTTGCAATGCAAAAATATGGAACCAGCCCAAATGTCCATCAATCAACGAGTGGATAAAGAAAGTATGGTATGTTTATACACCATGGAATACTACTCAGCCATAAAAATGAATGAAATAATGGCATTCTCAGCAACCTGGATGGAATTGGAGACCATTATTCTAAGTGAAGTAACTTGGAAATGGAAAACCAAACATTGTATGTCCTCACTGTTAAGTGGGAGCTAAGCTATGAGGATACAAAGGCATAAGAATGATACAATGGACGCTGGGGACTCTGGTGAATGGGTGGGAGTGGGGTGAGGGATAAAAGATTACACACTGGGTGCAGTGTACACTGCTTGGGTGATGGGCGCACCAAAATCTCAGAAATCGCCACTGAATAACTTATTAATGTAACCAAACAACACCTGTTCCCCTAAAACCTATTGAAATAAAAAATAAATTGAAAAAGAACATATAATACCATTTTTCTTTAGTTTACAGGACTGCACCAAAGACTACGCTATCAATTGTTGGCAAACTACAACTAACACTGGCCCACCATCAGTGTGTGCACAGCCTACATGCTGAGAGTAGCTTTTACATTTTTAAATGGCTGGAGAAATGTTTTTAAAGAATAATATTTCATGACACATAAAAGTTATATAAAATTCAATTCGATTTCTGTGTTCCTATATGAAATATGAAATTCTATTGGAACACAGCCAAGTCCAAGCCCATTCTTTCACATGTTGTCTATGGGCTGCTTTTGTTACAGGGCAGAATTGAGTAGCTGTGACAAAGATTATATAGTTTGCAAAGCCTAAGACATTTATCTAGTCCTTTACAGGAAAAGCATTGTAGAACATGGCCCTATATTATTCATGGTATTATTTTTTAAATGGCCAGAAACACATACATTTAATTAATGATGGTGGTAACCTCTGGAGGGGGATGTGGGAAGAGGAATGTAACGGGGGACAGGTGTCAAAAGGTACCATATATCCAGAACCTACAAAGAACTCAAACAAATTTACAAGAAAAAAACAAACAACCCCATCAAAAAATGGGCAAAGGATATGTGAACAGACATTTCTCAAAGAAGACGATCATACAGCCAACAGACACATGAAAAAAATGCTCATCATCACTGGCCATCAGAGAAATGCAAAATCAAAACCACAATGAGATGCATCTCACACCAGTTAGAATGGCAATCATTAAAAAGTCAGGGAAACAACAGGTGCTGGAGAGGATGTGGAGAAATGGAACGCACACACTGTTGGTGGGATTGTAAACTAGTTCAACCATTATGGAGAAACAGCATGAGTGATTCCTCAAGGATCTAGAACTAGAAATTTACCATATGACTAACCATCCCATTACTGGGTATATACCCAAAGTTATATAAATCATGCTGCTATAGAGACACACATGCACACGTATGCAGCACTATTCCTAATATGCAAAGACTGGAATCAACCCAAATGTCCATCAGTGACAGACTGGATTAAGAAAATGTGGCACGCATATACACCATGAATACTATGCAGCCATAAAAAGAGGATGAGTTCATGTCCTTTGTAGGGACATGGATGCAGCTGGAAACCATCATTCTCAATGAAACTATCATAAGAGACAGAAAACCAAACACCACATGTTCTCTCTGGGTGGGAACTGAACAATGAGATCCCTTGGTTCGGGAGGGAACACATCACACGCAGGGAGCCTATCACAGAGAGGGAGGAGTGGGGAGGGGATTGCACTGGGAGTTATACCTGATGTAAATATTGAGTTGATGGAGATGTGACGAGTTGATAAGGTACAGCAGCTTAACTTATGGCACAAGTATACATATATAAACCTGCGTTATGCACATGTACCCTAAGAACTTAAAAGTATAATAATAATAATAATAATAAATAAATAAATAAATAAATGGCGGCGGTGGCTCAACCCAAATCCCAGCACTGGGAGGCCGGTGGGTGGATCATGGTCAGGAGATCCAGAGGACCATCCTGGCTAACAGGTGAAAAAAAAAAAGGTACTGGTTTCCTCTGGGCTACTAGAAAAATCAGCTCATTATTCTGATATTGCTTTAAATAGAAGAAAGAAAATCAAGCACATCAATTTTCCTACATAAACTGTCTCAGGGTAACAAATAGTTGATGTTGTTAAAGGTTCTTGAGAGAAAATTCAGCTAGGAAATACAGGAAGGATGACAGAATATCTTCATTTTATAACCCTTACTAAATAATAATCACAATAGCATCAAGGTTTTTAACAGGGTCTGTGATCAGACTAATAACACCTAAATCCACTGATAGTACTTAACTTCACAAAGAAAAAGCAGCATGTGTGCCTCCTGATGTGATGTAATGGGAGGTACCCTAACATAGCCAGGGTGGTGGCTCATGCCTGTAATCTTAACACTTTGGGAATAAGGTGGGCAGACTGTTTGAGCTCAGAGGTTGAGACCAGCCTGGGCAACATGGGCAAACCCGTCTCTACAAAAATACAAAAATTAGCTGGGTGTGGTGGCACACACCTATAGTCCCAGCTACTCGAGAGGCTAAGGCAGGAGAAGGGCTTGAGCCCAGGAGGCAGAGGCTGCAGTGAGCCAGAGATCACACCATTATACTCCAGCCTGGCCAGAGTCCAGACCTTGTCTCAATGAAAAAAAAAAGTACATAACACTTCCTATGATGTGCTCTTGCCAAAAATTTCTGATAAGCTTCCAGTCTAGCTCAAAACTACTAGTTTACAGAATACAGGAGGAAACAGAAATATAATAATAAACAGCAACAAAGAAAGACAGTCAGGATATAGAATCCTATAGACAAATCCCTGTTTCCCTCAACAAATAAACTTCGGCGGAGAAGGAAAAGAAAAATAGGCAAAAGGCAGTCTGTAAATAAGACAAATTCATCTCATGTGTGGAAATTGTTTGGATCCCAAAGTACAAAAAAAAGTAATAATTTTAAAATAGTGACGATCAAGGAAATGTGCTTTCTGACTAAATATTTGATATTAGGGAAATTATTGTTAGGAAATTAGACATGATAATAATATGATTATTTTAAAGGAAAAAAATTTCTGTAACTTTGAGAAATACATACAACCATGTGCCCACATAACCATGTTTCGGTCAGCAATGGTCAATGCATATGAAGCACAACCAGTCTCATAAGGTTATATAATGGAGCTGTCTATACAGATTGTACCACTTGTTATCTTTTATACCATATTTTACCTTTTCTATATTTAGATGCTTGGATACACAAATACCATTTTGTTACAACTGCCCATAGTATTCAATTACAGTGACATATACTGTACAGGTCTATAACCTAGAAGCAATAGGCTATATCCTACAACCTAGATTATTAGCAGGCTATATCATCCTAAGTTTGTGTGAGTATACTCTATGATATGCACAATGATGAAATCACTAATGACACATTTCTTAGGAGAATATATCTGTGTGGTTAAATGACAAGAACTTTATAATCTATTGTGTGTGCAGAGCAGATAATACAATCTCGATTTGCTTCATAGGAACAGTAAATGAGGAAAGAAAGGAGTGTATGAGGAAGAGACAGAAAACAGAACTGGCTGGGGAGTTGACAATTAAAGCCTGACTTTAAAGTAGGAGAGCCACCATTTCCCAGTCTTAGCACGCCACTAATAGCTAAGACCTATTCAAGATCCTAAACACACTGAGGCTTAGTTATTCAAAAGCAACGGCAGCAAAAGCCAAAATTGACAAATGGGATCTCATTAAACTAAAGAGCTTCTGCACAGCAAAAGAAACTACCATCAGAGTGAACAGGCAACCTACAGAATGGGAGAAAATTTTTGCAATCTACTCATCTGACAAAAGGCTAATATCCAGAACCTACAAAGAACTCAAACAAATTTACAAGAAAAAAACAAACAACCCCATCAAAAAGTGGGCAAAGGATATGAACAGACAGTTCTCAAAAGAAGACATTCATACAGCCAACAGACACATGAAAAAATGCTCCTCATCACTGGCCATCAGAGAAATGCAAATCAAAACCACAATGAGATACCATCTCACACCAGTTAGAATGGCGATCATTAAAAAGTAAGGAAACAACACGTGCTGGAGAGGATGTGGAGAAATAGGAACACTTTTACACTGTTGGTGGGATTGTAAACTAGTTCAACCATTATGGAAAACAGTATGGCGATTCCTCAAAGATCTAGAATTAGATGTACCATATGACCCAGCCATCCCATTACTGGGTATATACCCAAAGGATTATAAATCATGCTGCTATAAAGACACATGCACACGTATGTTTCTTGCGGCACTATTCACAATAGCAAAGACTTGGAATCCAACCCAAATGTCCATCAGTGACAGACTGGATTAAATGTGGCACATATACACCATGGAATACTATGCAGCCATAAGGATGGTTTCGCTGGCAGGGACATGGATGCAGCTGAAACCATCATTCTTAACAAAACTATCACCAAGAACAGAAAACCAAACACACGCTGTTCTCACTCCTTGGTGGGAACTGAACAATGAGAATCCTTGGACTCAGGAAGGGAGACATCACACACTTGGGGCCTATCTTAGGGAGGGGAGGGATTACATTAGAGTTATACCTGATGTAAATGAGAAGCGAGTTGATGGGTGCTTTGTGAGTTGATGGGTGCAGCACACCAACATAGCACGTGTATACATATGTAACAAACCTGCTACGTTATGCATGTACTTTAGGAGCTTAAGTATATGTATTTTTTTAAAAAAGGTACCATAATGTTTGTGAATCATAATTCTAAGCGTTAATCGTCTTCAATTAAGTGAGTACTTCCTGGTGAGGCCACCTGTGTTTCACGTATTAGATCTTTTATAATTTCCTCTGTGTACTTTTAAAAAGCCTCAGAAAAGCTAAAAATACATGTATTGTGTAGGCATTTTTCTGTATCAGTGCATACAAATCTATCATATGTGTGTAACAGTTGAATCTTTGTCTTATAGATAGCAGACGTTTCTTTTTGAGTGTCTTACTTATAAACATTTAAGTTGCTCCAGTTTTTGGTGTGACAAACAGTGTAGCAATATTTTCATACTATATCTTGTGTATATGTGTGTGTGTGTGTGTGTGTGTGTGTGTGTTTTAGAGACAGGAGAGTACTTACTCTTACTCTGTCACTTAGACTGGAGTATAGTTGCATGATCCTGGCTTCACTTCAGACTCTACCTCCCAGGCTCAACTGATCCTCCCACCTCAGGCATGGGCCACTATGCCTGGCTAATTTTTTTTTTGGTAAGAGTTGGGGTTTTGCCATGTTGTCCAGGCTGGAGTGCAGTGGCGCTATCATAGCTCACTGTAGCCTTGAACTCCTGCCTCAAGCGATCCTCCCGCCTTGGTCTCCCAAAGTGCTGGGATTATAAGCATGAGCCACTGTGTTACTAATTCCACTGAACAAAATACTGAAACAATTTTTTGATCAGAAGGAAATATACATTTAAAATTTGGATACATGGTGCCAAATGGCTGTTCCAAACTTCAGCATCAAATTGTTGTCTTGAAATAGAGCAAATATTATTAATTTGGGGCCAGATTGGTAAGTGACAAGTGGTAAGTTATTATTGCTTTAATTTGAGGCTCAGGTTGTTTCTCTGAATTTTCTGGCTAATTTATCTTTACCTGTAATGCCTGTTCGGATCCTTAGAAATTGTTTTCTATTGAATTTTAGTCTTTTTCTCATTGATTTGGGGACTCTGACATATTCCTCCTTTTCTTGAAAAATTTTCACTTTGGTTTTCATTTATTAGCTTTGTTAATCACCTCCTGCCACTTAGAAAACTTGAGAAGATGTATGCAGCCACTATAAAAGCTTTTCTGAGCTTTTGCCTTTGCTGTCTCCATAGTTTGTGGTATGCTGAGAGACTCGCTTAGGTAACTAATGGGCTCCATTGTCTCCCGGAACCACTGGTCCTTGTGCGTTCTGTGGGGTTGACAGTCCTCCCAGGGTAACCTGATGCCTTCCTTCTGTTTCAGAGGACATGCGGCCCTACCCTAAATGTGTTGTCCCACGTCAGTCAGCAGGTTTGGTTAGGAAAACAGAGAGCACATTGAGTATTACAACTAGGAAGGAATTTCCAGAGTCTGGCAGGCTTTCATGGACGTCGTCAAGGATAGGGTGTGAAAGTCTGGAAAGTTGCTACCTGCAGATCAAGGAATGTGGAAGTTCAGGGATCACAGGACTTGATCTCTGCTGTCCAAAGGACCAAAGAGGTGATTGTCAGGAGGATATTTGGGAGCTGCTGGAAGAACAGCACATCTGTCACCGCTGATGTCCACATGCTTCCTGTGGCTGTCACCAGAAAACGTGGCTTCTCTTTGTTTCCCGGTTCTCAAATCTCTCCTGAGCCTCTCATTCATTCAGAATCCTGCTCATTAGAAAGTCTGAGAAATGTATTTTCCATACGTTCAGTTCTTCCCATAAAGAAAAGAGACTGGAAGGGCTGACACAGTGCTGAGTATTGACAGACATTCCTTGGAAGTAGTTTTCACTAAAGGTCAGATCAAATTAAATCAAAAACATCCTCCATGCATCAAAGGTCCATTGAGCACTAGGTTGACACAGTAATGAGCAGTGTGTCAGCTTATTTGACATGAAAGAACCTTGCTTAGAAAAGGGAAATAAGAAATTAGGGAAAGCTCACCCTTCACAGTCAACCCACATACATCTTACTTATTTGAAATTTGATGCAAATACAATGTTAGGTTCAAAGTTAGATAATTTATTGAAATAATAAAACAGAATTTTAGAAAGGTGATTTGTTGACTTCAAAGGTCAATGAGAGGATGATACACACAGATTAAAAACTCATCTCAGTACATAGAGACCTGGGACAGTGGAATTCTGCTCTGTTATAATCCCTGGATTGGATATGAAATTAATGAAGCCCATTCATTTATACCCGTAGTCCAGAAGAAATATATTACTGAAAAATAGCCCAGTTGACACTTGCAATCAAGTTATTATACAGTTCACCCTATAATGGCAGAAAAGAGATCTTGGGAATCACACAGGCAGAATTACAGAATTTTAACCAGCAAAGGAAGGTCCGGTTCTTTCTGTGGCTTCTTTTTTTCCCTAGAATTCATTTCCCTCCTCACGGAAGCCAGCTCTTCTGAAGTCCTTTTGGGATCTCCTTTAACTCTGTTTGAATTTTTGAGGCACTGGTCTTCTTTTCATGGCTTTTTTGTAGTTTCGTAATTTTAAGAACGTAATTTTAGTACTTTCTCCCTGTGTGTAATCTAAGCCACCTTGACAATGTTGTGAGGTATCATAATTTCATTCCTGAGTGCCATAAGTCACTACTAACAACATATTATACTTGTGTGTCTGGGACATTCTTTTGAATTCTTGGACTTAGGTTAAATTTCTAGGTTCCTAAGATATATATAGATATATAATAGATATAATTATTACATATTATAAGATATATTAATAAATACATAAAATATTATATTCACTATATTATATATTATTATATCTCTATTTTTATATATTTTATAGATATATATTATAAATCTATATTAGATATATTTTTATCTATTATAGATATATTTATATATAATAGATGTATTATAAATATAAATATATTATATATCATATAGATATTTTATATATATTTATATATAATATAGATTTTTTAAAATAAGTTTATATTAAAGCCATTGACCTTCATGTAGTTGTATTGCTGCAAGATTTCTGTTGTACAACATCAACATCCCAGCTTAAGTGGGGATATCTTAAGCTGGTGATACTAAACTGTGATACTAAAACACCTGAACCTGCGGCTGTGCCCAAACTGGCAAGCTATCTAATTTAGAGATTAAAAAAAAAAACCCTATGGACCTTCAGCTGTATCACTACAAGATTGCTGTCGTATGACTTCCCAATTTACAGAGAACTTTCATGCTCACTTATCTCACGGAACCTTCGTGACTTTACGACCACCTGTGCAGGAGGAGAAGGGGAAGCTATTCTCAGCCTCTTTTTACAGAAGAAATCAAAACTGCAAAAGATTAAATGAATTGCCCAAGGTCACCTAATCATTGATGGCAAGAACCTTCAGCTACAAATTCTATCATCTTCCAAGCTGCTTAGACATAAATAGAAATGTCTATATTTTCCAGTTTAAGCTATAAACTGTAAGATGCTGTAACGCTTTGTTAGTCATGTGCACTTTGAGTGAGGATTTCCAGAACTTGTTTTTTAAAAACATCTGGAAACATCAAAAGCATAAGATTTTTAAGAGGGAAATTCATGATTTTCTACTAACATGTCAAAATGTAAATTTTAGGTTAAGATTGAGTATGTATAATTTATTCTTTAAACAGTCTGTAATCATAAGAAAACTCCATTGAAAGTTTAATTATATGTTTATTTTGGCCTCACTTAATAGGAATAAAAAGTTTATTTTGTAATGCATTTTTATAAAGTCAAGGAAGAAAAATAAAATGCATACCACAGGAAACACACAAATAAGATGCCCTAGTACAAATGTCTTTTGAAATTCATTAGCTATTACTGATAAAGCTCTAGTTAAAACTATGCAATTAGAACCACGTGTGAAATAGTTGAATGTGAAATCAAGAGTGAAAGAAAAGATGCATGCTTTGCTTTATTTTATTTTATTTTATTTTATTTTGAGACAGTCTCACTTTGTTGCCTAGGCTGGAGTGCAGTGGCACAATCTCAGCTCACTGCAACCTCCACTTCCAGGTTCAACTAATTCTCATGTCTCAGCCTCCTGAGTAGCTGAGACTACAGATGTGCAACACCGTGCCCAGGTAATGTTTGTATTTTTAGTAGAGACAGGGTTTCATCATATTGGTCAGGCTGGTCTCGAACTCCTGGCCTCAAGTGATCCACCTGCCTTGGTCTCCCAAAGTGTTGGGATTACAGGCATGAGCCACTGCACCTGGCCAAGATGCATGCTTTTTATTAAGGACTAAAGTGTGTTATAACTGGGTTGAGTTTCTACCCAGATGGCCCCACTCATGCTGACATCTGCAAAGTGTATGTACAATTGTGTTGGGGTGTTATCTACTGTGGTTGTGTAGACATGTGTTATTCAGTTAAAAACCAAGACTTTGGAGTCCTTCCTGCTGGTTCCCGCTAACACATGCTGGGAAGCCTCTGTTCTTCAGAGTAGGCAGAATCCCATGTGTTTCACTATTGGGAAAGATTTGGAAATATTTAGAGTAGTTATAAATATATGGTCTTCAATATGAAATCAATAACTGAAGTGCAGATTCAAGGATACCAGAGTCTACACTAAGTTTGCAAGACAGTTACCTCTGAAATGCAAATCTTAAGAAAATGCTTCTTTTAAGTTGTGAAATGTCATGGTTGAATACATATTTTCATGTCATATTTATCTAGTGGGAGTCATGCTCCAACTTAGACTTAATCAATGAGAAATCCCCCTCTATATGAAAATTGGTGCTCAAGTTTTTTTTTTAATTGACAAAATTTGTATAAGACTGGGTACAGTGGCTCACACCTGTAATCCCAGCACTTTGGGAAGCCAAGGCGGGAAGATTGCTTGAGTTCAGGAGTTCAAGGCCAGCCTGGGCAACATAGCAAAACCCTGCCTCTACCGAAAAACAAACAAACAAAGAAACAAAAAGCCCTGCACGGTGGCGTGCACATATTTCCAGCTACCTGAGAGGCTGAGGTGGGAGGATCACTTGAGCCCAGGGCAGTCGAGGCTGCAGTGAACTGTGATCATGCCATTGCATTCTAGCCTGGGTAACAGAGTGAGACCCTGTCTCAAAAAAAATTGTATATATTTATCGTGTACAATGTAATGTTTTGAGCTATTTATACATTGTGAAATAATTAAATCAAGCTAATAAATATATTAATTACCTAGCATGGTTGCCTTTTGTGTATATGTGTGTGTATATTAAGAACATTTAAAATCTATTCTCTTGGTCAACTCTGTACAATAAATCTCTATAATTTGTTCACCCCAACTGAAACTTTGTACCTTTTGACAAACATCTCCCCAATGCCTTCTGCCCTCCCCACCCTCTGGTAACTACCATTCTACTCTTTGCTTCTATGAGTCTGACTTTTTTAGATTCCACATGTAAGTGAGATCATGCAATATCTGTGGTTCTGTGCCTGGCTTATTTCAGGTACAAAATTATTTGTGCCTTAGCATGATATCCTCAGGTTCATCCATGTTGTGGCAAATGAGATGATTTCCTCTTTTAAGGCTAAATTGTGTTCCATCATATACACACCACATTTTCTTTATTCATCTGTTGAAGGACACCTAAGATGATCCCATACCTTGGCACTTATGAACAGTGCCGCCATGAACATGGGGGTGCAGATATATTTTCAATATACTAATTCCATTTCCTTTGAATATATCCCCAGTAGTGGGATTGCTGGATCATACGGTAGTTCCATGTTTATCTGTGGTTTTGTGCCTGGCTTGTTTCAGGCACAAAATATTCATGCCTTAGCATGAAATCGTCAGGTTCATCCATGTTGTGGCAAATGAGAGGATTTCCACTTTTAAGTCACAGTGTTGACTTTGAACCCTGGAGTGCTGGACACCGGTAGCCCAGGCTCTGTGAGGCCGGGTGCAGTGGCAGCAAAGTCCTATGAATGGTAGTGTGCAGTGGTAGTTTGGACACCAGGGGACAGGGAGCAGTGCAATGTTGGCTTCGCTCCCCAGGGAGTGAAGAGCCTCAGCAGCTCACACTATGGAGGGCTGAGCTCCAGCACTTAAGGGAGGTGGGTGCTGCTGCCATTTGGCCCAAAGGTTGGGTAATGCAGCTCAGAGAAAGCTATGTTTCCTGGAGAGGGTGGGCAAAACACGGGCTTGAGTGCAGAATCACACCTGCTCCTCTGCACCAAAGCACCAATTCTGTGGGGCCAAAGCACAAGGTTGCTTCTGGTGCCAAAGGGGTGCAGCTCCTCTGTGGGTTTGGACTCGGCTTTTCTGCTGGGCCCATGCTCTGAGTAGCTGGCAGCAGGGCACAGCGGCAATTGGGATGGGATAGGAGATGAAGGGCCCAGGGTGTAGGGAGCTGCAGCAGGCTGGCTGGGGATTGGGGCACTGCCTGTGTGTGTGTGAGGATAGTGCAATGTTGGCAGAGGCTCAAGGATGGAGGGATGCAGTGGCTAGTGGCCCCCACCAGAGCAGGAATGCACTCTAGCAGTGACTCCTGATTCCAGATGGCTCAGTGCAGTAACAGCTTGGGTCACAGGAGTGGGGTACAAAGTGAGCTCCATCTCTGGAGTTGCTCCGCTGTGTGAACTGCAGGTCGCTCTACAGCTGGGCTCAGGGCTTTTGAGGACTGCAGAATTCTCCCGAAGCAAACTGCAGGTGTCCATGACAGTGATGGGGCTCAGGAGACCTCCTGCTCTTCTTTTCCCTCCTAGTTCTGAGTTCATCCTGGCTTGGGAGATGAAATGGTGGAGGCAAGATGTTATGTTCCCCTCTCTCTGCAGCCATGCAGAGTTTCTATTCTCACAGGGTTTTTGCCACTCCCTTGCTGTACTCCAGTAATCTCCTTAAGTTAGTCTGGTTGCAATGCAGTTGTTTGTTGTTGTTTTGGTCCTTTTTTGTAAGGGAGCAAGCGTTAGGCACCTCTAGTCTCCATCTGGCCGATGCCGTCTGTCCTAAGTATTTTTTAAATGCTATCGTAAATGGGATTTTTATATGATTTTGTGCCCTGCCATTTTACCGGATTTATCATTTTAAATAGTTTCTTAGTGAAATCTTTGGGGCATTCTATATATAAGATTATGTCATCTGCAAACAGGACAATTTAACTTCTTTTCTGATTTGGATGTCTTTTCTTTTTCTTGACCAACTGCTCTGGTTAGGACTTAGAGTTCTATGTTGAATGGAAGTGGTGAGAGTGGGCATTTGTTCCTGATCTTAGAGGAAAAGATTTCAACTTTTCACTGCCAAGTGTAATGTTAGCTGTGGGCTTGTGATTTATGGTTTTACTGTGTGTAGGTACATTCCTTCTATATTTAACTTTTTAAGAGTTTTTATGTTGAAAGTATATTGAATTTTGTCAAATGCTTTTTCTGCATCTATTAAAATGATCATATGGTTTTTGTCCTTCATGTTATTAATGCGGGTAGTATATTTATTGATTTGCTATGTTGACCTATCCTTGCATTCCAGGGATAAACCTCACTTTAACATGATCAATGATCCTTTTAATGTACTGTTGGATTTGGGTTGCTAGTATTTTGTTGAAAATTTTTGCATTTATGTTTATTGGGGATATTAGCCTGTAATTTTCTTTTCTGGTAATGCCCTTGTCTGGCTTTGGTACCAGGGTAATGCTGGCCCTTGGGTTATTTCCTTCTCTTCAATTTTTTTTTTTTGTTTTTTTTTTGAGACAGAGTCTTATTTTGTTGCCCAGGCTGGACTGTAGTGGCACGATCTGAGTTCACTGCAACTCAACCTCCACCTCCTGGGTTCAAGTGATTTTCTCATCCAGCCTCCCAAGTAGCTGGGACTACAGGCACAAGCCACCACGCCCAGCTTTTTTTTTTGTATTTTTTGGTAGAGACAGGGTTTCACCATGTTGCCCAGGCTGGTCTTGAACTCCCAGACTCAAATGATCCTCCCGCTTTGGCTTCTCAAATTACTGGAATTACAAGCATGAGCCACCGTACCCAGCCTCTCTTCAATTTTTTTGGAGGAGTTTGAGAAGGATTGGTATTAGTTCAAGTATTTTTAATGTACAAATTTATTATGTGTTTTAATTGGCTGCCATGTTTGAATTATTATTTGTTGTGTCGAACAGAAAGATCGGGGATTAATGGAACCAAGAGGTATATTGAGTTTAAATCCAATCAGTGGTTTGGAGCAACAGTGAAAGCTCACAAAGGAAAAGTTGTGGTGAGTATGAGCCGTGGGCTTGTGCTGGTGCTTTGGAATACGGTGTGCACTACAATATTTTAAAGCTCGTGTTTAGGAAAGCTCTTTCCTATAGGAACATGTTAGACTTTCAGTGATAAACCTGTTGCCATTTTAAAAGAAACTGAATGCTTAAAAATTAAAGAATGTATTTTAGTGTTTAAAGTTATCAGAAATAAAGCCTGTTTTCCAGAAAAGCAGTTAAATATTTTCAAATATTTCAAAAACAGCTAAGAAGAGTAAAAGCTAAATCTTAAAGTGGTAAAACATTATACTGCTTAAGACTGACCTAGGGACTACTTAAAATCTGACCAGAAAAATAGGACTATTCCCATAAGAAGGCTAAGTTAATCTGCTTTGATTTCATTGATCCTTTTTCCACCGAAAGGAAAACTGTCTTTCATAATTTTTAAACGGCTGACTGCATGATTCTCTGAGTTCATTAATACTTTTTAAAGTAAAAACACTCATTCCCAAATAGATAATCTTTCAGCTTCAAAGTGCTATGACTTTATAATTCTATTATTTTATTGTTCTGAGCAATGATACGTGTCTAAGTTATCAAGAAGCAAATGACTGTTGAAGTAATCTGGAAGTGTTTTTTAGTTTGGGGAATTTTTCAACCTATTGGCTTTAATTTCCTTACAACAATAAAGCAATAACTTTGGCTTTTAGGATTTGTTGAAAGCTACTTGAATTATGATTTAATAAGAATAAGTATCTAAAGGAAATGCCTTACTTTATTTAGTCTGTGGTTAACCCCAAGAAGATTTTGACATAAAACAGGTAATGTATAAAGTGTATATAGCCCTCTCTAGTTAAGAAATCCAACATTTACAATATAGTTTTTGTACGGTTGTCTTTGCATTAATACAAGTTTTACATTCCAGAATTGGTAAGCACTTTTTAAGGTGGTACATGACTTATGGGACTTGCTGTTGAAAAATTAACTCTGTGTAATAACTGTTTGGGGTTTAAAAAATCTTTTGGAGAGTTTTGATTTTTTTGTGTGTGTCTTGAAATTTTATCTGTAACATATAATAGTTGCGTATTTATTCAATAATTGTAGAAACCCTGAAAACAATGGAAACTAAAATAATACACCATGTTCATAATAAAAGTGATTAATTTTTGGCATGCATGCATTTTCTAAAATATGTGATGGGAAATAGGATAATACAGAGTATACTTCAAGCTAAATTTTTTCTTTGAACACTGAAACTTAGCAGATTGAACATTTAAATTCTCTCCTATATGATGTAATTTTATAACTGCAAAATCCTGCCTTCAGAAGTATCATTTTATATATCCAGGTACCATGAGTATACATAGCAGGTTTGGGTCAAAGCTGAAATATATCACATCAGTATGTTTCACATCAATGTGAAACTGAGCAGATTGAAAAAGAGTAACTTTTTAGAGCTAACATCAGACAAACACTGGAAAGCATTTTCGTGGCATGAAATGCCTTTTGGTGAAACAGAAGGTGAGGCCAGTTGGATGAGATCAAGCTACACAAGTGAATGCTTCATGGTGTAGACTTCCCTGTGCTTTTGCAACTGCACCTTATGCTGAATTTATGAACTAGATAACTTGGGGAACCTAGAAGAGTTACAGAGTTTTGAGGTATTGGCCAAGACTTTACAATATATAGAGAGGCAAAACCAAACAACTGAAGTTGTAGAAGGGTAATTTATTTGACACTAGGAGTTACCTTTACTAAAAGTAGTTATACATTGGTCCAAATTACCAAGGACACATTTGGGAGCATAGACCACTTTCAAATTGGGATTTTTTTTTCACTTCTCTGGAATTAAGTATGACACAATACCATCAAGTTAGAAGGCAGGCTAGCAGCTCTGTGTTCTAGGATTCTGTCTTTAGAGATGAGTATTTGGAGAATCAAGTACAATATTTACAGAAGATTCAGGCAAGCAAAACGGAAGTCCAAATCATGCTAATGTTTTATACACGTTTATTTCCTCTCTTCATTCCTAACAAAATGTTATTTCATTTCCTTGAAGAGGATTTCCGTACAGTGCTCTTGTTAGAATCTAAACTTCTGCAAAAACAGCCAGATCATGTTTTTCTTGCTGTTGTTTAAATTCATTTTTGCCCATAATATTCCTGATATTAAGCAAACTAATTCAGAAGCAGTTCTCTCTTTTCACCATAATGTATTCCTAAAAAAGGGTCATAGGCAATGACATAAAGTATGTCTTATTTTCTCTAAAGCAACATTCCGAAAATGAAAAGGAATGGGTGAGGCATCAAATCAGTTTCTGATATGACAAATTATAAATCATAAAAGCAAAGATATAACAAACAAATGCATCATTTGGTATTGTAAAATTATGTTTCAACTTCTATCTGATAGGCATGCATTTAATTCAACATGTTATACATCTATCAATCAAGTTTTATATGCAAACCTTCATATGTAAGTCCTGTAGGCAGTTAAATCAATTCCAAAAAAGGTTCCAAAGTGTGAGCAAATATTTGTACAGTGTGCAACATTATTTAATTTACCACTCTATATGTTAGCTGGAAATAAGCCCAGGACATTTGGTTTCTAACCCTTTGGTTATTTGCTACCTTAGAATGGAGAGGGCATTTATGAAATAATTTGGATAACTCTCCTTTCTCAAAAAGATTGAGGCCTTTGGAGTTTATCTCAATACAATTGCTCCATAACAAGGAGGGCCACAGACTTGAATTGCTTCACCTGTCGTGTTTAATGCCTTGAAATGCTTGTAGCTCATTAACATGCTCTCTTACTGACTTTCTGATCACCCCTGATAAAATTGCTAAAACAGGCATAAGATGCGTTTACTTTCGGTTTTGCCCTGAATAAAAACCATGAAAGGAAAAACCAAGCCAAAAACACTGTGAAAATGGAGAAGTGCATCCAGATGAAAGTCATTGTTTAAAAGTCGTAAGATGCGGCTTCGGTGATAAACTAGGGGGCGTCACAAAACAGAAGTTTACTAGCTTGTTTGCATCCTTTGACTGGAAAGTCATCTTTCAAAAACAATAGTTAGACACAGAAAGGAACTTGTTCTCATAAGACATCACACTGATTAATTCACTGTTTACGTGATCATTTGCTTTTATGTAGGTCCAATTAAAAAGAAGAAAAGAAATATGAGTTACTCACTTTTAGGAATTATTTTCTGCTTGCCTTTAGAGGCAGAAAAAATTTAATTTCTATGGGGTCTAGGTGCTGTGGCTCTTCCCTGTAATTCCAGCACTTTGGGAGGCTGAGACAAGAGGATTACTTAAGCCCAGGAGATTGAGACCAGTTGGAGCAACCTAGTGAAACTCTATCTCTACAAAAAAAAAAAAAAAGAAAGAAAAATCAGCCAGGCATGGTGGTGTGTGCCTGTGGTCCCAGCTACTTGGGAGGCTCAGGCAAGAGGATCACTTAAGCACAGGATATTGTGCCTACAGTGAGCTGTGATCAGGCCTCTGCACTCCAGCCTGGGTGACAGAGCAAGACCTTGTCTCCAAAAAAAAAAAAAAAAAGTCAGAAAACTCCTTTTTTTGCATGTATTTAATTTTCACCAATTCTACAGTGTATTAACATAAAAAATTACTTTTGGAAGTAATTACCTCTGATGACCAAGGTACTCATTAGCATGCTAGAGGCCAATTTATTCACCCAATAATGTAACCATTTGTTACACCAATAAATCAAATAAAACTATAGTATGAGAAACCTACAGCAAAAATGTATTTTTTTTGTCTTTGATGTTTCCTAGGCCTGTGCTCCTTTATATCACTGGAGAACTCTTAAACCAACGCCAGAAAAGGATCCAGTTGGCACCTGCTATGTAGCAATTCAGAACTTCAGCGCCTATGCCGAGTTCTCTCCTTGCCGGAACAGTAAGCAAATTTTATTCCTTGAAAGTGACATTAGCTCAAGCGCTTTTCTATTGTAGACAGGAGTGCAGGTAGACTCAAAACACCATTGAAAACTTACAGGGTTGCAAGGAAAAAGCTTTGGGGGTAAGTAAAGATTTTTGTCAGCCTTACAGGTGTCTTGATGTGACAGCAAGTCAAAGGCGTGGAATTCTACTGATCTTCTGTGTTTTAGAACACTTCTGATTTAAGATATTTTGCAGAACTGATTGGTTCCTTATTTTAGGCCATAAGGTGTCAGTTGCTGTTCAAAATTCACGCCCCGTGTCCTAAAGAATGCTCACTCCCCACTCTACTTGTTTATTGCTGAAATGGTGTTAGCTAGCATGGTTGGACCTGGGCATATGTTCAACTTGAGATTTCTGTCTGGCTTGTGTTCTCAATGGCTGTTTCTTTCTTTACCAGCTGTGTATGCAGTTTGTCTGCATGATATGCCTTTCTGCTTAAGAGGTTTAATCCCTTTTTTCAAAATGACTCTGTATACTTAGAGTTCAAATCTCATATGGCAGGTCCAGGAATCTTGCAGCCAAGCAGTCTTTAAAGCAAACCTGGGAGTGTCATCTTTGGGGTTTTGTGTTTTAATCACTTTATCTCTGTGGAATACCCAAGACTTGGGATAGCATGATGGATGGATGGATGGATGGATGGATGGATGGATGGATGATGGATGGACGGACGGATGGATGGATGGATGGATGATGGATGGATGGAAGGATGGATGGATGGATGGTGGATGGATGGATGGATGGAAGGATGGATGGATGGATGGATGGATGGATGGATGGATGGATGGGTGGAGTGGATGGATGGATGGATGGATGGATGGATGGAAGGATGGATGGATGGATGGATGGATGGATGGATGAATGGGTGGATGGAGAGGATGGGCGGATGGATGGACGGATGGGCGGAATGGATGGATGAATGAATGGATGGATGGATGGATAGATGGATGGATGGGTGGATGGATAGATAGATGGATTCATCTACTCCGAGTCCTTTAATGAACTCCTCCAGTTTTCAGTGTGCCAGATAGATCACTGGGATTTGTTGATAAGCAACCTACAGATTTTCATTCTTATTCTTGATAATTCACAAGACCATACTGGAAGGAAAATGTAGTAGAAAGAACATTCTAGTGACTGATTTCAGGATATTGATTTTTTAAAAACCACTAAATCCCAAATTAGCTTGATCTCTAAAACTATAAATTTTTCTCCTTTTGCATGAGTGTTTCTAAAATTCAATATTAATGTAGGGAAGATAATGATCAAATGTCATAAATAAATGAAGAGAAAAAACAGATTAGTGATATTAGAGGGTTAACAGAGGCTACGGAGATTTAGAAACCTAAAGTACTGGGAAGGGAACTGTTTTTTTTTTTTTGCTGGTTTGTTTGTTTGTTTTTCAGATAGCGTCTCACTCTGTCAGCCAGGCTGGAGTGCAATAGTGTGATCATGGCACAATGTGTGTGATCATGGCTCAGTGTAGCCTTGACTTCCTGAACTTAAGCAGTCCTCCCACCTCAGCCTCCCAAATAGCTGGGACCACAGACATGTGCCACCATGCCTAGCTAATTTTTGTATTTTTTGTAGAGAGGGGTTTTTGCCATGTTGTCCAGGCTGATCTTGAATCCCTGAGCTCATGCGATCCATCCATCTCAGCCTTTCAAAGTGATGGGATTGCAGCCGTGCGGCACCACACCTGGCTTGGACATTTTAACTCTGATGGCTTTTAGTGAGGATTTTTAACAAGGAGAAGATTATTTCTTTCTATTTAAAAATACTGAAGTAAATCAGACACTTCTTCAGATTACAACAAATGTCAGCTGAATGGATAGTCCATGGAATAAGGATTTTATTTTAAATAGCTTTAAAGTAGGTATTCTTTGCAGATCATGGGACTCAAGTATTTATTCAATGCAGGATTTTTTTTTTTCTTGTTTTTTTGAGACGGAATGTTGCTCAGTCGCCCAGGCTGGAGTGCAATGGAGCGATCTCGGCTCACTGCAAGCTCCGCCTCCCGGGTTCACGCCATTCTCCTGCCTCAGCCTCCCTGGTACCTGGGACTACAGGCGACCGCCACTACGCCCGGCTAGTTTTTTCTTTTCTTTTCTTTTCTTTTCTTTTTTTTTGTACTTTTAGTAGAGATGGGGTTTCACCATATTAGCCAGGATGGTCTTGATCTCCTGACCTCATGATCCGCCTGTCTCGGCCTCCTAAAGTACTGGGATTACAGATGTAAGCCACCGCGCCCGGCCAGGATTTCTTAGAACACACACACACACACACACACACACACACACACACAGACACACACACATTGAGCACTAAACTAACTCTTCTATGTTTAGGGAATACAGCAAAGAACAAGAGGAAAAAAGCCCTCTGTTCAAGGAACTGGCTCTAGACAGTAAACATGTAAAGAAACGTGTTTATGATACAATGTCAGGCAGTGAAAAGTGCTACAAAAAATACAACAAGACAAGAAAGGAGGGAGAGACCTGTGCTGGGGAAGCCAGGAGAAGAGCAGCATTTTAGACAAGATGATAGAAAGGGATTCTTCTAGCAAATGATTATTGGAGTAGAGAGGAGAGAAACTTCCCAGACTCAGGCAACAACCAATATGAGGCCTAGTTTGTGTCGTGTTCCATTCAAAGTGCTGTGCTCTTGGATTTATTAAGAGGTCAGTATTGTCATGCTGAAGATAAAATCCCACAAACAATAACAAAGGAAATCCGAAATATATCAGAAAAACAATGGGAGTGGAGAGATTCATGACTGAACTTGTTTCATCAATATTTACACCTATCCATATCCTATACTCCATGCCTGTTCTATGATATTGACCATTCGCTCACGGACAAGCTGGCTTGTTCAATGAACAACAAATAACTCTAACTAAAAAGAGGAGACCATCCTTCATATGACTTTTGCCTTGGTAATGTCGGATATTCTTCCAACTGCCATTAAGGATGATCTTTATAAAACTAGTCACTCCTTGTTCTGCCTTTTTGCCTGACTACCTGTGTGGGATGTGAGGGCTCACATCAAAATACACCACATGAAATGTAGACTTCTAGGGGAAAAGTTTCAGAGTGAGTTTGAACCATTCTTTTTTTATTTTTTATTTTTGTTTTTTGGAGGTGGAGTCTCGCACTGTGGCCCAGGCTGGAGCGCAGTGGTGTGATCTTGGCTCACTGCAAGCTCCGCCCCCAGGGTTCACGCCATTCACCTGCCTCAGCCTCCCGAGTAGCTGGGACTACAGGTGCCCGCCACCACGCCTGGCTAATTTTTTGTATGTTTTAGTAGGGACAGGGTTTCACTGTGTTAGCCAGGATGGTCTCAATCTCCTGACCTCATGATCCACCCGCCTCGGCCTCCCAAAGTGCTGGGATTACAGGCGGGAGCCACCGCACCCGGCCTGAACCATTCTTCAAAAATGTACATTAATGTACATTTGCATCTTAAGCTACACGGACACAGTAGGCTAATAGCTCAACAAAGATAGAATGGAGCACATGTTGAGTTGCAGAATAGCTCAATAAATTGCCATGAATTCTTTCCTCTCTGGTGTATAGCCACAGTTTTCACATCCTCCTGGTCTCCCTATTCCTAGGGGTACTTCTTCCTCCTCAGATCATCTAAGAAGCAGACTTTCCATCATGGCCAAGAAGTTCACAGATCATTAACACAAAGCCAGCTTCTTCCTGAGCATGTGGATGGTCAGTATCCCAGAACAGGAAACATCAGTAGTATTATTTTCAAAAGAAAATGTAAAGAAGCACCTCATGTTAATTTTACACCACAAACCCACTCTGCTGATATTGTCAGCCATTACCTGCTTATTCATATTGATCACCTGCCTATGGCTCTTATGGTCATTCATCATTCAGGTGGAGATGGTTCACACACACCCTTCCATTTGTTGGATAAGAAGTCAACAAATAGTAGCAAATTATCCACAGGCTTCCTTGGATTCCTGAGTTCACTCTAGGATGTAATTATCAAGTTCACAGATGCTCTGAAGTCCCAGGAAGAAAGATTCCTTCAACTCTCATAAATTATGATTCAACAAGGAAAAAAAAAAAAAAAAAGACTTTGTCATGGAAAGAACCTCATGCCCTATTATAATTACCACTTACAATAAACATTTGGAGCTCATTATTTTCTCAGTGTATTTTGTAAAAAATGAATGTTTTCTCTTAATTTTTTTCAGCCTGCTGTTTTAAAGCAGTACTTTCAAAGAATGGTTGTGTTTCTTCCCTTTCGAATAATTTACAATCTTAAAAATAAAAAGTCAGGGTTGAATTTAAAAGGGATTTTTAAAGGCTTGTGGATGGAAAAATACATGTAAGAACATGTGTATGAATACATATATGTTCAGAGTAATATCTCATGCATTCATATATATTTCTAGATGCATATAAATATTTACACTTATGAGCTTCTAGAAAATTGCTACTCAGACATTCCAGATTATTGAGATGAGCTTTTAGGGAACTTTATAGGATTCATGACCATAAATCATGAAATATAGTTGTGAAATAAGGAACAAATTTTGTTAAAATACAGTGCATGAGGTCAAAAAGTATTTTTAAAAATAAAGGGAGCATCTGTAAAAAATTGATGATGACAGTGCTAAAATTAGCTAAGTGATGACCAAAGGAAAGAAAAAACCAGGAGACATTCTAAGGGAAGCTGGAAAGGCCAGGTCCATCTCAAAAAGCTTCTGAACAGGCACGTGCCCAGTCATCAGTACTTCTTGTGATGACGTGTGTTTCCTTTCCCATCCTCTTATTTCAGTTTCCATTGAGGAATATCCTTGATAAGAAAGGAGTCATTATTTACATGTCCAAATCTAACTATGCAGGATTGAAATTCCCTCTACTTAATTCACTACATTTTGGCTATTTTAGGCATGTTAGGAGTTGTAGAAACTCTTTCAAAGTACAAGTTACAAGTAGTAAATTCCTGGTCCTAATGCCCTACAGACTTTTGATAGTAGCCTTGAAATCATGGTGTTGGCCTGCCTATACTTTACAACTGTACCATGAGATCCTATTGGACAATGAGTTAGTGAGTCATATTGGATGGAAAGCAAGATAAGCCACTACTAGAATTTTGTCTTTTGTGAACACTAGCATTGCAATGTCCAGGGAGACTGTGACCAGAAATGCAATTTCCCAATTTACCTAGCTTATTATAACAGGATAATTTATTTTATTATTATTTTTGTTTGTTTGAGATGGAGTCTTACTCTGTCACCCAGGCTGGAGTGCAGTGACATGATCTCTGCTCACTGCAACCTCCGCCTCCCGGGTTCAAGCGATTCTCCTGCCTCAGTCTCCCAAGTAGCTGGGACTGCAGACACGCGCCACCATGCCCAGCTAATTTTTATATTTTTAGTGGAGACAGGATTTCACCATGTTGACCAGGATGATCTCGATCTCTTGACCTCATGATCTGCCTGCCTTGGCCTCCCAAAGTGCTGGGATTACAGGTGTGAGCCACTGCGCCTGGCCATAATAGGATAATTTAAAATTAAGTTCCTATTAAAGAGCATAATAATGGAAACGCTTATTGGTGGCCCAGAAGATGACATCCACAAAGGTCATCTTGCACTGCTCCTTCTTCCTCAAGGTGTCACCTGTTGGGAATGACAGACCTGCCTTCACTCAGCATGAGGAGGCAAAAGAGAGACACGTTATTGCCTCATGGGAAATTTGGAATATAGTCAAAGATAGAGATTTTATTTCTTCCAATGAACATGAGTCATAAAACCCAATGTAGTAGCCAAAAGGGATGTTATTCCTGTTGATCTTACTAGAGAATCACAATGATATTTGGGGTAAGAAAACAGATGGAAATTTGTTTAATAAATTACTTGGAATACCTTTAAAAAATAAACATAAAACACATATTGATCATTTTTAATTTAGAAGGTTCTAGAGGAAATAACATAATATCCTGAATTGGTTATTATAAAATATTTCAGGAATGATGACGTTATAACATTTATGTATTTTGATCATTCTAGGCAATGCTGATCCGGAAGGGCAGGGTTACTGCCAAGCAGGATTTAGTCTGGATTTTTATAAGGTGAATTATTTTGGTCTTGCAGCTTCTAATATTTCATCTGATTGCTTTTTTTTAACCCTCTGCCTCTCACTCCCACACCCCAAAGCCGCCACCACCACCAAAGAAACAAAGAATCTTAAGGAATATACCTAGCCTGTTTGGGAAAATTCTTTCTAAAAATATTTTCTGTTCACTTTTTATTTTTATGTAAATAACTTATGCACATAGCAGCCTATTAAACAGTAGAGAAATAGACATGACGAAAAGCAACAGCCTTTCTTCTTACCCTTTGTGGCAATAATTTTTTAAATGAAAATCTAAAAAACTCAGTAAAGAAATGTTTCTTAAAAAGATCACAGGAATCTATTCATTGTTTTGTTAACTGCAATTGACCAGTTACATTTAATATTAATATTAAAATTCATATATCCTTCACAAAATTAAAAAGAGATGTTCAGTAAGAATGTAGAGGGAAAAGATTCTGTGGTTTTGAAAATAGTATAGAAAAATTTCATCAATGTATAAACTGTTTACTGTCTTTTATCGTACTTTTTATCATTACTTTTTTGTTTTGATATTTTCCACTGAGAGTTAAAAATATGAAGCATGAAAGGTGAGGATGTAAATTCATGAGAAAATGTTTATATGTGTTAGTCTGGAGTGTTTGCTCTTTCTCCTGAGAAGGAGGTGGCATTGAGGATGTATGGAAAAAAATAGGCATTACTATGGCCTTGAAATAAATTGGAACAGAATTTTTTTTTATCACTGAGCCTCAAAAGACCATGTCTGCAGGACTGTACAGCATTAAACATGTTGATATTTTGCTTATCAGAGGCAATCAAAAAACAGAATTTATCTCTCTCAAGGGAGAGAGTTCAACTTACTTAATTGAGTGAAATTAAAATTATTTAATGTGATAATACACTAAATAATTGAAAACAAAAGAGGAAGGAAAATGAACTGCAGGCCCCAGATAGAAGGGTCTCTTTTAAAAATTGCTTTTTATGTGTAACGAATTGTTAGAGCAATGCTTTTTAACAATGATTTCTCACCCTTTAAAAATGTTCAGTGTTTCTTTTCTGATTATGGTTGCTGTTGCTGTTTCTGTTTTGTAGAATGGAGACCTTATTGTGGGAGGACCTGGGAGTTTCTACTGGCAAGGTATGTTCTGTTGGCAGAGCAGAAAAGCACATTTACTGTTACCAACAGAAGGATAGGCCCAGAAGTAATGTTAAATATTTACCTTCTGTTACCTAAATTTTATATCCTTATTCATAGTTTCTCAAATGAAGCATTATTTGTTGTTTTTGCTTTTAATATTTTATTTTAATTGACAAAACAATTGTACATGTTTATGGGGAACATGTGATATTTTCATACATGTATATGATGTGTAATGATCAAATCAGGGTAATTAGCAAAACCATCACCTCAAACATTGATCATTTGTATTAGGAACATTTTACATCTCTTCTAGCTATTTGAAAATCTGCAATAAATTGTTGTTAACTGTAGTCACCTTATAGTGCTATAGAACATTAGAACTTATTCCCCCTACCAGGCTGTACTTTTGTGTCCGTTAACTCATCTCTGGCTATACCTGCATCTCTATTCATCCTTTCCTCTAGGAACCACTTTTCCACACTCTACCTCGATGAAATCAACTTTTTTAGCTTCCATGTATGAGTAAGAACAAAAGCATCATTTCGATTTGTACTCTCATTTGTTTTGTTTTTGTTTTTTCTGAGACAGAGTTTTGCTCTTGTTGCCCAGGATGGAGTGCAACAGCATGATCTTGACTCACTGCAACCTCCACCTCCCAGGTTCAGGCAATTCTCCTGCCTCAGCCTCCTGAGTAGCTGGAAATACAGCTGCATGCCACCATGCCCAGCTAATTTTGAATTTTTAGTAGAGATGGGGTTTCACTGTGTTGGTCAGGCTGGTCTCAAACTCTTGACCTCAGGTGATCCACCCACCTTGGCCTCCCAAAGTGCTAGGATTACAGGCATAAACCACTGTGCCCAGCCTGTACTCTGTAATGTAAATGATATTTTAAAATACTCTTGCAACTTAACAATTCATTTCTCCATCAAGAATGTGTTGAGGCTCTGCCAAGCTCTGTGGTAGATGCTGGGGATACATTAATGAGTAAAAACACATTGTTCTTACTGTCATGGAGGTTAATATCTAGAGAATAACAGGCATTAATCAAACACTCACAGAGGTACCCGAGAACCCCCCAACTGTGATACACACTCCAAAGCAAAGGCATTTGGTGATGGGGCCGGGAGAAATTAGGAGGCTTCTCCAGGGTGGCTGTGGATAGGTGTGTTTTGTCCTCTGACCACTGGCTGACAGGGAGCTGGAATACAACCTGTGCTCTGCTTACTCGCTATGAACCCAGGTGCCGACAGCATCTGCCCAGAGGAAATGACATCTTCTAATTCTTGCTAAGGTGCTGCATAGGCCAGCAGCAGTGCAAAGGTTAACGAACTTGGAAAGCAAGCAACCCTGAACTGAGATCTGGACCTTACGTAGGAGTTACCTAGGTGAAGAGAGGAGGGACCATGTGCAGATGTTCTGTGGGAGGCAGGAGGGCAGTGCAGGTGAGAACAGAGCAAAGTCAAGGTGACCAGAGTTAAGAGAGTGAGGGAAGAAGTGCTTGGGTGGTATGGAGTCTCTAATTTCACAAAAGAATGGATGATGTGAAATTAACATAATAATGTTAATAGATGTTAATTTCACATCATCCATTCTTTAAGTTGAAAAAACGTTGGATACAAAGGATTTGCTGAAAATTTTCCGTAGCAATGGCACATAGAAGCATTTTGTCTGAGACATAGAAATTTAAAATTTTATTCAGGTTTCACATTGCAGGCTTGCAGTCCATGCTAAGCTGTTTTGTCTTCATTCTACAAACCATGGGAAACCACTGGGAGATTTTAAGAGTTTAAATGGATGGCTTAGGCTAGAGTAAGAAGGTATTGTTTGTCCTGAGTATACTGACAAACTACGAAATGAGTTTAAGCATGGAGTGCTACAATTGAATTTATGTTTTGAAAAGATCATTCTGGCTGTGTTACAGAAAATAGATTGAAAGTTGGCCAAGGTGAACTATCAGCAAAGTAGTTACAAGGATATAAACTACTTTTATCAGGTAAACAAGCTATATAAGTTTCAGGTAAAGACGTCTGTTTCTTAGAGTGATGATGGTACAGACTGAAAAAGAAGAGAAATTTGAGAAACACTTTGGAGGCAAAAGAAGCAGCCTAAATGATGGGTTGGATATATGGCGGTAAGGGAAGAGAGGTGGTGAGGGAATGTTTCTGACGCCTGCTACTGAATGGCTATAGGTGGGGGCCGTTCACTGAGGTAGAGAACACTGGAAGAAAACAGGTTTGGAGCAGGCTGGAGAGGGAAGAAGATGAGTTTACTTTTTGTTCTGTTGGGTATGAAAATGTTTGAAATACCTAAAGGGTTTCACATAAGTATTTAGGGCTTAAGCTCAGAAGATATCTAAAGTGAAATACAAATTTTCATCACTTGCCATACTGATTTTAACTGAGGCCACGGGTATAGATGGGAGGCCTAGAGAGAGAATACTGAGAAGATTCTGTAATTTGGGCTGTAAAGTTTAGGACAGAGTAGAATCTGAGATTCATAGTTGAGGGAGGAATTTTTTTAATGGAAGAAACTTGATCATGTTTGAAAGTCATTGAGAAAGATCCAGGAGAGATAGATTTATGATAATTTTTTTTTTTTTTTTTTTTTTTTTTTGTGATGAGTCTCACTTTGTCACCCAGGTTGGAGTGCAGTGGTGCAATCTTGGCTCACTGCAACCTCTGCCTCCCAGGTTTAAGCGATTCTCCTGCCTCAGCCTCCTGAGTAGCTGGGACTACAGGTGCATGCCACACCTGGCTAATTTTTGTATTTTTAGTAGAGACAGGGGTTCACCATGTTGGTCAGGCTGGTCTCAAACTCCCGACCTCATGATCTGCCCACCTCGGCCTCCCAAAGTTCTGGGATTACAGGTGTGAGCTACCACGCCCAGCCGATTTATGATAAAATTGTATATAAACTTAATGTTAAGCTCAATTCATGCATATGCAATTATAAACATCAAATAATTAACATTTTGGTATTTAAAAATTACTTTGCAAACTATAAAACTATATATTTTGCACCACAGATGGCTACAAAATGAAAATTATATTTATGGACGGTTTTCTAATTCACTTGGTTTATTTCACATAATCTATTCTTTTCCTTAAACTGAAAAAATGTCTGAGACAAATGATTTGTTAAAAATTTGCCATAGCAATTGCATATAGAAACACATGTTTGAGACATAGAATTTAAAATTTTATTCAGGTTTAAGATGATAATGTTTATAGACACAGCTAAAGGAAACAGCAAAGACAGTGTGTATGTGGGATGGAGGAAAGAGGGTCTTTAGCTCTAACCCAGAGACAACTGGCAAATTCTACAGTGTTCAGAAACTCATGTGTAAATACCATTGTCTTAACAGCAGAATAGTCATTTCAGTCCCAGTCACTTGGCAATATTTATGATCTGGTTTGACAGTTTTATTCTTTTGTGGACCTCCAACAGAAAGACTGTGGGAATTATGTGTGAAATCCCAAAGACTAATTTGGCTTTCAAATTGATGTTAAATGATAGTCTTTTGAAAGCATTTCTTCAGCTTTCTCCCAAAGAACATGATCTCACACTTTTGCCTTAGATGTCCATGGTAAACATGGGAATGCATAGAAATTGCGGTGGAAATTGCTGGTGGTCTTTTAGATACTTGTCTACCCCAATGCCATATTTCAAGACTTCTGAGAGTGACTTTTGAGAGAGATTGGCCAAAGTTCTTATCGTATCAATGTTGGTGCCCATGGATTTCTCTTTTGCTGAATTTTGGATTTCATTGGACCTAGCTGCTTCCCATTGTTGTAATTTTATGCTCGCTCTCTATTTTAGCAAGAAAAGCAAATGGCTCAAAGATTTTGTAATTCCTTCGTTTAACTTAGCTGATATATTTTATCATCTATTAATCGGATACCTGATTTAGATTGAACACAATATCTATACTTTGCAAGAATACCAAAAGTTTTATTAGAATGCCAAAGGAAATGTTGGTTAAAATGCCTGATATCCTACTAGCAAAACCATATGACCTTAGAGAATGCACTCTAGCTCTTTGGGCCTCAGTTTCTCCACCTAGAAGAAGCTATATTTGACTAAATGATCTCAAACCTTCCTTCCAGCTGAAATATTCCAGAATAAAAATTACATCATGGCTGGGCGCCGTGGCTCACACCTGTAATCCCAGCACTTTGTGAGGCTGAGGCGGGCAGATCACGAAGTCAGGAGTTTGAGACCAGCCTTGCCAACATAGTGAAACCCCGTCTCTACTATAAACACAAAAAATTAGCCGTGCATGGGGGCAGGCGCCTATAGTCCCAGCTACTCAGGAGGCTGAGGCAGGAAAATCACTTGAACCCGGGAGGTGGAGGTTGCAGTGAGCTGAGATCACGCCACTGCACTCCAACCCAGGCGACAGGGCGAGACTCTGTCTCCCCGCTAAGAAAAAAAAAAAAAGTTACATCACATAAATTTGGCCTGCAAATTTGGCCTCCACTCTTAGATATTTTTATTATTTGGAGGTGGAATGTGTATGTTGAAAGCAGCAGGAAGACCAACAAAATATTGTAGTTCATCTCGGGTCTTCGGTCAGAATGGAAAGTTCTACCCAGGTGCAACTAACTCTGCCTTGGAGTTCGAGTGGCAGGCAGGAAAATTCATCATCAAAAAAGCAAGCAATTCCACCATAGCTTTCAAGGGAATGTGTGTTTGCCCAGGGAGGGCCTGCCTCTTGCATTCATTCAGTTAATGTATTAATTTGTTTAAACACAGGGCAAGTGATCACTGCCAGTGTTGCAGATATCATTGCAAATTACTCATTCAAGGATATCCTCAGAAAACTGGCAGGAGAAAAGCAGACAGAAGTGGCTCCAGCTTCCTATGATGACAGTTACCTTGGTAAGACCCATTGCCCAAGACATTTGTGGTTTTTCAAAAGACAAGCATAGTAAATGCAGATGCAAGTTTTATCCCTGACTTATCCGATGTTATTTGGCATCTTATACAAGTGTTCTTTTATTAGAGTAGACTCGATTTTTCTTTTCTTTTTAATACTGCTATTTTTTCCAGCCACGATGTGTAATACATAATTTGAGCAGCTATTTTCTTGGCTCCATAGCAGTCTCTTCCACGTGAACTATTTCACCAGTAGTAGACACTACGTATTAGCAGGGCTGCTGCTGGTGTAACAGGGACAGCATGACAGCAGCCTTCTCTAGTTAACAGAGCCACACAAGAGAAGTTTGAGTTGCTGAAATATTCTCAAATTGTATTATGTACAAACCACACAGTCATTTTACCACTACTGTTTCCCACCTTTGGTATCCTAGTGGCCTTTTGATTGCTTGATGAATTTGAAAAAGAAATGTAGCTATGTTTTGTCAATGTAGCCAGCACCTCACTTTAGAGCTAAATGAAATTGTGGTCATCATGAGAGGTATTAGGAAGTAGGTCTTGCTGGTGACCAGAAATAGCAAAACCTGAGCCCAAAGGAAATCTTTCAGAGTATTCTGTCTGATTACTTTCAATCAGCAGCTCTTAAAATGCAACAGCCACCATTTACACTCAAGGTGGATTATGAAGTGTCCATGCTTTTAAAAATTGACCTCAGAATCTCTCTCTCTTTTTTTTTTTTTTTGCTATGCTACTACTTAAGTTGTAGATAATCTATTATGCATTCAGGATTTAGTATTAAAGTGTTCCTTTAAGTGTGATTAATTTTTCCTTTATAGAATCTTTAATCTTTATAATATTTGTAGAGATTTCTAAATAAAGCAGTACCACGGTAGCCCTTTCACCTTTTTCTAGATGTAACTAATTTGGTTAAGTCATTAAGTGTGATGAGTCTGTTTCTTTTCTTTAAAACAGGATACTCAGTTGCTGCTGGGGAGTTTACGGGGGATTCTCAGCAAGGTGAGAGACACTGCTGAGTTTAAATCACTTATAAAGTATGGGGAAATGGTAAAATGACAAAAAGTTTTTCTATCAATGTGATTTTATTTGCCATACAAAAAGTACGTTAATGGAATCCCAGACTGCCTATAATATTTTGTAGAAAAAAATACTTCGGTATAGCATTTTAAGTCTCAAATAATTTCATAAGAATATCAACTGTATAAAATCTAGTTAAGCAATAAAATATTAGGGCCATAGTCCCATGTTATGAATGAACAATACAGATGACTAAAAGCCATGCTGTTAGTGACAGATCAAATTTGTGAAATTAAGATTCCTTTTTAACTCTCATTTCTAGTGCCTCTCATATAGGACATGTCCAAAATTACTCTCCCCAGCCAACTCCAATCCAACACCCCAACCTTACTTCCTTTTTCCTCTTTGAACATACCCAAATAACAAAACAAACGAATCCCTATCTCCTATATATCCCTTCTGTCCTGCCTTCTCTACTTTGCTGTGACTGTTGTCTACTGGGGCTGATGGACATGAAATAATTAACACAGAATACCTAATTAAATTATGATAAGTGCTAGGATAAAATTCTAAACATAGAGTAAGGAAAGCTTTGGTGTTAAGAAAACATTTGAATAGAGCCTGGGATGATGAGGGCAGGGGTTCAGATAGACATAGACCAATTTCTATATTCTAAGGTGTGTAGAAAATGGGGGTGTTCAAGGACCTCAGTTTGACTGCCCGACTTTAATAGTGAAACGAGATTGGCTTCAAGAAAGGTCTGGGCTCAGATTATGTCCAGTTTTACAGGTCATGGAAACGATTCTGGGATCTATTCAACATGCAGGGAAGAAGACATGAAAGGTTTCAGCTGAGGAGTAAATATAATCCAATTATGCATGTAATCTAAAAGAAAAAAGAGAACAAATCACATTGGCTACCTATGTGGATTTGATTGAGATGAGAGTAAGGAAAAATGGTATCATATATATCACTTCTCTTCATGTCTACCTCCTTGAAGGCAAATCTATGTATTGTTATGTATTGCCCCTTCTTATTTATCTCCTTTACAAAGACTAGACCATGTGTTGCTCATAATAGATTCATATGGGAAACAGCCTGACAGAAATAAGTAGAATCTTTGGAGTCAAGATCCACATAGGTTCAAGTTCTGACTTCACGGACTTTCTATTCTTTAGGATATGACAACCTCTCTGGTTCTTATTTGCTCATCTTTAAATAACACTAATGCTAACTAACTCAAAATAATGTTCTGAAGATTGCATGAGTGAATGCATGAGAAATACTTAGATGCAAGGCAATAAATGAGAACTTTTACTTAACTGGTAATATTTATTAAATAAGTCAATCATCAATCGGTATTTACCATTTTCCATCTTGTTTCATATGAACACTGACTGCATTTCACTAACGCAAGTGGTTTAATTCACAAATAATTAAGAGTAAATGAAATACGGTCACCTCTAGGAATCATCACAGATCCTTTCATAGTTTTGTGTTTAGGTATACAAAGCAGAATATCATAAACAAAGTTTTGCAGTTCGGGTTGAAGATAATCAGGTTTTTATTTTTTCCTTTGAAAGAACATTTTTCTTTTAGGTAAAAACTAATTCATAAAGGACTTGTCCTTTCATTATGTCTTCTTCAAGGTATTAAAAGGCAGTATATTGTAATGCTTAAGAGCCTAGACTCTGGAGCCAGACCTCTTGGGTTTAAACCCTGACCTCGCTACTTACTATCTCTGTGACCTGGGAGAAGTTACTGAGCATCTTAGTGCCTCCAACTTTTTTCATTCCTAAAATAAGGATGATGATGCTAATAGTATTGTCTACCTCATAGGATTCTTGTGAGAATTAAATGAGTTAACTCTGTGTATCCATAAAACAGTGCAAGGCCTGATATCTAAAAAGCGCTGTTGGCTGTCACAAGAACCATTGAATTAGGAACCATCAAAGATAGTATTGAGTAACTAGTGCCTTGAGAACAGGTCAAATCTAAAAATCACTGAAAATTTTACAAAGGAAACTGTAAAACATGCCAAATTATTATTTTTGTAATATGGCATTAGGAATAGTGTTGGACTTGGTGTGGTGGCTCACATGCCTGTCATTCCAGCACTTTGGGAGGCCAAGGTGGGAGAATTGCTTGAGCTCAGGAGTTCTATATTAGCCTGGGCAACATAGTGAGACCTCCTCTCAAAAATACAAAAATTAGCTGGGCATGGTGGCATGTACCTGTAATCCCAGCTTAGGAGGCTGGGAGGCTGAGGCAGGAGGATCGCTTGACCCTGTGAGGTCAAGGTTGAAGTAAGTCATGATTGCACCACTGCACTCCAGCCTTGGGTGACAGATTGAGACCTCGTCTAAAAAAAAAAAAGAGTCTTGTTGGAAAGCTCTCCAGAATAGCATTCAGTTTTGACCCAATAAAATAAATAATGATGCACAAGAGTACATTGTAGGGAAAGATGGTAGAAAACAGTAGTGATTTTCCATTAGATCTCAGAAATGGATTGGGTTTTAAGTGTTTTGAGGATATCTAAAAGGATATTTTGTATTTTGAGGATATCTAAAATATCTAAAATAAAATAAAAAGTGTTTTGAGGATATCTAAACTATTTAAAATAAAATATCTAAAATAAAATGTCTGAAAATGGATTGTGTTTTAAGTGTTTTGAGGATATCTAAAATGAAAGCACTATTGAGGAACATCACAATCAGCTCACCAGATCACTACGAATCCAGGACTGTGCATGTTCAAGATTTACTTAATTAGACAACAGGGAATAAGAATTCTATTTAAAAAAAACAGTGAGCACTTCAATGTCCTCAAGATGATGGGTTCTTAACATGGATCCTCCCACTGCTGGATGGGACATGGATGGGCTTCACTGGATCGGAACCCCTAAAAATTACATGCAAGATTTGATTGTGTATAATTTTTCTGGTGAGAGGATCCATAGCTTTTTTCCAATTTTCATACAGGTTCATGACTCAAAAAAGGTTAAGAGCCTTTGTTATCACTTTAGAGTGAGATGTAGTGAGCTAAAACCCAAGAAAGTAGTCTGTCCCTAACCAAGTCCAGGAATGTAATTTGACGTGTTGGAAAGAATGTTGACTTTGCTGTCAATTTTCGACTTGTACTACTCACCAACTATGAGTTCAACAGTGATAGAACCTTTCTAAGCTGCAAATGAAGGAAATAGTTTTGCTTCTCACTAGTCAGTATGCTACTCAAGTCATGTGTTCCCAGGCCAAGGATCTAAATTTTTCCTGATTATATTGATTATTAAAAATTTTCTGGCCATGTACAGTGGCTCAGGCCTATAATCCCAACACTCGAGGAGGCCGAAGCAGGTGGATGGCTTGAGCCCAGGAGTTTGACACCAGCCTGGGCACCATAGTGAGACCGTGTCTCTACAAAATATACAAAAATTATCCAGGCATGGTGGCATGCATCTGTGGTCCCAGCTATTCAGGAAGCTGAGGGAGGAGGATGGCTTGACCCCAGGAGGTTGAGGCTGCAGTGAGCCATGATGATTATGCCACTACACTCCAGGCTGAGCAACAGAGTGAGACCCTGTTTAAAAAAAAAAAAAAAAGGCCTTCTGAAGATTTCACCTTGAATCATTGAAAAAGAAAAGTCTCCTATTTTTCCTTCCAACTGAATAGTTTTTGTAGTTGAGTGACATTTCAGACTTGCCTTAGACCCCAAGCAATTAAACTGTCCTGATCATTTATTTAAAAATTAGGAGCATCTTTACTCAATATTACATTTAATAACTCCTTAGAGTTGTGGTCATATGAGATTGCAGACTTCACCATTACTGGGTGGGATGACTGATATTTTAAAAACAAAATTCCCGATGTTTGTGGGATGGGAGAAGTCGTGGTTGCCATGTTTCTCAAATGGCCCAATCCTCTAGAATCTGTCCTCACCCACAGGCCTGACTCTGAAATCAGTCAGCCCTATTATATCTGATCGTGGTTTGCTTTTAGTGTCAGGAGAACTTAATTTATACCAAATAAAGATTATTGAAAACTGGACAGGGTACTACCAGTTCCGTCAACTTTCCCGGCAGTCTATCCAGATTGCTTAGTTTTCCTGAACCCTGTTTTATGATTCAAGAGCATGCTTCCCCTGCTCTCCTGCTGCTGTAGATGAATCATTCACGTTCCTGTCCAAGGCTCCCCTCTCTGCTTCGCACCTGATCCCATTCCCTCCCTTGACTCTGAGATGGAACCAGAACTGTAATTTTTATACTAGTACAAAAGATGTCACTATAGTAAAAGCTGGAAGAATCACAGTAAGAGGTCTAACTTATAAATCGCATGCGGACCCAAGAAGCCAGGTTCATGATCTAGAGACCAAAGTGCAGAGAGACTCCCAATGAAGACATAAATGTCAAAGTATGACAAAGGGGTACGACCTCTGTTTTTCTGTTTTCTATTATCTGGAGAAGAAACAAAAGTAAACGCAAAGCCCTGGCTTCAAATTTCCAACCCTCTACATCAGCAATCCGCAACCTTTTTGGTACCAGGGACCGGTTTCATGCAAGACTATTTTTCCACAGATGTGGGGGTGAGGGACGGTTTTGGGGTGAAACTGTTTCACCTCAGATCATCAGACATTAGTTAGAGTCTCAAGAGGAGCATGCAACCTAGATCCCTCACGTGCACAGTTCACAAGAGGGTTCGCGCTCTTGTGAGAATGTAATGCCACGTCTGATCTGACAGGAGGCAAGGCTCAGGCTATAATGTGAGCAATGGGGAGTGGCTGTAAATAGAGACGAAGCTTTGTTCTGGCTCACCTGAGGCTCACCTCCTACTGTGTGTGTGGCCAGGCTCCTAGCGCACCACAGACAGGTACTGGTTGATGGCCTGGTGCTTGGGGACCCCTGCTCTGTTCTGATAGCCACTCATTTAAAAAGCACTGTCTTTACCACTTATTTATTATATGGTGTGTGGGTGTGTGTGGGTGTGTGTGTGTAATTCCGCTTCTAAATGACTATTTTCATCCCCAGAATTGGTTGCTGGAGTTCCAAGAGGAGCACAGAATTTTGGATATGTGAGTACTGAGAATGCATTATAGGAATAGGATATTTTCTTGTACAGATGCTCCTTGATGGAATTACATCCCAATAAACCCATCATTTGAAAATCCTGTAAGTTGAAAACACATTTAATACACCTCACCCACCGAACATCATAGCTTACCTAACCTACCTTAAACATGCTCAGAACACTTACATTAGCCCACACGTGGGCAAAACCCTATTGTATAATAAAGTGTTCATATCTCAAGTAAGAGTATCATATTGCATATTGCTAGTCTGGGAAAAGATCAAAACTCAAAATTCAAAGTATGATTATTACAGAATGTGTATCACTTTTGAACCACTGTCAGTTGAAACATCATAATTTAAGGACCATCTGTATATGCAAAGAAATGTTTCATTTTATGCAACTTTTAAGTCTTTTAACACTTCCTTTATTAAGGAGTTCCTCCTCCCGATTCATCCTGCTTGCTTACAAATAAGGAAGGAAAACAAGCCAGATTAGATGTGTTCTCATCCATGTGCAAGACCAGCTAGGCAACTGATGGACCCAGTGCAAAATGAAAACACAGGCCCCTTGTTCAAAAATTATCAAAAATTTCAGGACAGCAACAGCAGAGCATTAAACCAAGTGTGGGACCCACCTAAGCACACAGGGTCCCGTGTGACTGCACAAGTCACATACCCACAAGGCTTGTCCTACCTGTGGGTATAATCTGAGAATAATTGTGGAGGATGCCATGGTTATGATCAAAACCTTAATATGTCTCATACAGTAGAAATAAAAGCAATTGTTATTTCAGTTATTTTAATTAATTGCATTATTTAATTTTATTGTAAATTTAACTAATTGTAAATTTATTATTTGTTTCCTACGACGGCTATAACATAGAATCACAAACTGGCTGGCTTTAACCAACATAAATTTATTCACTCACAGTTCTAGAGGCCAGAAGTCTGACATCAAATTGTGGGCAGGATGATATTCTCACCAGAGCATCTATGATAGGAGGGTTCTCCTTGCCCCCTTGCAGCCTCTGACAGTCCCTGGCATTCCTTGGCTTGTGGCAACATCCCACCAGTCTCTGCCTCCATCCTTGTGTGGCCTTCTACCCTCTGTGTCTACATGTGTCTTCTCCTCTTTTTATAAGGACATTAGCCATCAGATTTAGAGCCTACCAAGATGATTTCATCTTGAGATCCTTAACTAATTTCATCTGCAAAGACCCTATTTCCAAATAAAGTCTTATTCTGATGTTCTGGGTAGATATGAAATTTTGGGGTGATACTATTCAAACCCGTCACTATGAAATTAGGAAAAGTAAATAAATAGATCTGAAAGAAAACCATATTTTAAATAAAGTTCATCTTTTGCAAAAGTATCTAGAAAGCATCATGTTTGGCTAAGTAGAATTAAAAGGAATATTTTTGCCTTGTGGATAGCATTTTAAAACCTAATTTTTCTTGCAAAGAACCATAATGATCAATTTATAGTAGCACAAGAACAGAAATGGATTTAGACAAAAATCCTGGTTAAATCAGCCAATCGTCAAGTTAATCGCTCTCAATATTCTTGAATTTAACTTTTATTTCTCCAGCTCAGATTAATAAGCATGCATTTTGTCTGAAAGCATCTCAGACTTAACCATAAAGAAAAACTTCAATTGGTTTTTTTTTTTTTTTTTAGGTAAGATCATTCTGTGGGCTTTCATTTTTGTTTTACATTTAGCTAACCATTTATCACACTTTCCAAAAAATTTTAAATGATTCAAGTTGTAGTTTTAAAAAAGGGCTCCAATTCTACGTCAAATGGTGTAACCTGTTTAATTTCTATGATTTCAGGTTTCAATCATTAACTCTACAGATATGACGTTTATTCAGAATTTCACTGGCGAACAGGTAGAGACATTTTAATATCAAATAAATAAAATCACTCTGGGTTACCAGTAGACTATAATATTGATATCAGTTATTCATCCATTCAACAAATACTTAATGAGCAGCTACTATGCACTGGAAACTGTCCTAGGCACTGAGGATGCAATCATGTGCATCAGACAGTCAGATCCCACCCAGCTCTCAGGCAGCAGTGAGGTGGCAGGGGATGGAGAGGGACAGTTTATTAACAAGCAAATAAATGTTCATAATTTCAGATTGTGAACCATGATTTAAAGAAAATAAAGCTGAGTAATGTAAGACAGGAGGGAGGTGGCAAGGAAGCCCTTGGATGGGGTGATCAGGGAGGCCTCTGAGGTGCCAATGTCTGGACTGAAATGTGAATGACAAGACAAAGCCAACTATGCCATCTTATCTAGAACCTTCCAGGCAAGGGAAGGCTAACACGAAGGCTTTCAAACAAGAACTAGCCGGACATGTGTGAAGAGCAGAGTGAAGGCCACAGTCTCTGTAAGCAAGAGAGACGTAGGTGCTGAGGACAGAGGGGATGGGGGCTACTCATAGAAGACTGGTGGGGTAGGCGGGCGGTGTTTGGGATTAGGAATTTTTTTCTAAGAACAACGGGAAGTGGTTTTGTATTAACATGAATCTTTCAATAGTCTATAAAAGCCTGAAGCTTTTGATGTAAGATATGGGAAGAATGTCTCTGTAAAAAGGGCCTGAACTTCTACAGTTGACAGATCAGACTTCCAGTTCCCACTGCACCACTCATGAACCGTGTGAGATCACAGGAAAATTACCTGACCTCTTTGAGCTGCTTTGCAAAATAAGAAGAAAATGTTTATCTTCCAAGCTCCTTTTAAGAATGAAATAAATCAAGGATTATAGATTACTTAGAAGATTCCCTGGCACATAACTCTTCAAGAAATGTTAATTCCTTTCCATCCCACTTCCTCTCTCCTGTCTTTTGACTAAACAAAAGCCACTAAATTCCCATGTGCCATTAAATCTTCTATAATTTGAGATGCATGCAAATACGTGTGCTTATAATGATCATAAATGATTGCATCTCTATGTCTGTAAGATATAGATTCAGGCCTCCATGTTTGAATGCAGGACAAACCTAAAATGAACTCCTTGTGTTTGTAACTAATATGTGACAATTTACGAACAGAACTACACACTTAATTTTAAACTAAATATGAACAAACTGTGGAAGTAATACATTTAAAATTAACCATGTTAATTTAATTTGAAGAGGAGAGAAAAATTGATTGTCTGGAGAAACAAATTCAGTTCACAACTGGCTTCCCTTAGATGGAAGTACCAACTCAGTATTTAAAGAAATGTGGCTCACACCTGTAATCCCAGCAGTTTGGAAGGTCAAGGCAGGAGGATCGCTGAGGCCAGGAGTTCACGACCAGCCTGGGCAACATAGTGAGACTGTTGTCTCTGTTGAAAAAAAAAAAGAAAGAAGAGAAATCAGCAGGTTTAAAAATAAACACAAAATGATTTTGACATCTTTTTTCTATAATTTGGGGCTTTAGTCTATTACTCTGACATTTTCAACAAAGCATTTTACATCTCCTGATGCTCTTTTGGAAAGTTTGGAGAAGTAAGACTGAGATGAGCAGGAAGTTGAATAGATGTTGAACAACTATTTCAAACAACTTTTCCTAAGTGGTGGTAATTAATAAGTGAATGAGAATCTAGCAATGCTTCTCCTTTGCCCAGATTTGTTTACTTTTCATCATTAGAAACTTTTTAAACATTGCTAAATTTAGCCTTTCTATAACTTCTTCTCCTCAATACTACCCAGTTCTGTAATCCTGAACCTCAGAAGGTGATAAATGATGAAATTTCATAAATGATGAAATTCCTCTGAGTGAAGGCCACACACCGCCACATAAAGAGTAAGAATTTCATGATCTATGTTTGGAACAGAGAAAAGAGGTGCAAGAATTGAGTTGTTACACGCCACTTGTTAACTCGTATATTCATTTTCTCTGCAAAGAGCATTTGGCACTTGGCACCTACTTTGGTCCAGACACTGCTCGGGAAGTTCAGATAGAACAGTAAACAAACCAGACCAAAGTCTCTGTCTCCTGGGGCACGTGCCTTCTAAGGGATTGCGTGTTCATTAAATGAGGGCATGATAGGAAGTTATGTCACCTCAAACAATGCATGGCACACTATGGAAGCAAAATTGGCAAGCTGAAACTATGGGTCAAATCTGATGAGAGTATAAATTCTGAAAAGATTATAAATCCAAAAACAGGTTTAAAAAGAAAAACTGCAGAGATAAAATGGGGGGAGGCTGGGCGCAGTGGCTCATGCCTGTAATCCCAGCACTTTGGAGGCCGAGTGGATGGATCACCTGAGGTCAGGAGTTTGAGACCAGCCCGGACAACATAGTGAAACCCCATCTCTACTGAAAATACAAAAATTAGCTGGGCATGGTGGTGGGTACCTGTAATCCCAGTTACTTGGAAGGCTAAGGCAACAGAATTTCCTGAATCCAGGAGGGGGAGGTTGTAGTGAGCCAAGATCGCGCCACTGCACTCCAGCCTGGGCAACAGAGCGAGACTCTGTCTCAAAAAAAAAAAAAATTTAAAAAAATGTGGAGAGAGTGTAGTATACTAGGTACACTCATGGAAAGGATTTAGGAGCTTTTGTTGACTCTGAGCACAATACAAACTGACACTGAGATGTGGGTTCCCCCAACATGAAAACATTTTATTCTTCCTCTGAAGCAGGAAGCATAAATCCTACCTAACTCTTCTCTTGTAGTCAGTGCACTCACAAGTGTCATCTGTGTTTTGGTACCACATATCATATCTCTAACACAGAGAGGTTGGATGGTGAGCCAAGTGAAAATATTTTATTTTGAGACAGGGTCTCTCTCTGTCACCCAGACTGGAGTGCAGTTGTGTGATCTCAGATCACTGCAGCCTTGAACTCCCCAGGCTCAGGAGATCCTCCCACCTCAGCCTCCCAGTTAGCTGGAACTACACATGCCACCATGCCCTGCTAATTCTGTTTTATTTTTTATAGAGATGTGGTCTCACCATAGTGCCAGGGTTGGTCTTGAACCCCTGGACTCAAGTGACCCTCCTGCCTGGGTCTCCCAGAGTGCTGGGATTACAGGCATGAGTCGCTGCACCTGGCCTGAAAATATTTTCATACAACATCATATGGAAGTGGAATTAGATTCCTTCTGTGAGATTCGAGATTGCAGAACTTGGTGGGATTAAGTGCTGCAAGTTATGGAAGAGCCAGATTTAGCAGTGAACATTCTGATAGCTGTGTCCACCAATTAAATGGACTGATTGTTGAACATCCCCAGAGGGTGTCCAAGCAGATGTCACGGTTATTATGGGGAAAATTATTCATTGGGTCAGGGGTTAGACTAAATGAGGCAAGAGGACCCTGGCAACTTCCAGGAGTCTACAAATTTAAATGCAAAAATGTACCACAATGAGATGAATCTTTCGGGAATAATGGAGACATGACTACAAAACTGACTGTTTGGACACAGAATGTCATCTCCTGATTTTCCTTTGCAGATGGCATCTTATTTTGGATATACCATTGTCGTATCAGATGTTAACAGTGATGGGTAAGTTTACAGACCTCTGTCATATACAATATGTTACAGTCATTCATAAAGATGTTATATTTTCCCTTCACAAAATACATCCTTCCTTACTGCCTCAACAAGATAGAGGCTCCCTTGTTCTCAACGTTTTTGGTTCAGGACAAGAAGATGCATCTATTAAATAATTCTCTGTCATCTGATTTTGTCCTTATGGAGATTTTCCACATCTGCTGCTTCTAGAAGAGGATTATTTTTTTTCGTTTTATTTTTAATCTTATAAAGTCTTCAGTCATTCAAAATTCATAGCCATTGAGGACATTCATCTATTTCTCTTTACTCCTAGAATTTTCACCTAGCATGTGGTACGTTCACAAAACATTTACACATAAATGGATTTTTTAATTGCTTTAAAAATGTACTATACTAGTAACAGCCATGGAGAAGATGAAATTGTTATTTTTCAGATTACAGTAGTAAATTACAGTTGAACATGGACCAAACAGTACGGTGAATTTTGGTTGTGTTCAAGTCATTACTTCAAAAATAAATAATGATTAAACGCCCCTTTGATTCACTAAAAGGACCTGACAGGTAAATTAATGAATCATTAAAGTAAAAAACCATTAGATTGAGATGTATTGATTATCCACCCAAAAATATTATTGGATCATCCACCATGTTCCAGGCTTTGTTCCTGGTGCCCGGAATACACAGGTGAATAAGACAGGTAGAGTCTCTCAGGGAGCTCACATTTTCACAGAAAGCAAATATCTGAAGAATACTTACTTTGTTCTGGGCAATGTGCTAAGCACTTTAGCTATACCTTTGCTAGATATTTTCTGTGACCTTCATATAGCTATCAATGGACTTTGTATTAATTGTGTCATGGCATTTGAATGGAGATAAATTTCATACCTTTTGTACCTGTTGGGAAATGTCTATTATTCTTTCATTGAACATAAAGTTCTCGAGCATCTATTATGCGCTAACAGGCACTGTTCTGGGTGCAGAAAAATCCATAACTTCATGAAGATTATAGTAGAGTTAGGAAGGTTCATGCTACAGACAAAAATTAAATGAGTAATGACTATGTGAGATGGTTATAAGTACTATGGAGACAGCAAAAACAAAAGGGCTGAAAGCAACCAAGTAGCTGAATACATAAACTCTGGTACATCCTGATAATTTTTATTCAGTGCTAAAAAAAAATGAGCTATCAGGCCATGAAAACACACAGAGGGGCCAGGTGCGGTGGCTCATGCCTGTAATCATAGCACTTTGGGAGGCTGAGGCAGGTGGATTACCTGAGGTCAGGAGGTCGAGGCCAGCCTAGCCAATGTGGTGAAACCCTGTCTCTACTAAGAATACAAAAAATTAGCCAGGCATGGTGGTAGGTGCCTGTAATCCCAGCTACTTGGGAGGCTGAGGCAGGAGAATCCCTTGAATCCGGGAGGCTGATATTGCAGTGAGCTGTAATTGCACCATTGCACTCCAGCCTGGGCAACAGAGCGAGACTCTGTCTAAAAAAAAAAAAAAGACACACACACACACACAAAGGAACTTTAACTGAATATTGCTAAGTGAAAGATGCCAGTCTGAAAGATCTACATTCTATATGATTCCAATTCCATGACATTCTGGAAGAGGCAACACTACGGCAACAGGAACAAGGCAGTGTTTCCCAGGGGTTCTGATGGAGGGAGTTATCAAAAGGTGAAGAACAGGATTTTTAGGGCAGTGAAACGACTCTGTATGATACAGTAATAGTGGATGTGTGTCCTTATATATTTGTTAAAACCCATGGAAGGTTTGATACCAACAGTGAATTCAATGTAAACCATGGTCTTTGGTTGATAATGACGTATGAATGTAGGGCTTACTGACTGGAACGAATGTGCCCCTCCGACGTGATGGTGTGAGAGGTTGCAGGTTAGGGAGAGGGTAATGGGAGAATTCTGTACTTTCTGCTCAAATTTGCTTTGAATCTAAACAATCTAAAACTGCCCTAAAAAATAAAGTCTATTAATTAAACGTGTTAAAATAGAAAGAGAGGGGAGATAGGGAGTATTTGAAGGGATGCAATCCCCAATTGGGGAGATCATGACGGTCTTAGGGCTAAGATTCCAGCTAAGGAAACACCTAAGGGAGGTGAGAACCAGCCATGGTGATCTAAGCGGGAGGGAGGAAGGAGTGTTCCCTGTGGAAGAACAAAAGGTGCGTATTCCCTGAGGTGGGAGCTCCAGGCATATTCAAGAACCAGCGGAGAGCTGTGGAGCGAGAACCCCAGGGAGCTGGATCGTGAAGGTGTGCAGGTCACTGCCTTTACTCCAAACCACTGCACACAGTGCACACAAACTCTGCCATGGACTAGAACAAGTCCATTTCCAACTTGTTACAACGTCCTGTGAGCCATGGGGATTCCAGGTGAGCAGTACCTGCTCAGGCTTCGTGTTATCAGTTGTGCTCTGTCTACCAGCTCTAGATGGTCACAGAGCCTTCTGGAACCCTACTACTATGTACCAGGGGAGGCAGGACAGCGGCTTGGAGGGCAGTGAAATGACTCTGTCTAAGCAACAGCAGTGGAGGGAGATGGCAGTGCTTGCACTCTGCATGTATTTCGAAGTTACAGTTGAATGCCAATCTTATCCTGAAAGCAGTTAATTTAAAAATAAATTGCCTTCATCTTCAGTTATTTAAGTTGTAAAAATAGCTAATTTGGGAGGCCAAGCAGGCAGATCATGAGGTCAGGAAATTAAGACCATCCTGGCTAACACAGTGAAACCCTGTCTCTACTAAAAATATAAAAAATTAGCTGGGCGTGGTAGCGGGCACCTGTAGTCACAGCTACTCGGGAGGCTAAGGCAAGAGATTGGCGTGAACCCGGGAGGCGGAGCTTTCAGTAAGCTGAGATGGCACCACCGCACTCCAGGCTGGGTGACAGAGCGAGACTCCATCTCAAAAAAATAAAAAATTTAAAAAAATTTTTTTAAAGTAGCTATTAGGACTGCCATTCAAGATTTCCAACTTAGGTGGACTGTAACTGTAATCACAGCCTTTTAGTCGTTTGGAAAGAAAATAGCTAAAGAACTTGAAGGCCAGACATAGCATGCCATCCAGTTTTTGTAATGCTTACAAAAACAAGGTTTCTAAAAAAGCTCCAAAATCTCAAAATCAGGGGGGAAAAAAAAAATCTCACTGTGGCCTTTCATATATGCACAGACACATTTCTCCCCACTGACGGTCACACAAGCAGCAGGGGCTCTTCCCCCGCTATACGGATTCACTCTGTGTGTTCTTTTCCACAGGCCACTCCTGGTTTGAATCCTCAGGACTTTGCCCAAGTTTCGCCTTATGCCCTGCAGGGCACCGTCCTTCCTGGAAACATGCGCATTCTAGTCTATAGTGAAGTTTTGTGACAATGTTTATAGTACTTTTTTTTTTTTTTTTGCCATGTTAAGGAAAAAAAAATTGTGAGAATATGACCTCAGTGGCTTCCTGTTGATCAAAATAATATGGTAGTAACAAATACATAACTGTTTTAAAGTAATACTTTCCTTCTTGATGTTCTTAAAAATTGCTATGCATATTTTTTTATTACATAGTATTTTCTGAATTCTTTAGATTGCGTTGAAGGATATTTGCATTAATTTACTAACGCCATTCATAAAGGTAAAGTGCCCACAGATTCTCAGTATATCATTTGCTGTTTTTAATTACTTAGATGCTATGTAAATTCAAGGTCCTGTTATATGTAAGTATGCTCTGGAAGTAATTGAGACTGGCCAAAGAAAGGTGAAAGATAGACAACTCAAGTGAAGTCTGGAATTACAACAATGATGATATATATATAATATATTTCATAGGGTTTAAAAAAATCACTTGGCTAGGTCATTGCTCATGGTTCAGAAGTAAGGACTTCCCTGCACACACACATTTATGGGCTTGAACCAGACCCTCCTTTCCCCAAGCTGGAGATAAGTACATTTGTGCACAAGGCTCTCTAGTGAACATTGTTGGAAAACATATATTCTTTGAAAACTAGGCAACAAAAACAAGGTCCAAAAAGGAGCTCCAGAATCTCAATATCAGGAAAAAAAAAAAAAAAAAGACAGCGTCAGTAAGTGACCAAATAAATTAACTGGTGGAAATTTTCCCAGATATTTTTCTATTAAGAAAAAATCTCCGAGTATGATTGAATGGACAGCAAACATTTAGACTTAACAGTTGTGTGCATGCTGGTTGATGGTTAATACTATCAAGCCTGTGACAGTTTTGAAAATATAAACAAGCTGGGGAAATTATCTTCAGTTTCGCTGACTTATCATCTTAAGTCTTATTATCTTAAGACTTCCATTACTACAAACTATGTCAATGTAAGCTTTGTTAGGAATTTCTGAACAAACTTGTTAACAAATGGAAATGGTATTTTTCATCTCGTGCCTAAACAAGCAAATATGTTTTCATTTCTTATGGCTTTTGAGCCTTATAGTAGTTATATTACTTCAGAAATTCACTGAATTACAATTTAATCCATTGGATACTTTCTATACAACAATTGTTTCTAACCTCTGCAGGACCAAAAGGAGCCAAATTTAAACAGATTCTTAGTGGTTAACTTGAGAATAATTTACAGAAAAATCCAGTTGAAAGGAAACAGCTTAGGGAACTATATTTTTATGCTAGATTTAGTGCAAGTATGTTCATTCATACAGGACATATCATTATGATTGAATTAGGTAGAAAAATCTAAAAAATTAAACCATAAAGAGGTTGTAAATTATTTTCTGTAACGTAACTGAAGTGACATTAGTTCTTACCTATCAATTAGGTTGATTTGATATCTACTATCTAGTCCACTAATCTGTATTATTTTAATAAATAACTAAATTCTGAATATTAGTCATGAACATTAGCATGCAACGTGTACTACTGGGGAAAAAAAAGAAACAGAAAAGTTTCTATGTTAAAGCAACACATGGCTTAGCCTGTTTTTTGTTACTATAACTGAATACTGGAGATTGGACAATTTATAAAGAAAAGAAATGTATTTCTTATACTTCTAGAGGCTGGAAGTCCAAGGTCAAGGGGCCGTCTCTGGTGAGGGCCTTCTTGCTGGTGGCGACCCTCTGCAAAGTCCTGAGGAAGTGCCAGGCATCACATGTCGTGGGGGGGGCAAGAGCATTCCAGCTCTGTATCCCATTCCTCTTCTTATAAATTCACAAGTCCATCTTAGGGCTCCGCCTTGATGGCCTTATCTAATCCTAATTACCTTCTAAAAGTTTCATCTCCAAATGCCATTAATACATGCATCTGAAGATTAAGTATCCAATACATGAAATTCGGGAGACACATTAAAAGCATAGTATCTTATGCACACTGTTGGGTTGCCTATAACATGAACCCAGGTGTGTGATTTTTTTTGCTGCCTTCACAGTTGTGTCTTTTCCAGAGTGTCATGCAATTGGAATCATACAGCAGGTAGCCTCTTCAGATTGGCTTAACTTAACAATATACATTTAAGGTTCCTTCATGTCTTTTGATGGCTTGATAGCTTATTTCTTTTCATTGCTGAATATTATTACATTGTGTGATGTACCACGATTTGCTTATCCAGTCACCTATTGAAGACTGTCTTGGTTGCCTCCAAGTTTGGGCAATTATTCTATGCACATTTTTGTGCATATTTTTGTATGTATATGTTTTAAATGCATTTGAGTAACTGTCAAGGAGTATAATTTTGTGATTGTGTGGTAAGCCTTTGTTTAGCTTTGTAAGAAACTGCTAGACTGTCTTCCAAAGTGACTGTATCATTTTGTATTCCCAATAGCAATTAATTACAGTTGTTCTACATCCTTGCCAATGTTTGGTGCCATCAGCATTTTGGATTTTAGCCATTCTAAGAGATGTGTAGTTGTATCTCTTTGTGGTTTTAACTCACAATTCCTAATGACATATTATATTGAGTGTCTACTCATAAGCTTGCTTGCCATCTATCTTTTTTGATGAGCTGTCCATTCACATCTTTTGCCCAATTTTTTTTTTTAAGACAGAGTCTCACTCTGTCGCCCAGGTTGGAGTCCAGTGGTGTGATCTTGGCTCACTGTAAACTCCGCCTCCTGGGTTCAAGCAATTCTCCTGCCTCAACCTCCTGAGTAACTGGGACTACAGGCACGCACAACCATGCCTAGCTACTTTTTGTATTTTTGGTAGAGACGGGAGTTTCACCATATTGGCCAGGCTGGTCTCAAACTCCTGACATCATGATCTGCTCACCTTGGCCTCCCAAAGTGCTGGGATCACAGGCATGAGCCACTGCACCTGGCCTTGCCCAATTTTTAATTGGCTTATTTTCTTATTGTATATCATGTACATATAATATTGATTGTAACAATATATAGTATATAATATGTGATAATGATATATGTTATTATTACATACTTTTTCTTCAGGGGGTTAATTTTTAAGAATTCTTTGTACATTTTACTTTTACAATTAAATTTGTTGGAATGCCCCTGGCACCAAGCATGTCTAGACACTCACTGTACCCTCACTCTACGCAGGGACACTTGGTTTGGCTCACAACACCTCCACCTGGAGAGCCCACCTCAGGATCCCACCCAGGTTCAAAGCCGTCTCCTCCATGGAACCTTCCTTAGTTTCCTCCAAGCACCCAGCCTCTCCCTGGTCCAGGATACCCAGAATTAATTTCATTGTCTCATATTATTTTTCCCAGTCTGCCTTGTTTATAGTCATAGGGGTAGTCATTTAACCTCATTTGTAAGTTATTAGGGAATGAATTGGTTGACCTAATAGTCATCATTGCATTAAAGCCACTTATCAAAGTACCTTAAACCTAGGAAGAACACAGGATGTCTTTTGATTCAGACTGAAGACAATAGATAAATACCACAAGGAAGGCCAGAAGTTGGAGAGAGGGTAGGTCAGAGTGATGCTGGAGTGTCTTGTAGACGGCTCAGATCTTAAAGAAAGTTTCTTGTTTTCAGTAACTGTTCCCACCTCATCCCTGACTTTTGATATAAACTATATTAAAGATGTATATGAGCCATTTGACATGGAATCTGTTATTAATATATGTTATTTATACAAATTATTGATTTTATGTTATTAATGTTATTGATATATCTTAATTTTTAGGTATTAATATATTGCATATTAATATAGTATTGTTTCTTGACCTTTATATTTACATAATATACTCAATTTATATAATTAATTTTATATATTTCATACATTAATGTATTAATATACATTGTTATATATCTCATATACATGAATTATTATAACTAAATTATATTAATAATATTTTAACCGGTTTGCTTGGCAAACTTCAGCATATTACCTAATCTACATAGGCATAAAAGTCAAATGCAAATATATGTTCCTGCCTCAGGTCACTCTTGAGATTACTGCATCTGCCAAGACATTGCATCTGTAGACAAACTTTAGTAGAGGTCATTAATTTAGATCAAATTATATATATATATATATAAATTTTGGTTGGTGTGACTTTTAAAATTTTAAAATAGAAATCATACATTATACATTTTTAAAAAATCAAATCACTTAGAAGGCTTATAGTGAAGTTTCCTGTTCCAGTCCTCTTCCTGCCCATCTGGCTCTGTGAAGGAAACACCTGTAACCACTGTTTTATTTTTTCTCCAGGTGGTTATATCTTTATCTCTAAATAATTTGCTTGAATATCTCTTGAAATTTTTTTAACCTTAAAAATTACATATTAGTTTTTTGCTATAATCTATGTATGCAAAGAACATAAATTTTTATTTGGGCTGAGAAGTTGTTTGCTACCTTTCTAACCAGCTTGATATACCTCTCTAATCTGTTTTATTTAAATTGAGCTAACAAAAGGAAAGGGAAGGACAAAATTGATTTTAAACATTGCTGCATAAAAACTGAATAATTTAAATGTACAGTTATATTAATTGCAGACAAACTCTAATCTATTTTTACAAAAAGCTATTTTGTCCTTTCTCGATATGTTTTCTTTGTGCAAGTACAGGTTCTGGAAATGCACTAAAAAGCTGAAAATGGTGAAATATCTGTGGTTTTTTTAAAGTAGACATTTTTAACATAGCTAAAATGTTCAGTGTGATAATTTAACAACTCTTATTTTCTTACAGCATTCGATTCCATAGACGTAACAAAGCAGTGAAAGCAATCTGATGACTGTAAAATAACCCTCAGAGAAGGAAAAGTACCAGTGGAAATGGTACTTTTGATTAGTTGATTACAAATACACCCAAAATGACTCTCCTCTCTACCAGTGCGCTGAGCTGCTTTCTCTGTTCCTTACAGACTGGATGATGTCCTGGTTGGGGCACCTCTCTTTATGGAACGTGAATTTGAGAGCAACCCCAGAGAAGTAGGGCAAATCTACCTGTATTTGCAAGTGAGCTCCCTCCTCTTCAGAGACCCCCAGATCCTTACTGGCACCGAGACATTTGGGAGATTTGGAAGTGCTATGGCGCACTTAGGAGACCTGAACCAAGATGGATACAATGGTAATGTAAACCAAAGCGTGGAAGTCATTTATGTGTCGTCACCACTGCATAAAGGAAGCCATGCCTGTTTTAAAGTATTCAGTATGGTGTGTGTGGGTACAGTTATTATTATGACTGATTTTTAATAAACTATCACAAATCTCAAGGCAGCTTTAAGTTTATACATTTTGACTAATATAAATATTACATGGAAATTTCCCTTCTCACTTTTCTGAAAATTTTTATTTAAAATCTCACAAGATTACAATGTGACACAGAGGGAAAATCTGTAACATAATTTGCTTCAATCCTAAATGTAGTATAATTGATCTCCTTGTAGAAGACACATTCAGTTATCAGAAACTTCAGAAAAACCTCATTAAGCAATGTCAAAACCATACTACCTCAGAGATCAGTCTTCAGAGCTCCGGGTAATGGTTTGAGGGTATTACTACAGTTTGAAAACCTCTAAATGAATTTTAAGAGACGTTGGAAGGCTACAGGCACTCCAGGTTACAATAAAAATAGTACCTTTAGGTGTCTGCAATCTTCAAAATAATATCTCAAATGTTCGACCTTAGACTTCTCTACTTATAAGTGCTGTTTACTCGCGGAAATATTTCTTACTAAATTTTAAGAATTAAAACTTTAAAGCCAAAGTTAATACAGAAATAGTCCCTGCTCTGAAGTCCAAGCGATTTTCTCACGTTTGATGTTGACGATCCTGTAATAGCTCTCAGCAGTGGCAGGAATTATTTTTAAAATTGATGTTTGGATTTGGTGACTTAACTAGGACACCTTCTATATGTCAAGACAAATAAATACATGTTGATATATTAGCAAGTATCCTGGCTTCTGATTAGCCTATATGGGTTATGTATAGGTTATGCTGAATTTTAATTGGCATGTAAGCTTCACCTTAGTTTCAATATTTGCAACAAAGTAGTGTTAAACTCCTAGCTTAGGTTTGTCGTTCTTTAGTCTAGAATTTATGAAACCCCTCCAAGTACCCTCTCCTCAGAAAAACACAACTTCACACAAAATTTTGCATACATTTTCAGGACTTTTAAGTTAAGAACCAAGTATAGTGAATTTCTTGATTGAAGTCAAGGAAGTAAGAGGAACTTGCTCTAACAAAGTAGCCTTGGAAGTATTCACATCAGATTAGTATTCATTAGTATATATGGCAAATGTTACTGTACTCATACATTCTTTGAAAACAGTTCTCAGCAACATATGGTTAGTAATTTTTAGAGTACCATAAAACAAAGTACATGTAAAAAGCTTATGGTTGCAGGGAAATTTTTGTAAAGACAAGCTTACCTTTAAGTGACTTGCTGCCTTCTAAAGCTGCTCTATTCCTGATCGCTCAAGTAAAATAAACAGTGCTAAATTATCTATGGAGTTGTCTTTTAAAAATCATAGTTTCTTCTATTTGTCTTTTCTCTCAAACCTTTAATAGCATTTTTAAAAGATGAAAGAAGTATTCTAAATGACATAAATGGAGGTCCTAGCCTCTCTGAGCTTTGGTGTCCTTGAGTATATAAAGCAGGTAAAATAACGTCAAATTCACTGAGAGTAAACAAGGGGATGGGAGTCAAGGCACTGACTTAGAGAAAGTTAAGAAAGTGTTCCTTTTCACCTGACACAGGACAATATCTTTGTTTTCTACAAAAATCTGAATTTTTAGATTTTTTTTTTTTTTTTTGAGAGAGTCTTTCTCTGTCACCCAGGCTAGAGTACAGTGGCGTGATCTCGGCTCACTGCAGTCTCACCTCCCGAGTTCAAGTAATTCTCTGCCTCAGCCTCCCGAATAGCTGGGATTACAGGTGCCCACCACCACGCCTGGCTAACTTTTGTATTTTTTAGTAGAGACGGGGTTTCGCCATCTTGGCTAGGCTGGTCTTGAACTCCTGACCTCGTGATCCACCCACCTCGGCCTCCCAAAGTGCTGGGATTACAGGCGTGAGCTACTGTGCCCTGTCTAGATAGTCTCTCTTTACTTGTTCAGAAAAAGTGGATTTATCAGTCTCATTAACATCATGAAGACTGAGTCTCGATGTATTCAGTCTTATCCACATGTACCCAGAAAGAAAGAGGAACAGAGCGACAAATGAGAACACATGCTGCAACCCACCATGGGGACTAAGATGCGAATGGTGTTATTAGAACTCTTCTTCAAATACAACTGGGTACTCACGTTTATTGTTCAGGAACGATCCTGACAAAACGTGTGGAAGGTAAATGGCATATCGATGTGAGTTAGGTGACACTCTCCAGGTTTCCCACTGTCCTCAACTACAGAAAGGGTCTTGCCTGTTCATTCATGGGATGAAGTAATCATTAAATGAAATAATCTTTCAAAATGAGCTGTTTTCCTTTCTTTTGGAAACAAGGATCTCCTAATTATCCAGCAAACCTACCTCACCTGGTCCACCCAGCCCCAGGATCTGTGATCTGATCAGGCTCTGTCACTCACTGAGTTTCTATGTGGAACGCCTCTGGCTGTTTCTCCAATAGACGACACTCCTTCTGCCTTTGGGCCTTTGTGCAGCAGTTGCTTGGATGCTTTTCCATCTGACTTTCACACTGTTGGTTGCTTCCTGTTTCTAGATTTCAGTTTCAGTGCCAGTCACAGAGACACATATTCTGACCACCTAATCTAATAACAACAATCTGACCACTCTCCATCAAATCACTAGTTTTAAGACTCTTGTTCGGGCGTTATGGCTCACACTCATAATCCCAGCACTTTGGGAGGCCGAGGTGGACGGATCACTTGAGGTCAGGAGTTCGAGACCAGCCTGGACAACACAGTGAAACCCTGTCTCTACTAAAAATATAAAAATTAGCTGGGCATGGTGGAGCGTGCCTGTAGTCCCAGCTACTTGGGAGGCTGAGGCAGGAAAATCACTTGAACCTGGGAGGCGGAGTCTGCAGTGAGCCAGGATTGTGCCACTGCCCTCCAGCCTGGGCAACAGAGTAAGACTCCATCAAAAAAAAAAAAAAAAAAAAAGATTCTCTACATAGCATTTATTGCTTTTGATAATTTGATTATTTTTCTCTATGCAAATTGTCTCTTACCTGTACTAGAATATACGTTTTCTAAAAGCAGGAGCTTTGAGTGTCTAATTTGCTGTTGTATTCACTGCATTCAGCATGTTGTAGGCTCTTTTTTTTTTTTTTTTTTTTTTTTGAGATGGAGTCTCTCTCTGTCACTCAGGCTAGAGTGCAGTGGTGTGATCTCGGCTCACTGCAAACTCTGCCTTCCAGGTACACACCCTTCTCCTGCCTCAGCCTCCCGAGGAGCTGGGACTACAGGCGCCCGGCTAATTTTTTGTATTTTTAGTAGAGATGGGGTTTTACTGCGTTAGCCAGGATGGTCTCAATCTCCTGACCTCGTGATCCGCCTGCCTTGGCCTCCCAAAGTGCTGGGATTACAGGCGTGAGCCACCGCGCCAGGCCCTGGAGGCTCTTAATAAATATTTGTTGGATGGATAAAAGGCAACAAATAATTTGTCATTGCAGCAGTACTACAGAATTTTCATGGTAAACATTATAAGCCCTTTAGAGTTTGATACTGCTCTTTGAGTATACTAAACTCTGTTTCTGAACCATTCCTCTGTACTTAAGAAAAGAAATGTCTCCATGGCCAGGCACAGTGGCTCATGCCTTTAATCCTAACACTTTGGGAGGCTGAGGTGGGGGGATCACTTGAGACCAGGAGTTCCAGACCATCCTGGGCAACAAAGCAAGGACCCGGTGCTCAAAAAAAAAAAAAAAAAAAACCACACACACACACAAAAATATATATATACACACACACATATATATATATATACACACACACACACACATATATATATATATAGAAGCCGGACATGGTGGTACGTACCTGTGGTCCCAGCTCCTAGGGAAGTTGAGGCAGGAGAATCACTTGAGTCTAGGAGTTTGGGGCTGCAGTGAGCCATGATCCCATCACTGCACTCCAGCTTGGGTGACAGAGTGAGGTCCTGTCTCTAAAATGAATAAATGAAGAATTAAATACATATACACATAAAATATGTTTTTGTGTCTGTTTTTAGACATTGCCATCGGCGTGCCTTTTGCAGGCAAGGATCAACAAGGCAAAGTGCTCATTTATAATGGGAACAAAGATGGCTTAAACACCAAGCCTTCCCAAGTTCTGCAAGGAGTGTGGGCCTCACACGCTGTCCCTTCTGGATTTGGCTTTACTTTAAGAGGAGATTCAGACATAGACAAGAATGATTACCCAGGTAAGGTTTTCTTTCTTTTCCCACGTGAGAGTCTACGTCCTGAAAAGAGTCTATTTTCTGGAAAATGCATCATGCAAAGGCAGTTTTCTTCTACAGATGGGGCTGAAGCTTAAGTGTGCTACAGGCTTTTTAAAAGTATGATTCCAGAGCGACTTTCATGAGAATTTAAAGAAAGACAAACACACACTTCCTTCTCCTGTCAAGAGACAATGATAGAAAGGCAAAATGGCTTAAAAATCTGCATTGTACCTAAAACCTGTCAACCTCACAACCCAAGTTTTCATTTGAAACTCCTCAATACCACGGCTTGCACTGACACAGACAGCTTGCATCCTCTCTGGAACCAATTATTTTAACCCTTTTGAGCTCATAGTTCCTATTATAGTAAGAACCTCAACATTTCTGTCATGAAGCTCATGTTTTTAAAGCATAAATATCTTCCAGCTTGGCCCATCATGGTGGCTCACGCCTGTAATCCCAGTATTTAGGAGGCCGAGATGGGTGGATCAGTTGGGGTCAGGAGTTCAAGACCAGCCTGGTCAACACGGTAAAACTCCGTCTCTACTAATAATACAAAAATTAGCTGGGCATGGTGGTGCATGCCGGTAGTCCCAGTTACTCGAGAGGCTGAGGTACGAGAATCACTTGAACCCGGGAGGAAAAGGTTGCAATGAGCCGAGATCACGCCGCTGCACTCCAGCCTGGGAGACAGAGTGAGACTGTGTCTCAAAAATATAATATATGTTTCTCTTCCAGTCATATTTTGTGGTTTTCCAAAGATAGGCTGAACATTTTAAAGCGGAGAAAAAAAGAACTGATTCATGATAGGAATCATAAACTATTCTTGATTTACCTAATTCCCCTATATTGAAGGCACATAGAGAGCCATAAGGCACAGATAATTTATGTTTTGTGCATGCTATATGAAGATATTGATTTGTCTTAAAATATTATTTCACTGTCCAGATTCTTTAGCAGAGAACATCAGACTTCTTCGTTTTATGGTTTGATTTTCACTTTTATGTTTAAGATGGTTTCAATAAGTATCTAGAAGCCATTAATAGTTAAATGACAGCTTCAACTACTTACAAAAACCTTGTCTTTTCCACCAGCCCCTCCCCTAATTGGGAATTTTCCATATGTAGAGCTATTTTTTGGTTTGGGGCAGCATCCAGTAAGCTGACTGCCTAAATATACATCATTAATTTCAGGACTTTGGCTTTCTTCTCTCCTCTGGGGTTAGACAAAAAGGATACCACAACATAGTCTTATACATTTGCCATAAACCTTTTATGACACTAATGGAGACGTCGAAGTGGGCTCCAAGTGGATTTGGTATTATACTGTATACTAATGCTCTCTACCTGTGGCAATTTCAAGAATATCTAGCTACATTTATTTTCTTAGGTTACGTTATGCTAATCAATGGTAGTTAGTTGTTATTACTGGGGGGAGGTTTGTATATATAATATATCCAAATTTAAAATAATTCAAAAATCTAGGTCGCTTATGTAATTCCTACCCCAAAAATGTCAGGGTGATTAATGAAAATCAATTAATCCTGGGTTGCATTTTAGGTAAACAGTTAGAAAGTTATTGCTATTTATTATGGTAGTCACAGATTTCCTTCCCACCCTTAGTACCAGGGAAATTGACAGAAAGGCTGTGCCTTCCATGAGGCAAAGGAAATAGAGGATGTATCCATCACACAGCTGACCCTTCGACTTCCTTCGAAGGCTAAATATGTCCAAAATGAGAGCCAGGAAGGAGAGTAGCATGAGTCAATTTTTTTCCCCAAGAATATTCCCTTCAGGGAGAAAAAAATTAAGAGCAGCAGGAAAGGAAAAGGAAGCTAAAGTCTGTGCAATGTTAGTAATCGATTACCTCTTTTTTTCTTTTTCTTTTTTTTTTTTCTGAGACGGAGTCTCACTCTTTCCTTAGGCTGGAGTGCAGTGGCATGATCTCGGCTCACTGCAACCTCCACCTCCTGGGTTCAAGTGATCCTCCTGCCTCAGCCTCCTGAGTAGCTGGGACTACAGGCATGCACCACCACGCTCAGCTCATTTTTGTAGTTTTAATAGAGATGGCATTTTACCATGTTGGCCAAGATGGTCTCAATCTCTTGACCTTATGATCTGCCCACCTCGGCCTCCCAAAATGCTGGGATTACAGGCGTGAGCCACTGCGCCCAGCCGATTACCTAATTATGTCTTTTTCTTCCCTTAACAATCAGAAATATTCACTTGAGGCCATTTGCTAGTCAACAACTTTATCTGCTCAATCTGATGCAAATTATAATAATCAGACATGTCAGTGCAGTGCCTCTTGTCTCTGAAGTAAATGTTCTTTACTAAGGCAGGCCTGTCCATACTGCTTAGTTGAATTCATCCATCAAGAGAGTCTTGAGGCTTTCAGAGTTCATCTATGCATCTTAGTAGACGTATGTTCTAGCCCTAAGTCTATCTCTCAGATAGGAATATGATTCATGTGATTCATGATTCTACAACATTTTTCCCTGATCCTCGTCCTTTAGCAAAAAGAATGCCAGTCAAAGAAGTCTTTTTAACTTGATAGCAAGATCCCAGGACCTATAGAGAAGAAACTGCCTTATAGGCAGGCAACTAGATTCCCTTAACTAGTACAGTTGATTGAAAGCTACAGGCATAATTCAGGAATCAGACATGTAACTTTCTTCATTTTTCTAGAAATGAATTCCACTTAGCTTTCAAAGCCTCCATTTCCACCATGGTAGAGAATGTTAATCTTGCAATCACTTCTAGGTTTAGACTTAGTCTTATTTAGGTAAATATTTACTCAGATTCAAGACCCGTTAGCCAGGCATGGTGGCATGCACCTGTAGTCCCAGCTACTCAGGGAGCTGAGGCAGGAGAACTGCTTGAACCCAGGAGGTGGAGGTTGCAGTAAGCTGAGATTGCACCACTGCACTCCAGCCTGGGCAACAGAGCGAGACTCCATCTCAGAAAAAAAAGACTCTTTTTCTCGGCCCTGTGTAGCCACCCTCTCAAGGAATGGAATAGAAAGGGGTTTACCTGTTGTCCGGTGATTGGAAGAGCTATCTGGCTCACACCCATCATCTACTATTATTGGCTTCAGACTAAAGGGTAGCTTAGTCCCTTGTGGTCTTTGGGGCATTGCTCAAGCTTCTGTGGCTAGTTCCATTGTCTGTGTAGTGACCTCTGCTCAAAAGTTCCCTGTGTCCTGGGCCCTCTTCATCTTCTGTTAGCCTCTTCAGTCCCCTTTTAGCAAATGCTTCTGAGCCACTCTTAGGACTCAGAAATGCACGGGTTGGGTATGCAGGTTCCTGTGATTGCCCTCAGGCTTATCTACCTAGATTTTTGTTAGCTGTTGCCAGTTTCCACCCAGGCATCTCACTGCTCCAGCCTGATTGAGCTGCAGTCTTTGTTATGTTTTGCCTGGGAAGTAACAAAAGCCCTCTTTCCCCTAAAGGTAATTGAGTGGCATGCTTTCTAAACCCTCTAGTTTATTTGATAAACTCTATGTTCTAGGCCTCCATGATTGGTTTTGTGAATTTCCAAACCAGTGCTTTTTAGAACTTAAAAAGAAACAATTTTCTTTCACTCTGGGGTCCTGCTTTTTTCAAATCAAAAGCACTTTGCCTTTCCAATTGTGAAGTAAATGCATCTGAGAGCAATAATGTCAGCATACCCCAAAATGACCCTGGGTGGCACACACACTCGAATGTGGTTGGGAAATCAGAGCTAGGGAATCTGGGAGTGGCCAGCCCAGAGATCCATTCCTTGTCTATGAGGAAGACCTGAGACACTGGTCTGTCCCATTGAATGCGGGCCGTAGAGGGGATTGAGGGCCTTTGTTTTTGGAGTAAATGAAGGTTGCCAGGTGGAGGTTGTCAGCGGGAGGGTAGTAAGTGAAGATGCTTTACAAACTGCATGCCTTCTGCAAGTAGTTGCAGTTCTCTTGCCCAGCCTTCTACCCCTGGACTCTCTCCCCTGTACGTGGATCCTCAGTGAAACCTCATGTCTCACTTGCTGGCTCTGTTTTTCAGCCTCTTGAACATGCTGCCATCCCCACTGGAGTTGACGGGGGTTTGCTACAACATAGATTACTGTGCCTTCTGAGTTTCACAATCTCTTCAACAAATTGACTTCCTCCATCTGAAATCTATCTCATCATCCTTTGTAAACAGGGGTTTGCAACCTTGGCTGCACATTAAAATCACCTGGAAAGCTTTAAAAAAAAATCGGAACGCTCAGGCCACCCTCCAAACCAATTAAATTAGCCTCTCTGGGCTGGAGCACAGACTATAGTGATAGGTTTTAAGTGACCCTGGCGATTCTGGTGTGCAACACTTTCGGAATGAGTCCTCTAGAGCAGTGTTTCCCTGCCAAGTGTGCAAACAGCTCACCTGGGTGTGTTTATCAATTGCAGATCCTGATGCAGAGATCAAGCGTGTGGGGTGAGATTCCTCACTTAAGGTGCGGCCCTTACTGCTGCCCTTCACACCACACCATGCAATGAGTTGTAGGGTGCTGAGCTTTTCCAATGGGGCTCTGAGACTCAGTGTGCATGCATGTTATCTGTGGGGCTTGTTAATAATGGCTGAATGCACAGCACCCCTTCAGATACTGTGATGACTGAGATGGGGCTGAGGGATCTGTGCCTTTACCCCACACCCCACTTTGGGTAACACCACCCTAGAATCTTGGTGGCTCTGCTTCCAGGTCTACAGCAGTCAGATGTGCTTTTCTCTTTTGCCAAGAACCAGTTTGCTAAGCCCTAGCATTTTATTTATTCTTTACAAGGGTGTCAAACCCACCAGCCGCTCTTTTCTCCAATGTTGCCTCTGTGTGGCTCCTGCCATGGTGATGCTTGGGCACACCCCACTCAGGAAGGGGCAGGAGCAACTTTTTTTTTTTAGAGATAGGATCCTTGCGCTGTCACCCAGGTTGTAGTGCAATGGCACAAGTCATAGCTCTCTGCAGCCTCAAACTCCTTGGCTCCTGTGATCCTCCTACCTCAGCCTCTTAAGTAACTGGGACCACAGGTGCATGCCACCATACCTGGCTAATTTTTTTTTTTTTTTTGAGACAGAGTCTGGCTTTGTCGCCCAGGCTGGAGTGCAGTGGCACGATCTTGGCTCACTGCAACCTCCGCCTCCCAGGTTCAGGTCATTCTCCTGCCTCAGCCTCCCGAGTAGCTGGGACTACAGGCACCTGTCACCACGCCCGGCTAATTTTTTGTATTTTTTAGTAAAGACGGTGTTTCACCGTGTTAGCCAGGATGGTCTCGACCTCCTGACCTTGTGATCCACCCGCCTCGGCCTCCCAAAGTACTGGGATTACAGGCATGAACCACCGCGCCCGGCCACCTGGCTAGTTTTTTAATTTTTTGTAGAGACAGCGTCTTGCTATGTTGCCCAGGTTGGTCTCAAACCCCTGCCCTCAAGCGATCCTCCTGCCTCAGCCTCCTGAGGAGTTGGGATTACAAATGTGAGCCACCATGCCCAGGATCCTTTTAAAATTCACTCACAGACATATAGGCTTTCAGCCGCCCTGTTTCAAATTCTCCATCCTAAATAGATCAGAAACAAAATTCCAAACTTTGTCACTTTACCTGGTTACCTGCAGAATTTATGAGAAAACAAATGCAAAGGCAAACATTTAAAATGCTGAATGGAAACAAGTCAAACTACTTGGCATGATTAGGGAATGGAACACCCCTAAGAAGCCACACTTCCTGACAGCAGCGCTTTCTGATGGGGTTATGATGGGGTTGGTTTCCCCATTCTTGAGATGAACACTTTCTCCTCATTTCAGGAGCCAAAATGTTTAGCAGCTCTATCTAAAAGCACGGGCAGTGTTGGCTTCCCCCAGTTTTCACTGTCTGCTGTAAAACCTTTTCTGTGCAGCCTATTAAGAAATCTACCTTTAGTAATGGCAGGGCATACACATTGCCCCATTCATAGATAGCAGCAAATGGTCTTTACATATTCTTAACACAACCTGGCTGCCTTTCACAGGCAGAGAAGGGCTGATTGTGATGTTTTATGTGTACTCTTTGTGCATTACAGCTGTTTCATCTTCCAAACTGACTCAGAATAAAGTAACACAGCACCTCAAATAACCGAAAACACAGACATGTAAGAAGTGGTTTGATTTGTATTTATTTGTTGTCACATGATCTGTTCTGCACGTTACAGATGTTCTGTATATAATCAGGACTACTTAAGTTTTCTTCGGAGGAATGCTAGCAAAGTGCAGGCATAGAGTCTGTTATGTTGGTAATGTTTTTGCAATTATACTAATTATTACTACTAATAATTAAGAGCCCAAAGCATGCCAGCTGCTGCACAGAGGGTAAATACAGTGTGTATTGTAATATATCATTTTGGAATCTCTCTCATGCACAGATACATATACTCAAACATCTATGTATGTGTGTATTTTTTATATGTACAATATATATATGTACACAGAGTTTATAGGGTAAGATTGGATGACACTGCACTTCTTTTTGGAAAACATCAAACCAATTTAAAAAAAACTATATTAAGGTTAGCCGATGGGCATGGTGGCTCACGCTGGTAATCCCAACACTTTGGGAGGCCGGGACAGGTGGATAGCTTGAACCCAGGAGTTTGAGACCAGCCTAGGTAATGTGGCGAAACTCTTTCTCTACTAAAAATACCAAAAATTGACCAGGCATGGTGGAGTATGCCTGCAGTCCCAGCTACTTGGGAGGCTGAGGTGGGAGAATCACCTGAGCCTGGGAAGACTAGGCTATAGTGAGCTAAGGTCGCACTACTGCACTCCAGCCTGGGCAACAGGAGTGAGACCCTGTCTCGAAAAAAAAAAAAAAAAAAAGTTAAAGAGTCTGTGAGAACAGGGGAAGGAAAATCAGACTCCCTGAGTTCAGATTCCCATTGAACATTGAACACTGATTAGTGTAACACTTGAGCAGTGATTTGCTTTCAGCTTTTCTTTCTTTATCTGGTGTGATGGGGCTAATAATACCTACTTCACTGGGTTGCGTGTGCATGCACTTTCTAGGGTGGCAGAGGATTTTTACAAAATGCTGTCAAATGGCTCAGAATAGGAAAGGAAACCAATTTGCTGATCATGAACAGAATATGAGCTACTTTACCTCACGGTCACGTGGAGTCCCATAAGATTTTGAGAAACTGCATTCTACGATGGTGGAAAGGGACAACCTCTGTTTAAAATCTGATTTAGAGATAGAGTCTCACTCTATTGACCAGGCTGGAGTACAGCGTCATGATCTCGGATCACTGCAACCTCCGCCTCCCAGGTTCAAGGGATTCTCCTGCCTCAGCCTCCCAAGTAGGATTACAGGCGTGCGCCACCATGCCCAGCTAGTTTTTGTATGTTTCATAGAGATGGGGTTTCACCATGTTGGCCAGGCTGGTCTCGAACTGCTGACCTCAAGTGATCCACTCGCCTCGACCTTCCAAAGTGCTGGGATTACAGGTGTGAGCCACCGTGGCCAACCTCTCATTTTTCACTGTTGTGCCTTACTAGTTACCAGAGGAACACACTGCTCTCTTGCTGCCCCTTAGCCATTTAAATATATTGAAATTCATCTAGATTCAGCCTGAAGTATGGTGATGACAGTGGAAATTGAAAGCAAGGAACTAACACAACAGTGTAAATGAAAAATAATCAAGGCTTGATAATAACTAGCAGTGACGGAAGGTAGAGCAGGTAGCAGGAGGTAAGGAAGAGGTGGATGTAAAAGATGACTCAGATTTGAATGCAGTGTACCCAAGATAAGGATGGTCTCATGGACAGATTGGGGGATTTTGTTATGGAATATACAGATCTGATTGCAGAAATAATGTGTGGAATAATTTTCCTAACATCTACGTCAACCACCCAATACGTTTTTAGGCTTTTTACAATAAATATTGTCACTGGCACACTACATAGAACCATAAGTATTTTCATTTCTAGCATCAAAATTCATTTTCTGATTCAAAATGTGGATGTGTTCAGGTCTCTCTGTTGGGGTTCATTGGGAAAGTAGGATTGGCCAGAGGAGTAGCTTGCATACATTAATTGAGTGAAAGCATTTTAGAGGAGAAACAGCTGTGATAGTCAGGAATTCTGAAATCCAGTGATCTGCTCTAATCCCTTTAAACGTGACTGTATAACAACACCATCTGTTAAACGCATAGCCCAGGCATTGGAAGGTGGAGGAGGGGAGGTACAGATTTTGTTGAGGAGCAGAAATCCTACAGGCAAGAAAAACTGGAGGAAAACATGGGCAGAAGGCCAAGACTATCACTGCCTCATCCAGGCCCCTAATATATGATTGTATCATGAAGCCATTTCAGACAATTACACTCAATGAAATAAAATAACCCATTATCTTTTCGATGAGTGCTCTGTGTGTGTGTGTGTGTGTTTAGTATAAGCAAACGAGTAACTCAGAACCTGCGCATGGAAGGAGGCTTTATCCAAAGGGAATAAAGCATTTTAATTAAACTTTGAGCTCCTTGAATAAAGCATTTTAATTAAACTTTGAGCTCCTTGAAATTGTTAATTTGAAGTTTAGTTGAACTAGGTTCAAATACTATAGTCAAAGTTTATTTTTACTTCTCAAACTGCTGCTCAAGTTTTGTGTGAAAAGCAAAACATTACATTCTTATTGACTAAGATATTCGTAGTTTCATGATAAACACATTAGAAATTAGAATATTAAATTTTGGGGTAAAAATATCTCACACATGTAGATCGAATTGAAGTAATCCAGCTGGAAGAGCTCTTGGACTTGAATTGAGGAGTGCTGTCAAGTAGAAACGAAAATGAGTGGAAAGGGAAAGGGCCTGAGTTCTAGAACCAGTTCTCCCACGTGTGATTTTAGTAACTCCACCTCTCTGGGTCTTGCCTTCCTCATCAAGAAGTGACAAAGGTGCAGGGATTGCTCCTCCCAGGGTCTTTTTAACTGTACACTTCTCTGATACTATCATCCCAGATCGAGATTTCCTGCCTTTACACACTACTCGGTAATATTGGGTAGATTATTAAGGATCTATATTTTAAAAGAGTTAGTGAAGGCCGGGCACAGTGGAATACGCCTGTAATCCCAGCACTTTTGGAGGCTGAGGCGGGCAGATTATGAAGTCAAGAGATTGAGACAATCGTGGCCAATATGGTGAAACCCTGTCTCTACTAAAAATACAAAAATTAGCTGGGCATGGTGGCGCGTGCCTGTAGTACCAGCTACTCAGGAGACTGAGGCAGGAGAATCTCTTGAACCTGGGAAGTGGAGGTTGCAGTGAACCGAGATTGCATCACTGCACTCCAGCCTGGTGACAGAGCAAGACTCCGTCTCCAAAAAAAAAAAAAAAAAAAAAAAAAAAGATTTAGTGAAATTATACAAGACTTTTTTTCTCAATGTTTTCTTGGAAATACTTTTAGACTCACAGAAAAGTTGCAAAAAAAAATTGTAGACCCATATAAACTGTTCCCCCAGCCCTCCAATGATAAACATCTTATATAAACATATTACAATGAACTATTAATGAATCAATGGACCTATTTGAAATTCTATCGAATTTCGCCATTTGTTCCTCTACAGTTCTTTTTTCTAGTCCCATGATTCAATCTGGGATCCCACGTTGCACTTAGTTATATTTCCTTACTCTCTTCCAATCTGTGACCAGTGATGCTGATGGTAGAATATTTGCTGATTACATGATATTCAAGAGATTGTACTTTCAGAAATGCCATTATCCGTATACCCCACAAGTATGTGTTAAGTGCCTTCCTTGTGCCGGGCACTATTCTAGATGTTGAGGATATAGCACTGACTTAAACAAAGATCCTGCTCTCGTGGGCCTGAATTAAATCAAATTATAGCTCTAACACAGGCTGGATGTGTAACCTTGCCAAGTTCATCAACTTTCTGGAGTCTCAGGTTTCTTGGTGATAAAACAGGTATAATAATAACTAATAATAGTTTTTTCCTTTAAAGTTGGAGTTTGGAGGTTAAGCTAGATAATATGTATAAAGCAGTTAATGCTGTGAATAGCATCTAGTAGTAGCCACTAAATATTAGTTATAAATGACACATTGTTACTATATGCACATAATGCATGCCTTTAAGGAGCAATGTAATCATGGAGATAAAACATCCAACAATGAACTGTAATGTAAGCAGCGGATGAGAAGAGCTTTAAGAAGGTAAAAAATAATGAAACAGTTAAAAAGAGACAGTGTTTCTTGCTAAGGTGATAAGAGAAAGTTTCCTGAGGGAGATAAGTAGGATCCTGAGATAGGTATGACTGTGAGTGGTTATAGGGAAAAGGCATCTCAGAAGGGGAACACGGCATGAGCTAAGACCCTGAGATTACATGTCAAGTGTGTAAAAAGCAAGACTTCGCAGAACAGAGAGCCCTGAATCAGGGAACAGAAGGACTAGATGAGAAAACTGCAGGAGGCCGTACGTATTCAATGTCTTATGATCATCCTCTGACCCAGATAATTTCCTAGTTTTGACAAGCCTTTGTATTATCAAGGGATACAACATTGTGAATTAATGATTTGACTTAGTGATGTATGAGTGAGGGAGGAAAAAAGGGATCCACAGATTTCTAGGACCATATAATATAGGTAGAATTTAAAAGGAATTTGGTGGCCGGGCGTGGTGGTTCGTGCCTGTAATCTCAGCATTTTGGAAGGCCGAGGTGGGCAGATCACCCAAGGTCAGGAGTTCAAGACCCCTCTGGCCAACATGGTAAAACCCTGTCTCTACTAAAAATACAAAAATTAGCCAGGTGTGGAGGCACACACCTGTCATCTCAGCTACTTGGGAAATTGCTTAAACCTGAGAGGCAGAGGTTGCAGTGAGCTGAGATTGTGTGCCACTGCACTCCAGCCTGGGTGACAGAGCAAGAATTCATCTTAAAAGCCTAAACTAAAAGGAATTTGACATAAAATAATTAATGTTGATGTTTCAGTTTTGTGTAATGAACATGTTGCGTAGTTTGTCTTTGTTAGCATGATGTACTGCAATTCCAACCATACCTTCTTGTATTTTTTTTTTTTTTTTTGAGACGGAGTCTCGGCTTCTGTAGCTCAGGTTGGAGTGCAGTGGTCGGATCTCAGCTCACTGCAAGCTCCAGCCCCGGTTCACGCTTATTCTCCGCCTCAGCTCTTCCCGGTAGCTGGGACTACAGGCGCCGCCCACCGCCCCAGCTGTTTTTTGTATTTCTAATAGAGACGGGTTTCACTGTTAGCCAGGATGGTCTGATCTCCTGACCTCGCGTGGATCCGCCTGCCTCGCCTCCCAAAGTGCTGGGATTGGCAGGCTTGAGCCACTGCGCCCGGCCGTATTTTTTTGATCATGCTAAAAAAGAAATTCTATATATAAGTTAAAGGAAATGCTTCCTAGTTTTTTCAAAAAGGCAATTTTGGAAGTGAATTGGTCCAAAATGATGGAAGCACACATGGAGAGAGGTAAAAGTGAAAGGAAGATTGGGGACAGGTAACAAAGGGCCTTGAATAGCATGTTAAGTAATTAGTTATTAGTAAAGTAATGGAAAAAGATATATGGTCTATATTCCAAAATGGTGCTTGGAGGACCTCATTCCTTAGCAATGAGCAGAATGAGTAATAATGAAAAAGAAACATGAAATCAAAAGTCATTAAAATATCCCAGGGGAGGATAATGTGATGAAGCAGCAAGGCCAGGGCAGCTGGAGGTGTCTGGAGAAAGGAGCCTAAAGGAGGAGGACCAGCAGGGACTATCCAGCCTCCCATCCTTCATAAGACAGCCTGGGAGCTGCTGTGCACACGTCTCAAGAGATCCCACTGTCTATATATCGTTAACCTTGAAATATGCCTTTATATTCAAAGGTGTGTTAAAAAATGGTTAACAACCAGCTCCCAAGGGAGAGAAGAAAAAAAAAAAAAGGCCCAGATTTGTAGCATTTACCAATTTCCGTGGTATAAATATTCTCACCATGATTGATTTCAAGCTGTAGTGACTTCGATGTGATAAGAGTTCTACAATTGCTATCCATATCACTGAATGAACCTGAGATACCGACCTGCTTCTGCCCAGCCACTTACAAATACATTTATCTCCTGTTTGTGGGATGTCTTTCCAAGAGGGAATTACTCTTTTCAGAAATTCACAGATCCAGGTTGAGAATGACCGTTGTCTACACTCACAGCTGCATTTATGAAAGCCCAAAACAAAGATTGGCTGTAGTCATTTTCAAGTCCAATAACATAATATCTGACTTTTTTCCAGCTTTAGATTAAGATATGAAAATGTAGGAACTGTCATCTCTCTCAAACAGATATTTCTGTTTTGCTTAGTGTGTTGTGAAAACCTGTGAGTACCTCCATCTGCCTCATTTCTGACTCACCTTTGAAGAGGCAATCCTACTGAAAAAGTGGGCCTTATGTACACAGCTATGTCAATGACCTTAAACGTGAAGCCAGGACTCCCTCGCACACCTGAACTACATCCCTCCCCATGCTTGAATCAGGTTCTCAGATAAAACCTTTCGCAAATAATAAATCCTTCTTATTTCACAAATAGAATATCCTTCAGAATCCAGATTCGGTCCCAAAGCAGGCTTAAATCATATCCCATTCACAGGTAGTAAATACAGCAAATTTCCCTCACCAGATAAAAGAGATCTAACTCTATGGCTATTAGATTTTATATGCCACAAATCATTTGTCACTTTAAGTTTGAACTAACTTCCTTCCAAATAATCAGAGACTGAGTTCTTTCTGAAACCCAGTGAATATGATAGGATATGATTTATACTTGATCTTGCTTGTAAAGATACAGTTAATAGAAATTTGCTGCTTAGCCATGGCTTTTTTTTGGAGAGGGGGCGGGGCTAGAAGTCCCATGCGCAAGACGAAGCCAATAGAGCCCACTGCATATTGTTGTTTTTCTTCTTCTTCTTCTTCTTCTTCTTCTTCTTCTTCTTCTTCTTCCTCTTCTTCTTTTAATATAATTTTAAGTTCTGATATGTGTAGAACATGGTTTGTTACATAGGGTTACATACAACATGGTGGTTTGCTGCACCCATCAATCTACAGTAAGTATTTCTCCTAATGCTTTCCCTTCCCTAGCCTCCCACCTGCCAACAGGCCCTGGTGTGTGATTTTCCCCTCTCTGTGTCCATGTGTTCTCATTGTTCAACTCCCACCTATGAATGAGAACATGCGGTGTTTGGTTTTCTGTTCCTGTGTTAGTTTGCTGAGAATGATGACTTCCAGCTTCATCCATGTCCCTGCAAAGGACATGAACTCATCCTTTTTTATGGCTGCATAGTATTTCATGGCATGTATGTGCCACATTTTATTTATCCAGTCCATCATTGATGGGCTTTTGGGTTGGTTCCAAGTCTTTGCTATTGTGAATAGTGCCACAATAAACATACGTGTGCTTGTGTCTTTATAGTAGAACGATTTATAATCCTTTGGGTATGTACCCAGTAAAGGGATTGCTGGGTCAAATGGTATTTCTGGTTCTAGATCCTTGAGGAATTGCCATACTTCTTCCACAATAGTTGAACTAATTTACACTCCCACCAACAGTGTAAAAACGTTCCTGTTTCTCCACATCCTCTCCAGCATAATATCCAGAATCTATAAGGAACTTAAATAAATTTACAAGAAAAGAACAACACCATCAAAAAGTAGGTGAAGGATATGAACAGACATATGTCTCAAAAGAAGACATTTACGCAGCCAACAAACATATGAAGAAAAGCTCGTTATCACGGGTCATTAGAGAAATGCCCATCAATACCACAATGAGATACCAACTCACGTCAGTTAGAATGGTGATCATTAAAAAGTCAGGCTTTTTTTTTTTTTTTAAATAGGATATGAGGAATGGAGTATGAATTAGTTGGAGTAAATTTCTCCTGTGCTTAGAACCTCACATTATTTCTTCCCTCCCTCAGCATGTTTTTTAATATGTCACTTTAAATGTATTAATATATAAATTGAAACCCATATTTTCATATCATTCACCTGATGCATCCCTTCTGCCTCAAAGTCTCTATGTGCCTTGGCCATTTTCCCAGGAGTTCACTTCCCACTTAGACACTCAGGTCAAATGTCACTTCCTCAGGAAGCCTTCCCTGAACTGTTGTCCTTCCCCTGAAAACAATGATCTCAGATGGAAATTACACATGTGTGCAATTCTTTGATAAATGTCCTTTCTATTCCACTAGACTGGACACTGTATTAGTTGAGACTGGGACTGGATTTGGTGTTACTCACTGCAAAATCCTAATGCCCAAGGCAGCAACTGGCACAAAAGGCAACTTGTTGATATTTATTAAGTGAATAATTGAATGAATGAGTATGAATAAATGAATAAATAAATAAACTAGCTTCCTTCCAGCTGCACACCTTGTATGTAAATTGTTGCTCACATCTTTAACTTGCCACTGTGTTTCAACTTTATTTAAAATCCAGTCAACTATTTTATATTTCTGCAGAATGAGAATGGACAGATAGGCAGAGACGATGATGATGCCCTTTAAAATAAATGTTGGCATCTGTCTCCTGTTACTCAAAGTGGTAGACTGATTCTTGGCTAGCATTTAACCCTTAGCCCTAGTTCTGCCTTCACCAGTGTGAATCGAGAAAAATGACAAGTCTCAATTATTTTAAGAGGTTTATTTGCCAAAGTTAAGGATGCATTCCTGGGGACAGGTCTATGTCTATCTCCAAACATGTTTTTTTGTTTGTTTTGTTTTGTTGTTGTTGTTTGTTTGAGATGAATCTTGCTGTGTCGCCAAGACTGGGGTGCAGTGGCACAATCTTGGCTCACGGTAACCTCCACCTCATGGATTCAAGCAATTCTCCCTGCCTCAGCCTCCCAAGTAGCTGGGATTACAGGCGCACGCCACCACACCCAGCTAATTTTTGTATTTTTAGTAGAGATGGGGTTTCGCCATGTTGGCCAGGCTGATCTCAAACTCCTGACCTCAGGGGATCCACCCACCTTGGCCTCCCAGAATGCTGGGATTCCAGGCATGAGCCACCACACCCCACCTCTGAAGACAATTTTAACGGCTCCAAATTTAAAGGGGCAAGGGCAGAATATTGAGAAATACACAATTTTCATGTAAGAGGAGGGTAGGGAAAAATATTCATTACTGCCTTTGTCTGGCTCAGTGAATCTGCATTTTTTTACATAGATGACATAGACAAGTGAGGCAGAGGAAAAATGCAGGGAGCCTGACTCTTACATAAGATAACATAGACGAAATGGGGCAGAGGGGATGACAGAGGCGAAATGGGCAGTGGAGGTGAATGCACCTATAAAGATAAGCTATCAATTTACCTTGCCGTGGTGAAATATTAGCAGAAACACCTTAGAGTGAAGATCTTGCAGCTCACTAGGAATTTCCTTGTGGGCAAAATATGGGGGAGGCATGTAGCTTTCCATCTTGTTCAGAAACCAAAAAGGGAGAGGCAGCTTTGTGTGACCTAGTTCCCAGCTTGACGTCTCCCTTTGGTTTCGTGAGTTTGGGGTCCCAAGATTTAATTTCCTTTCTCACTGGGCCTTCAGATGCCAGCTGCTGTTCAGGCTGCGAGAGACCAGGAGAACGAGCAGGCAGTGTGATGGAAAGAACGCCAGGAGTCAAGAGACCCAAATTCTCTTTTGTTACCAGCTCTGCAGCCTTGCCCGCACTTGCAGCTCCTTACCGTTAGCCTATCCAGCCACAAAAGAAAGGTGATCAGACCAATCCCCACCACTCAGGATTGTTGTAGAGACAATTTGCACACTGGAAAGTACTCTGCACAGTTAATTGATCCTTTTTAATTTTTAAATTTTTCGATACATAGTTATGGGGTACATGCGATATTTTGATACACACATAAAACGTGTAATGAGCAAGTCAAGGTATTTAGGATATCCATCGCCTTGAGCACGTCAGTTGTTCTTATTTTTAAACACCACTAGCAAAATGGAGGTAGTGTTACTGAGGGTCCTGATCCAGACCCCAAGAGAGGGTTCTTGGATCTCATGCAAGAATTAGAGGCGAATCCATAAAGTGAAAGCAAGTTTGTTAAGAAGCTAAAAGAATAAAAAATGGCTACTCCATAGGCACAGCAGCAGCATATGGGCCGCTCAGCTGCTTATACTTACTGTTATTTCTTGATTATATGCTAAACAAGGGGTGGATTATTCATGAGTTTTCTGTGAAAGGAGTGGGTAATTCCCAGAACTGAGGGTTCCTCCCCTTTTTAGACCATATAGGGTAATTTTCTTACGTTGCCATGGCATTTGCAAACTGTCATAGGGCTGGTGAGAGTGTCTTTTAGCATGCTAATGCATTTCATTGTAATTAGCATAGAATATGCAATGAGCAGGACCAGAGGTCACTCCCATCACCTTCTTGGTTTTGGTGATTTTGACTGACTTCTTTTTTTTTTTTTTTACATCAGGGGAAAGCGCGAACACAGTCCCCTACTACCACAAATTATGCAGTCGAGTTTCCCACATTTGGGGAAATCACAGGGGTCAGCACATCTGGAGTGGAATGGATAAGCCTCGCCTTGGGAAAACCACCTTCGTGTTTTTCCCACCTGTTTTATCAGTAAGGTCTTGGTGACCTGTATCTTGTGCTGACCTCCCATCTCATCCTGTGTCTAAGAATGACTAACCTGGGAAAGCAGTCCAGTAGGTCTCAGCCTTATTTTACCCAGCCCCTATTCAAGATGGAGTTGCTCTGGTTCAAATGCCCCTGACAGTAGGAGACATGTAAACAAGCTCCAAGGGTGAGGGTCCAGGTTCTGCACCCCACACTCAGACCTGTGCCATCAGATGTTGACTTGGGGAATCTGTCTCAAGCCTCCTCTGGGATGACAGATGGGAGGTTTTCAAAACAACTAATACAGCAACAAAGCCCTCTTTCATCTCTTTTGTCCTTCCTATTTGCAAGTATTGTTCATGTAATGCTCTTCTTTCTATATGCCATCTCTTTTAGATTTTCTTACTGATGTTTTCCTACAATGACATTAATAGCTGGTTACGTGAAAACTGTCAATCCTAAGAGAAGTTCACGAGAGAGCCAGCGTAAGCCAGAAAGCTGGCAGTCCAGCCAGACCACAGACTAAAGAGTGAAGCAGGAGAAGCGTATTTGTGGGATGCTCAGCCCTTTTCATCCTGTTTCCTTTCTTTTCTGTACCTGAGGGCTGCTGCATACCAACTGCAGAAACTTACACTATTTCCTCTTCTCAAACATGTGAAAGGGAAGGATCTAATGACCTTATTCTCATAAGAATGTGAGTGATCCAGGGAAAGCAGGTCCCACCCAGGGACTTCAATTCAGTGAATCCTAGCCTGTGTTTGTAATATGACCTCTCAATGAGTTGATTGATAGACTCTAAGTAGCTGGAAGGCAGGGGAGTGTCTGTGTTAAAGCCCTCTGCTGAATCCTGGGCAGTTAGGGTGGGACCCAGCTCATGCTGGAGGTTCAATGATGAGTTGTTAGATGAGGGTGCCCAGTATAGGGAACCACGGGTGTAACTGTTCTTGCCTTCCTCTTCCACCTCCCTTGCAACTCCATCAATCGCAAGGCTGCCATCACACATCGCCACAGACTGGAGGGCTCAAACAGGGATATATTTCCTCCCAGTTCTGTAGGCTGCAAGTCCAAGATCAAGGCATCAGCAGGGTTGGTTTCCTCTAAGTCTCTCTCTTTGGCTTGTAGATGGCCATCTTCTCCCTATGTCTTCATGTTGACTTCTCTCTGTGCATATGTCTGTATCTTAGCTTCCTCTTTGTATAAGGACACTGGTCCTATTGGATTAGGGCCACCCAGATGATCTCATTTTAAACTAATTACCTCTTTATGGACCCTACTGAAGCGGCATTGTTGTCTGGGGTAAACACCTGAGGTTCATTGTTTCATAACAAGGGAATCCAGGATGCAGATACACACAAGAACTGAGTTTAGGAGCAGAGGTTTGACAGGCAAAAGAAAGAGAAAGGAGGCCTGGCGTGATGGCTCATGCCTGTAATCCCAGCACTTTGGGAGGCCAAGGCGAGTGGATCACAAGGTCAGGAGTTTGAGACCAGCCTGGCCAACATGGTGAAACCCCGTCTCTACTAAAAACACAAAAATTAGCTGGGCATGGTGGTGACTGCCTATAATCCCAGCTACTTAGGAGGCTGAGGCAGGAGAATCGCTTGAACCCAGGAGGCAGAGGTTGCCGTGAGCCATTGCACTCCAGCCTGGGCAACAAAGTGAGATTCTGTCTAAAAAAAAAAAAAAAAAGAAAGAAAGAAAGAAAGAAAAGAAAAGAAAGAAAGGAGAACAGCTCTCTCTCTGGAGTGCACTGGATTTTATAGACAGGCTTGAGGAGGCAGTGTCTGATTTACATAGCGCCCAAAGATCGATTGGCCCAGGTGTGATGTTTATATAACATGCAAGGAAGCTGGCTGCCCCACCCTAATCCTATCACACAAATGAGGTTTTTGCCTGGCAGGTGCCATGTTGCCTGTTCCTTACTGTATACCTGGCTGGCAAAGATGGAGCCACCATTTTGAACATGCCTAGTCCCAGGTAGCCTTTTCCTATTGGCACAGATGCCAGCATTCACCCGTGCAAGCTTCCGGCTTGCTTGTCTATGTCCGCGGCTCGATTTTATAGGCTGTTCTTTGAAAAGAAAATGATTTGGGGGCTGCTTTTCATTAAAAGGAAAACCTTACTAAGGACTCCCGAACCCTCATATCTGCATAATAATTTCTTCTTAACTCCTATATCACTATCTCCTAATATAGTCACATTCTGAGGTGCTGGCAGTTAGGACTTCAATATAGGGCTTTTGGGGGGGGACACAGTTCTGCCTAAAACACTTAGCGAAAGCATCAAGTCCCATTAGGTTTTTATCAATAGGAGTTTATCTGTCAGACTGGGTGTCAGGGAAGCATCTTTGTCAGGCTCTTCTGGAGACTGTGAAACCCTTTCCAATAGGTAGCTACATATAAGTGACACTGGTACTGAAGAAATAAACCTTCCACCGGGGCTCTCAGCAATTGCACAGATGGCACACATGTTGTGATTCAGTGTGACCATGACGAGGATGAAGTTAAATGCCTTTGATACACTGACATGAAATGTAACAAGTGGAGGATCAAACAATTGAAAGCGGAAGGATCATTCTTGTAACCACAGGATGATAATAATATACAGAAAACTATTTTCATAAGGCAGACTCATCATTTGATATTCTGCTGTTATTTTCTGTGGGATTTTTTTTTTAAAGGAAAACAATCCCCCAGTAAATTAGAATGTTGCAACATAATACCACGTTCCAACTCATAAAAGTTTTTCTTCAGAGTTCATTTGGAAGCATTTCAGACAGATTGTTAGGATTATTACTTTCTGGGATAAAATCATGCTTTTTTTTTTTTCAAACATTTCTTCCTCAACTCATAACCTTCCTTGCAATAATATTTTGCATGTTGCAATAAAAAAGCAAGGCAGACAGGCAACCTCTATTTTTAGATTAACACATTTGCCAAAGTCAAGGAGACTTATCTAAATGCTGAATTCCCACAGACATGAGCTGCATTTGCAATGCCAGACACTTAAGCCAATTTCATAGCCCACTTCCAAGTGAACATTGCCAGATGGATCCACCATCTGTGACCCCACCATTGGACACATTATCTCGAATCCTCTTATTTCTCTTAATATCATCGTTGTATGAAAGTGAGCCAACCTGGGGTTGGTTTATGTAAACAACTATACTTGATGGCCTTAGTTCGTCTTTAAAAGATTTGGGTGCTGTGGGAAAAGGATTGGCAGGATGGGACCTGGGCAGTGATGGGCAGTTCCTGGAGGAGATTCTGTGAGCTGTGGGCAGTGATATTGCCAAGACAGGAGTCAGGCGTCTATAGAGCTGAGTTATGAAGCTGGATGGGAGGAAATCAAGTCTGGTGAAATCAGGGAGAAAGCCAGAAACTGGCTGTCTCTCAGTGGAGGCACAAGGAGTCCCTAAATCTGCAGGAACAAAGCTGAGTCCAAAAGCAAAGCAGAGACCTGGATTGTACATCAAAGTGCCCAGAATGCAGTCATCAGACTCCAACAAATGTTACTGAGCTCTTGGCCTTCTCATCTAGAGAAACTTAAAGACCACCAGAGATTCAGCGATGAAGATTGACTTGTCCAATGTCATTTAGAAGCCAGTAGCAAAGTGAACTGGAGTTGAGAATTGCTCATTTTTTCAGCCTCCACTTGGTAATTTTCCACCTGACATACAACACTGTGTTTCAAAGAAGTCTTCAAAGGTTTTAGAGAGATTCAAAGAGAGACAATGGGCAAGTCAAAATTGGCCTGTTGAGGCACAAACTCCTGTACACATATGTTTACAGTGACTTTGCAAAAACTAGAAACACCTCAGGGATCCCTAAGCCAGGGACGGATGAATAAACTGTGGGCCATCTACACAGTGGAATACCACTCAGCAATAAAAAATGAACTCCTGGTACACACAACATTGTGGATGAATCTCAAATGCACCGAGCTGACTGCAAGAAGCTAGACCCGAAAGGCTGTATGACTCCATTTATACGACATTCTGGAAAATAGATTAGTGGAGTCCAGGGGTTAGGAGACAGGTCAGGCTTGGCTACAGAACAGCATGGGTGACACTGGGGCACTGCTGGAACTGTTCTCTGTGTTGTTGTGGAAGTGGTTACAGGTCTGGGTGCATTTATCAAAGCTCTTAACTCTGCTTACTAAAAAGGATGAAATTAATCATAGTAAAATGTATCTTTATTTACTTATTTTTATATTTATTTATTTATTCAGAGTCTCACTCTGCCTCCCTGGCTGGAGTGCAGTGCTACAATCTCGGCTCACTGCAACCTCCACCTCATGAGTTCAAGCGATTCCCCTGCCTCAGCCTTCTGAGTAGCTGGGATTACAGGCGCCTGCCACCACACCAGGCTAATTTTTGTATTTTTTGTAGAGATGGGGTTTTCCCATGTTGGTCAGGCAGGTCTTGAACTCCTGACCTCAGGTGATCCATCCACCTTGGCCTTTCAAAGTGCTGGGATTACAGGCGTGAGCCACCGTGCCTGGCCATATCTTTAATTTTTTTTTAAAGGCTTAAGGAGAGAATAAAAACAGCATATAGATGTGCTCCTAGAAGGCAGTGGCAAAAAGGATCCCAGTGTGGGCTCAGTAGCCAGACTGCCTGGGTTTAAACTTTGGTCTTGTGACTTTGCTGTATTCGGGCTCTGTACCTCATTTTTCTCATTCTAAGATGGGAATAATAAAAGTATCTTTCTCATAGGATTGTTGTATCACTTAAAGGAGGCAATTATATTTACAATGTTTAGAATATTAGCTTTTCTTTGATCGATCTTTATGCAACTGTCCAACACATCCTCAGGATAAATTCCTAGAAGTAGAAACTAGGTCAGAGGTACACAGTCATACATATCAACAAACTACCTTCCAAGAAAATAATGCCCATTTATACTTCCTCAAACGGCCTATAAGCATACCTCTGCTCTCTATCCAACAATGCCTAGTACTAATCTTTTCCAATTTACAAGGTTAAAAAATGATATCTCTATGTTCCTTTCATTTGGATTTCTTTGGTGACTAGTGAGGTTGAAGTCTTTTCATATATTTATTAGTCACAGGTATTTATTTTTATGTGAAATGCCTGTTTGTAATCTTTTTATTAGAATGTTTATAGTTTTATTATTTATTTGTATTAATTTGTTACAGATTAGGCATAATAATAAATGTTAACATTTTTTTCTTTTTTTTACCAAGTGCCAAACATTCTTCTAGGCATTGAAAAATATTAACATTTGATCAGGCATATACATGATAAACATTTCACCCTGTTGCTTTTGTTTCTCTTTCAACCTTGCTCATGTGTTTTTTTGTTTTGTTTTGTTTTTTGCTATAAAAGTAGTTTAGATTTTAAAATTCCTTTGTGATTTCTACATTTTTGGTCATGTTTAAGGAGGTCTTCCCTTTTGATTAATCATAATGTTTTTATACAACTATAAGATAAACACTTCCACGTTTGACATTTGTTTGGAAATTCCCGGTGGCCATTCTCATTGTCTGGAATTATTCTAAAACAGTAAATGCTTTTTAATTCCAAAAAAAAAAAAAAAACCAGGAGATGTCCAATGGCATTTTTGGCAACAGATATAAACATTAGTGCATCTATCAAGAAGATGAGAGTGAGAGGTGAGAAGAAGGAAGCAGGAGGAAGGTGACTTAGCTTAGGAAGTGTAGGTGCTTGGGTGGCCACAGAGACTGCTCCCCTGAATTGATTCTGGGTGATTCTTTTTTTGCTTTTTTTTGTTGTTGTTGTTTGTTTGTTTGAGATGGAGTCTTGCTCTGTCGCCCAGGATGGAGTGCAGTGGCGCAATCTCGGCTGACTGCAACCTCCACCTCCTGGGTTCAAGTGATTCTCCTGCCTCTGCCTCCCAAGTAGCTGGGATTACAGGCATGCACCACCACGCCCGGCTAATTTCTGTATTTTTAGTAGAGATGGGTTTCACCACGTTGGCCAGGCTGGTCTCGAACTCCTGACCACAGGTGATCTGCCCGCCTTGGCCTCCCAAAGTGCTGGGATTATAGGCGTGAGCCACCATGCCCAGCTATTGTTTTTTTAGTGGGGTCTCGCTGTGTTGCCCGGGCTGGAGTGCAGTGGCACCATCATAGCTCACTGCAATCTCAAACTCCTGGGCTCAAGTGAGCCTCCCACTTCAGCCTCTGAAGTAGCTGGGACTACAGGTTGTATACCACCATGCCTGGCTGATCCTTTAATCTGATACTGTCAGCTCTTCCTCATCTTCTCCTTTGGCCTGACTGTTCCCTAGGAGGGTTCCACTCTCCCTCCCCTTCACTGTTTCCTGCCCACCTAATCCAAACCTCAGATCCACACTCAAAACAAAGCTGATGTTTTCAAATAGAGCTTCTTCCAATACTAAAATTTCCTTCCCAAATTAGTGAAATCAGACCCTGCAAACCAAGCACCACTTTAAAGGCTTGGCTCTTCTTCCTCATTTAAAAATAACCATTTGCAAGAAATAAAATACGAAACTTAGGTGTAATGCATCTCCTATGACCTCACATTCTTAGGGCTTTTTTCTTTTTCTTGCCAACTGATCCTGCATTCATGCTAATGTCCCCTTTTGTTTCCTTAGAAGTACTCAGTTGTTCCATCAAAAGCCAAAAAGAAAATAAACTATGTTTCTCAGGCAATGTGAGGCAACAGTAAAGGCCTCCAGCACTTCGGGAACAGTTTTTGATTGAAAGGAAAGAACCAATTTTAATTGCCAGTTATTTCCTCCAGAAAAAAAAAAAAAAGCCAGCTTAAGTATCTATGTATAGAGAAAGGCAAAGTTTTTTATTTGTTTGTTTTCAATTTGCCCTTAAGGCATTTATAGAAAGGAAGTAAACATAGATAATGGTATCAGACCCGTTATCTCAAGGGAGAAAAAAATGTTCCAAGTTTTAGAAATTCAAACATCAGCCCTGAACTTACTTTGTGTCCTGATTATCATTTAAATGCCTAAGCACAGAATTATGCAACATTTTTAAAATATTATTTCTGAGTATTATTTAAATATTATTTCACATGCACACATAAATATACACACTCCAGCATAAATATAAATGTATGTATATATAAATAGAACACATATATAACAGATATGCTACATACACAAACTTCTATACTTATGTGTGTATAGATGGAAGCAGCATAGTGCTTTCCAAAACCAACCACATATTTTGAAAAGAGAAATTCATTCAAAACACAAACCAGCCAATCAATTCTGCTCCCCTGGAGAGATCTGACAATTTTAAGCTCCAGAGCGTAAGTACTTCTGGCTCTTTCTAGCAGGCATAGTTCCAAGGTAGTGTCTAAAGGCAAGCCTACTTTTGTGGTAGGTAACTGTTTTCTTGGCCTCTGAATAACTGTGACCACATTCTCATGAAGAAAATTGTGGCTTGTGTTGCCAGTTATTTTATTTTTCCAGAGTAGGAAAAATTCCCACCCTAAGGCACAGGAATTAAAGTTCCTAAAGGAAAAGCCCATGTCTCATTACTGTTGGGAAGGTGTCCCTCAAATTCTCACCTATAATGACAATCTAGTTTTGATGGAGACTTTATATTACTTTCTAGGATCTGGAACGTGTGTGTGTGTGTGTGTATGTATCTGAACACCTTCAAGTACACATGCAAAACTCCAGCAGAATTTAGCTGCAGCTGACATTAGTCAGTTTTAATTAATTGTCTCATTTTCTTCATCTCTAGTGTCTTAATTTATTATTACTTATCCTCCCTATTTAATCAGGCATTTATGAAGTATCTGTTCTGTATCTGGCACTGTGCCTGGTAACATGCATGCCAAGGTTATTTCTTTCTTCATTTATTTCAACCCATACCATTCCGTGAATATTTGAGGATGTGCACACATAAAGATTCCTGCCCTGGAAGGGCTTACAGTCTTACTTTCTTTGCCATTTCCAGAGAATCAATTCTTAAAATTCGCCTTTTACTTATAAAATGTCTAATCTTATTAAATAAATATTTCACCTTATTTGGAGCCAAGAACAAAGTACATAATTCCTCGTGAACCAGTTTTCATAAAAGAGCTCTCCTATCTGGTGTCATGTCAACAGATATGGATTCAGACCAGGGCCACCTGTGTTACACTTGTCTAAATATTGGGGTTTGTAATTACACAGGAAGAACAGAGCTCATGTTTCTTCAAATCAGTAGCTCTTTTTTCCTCCAATTTAGAAAAAAAAAAGCACTCATTTGCTAGAAGAGACAAATGTAACAGAAAGAATACATGTAAAAATAGTTGAAAAATTGAAATTCTGATATAATTTATCATTATAATTTTAATAACTGGTAAACTTAGAAATTTTGGCATCTGGCTTCAGAGATTTAAACCCTGACAAAAGAATGTTTTATTCCATGAGTCGTAGGTGGCCAAGGTGTACCCGTTCGCTTAACGTGTTCTTTAATTTCATGAATACAGAACTCTTTAGATGACATCTGTTTGACTTATTTGAACATCAGCATGCACGTGTTTTTAAATATGGAGCTCTGGAGTCAAATTCCAAGTCTAATAACTGAATCTGATTCTGTATCCATAAAACCTAAGACATCTGACAGTGGTTTTGACCTGGAGAACTTTCAGATCATTTTTTTTTTTTTAAACAAGTGTTATTGTGTCTTAGGTTGGGTTGTCCCAGAGCAGGCGTTAAGATAAGGATAAGAAAACAAGCAGTGTATTTAAGAAATCCTGAGAAATACTGGTAAAGGTAGAGAAGAGAAACATGGAAAAGAAGAATACAACAAAGGTCATCATCAAGCTAGTTGCCACTGTGGGCAATCAGGGCCTCATCTGGCTGGTGAAAGCAAAGTCAGAGAACAGACCTCAACTATCCCACTTGACTGAGAAGGAAGTTGGGCCACTCACTTTCCAATTCCTACCTGTAACTGACTAAAAGCCATTTTCAGGGACACTAAGCCCTCAGGGGGAGAATCACCTGCAGTCTGTCTCTGTTCACATGTACGTGTATTAGTCAGGGTTCTCTAGAGGGACAGAACTAGTAGGATTGCTGAACATATAAAGGGGAGTTTATTAAGGAGAATTGACTCACATGATCACAAGGGGAGGTCCCACAATAGGCCTTCTGCAAGCTGAGGAGCAAGGAAGCCAGTCCGAGTCCCAAAGCTGAAGAACTTGGTGTCCGATGTTGGAAGGCAGGAAGCATCCAGCACAGGAGAAAGATGGAGGCCGGAAGACTGAACCAGTCTAATCTTTCCGCGTTCTTCTGCCTGCTTTTATTCTGGCCGTGCTGGCAGCTGATTAGATGGTGCCCACCAGATTCAGGGTGGGTCTGCCTTTCCCAGTCCACTGACTCAAATGTTAATCTCCTTTGGCAACACCCTCACAGACACACCCATGAACAATACTTTGCATCCTTCACTCCGATCAAGTTGACACTCAACATCACATGTGCAAAAGGTGGATGCCAAGGGAATACGGCTATAAATCATTTTTCTATACAAATCCCATTACACCGATTTAATTCCTGAATTAGTTTCCATATGGAGTGGTCAAATAGGACCTCCTTCCACCTTTGTTTTTTGTTTTTCTATTTTCATTCCCGTTCTGCTAGAATTAACCAATTATAGTTTCAACTGTTGTAAGTCTTCTTCTGTGGCCCTTATTTCTACCAAGTTCAGTTTTCTTTTTCTCTTTTTAAATTTATTTTAGATTCAGGGGATACGTGTGCATGTTTGTTACATGAGTATATTGCATAAAGGGGTTTAGGCTTCTAGCATACTCATCGCTCAGATATTGAACATTGGACTCTGTGGGTAATTCTTCAACCTTTATCTCCCTTCCTCCTTTCCCACTTTTGGAGTCCCTAGTGGCTATCATTAGCATCTTTATGTCTATGTGTACTCATTGTTTTAGCTCCCACTTATAAGTGAGAGCATGCAATATTTGATTTTCTGTTTCTGAGTTCACTTAGGATAATGGCATCTGGTTCCTTTCATGTTGCTGCAAACGGCATGATTTCATTCACTTTTACGGCTACATAGTAATCCATGGTGTTTATGTACGACATGTTCTTTATCCAATCCACTGTTGATGGACACTTGGGTTGGTTCCATGGAGGTCCAGTTTTCTTACATCTAAATTTTACTCTGCAGATTTAGCCATTGTTATTTTTATTTGTGTTTGATTGCTTCTACCAGGGACAGCCATTGTAAATGAGATTAAGAAAAGTCCGCCCGGGCGCGGTGGCTCACGCTTGTAATCCCAGCACTTTGGGAGGCCGAGGCAGGTGGATCACAAGGTCAAGAGATGGAGACCATCCTGGCCAACGTAGTGAAACCCTGTCTCTACAAAAAATACAAAAAAATTAGCCGGGCGAGGTGGCGGGGCCTGTAGTCCCAGCTACTCGGGAGGCTGAGGCAGGAGAGTGGCGTGAACCCGGGAGGCGGAGCTTGCAGTGAGCCGAGATCGCGCCACTCACTCCAGCCTGGGCGACAGAGTGAGACTCCATCTCAGGAAAAAGAAAAAAAAAAAAAATAGCCGGGCATGGTGGTGTGTGCCTGTAGTACCTACTACTCAGGAGGCTGAGGCAGCAGAATCACTTGAACCCTGGAAGCGGAGCTTGCAGTGAACTGAGATCGCGCCACTGCACTCCAGACAAGGCGACAGACAGAGACTCCGTCTCAAAAAAAAAAAAAAAAAAAAGCCAACAGTTTGACCTCTATGTTAGCCAATCACTGAAATAATTCTGAGCACTTCCCCTTACCTAGTCCATGATTGCTCAACCGCAGTCACCCAGGTCCACCACTTACCTACTTGTGTGAATGATGTTAGGAAATTTATAGTTTAGCCTTCATAAGTCTCAGTTGACTCATTTGCAAAATTGATTCTTGTTAGGAATCATTCAAAGGAAATCCTTTAAAAGGACTCCTGGCATACAGCGTTGTTCCATGTGCTATTTATTAGGATTGCTGTTGTTACTTTAGATCGTTATAATATGTTAGTTATTTTATATACTACTGATTGCTTTGCCAGAAGTATACTCACCACCCACACTATTTGTAAAGAGCAAACGTTTGTCAAAATGACAATCAGAATGTTCCACTTCTGGGTTAACAATCCTTCCTCATAGGGTATTTGCTGGTGAGAGTGATAACAGGAAATGTATAGTGAGCCTGGTACCTAGCAGACACTCACCACCTGACTTTCCTCTTTTCCTTCCCTGGGGATATGTGCCTTGAACCTGGAGGATAGGAAAAGTGATGCGATAATGAGTTTCTAGAAATTAACCTTCCTAAGCACAGAGGGGTTTGAGATCTACGGATGGACGTTTTATCAAGTTGGTTATAGCGAAGCTCCAACATCCTTTCCAAAATGTCTTAAGAAAGGTGTGACATCTCTTCTAATTTTGTGGCTCTCCTACCATCAGCACGTAGGGGTATTCTATGTGCTACTTACAACTTTGAACTTAGTAAATTGTTTCTGTACGATTCATGCATGCATTCTGTGTTTTTGTCTTTTTAAGATTTGATTGTGGGTGCATTTGGAACAGGAAAAGTCGCTGTTTACAGGTACGTTTTTGATAGTATTCAAATGTTTTTCTCATTGTTTAAAGTACATTTTCTTGTTAGTTTTGCCTTAAAGAGCACATTCCAGTGATTTATTCTGGTGAATACTTAGATGCTCTTTTTAAAGTCTAGAGGTATTTTTTGCTCTCACTCTTTTTTTTCTTTGCATTTTTACTCTCATACTGCATGACCAAACTTCCAGATTTTATGAACATAATGTTAAATAAGATATGAAAACGAAGCAGATCATATAAAATGACCCACTTTTTAGATCTTACTGTATTTGATTTATTCTCTTTGCTTTGGAAATGCATTGAAATGTTCGCTTATAAATAAGCGGTGCAGGGTAGAAGAATGTTACTATTTATCCTGGCTTCTATAATCAAACTGCACACTAAGTTAGAGAATAGAACATTCCAGGAGTTGGTAGCCTCCAAAGGCAAGTATTGAAAACAGTTCAAATACAATAGCTACGGATTCCAAGCCTGGACATTCCATACACTCACTGACTTGTAATCTTGGGCAAGTTCTTATCACTTTCAGAGTTTCAGATTTCTGGTCTGTAAAAGAAGGATAAAAAACAATATTTATAAGGTTACCTTTGTTCAAAGGATTCAGTGAGAATATGCATGTGGCGTACACAGAATAGTAACTGGGAGAGAGGTGGTGCTCAACTTTAGCTTCTTTAAAAAAAAAAAAAGTTTTATTGCAGGACACAGTGCCTCATGCCTATAATCCCAGCATTTTGGGCAGCCTAGGTGGGCAGATAACTTGAGGTCAGGTGTTTGAGACCGGCCTAACCAACACAGCAAAACTCCATCTCTACTTAAAATACAAAAATTAGCCAGGCATGGTGGTGCATGCCTGTAATCCCAGCTACTCGAGAGGCTGAGGCACGAGAATCACTTGAACCCGGGAGGTGGAGGCTGTAGTGAGTAGAGATTGTGCCACTGCATTCCAGCCTGGGAGACAGAGTGAGAGATTCCATCTCAAAAACAAAAAACAAAACAAAAACAACAACAACAACAAAAAAAGGTTTTATGAGAGTTCAAGACACTAGGTTAGAATATCAAGACAAAAGGGCGAGGGCATACCTGGGTGTACTAGGTGCATAGTGCTAACGTAGTCGGCTCCCAGAGAGATTCTAAGGTTAGGTTTCCTCAAATAGGTAAGTTTTCTTCTTCATCAGTCCCAAGACAAACTCAAAGAGGGTTGATTTGTACCAACCATGTCCCACTTAAGGTTCTAGAGAATCAGACAGTCGAAACCCTCGAGGTGTCTGTAGTATGGGGCTTGGATTTGCGGTGGCCGTGGAGTATACCACTCAGAGCTGCTGCAGCAGAATGGGCATAAGGCTCAGCTGCTCTGCTTTCAATCTGCCACTTTCATGCCAAGGCTGTGTTTTCCATGAGCTGCTCCAAGACAATTAGCCAACACAACAAGAACACAAATGCAGACCTGTTCTTGCAAGACATGGAACTCCTCTCATGGGCAAATTTGGATCAAGGACTCTCCGTTGCCCAGGCCAGAACTTTCTTATCCAGTCCTCTGTCCTTCCCTTGATCCTTCCAGGGATCAGAACTCCCAGCCCCCTCCACTCTCTTCCCACTTTTCCTCATAGATGTTTGACCCCAGTACATCTCTTGCATATCTAGTTCCGTTTTATCATCTGCTTTTCCAAGGAGTGGAACTAACACAGTATTGAAAGCAGAATTATGTAACAAAATACAGAGAAGTGGCATGAAGGAACTTAGGAGAAATCCCAGCAGGCCCATTGCTTATTGTTTAAAGCAGTGATGTAAACCCATTCTGCCCTGAGACACAGCCGTTCCTCTTGTTGAGGGGAAACTTACCCAACATGGCTTCATTTCTCCCTGTCATTTGGGGACTTTGGCTTCCAATGATCATATCTTGGAACGAAGCTTTAAAATCTGCTCCATTTCCTTCCCCCATGATTTATTAATACTTTTTTGTTTTGTTATTCTTGTCTGGGTGGCTGCAATTGAATTACTTATGCTCTATCAGCCTCTCTCCTCAAATTTGGCTACATATTAGAATTATCTGGAGAGTTTGTTTAAAATTCCAATGTCTGATCCTTACCCCATAAGTTCTGGTTCAGTTGGTGTGGCAGGGCCTGGGCATAGAATTTGTTTTAAAGCTCTTTAGGTGATTATATTGTGCAGTCAGGATGGAGAACCACTTCTCTGGCTGATGTACAAAATTATTCTGCAAACCCACCTTCATGTATTTAGCTAAATTTGCAAAGCTCAGCTTGAAAACTATCAATGGAAATTTAAAAATTATCAATGATAATTTGCAAACTTCAAGTACTCACAAAATTAAAATTACCAATGAAAAGTTGCAGACTTCAAGTACTCACAAACACGAATGGCTGTAAGATGATGTATTTCATCAGATACGGATGTAGATATGCTAGCAGATGACAAACAATATTTCACAGCAATATTTCCTTAATACTGGGAGCCCACTTCATCAAGAAATTAGGTTTGTGTATGCAACTTTGCCTGACAGACCCACAGCACTCTTTATTTGTGTTTGTGTGCTTCCAGATGTGTTTTGAGGTAATTAGCTGAGTGTGGTACCCACCTGTTCATGCAGTGAGCAAAATTCTTGGCACAAATGCTAAGAATGTTGGCAATGGCCTCTGAAGTATTCTATCTACTACTGAGTTCAGTATGCAGTGAAGTGGGCTTCTCCCTGCCTATCACCTTTGTGGTTTATTCAAACAAACGCTGCATTTTCTCCCTGCAGAGCAAGACCGGTTGTGACGGTAGATGCCCAGCTTCTGCTGCACCCAATGATTGTCAATCTTGAAAATAAAACTTGCCAGATTCCAGACTCTATGACATTTGCAGCCTGGTGAGTTAGTCCAGTGCTTCTCAAACTCCAATGTGAATTCACATCACCTGGGTATCTTGTGAAAAACACAGATTTGGATTCAGTAAGTCTGGGGTGGGGCCTAGATTTTGCATTTCTCGAAAAAAGCATCAAGAGATGCTGCTGCTGCTGGTCTGTGGCCCAAGTTTGAGTAGCAAGGAGTTCGTCTTTCAAGAGAACCTATGATATGGTGCTGATCTTTGGCTATCGACTTACCATTCAAAGGCTACTTCTCTAATCTGCAGACTCTAGGTGAGAGGAGACGTGTAAAAACATTTGGGGAAATTCCCAGTGAAACAAATCTTGGAGATTGCTCTTAGATTCTTGGTGTACTGAAATAAACACGAACCGATGTAAAAATATAACAAAATACCTACGCTCTTACATTTTTGGCATATGCTTATAGATACTGCTTTTCAGGCTCATCTAATGTCTTATTTATTTATTTACTTTTTGAGATGGAGTCTCGCTTTGTCACCCAGGATGGAGGGCAGTGGCACAATCTCGGCTCACGGCAACCTCCACCTCCCAGGTTCAAGCTATTCTCATGTCTCAGCCTCCTGAGTAGCTGGGATTACAGGCACCCACCACCATGCCTGGCTAATTTTTGTATTTTTAGTAGAGACAGGGTTTCACTATGTTAGTCCGGCTGGTCTCGAGCTCCTGACCTCAGGTGATCCGCCTGCCTCAGCCTTCCAAAGTCCTGGGATTACAGGGATGGGCCACCATGCCCAGCCGATGTCCCTTTTCTAACTAGTCAATTTACCGGGTTAATTTACTGGGTTTTCTATGCTGACAACAGATACCAGTTTTGTAACTTAGCATGCACAACTAGATAGCAGGAACACATTATACAAGTAAAGATTTTTGTGCCATAAACTGTATTTTTGTGTTCATCATTAAGAATAGTGATTGAATTATTCCTTTTGCCTGGATGATGGAGGCTTTGCTTGGACTTTCAGAAGCTGGCTGATACAGCTTCTGAAAGTGTTCCTTCTGAATTTTGTCAGCCATCTGATGGGAGTGCAAGATGGAACTTGACTGTAACACAGCTCAAGAAAATACCACTTAGTTTCTCAATACGTAGGTCCTCCAGGGTTAGAAGTCACTATGTTGGTTAATACCTTCAGGGTATACCCTCTGAAAGATCAACAAATCCTTGAGGTGTTTAATATTTTGCCCTTATTTTTCAGGAGATGTGGTCTAACTCAGACAGTATTTTTGGTTTCTGAGAATGTCAGAATTGCAGAACTAACCACTCTTGACCCAGAGAAGTTATTTCCAGCCAATTTTAACATGTTGTTGATGGCCTTTTGACAGGAGTTCATACTGGAGTCAAAGCTTTTAAGGGTGGATGGTGGGGACTTAGAGGACCCTGAAGAATTCTTTGAAAAACATCCTATTGCTGGGAGCTGGGGAGTGTGGAGGGAGCACGTCCTCTTCTTTAACTGCTTCTGAAAAGAGTTGGAAAATGCCTTGGGCACATTTTAAAATGGTTTAAAGTCGTAAAATATTATAATGAAAACCTGATCTGAGAAAATATGTTGGAGAGCCAGCATTTATCCTTACCCATGCATGATTAAATGAACAATGAACTGTGAGAATTGCAAGTTGTTCATGAGTATTAAAACTTCAGTATTTCCCCCAAACAGGCTCATGTTCACACCTTCATAACAGAATGGACTTCTAAGCTGAATTCTTTGAATAAGCACATGTGGTACACTCTGATATAGAATGTTGTTGTTTTGAAATAGATACTTGCTTCTAAGGGGTTTTAGTTTAATGGATGTTTTTATGAGATTGAAGTTTTGGTGTTTTGTTTTGTTTTGTTTTTCACCAGATTAATAGTTCTGTTTGGTTTTATGGAAAGAATATTACTTTTTAACAAGAAAATGTCTGTCTAAATGTCTGTCTTTTCATGAGCCATTTTCTTACTGCATTTAATCATATTATTAAGTTAAAGTGCAGTTTGTTATGTGGACAAATGTATATCCCTTTACAATTATATTTGTTTCTATTGCATACATTTTTCTGGAAGAGGTCTTATTTTCACATGCAAAATTTGTGAATGGTGCCTCAGAGTCTCAGAAGACAGAAAGTTAACAGCTGATTCAGTCTAGAATGTGTTTCTTTGATTCTCTTTTTTCTTTATTTTAGGAACTTAATTTAGTTTTTCCAAAATGATTGAAAGGTCTCTGTTGATTTTCTCTGCTGTTATTTGTGTCTGTATTTGATATAATCTTATATCACACATCTGAAAACTATCACATAAACTCTACTTGGCAAACAGTTCTTCACTTCCATCGATGTGGATTTCTGTGTCTTTCAAACAGCAGTGTAGTTTTATAAAGTGACTATCTTTAATTGGCATTTCTAAGTTAGAAAAAGAGGGAAAAAGCCAGCTCAATAAATATTAATATAATTGGCGACTAACCATTTATAAAAATGAAAAACTAGCACATTATTTCATTTTAGAAATGTAAACGTGAGTAATTACCCACTTGTCCAACCTGATTTTAAAAACTTGTCGGATGTGAGTGACTATGTGAAACCTGCTATTTGCTATCACTGAAATAGGATTGAAAACTGAAGAGAATGTAAAATGAATTGCTTTGTACTTTTAAATCATGTTTCACCTTTATCTCATTTTCTCTTCATCATAGACTGCTATGAGCACAGTCACATCACAGAACCATTATTCCAACCATGCTTGGGTTGGGACTAGCCTCAGAAGATCATGTAGTATATCGCCCTGCCTTCTGGCCATATCAAAAGCATTGTCCATAAACAGTTTAATTTAGAACTTATATAATAAGGGACCTGGGTTGTTTTTATGGTTTTTTTTGTTCCAATCAGACCTATTTAGACTAATGGGCCATAGTGAAAATGACCAATATTTCTAGTTTGAAATTTTAATTCTAATTTAATCAAAGTTTACAGCTTTCCCTAATGACCCAAGTATACTTTGTAATTAGCTGTAGACCTTCAAGTGATCCTAATTCTATACTCTATATGACCCATGATGTATGTGTGCTTACATATAATATAGTATATATGTTTTTCTAAATTCAGAATGAGCACATCAATGCACTACTGTAAAATCTTGAAATTTTCTTTATAGATCAGAACAGAGTGTTTGAAAAATTATGACTTGACAGACTCTTTTCCACTAAAGTGATCTATGAACTGGCAGGTTTAGGTTGGAGTACTATTATTGAGAATTCAGCACATTGTAGCAGTGATATTACACTTGTATGAAAAAAAATTTAAGTCGTCCAGTTGCTGATGATATTCAGATAACAGGAAGAGAGAGCCGAGAAAGAAACAGAGATTTATACTGACATGTAGCTCATAAATAAATAGTAACCCTTTAGCTGATAACATCATTTATCAACCATACACCATCTCATAAGAAAAAAAAAAAGATATTCATTTGCATAACTTTATTCCTTTTTAAAAATTTGTTATTGCTTTTGAATTTGAATTGTTTGTATTAAACATGCTATATCTAAAATGATTTTAATATATATGTTGATAATTTCATTATAAATAGGAATATATTTTATTGGCCTATGTCTATCTACATAGTTAATGATGAATAGAAAAAAAGATCATTGGCCGATTTGAACATACACCCAAATACTTCCAAAAAGATTGGACACAGGAAAATTCTAATTTTGAAAGCCAGGTTTACTACAAAATTGAAAGGTGTGATTAATTCTTCGTCTTTCTTGAATAATTCTAATTGAAGCAGAAGCGAGTTGGAATCAGTGATTTCTCTGGGGAAGCGGAATAAACACTTATAATAGCATAGACATTTCAGGAAACTTTTAGCTTAATGGTATGTGGCAAATTATTTACCCTGAGGGGAGACGTTGACTGAGGTCACGGTAGATAGATGAATCCCAGATGTGACACTTTTTCATTATATTTGACACAGGAAGCTGACACAGAATTAAAGTATGATTGGGGATTATTTACTCCCTTTGAATTCTGTAGAAATACCCAAATCATACTATGGTATTTTACTGGTAAAAAGTTTATGATCGTCATTAAACCCTACTTAAGTATTTTCTTATATTTTCACTTTCCTAGAAACGAGAAAAGGCCCCATCTCTAGTGATGGCTGTTAGGGCTTGGAATTTTTCAGGGAGAGGTGAGCACATTCATTCAGCAAAGGCAGCCAGGGAGTCAGCCATCTCTCATTCCATCTGTAGCCACAGACCAAAGCCAAGTGCAGATCAACCTACAAGCCAGTGCAGACATTGCCTTGAATGGTAGTCATCACATGTTCAAGGCACAACTCCAAAGTGTCTCTCATGGACATCTGCCCTCTCTTGATTGTCTTTATTCCTGTATCATTGTGCCTACCTAGCTTGAGACAGCCATGCTAAGCTTCCTATTTCTCTTTCTCCCCTCCCTCTTCTCGTCTCTACCTCTAGTCTTACCCCAGCTGTAGCAAGGTTCTGCCAAATTCCATCTCCCTCCAAGCAGAGTGGCTCTTTTAAGTTAAGCATACCATGTGCTCCATGCTTCTGAAGATTAAATCTGTATTTTTTAGCATGACTTTCAAAGCCCTGTTCCTCAGCGATCCACCAAGCCGGCCTTGTCTCCTAAAACTTTGCCATCTTGCTCAGTGCCCCGACTACACTGAATTTCTTCAATTTTCTCAAATGGGTCCAGATTCTTACTCACCTCCAGATTTTACCTCTAGCTATCTTCTTGCTGTGCTGCCTAATTCTTCTCTCCCTGGCACATGGAAGATACTCACTTGTATTCATTGAATAAAAGCAACAAGTAATTGCTTAATTGAGCAATTGATTAAATCAGTTAACCTCCTGTACTATTTTCCAGTATTACGTTTCATGTAATGATAATGTCACTTGTCTTAACTGTATTAGTGTTGAGACCAACTGGTAGAAGGGGTAGGTGTGTGTGCGCGCGCGCGCGTGTGTGTGTGTGTGTGTGTGTATAATTGGAAATATATAGAGAAAATGATATTCATTATCTGGGATGAGGTAAAGGAAGGCTTCTACTTTAGATTCAAAACTTTATTAACCAATAAATTACTGACTATTATTTTCTATAGCTTTTCTTTAAGAGTATGTGCATCTGTCGCAGGCCAGAGCATTTCAAACACAATAGGTAAGCACGTTTTCATTTTTACATTCTTATACTATACTAAGAAAGTTGAACAGTAACCATTTCTCTGCACAGACCATATAAAATGAAAGAACCCTTGAGGAATACCAAGATGTCTATTGCATATATGGAACCTTCTACATAAATATTACTTCAGTACTTGGTAATACTATTATTTATAAGAACATGTAATTATAGGGAGAATGACAACTTTTGTAAAACCATTATAAAACATTTTTAGCTTGGAGAGTATGTTATAAAATTTTTCCAGTTCATCTATCATGCTTGATCTCAACTATGAAAAATAAATGTTTCTTGAATAAGCAACTTGAAATGGAAATTCATCTCTCTGATAGAGCACTGTGTTCACTGAAGACTTTTTCTCTACTTTACTTCTGTTCTTTAGTCTTGATGGCAGAGGTGCAATTAGATTCCCTGAAACAGAAAGGAACCATTAAACGGACACTCTTCCTTGATAACCATCAGACTCATCGTGTCTTCCCTCTTGTGGTAAAAGGGCAGAAATCCCACCAGTGCCGGGATTTCATCGTTTACCTTCGAGTAAGTATGCCAGAAAGACTCCTCTGGCCACTCACTTTCATATCCGAATTCCAACCATTTTTCTCCATTTAACCATCATATTTGTCTGCATAGACCCCCATCCGTCTGTTTTCATTTTCATAGCAGGAAACTTTATTTTAGGGTCAAATACTCTCCTCTTGACCCTGACTTCAACTAACCTGATGATGTGTTGCTATTAATTTCTAAGGCTTCTTTTCATTTTGAACAAAATCTTTATAATGGCATTCAGTTCACATGGTTTTCATTTCTACCCACCTCCTCCCCAAAAAACATAAAAGTGCAACGTAATTTATGTGAATTTTTCTCCTATGTGAGTATGTCTTGTTAGATTTTTATCAATGCACATTTCAGAGCCAACTCAGGAAAACATTTAGACATTCAAAGCTTTTATTAGAAGTAATTTATAATTATCTTCTTTAAAGTAATGTATTTTTACAATGACTTCAAAACCTACCAAAATTTAAAAAGTAAAATTATTTATAACACAATTACCTATCTTCACCTTGCCAGTTGTGAGGTTGTGATAACTGTCTCAATTTCTCTTTTCCATTAGGGGGCTTAGTTAGCAAGGACCATCCTAGGGAAGATCACAGATTACAATCACACTGAAGAATGAAAAGTTGGATACCTGACCCTTGATTGGCATACAATTGAAGGGTGACATATCCACCATGTGTTTAGTGCTTGCTGTTTGGGCACTTACCCCTCCCTACTAAAGGAATTCTGTTTCTTTTTCCCAAGAGAACTTCAAATGTCCTGAAGGTGTTCTGCAGTTCATGCAGGCAAGGGCTTAAAAAGATGATGAGAGGAAGAGAATCAAGATGTTTTCTTCTTCTGAGCCCCAAGAGAGAACTCATAAATTCTGGCAACCTCACGAAAACAAAAGTCCAAATTCATGGTGGTTTTTGTGACATTTATGGTATACAAGTGTAATCTTTTACTTTGCAACTTGACCAATTCTGCATGAGTTGTTGAAGGTCTGGAGAACCCAAAGATTGGCTCCAGAAGCATGTTTCAATGAAGCCGCAGCTCTAAATGATTTCATCACTGCACGTATATTAGGTATGCTGGCAACTATATGCCACATAAATCAGCCTCCATCTAAGCCTGCTGCAAAGATGATTATTTCATCATTCACTTTCATTGAGTAAATTCCAGTGTTGCCTGACTTTTGCAGACTGACATCTTGCAGCTATTTCATGGAGCCTCTGTTGAGTTTGTGATTATTTTTCCTAGGATGAAACTGAATTCCGAGATAAATTGTCTCCAATCAACATTAGTTTGAATTACAGTTTGGACGAATCCACCTTTAAGGAAGGCCTGGAAGTGAAACCAATATTGAACTACTACAGGGAAAATGTTGTTAGTGAACAGGTAAGTCCTTGCGGTCTTTGACGGTATTTTCTCAAGCAGGCTCTCTGGGGTGTCGTTCTTATGGCTTTAAGACTAAAGCCAGCTCCTTTCATTTTTATTTCTGCATGCAGACATGGAACATTTGGGAGTTTTCCTACCATGTTTCCTGAAACACTGCATGATTGTGTTTTTCGGAAGCCTTTCCTCTTGTGCAACCAAGATTTAATTTGTTCAAAATGTGGCTGTAATGGAAGCAATACAGCCTGTAATCCTCAAGCCATTGCCAGAGTTGCATTCTTTACAGATATTTCGGAGTGCATTGGAATTGGGCTATTATGTAAAGTGGCCTATATTGGGAGATCGCCATGAAATGTAGGCTATTGGCTTGGGTAGAGTCATGCATAGTGAGACGAAAGCTCTGGTTCCATTTGTGGCACTATTCAGAATTTTCAAGAAAAAGGGTGTGATTCAGATTTTCCTGGATTGTTCCTGATGTGTGTTTATACAACACAGGCTCACATTCTGGTGGACTGTGGAGAAGACAATCTGTGTGTTCCTGACTTGAAGCTGTCAGCTAGACCGTAAGTTTAAATAACTAAATGTGTGCATTCTATGTAATGGAATTAGAGGTATTTATTTAAAGGTTCTCTGGAGAAAGTATACACTTCCAATGACCACCAAAAGTATGCTGCGTGAAATTCTTGAGCTTGGCTACACTTCGGTAGCCTGTGGTTTGGGTCAGTTATTTGGCATTGGTGTCAAATGGCACACCCTAAGATTTTGCCTGGGCCATTTCATCTTTCAGCAAAACTGAAAAAAAAAAGTTTTTGTTGAAAGTAAACTTATTGATGGGGTGGCTCGGGTTATATTTACTTGCCTCAGTCAAGTAGACAAAGGATTCAGACAGGCAGGTTCCATCTACACCCTCAACCAAACGTTTTTTTCAGCACCCCATGACTCAAAGGCATCCTTAAAACTGTCAGAACAAAATTAATGTTAACTTACTGAACAAATACTTAAATAGCACTCTATGGAGTAAAGCAGAAGGTGTCACAAAATTGAAAAGAATCAAAGGGCTTCACAGTTGCCAGTAATGGACGCCCCCATTCCAGCACTGGAAATTGCACTGTATTCTGTTATGGGAAGACATGGACTAGGATGTAAAACATCCTATGGTCAAGAAACAGATTTGTGCTCCTTTTCCTCCCAGGAACTATCTCACTGCCAGTGTTTGGAATGTACTTGGTAACTTCTCAGAGGGATTTCCCCCAGATTTCATAATTTACCAACTTCAAATGCAATCGCTTTGAGTAAAGGTAAAAAGTACAATAGGTATTTCCAAATATTGGTTTGATTTGCAGTTCTAAGTGAACTACGTCTCTTCAAAATACCTTGAAATCCTCTATCAGTGATTTAAGATCTTATCGTATCTGCCTACTTCTTCCATCTCATTATTTCCTTTGCATTAATCTCTCCCTCTTACTTTCTAGACCACCTCTCTTCCTTTTATTTCATTGTCCATTTTCTTCCTAATGTATGTTTTCAGTGAAGTGCTGAAGCTGCTTCATTTTGGCTTGTAAGTGAAATGTTAAATTTGCAGGAATTTTGTTGGTAGATTGTTAAATATGTTGGTAACTTGAAATTGACCACGGTGCATGGATTTACACCATTGGAATCTGAAAATGTTATAAATCAATACTTTTTTTTTTTTTTTTGAGAACTGGTTGTTAAACATTTACCAACACACTACTAGATGTTTTCCTGCCGTTTTTACCCAGAGATGATTATCTTGCCTCTTCCTACCATCTCTTCATGATGATCCATCTTCTTTTTTTGCATTTGCCATTTTTCTTTTCCTCCTTAATAAATCCTTAAATAAAATATTCATGAAGCCAAGAAGTAGAGTACCTAATACTTCTTTCTAAACTGCATTTTTAGAGATAAGCATCAGGTAATCATTGGAGATGAAAATCACCTTATGCTCATAATAAATGCAAGAAATGAAGGGGAAGGAGCATATGAAGCTGAACTCTTTGTAATGATACCAGAAGAGGCAGATTATGTTGGGATCGAACGCAACAACAAGGTAATGCCTGCAAATTATTGGAAGTCAAGAGCTAAGTATATTTTTGAAGTCAAGTAAACGTTAAGAAGGGCCATCTTAGCTGAGAGTTTCTTCCTCAATAAAAGACAGTAAAATGATACCTTCTTTTGTTAAATCACCACAGCAATGAGCCATGGAGGTGGGGGGAGGCTTACACAGTGTTAATATCTTCTTTGCCGTAGTGCAAAGATAAATTGGCCAAAGATTGAGAGCTAAGGCAAAAAAGAGAACAAGACTGACTGAACGAAGAAGCTTACCAATGCGATCAAAAAGCTAAACTTCCAAGCTAATTCCCTGTCTTCACTGGCTTTTCTAGCCTTGCGTTGAGTTCTTTCAGTTTCAAACACATGTCAGGAAGCCTGGTTTTCCTTATTGGTTAGGGAGGAAGGTCCAACCAATCCCTGCTCAGCACTGATAACAGCTTGGACCGGCACCGGAAGGGGAACAAGGTCCCTCCCCTTTCTTCTTGGTCCACGTTGTCAGAATTATGACCAGGAACAGCCTGGTCTTCCTCATTTGCCATTCCTCAATGCCACTATTTGTTTAAATGACAACAATGCTATTTATAGTCTTCCCTTTCCTTATCAGAACATGAATCTTCCCATTCAAAGCATCCTCCAGTTCTGCAGTGTCCTTAATCACTTGGTCTAGAAAACCATTATAAATACATTGTAGTATAACAGAGAAAGCCCCTCAGTGTCGGAAATACACAAACTCACAATTAAGGGTAAATCCCAAGTGTCACGTTTCCTTCACAGGATGAGGTGTAGCGTAGGTGCTCCTTAAATACTTGCTGATAGTGTTGTTCATTTAGCTCAAATGTATCAAATGTCTACTAGTTTCTAAATACCACACCCCCTGAGGACCTCATCCATTTTAATGATTGAATAATTTGTAATGAAAACTAATTCTTCTAAAGAGTTGTTAACAAACTGTTGTTGTGATGTTGGTATTTTAAAGACATTTAAAAACTTAGGGAATATAAAATTCTCTATTCACATTTCTAGTCTCATTATTTCTTTTCGTTTTAGTTGAATCCTTCTTAGTAAAAAACAAAAAAATTTAAAAATCCAGATGAGTAATGATAGAGCATCTTTAACACTGGTTTAAAATCCTTATGAGTTTCTGTTGAAGAAATATATAGGAAAAAAGAAGCTCCAAAGTCATCAAATGTTATACATTAAATATGTCCTGCGGTTTTGTGTATGTTAGTCATATCTTAATAAAGTAGTTTTCTAAAAAATAGTCCAAAATTATTCCTAACTCTTCCATGTTAACAGTGAGGTTGGATAGATAGAAAAAAACATTCCATTTCTTTTCAAGAGTATTTGCAACTCTCCACTCAGCTTTCATTTCCCTGCTATTTCAAACATGAAAATCAATATAAACCCTAATTTCTCCAGTAAGTAGTTTTTATAATCATCCCATTTTCTTCTTTCTTGAATTAATTGTGTTTTTTTGTTTGTTTTTTGTTTTGTGTGATTTATTTATGTATTTATTTATTTGAGACAGGGTCTTGCTCTGTTGCCCAGGATGGAGTGGAGCAGTGTGATCATAGCTCACTCCAACCTCCAACTCCTGGGCTCAAGCAAAACCCTCATCTCAGCCTCCTGAGTAGCTAGGACTACAGGTGTGCACCACCACGCCTGGCCAATTTTTGTATTTTCTGTAGAGAGGAAGTTTTGCCATGTGGGCCAGGTTGGTCTTGAATACATGGGGTCAAACAATCCACCCACCTTGGCCTTCCAAAGTGCTGATATTATAGGCACGAGCCACCCTTGCCTGGCCAATTATGTGTTTTGTTTTTTTTTAAATCTTCATTTCTCTATTAAAGTCACTTTAAGATAAAAATAAATAAGTAAGAATAAATGGAGTAATTATACACACAACTTATAAAAATGGTGTTTAATAACCACTTTGATTTGAAGATGTCATTTCATAATAAAATCTCTAGAAGCAAAAACAGAAAACTGTTGCCTACAGATACTTACGTGCAGATAATGCATGAAACAAACAAAAACGAAGTTTGAGTGTGTTTTGTTTTTAATATTCTGGAGCTCCACTCATATTTTTATTTCAGTTCCCTTCTTTTCACTCCACCCCCGACTTTTCTCAACAAAGGACCTATTCTGAAGTGTTCTTTTAGCAAAACATCCAGTTTACTGTTGGTTTTGTTGCATAGAAAACACGGGAGAGCACTTAGGATTCTATCTTTGGCTGTAAACATTACAAGGGACATTATCTGTAATCTCGAATGATCCCTTCACTACTTTTTTCTCCGTCAATTTCCCTTTGGCAGAGACTTCCCTCGGTCTTTGAATTTTACGTGACTAAGCCACATTCTAATTTCTTCCTTGTTTTGAAACAGTTTGAGGTTTGTATACCTTTTGATTTCAACTCAGTTCAACATATTTTAACCATTGTTTCCTCAAGGGGAAAAATATTAGGCATTATCTGATTGTAAGGTTGGCTATTCTTTTGTTGAAAACATTTGTCTTTTATTATCTCTTGCTCCAGAAACCTTAGTTGAGCCAGCCTTTATATTTCCTTTTGGTGATTTTTCTCCTTAATTTTTCTGTGAAAAAGGTGTATGTGTTTTATATTTATCATCATGATCATCATTATGATTGTAGTAAGATACACATAAGATATAATTTATCATTGTAGCCATTTTCAAGTATACAGTTCAGTGACATTATATTTACATGGTAGTGCCACCATCACCACTGTCCACCTCCAGACCTTTTTCATCATCCCAAACTGAACCTCTGCAACCCTTAAAAATAATTCCCCATTGTTCCTTTCCCCAGGCCCTGGTAAGCACCATTCTACTTTCTGTCTCTGTGAATTTGGTGATTCTAGGGACCTGTTATCATCTCTTCTTCAATCTCTCACAGCTGCCTCACCTTCAGCATGTCTGTATCTAGACTTTTGGTCTTCCCACTCACATCCTTCTTCCTTTTTTTTTTTTTTTTATTGGAGTCTTGCTCTATTGCCCAGGCTGGAGTGCAGTGGCATGATCTTGGCTCACTACAACCTCTGCCTCCCTGGTTCAAGTGATTCTCCTGCCTCAGCCTCCCATCTAGCTGGGATTACAGGCGCCCACCACCATACCTGACTAATTTTAATATTTTTAGTAGAGATCAGTTTCACCATGTTGGCTAGGCTGATCTTGAACTCCTAACCTCAAGTGATCCCCCAGCCTTGGCCTCCCAAAGTGCTGAGATTACAGGTGTGAGCCACCACATCCAGCTTCCCTTTCATTTTCTGTGTACGAGAATGACACCAGCATCTCCTGGCTTCTAACACCGGAAGTGATGCCAGCCTGGATGAGGGTGATGACAGTAGCAGCTGGATGGAGAGAAGGATGTGAACTAAAGAGATTCTGAACTGAGTCCATCCAACAGCTACCGTCACCACCTGCATCCAGGCTGGCATGATCTTTTGCCCAGATTATTGCAACAGTCTTCCTAGTTCATCTTGCCAACTTGTTACCGCTAACATAGAAAAAAAAATCCATCTTTCTAAATCGCAAATCTGAGCATGGCACTCTCTTCAAATCCTCACTAGCTCCCCATTGCTTTGAGGATAAGATCCAAATCCTTCAGATGACGCATGAGGCCCTTGATCATATCACTCCCACTTGCCTCCTCAGCCTCATCACTAAATGCTGATGCTTCCAGCCAGCTTGAATTCCTTTTCCATACCTGTAATGACACGGAGAGCTTGTTCCAGCCATTTCTCCTTCCAACACACTAACTCTGCTCCCTCATCCTCTTTGTCTATCTTACTTATTTTTACTTCTTTTCACTCATCCTTCAAATAATAATTGAGACTTAATAAAAATTGAGGCTTAATAATTGAGACAATAATAATTGAGGTGGCTAACATTTATTGAACAACTGCTATGAGCTGAGTAATCCTCTGAGTTCTTGAATGTATTTCATTCTTATAACAGCCTTATAGAGAAGCTACTGTCACTATCCCTGTTTTACAGATAAGAATAAATTAAGTAACATGCCCAAGGTTATACAGCTATTATGTAGTAGAAGCAAGTTCAAACGTCAAACGTTAAGTCCAGGCCCCTGTTTGTTCTGTTTTTTTGTTTTTGTTTTGTTTTGTTTTTTTGAGATGGTGCCTTACTCTGTCATCCAGGCTGGAGTGCAGTGGCGTGATCTCAGCTCACTGCAACCTCTGCCTCCTGGGTTCAAGTGATTCTCCTGCCTCAGCCTCCCTAGTAGCTGGGATTACAGGTGCTGGCCACTACGCCTGGCTAATTTTTGTATTTTTAGTAGAGATGGAGTTTCACCATGTTGGCCAGGCTGCTCTCAAACTGCTGACCTCAGGTGATCCACCTGCCTTGGCCTCCCAAAGTGCTGGGATTACAGATGTCAGCCACCACGCCCGGCTGGAACCCTGTTCTTAACCCCTGATATGCACTGCCCCCATCAGCTTAGATGCCACTTCCTCCAGGATGCCTTCTCTGATTGCTTGGATCTATGTGCAGGTCCTCCTTTGTCACTATTTATTTATCCTATCATAAAATTTACCCAACTCTACTGCAACTGTGTGTTTCCATTGCTGTTACAATTGCTTAGAATTACTTGTTCCAGTTGTTAAAATAACTAAGAATTCAATGAGGACAAGGGGTCTTATATGTCAGGCCTGGTCAATAGTGGGTACACAGTTAATGTTTTCAGTGAAAGAAGAACACTCTAAGAGCTATAAATGGATTTGAACAAGAATGTCCCTGGAACTGCAGAGGAAAATCATCTAGAAATGTTCAGAAAAAGTTCATTGCTCCTCTTATTAAAGAGAGGAAATAACGCTTAAAAAAAGAAAAAGGGTGGAGGGGATGTGAAAGGGAGAAAAAAATTCTTTGATTGATGTCAAAGAACTGTTTCCAGAAAGCTGGGGAAAAACTGTACATATAACTTTTAACCTTTAGGTGAGATTAAAAAAATATATTTACTATAGAAACTAAATCCTTGAATTACATTCAAGGGACATTTGAGCAGTTATGAAAGATTTTTCTGGGTTTTGTTTTTTCTGTTTTCATGACTGAGTTAATAATCCCCACACAAAGCCTCTCTGTGTGATTAGGGGTTAGGTATGGATCCTTAAGAAGCTGAATACATAGTAAACCTATCTTTGAGAAGAAAGAATGTTACCACTTTTAACATAACTGTCTTTCAGGATATTTGAAGAGAGGATGTATTAAATTGTGCCTCCAAATATTAGTGATCCATTCCTTTCTCAATAACTAGGACAGATGTTTCCATGTGTCTATCTGGGGGATTCCGGGATCGGGGTTGTACACTTAGCTGCATATTTGTCTGTTTCATTGTAGCCTTCTCTTTTACAAGAAGGTGTCAGTTGTCTCTACTCTGTTGTTCCTGAACCGTCACTTACTTTGTGTCCAAGTCCACTCTAGGCATTAGGAATAGAACAGACACAAAAACCTCTGCCTTCTTGAAGCTTATATTCTCAAAGTGTGTGGTTTACTTACAGAATTCTTTAGCTAGATGTCTGGGGAATGTTTCACGTTTTTTTGCTTGAGTTTTGGGTTTGGGTTTTTGTTAATAAAATAGAAGGGAATGGAGGATCGTTTCTGAAACTTTACATTATTTTCTTATATAAAATTTCAATAGATAACAGAAAAAGGATAAAAAAATAAAATTTCAATAGAGCTGACAGATGGATAAATGGTCATTATATTGGGAACCCTCTTCCGAACCTATCACAGGGACAGAAATTCCCCCAAAATTTGGTCCTTTATGAAAGTCCTCATATTGCAAGCTTGTTTGGGAACAAGGGTGACAGATAATATACTGATGGCATATAATAAGTTAGAATGAAACAATGGAGAAGTGTAAGTAGCTATGGCTACATGCAGAGTGGGACCAAAGGGTTTGAGGTATGGAAAAAGAATAGGGTAGAGAGTGAGGGGTGGGTTTCTAAGCAGCTGGGAATAGCATGCGGACATGAAGAGGAGCTGGAAACCAAGGGCAACCATTCCAGAACAAATCTGTATTTCCCCTCTCATCTGCTCAACCTTGAGAATTTGACCAGTATATAGCTCCCAGAACCTCTTCCAACTTCAGTTTGTATGAACTCTACTTGGAACAGGATATAGGGGTAGGAAAGGAAATAGGAAGTACTGCTAAACATGAAGGCATTCTCTTTACATCTGAAATAATGAAGAACGGAAGAAAGTCAATTGCATGATCTCAAAATGGGACCATGGTGTATAGAAACTGGTGTTCAAGGCAATTCTCTGGCAAATGATCATTGAATCTTATAATCTATACGTATTATGATCATTTTGTTTTTGTAAAGCTTAATAGAATAAATTTATTTACTCATGTTTAATAATTTATGATTTTCATGCTCTCAGTTTCACATTAACATTAGTGAAGATATTGTTTAAACTATTTATATAAATGCAATATTACACATTGTCTTCCTTAATGAAACACAATAAATATGCTTACCCACCCAATACATTTATTTCTAAAATTTAACTTTTACTTTTCTCTCTCTACTTTCTCTTCTGAGTTAAGGGTCATCAATTACTTTTTTTGCACTGTCACCCTCCTGGGTGTTTGAGATCCAGGGGAGCTCCCAGGCCCCCAGCATGGCTTTTGTGTCAAGATGTCATTTATGCTACCCCCTAAATCCCCTGTTCTTTCCCATTGTAGGGATTTCGACCACTGAGCTGTGAGTACAAGATGGAAAATGTAACCAGGATGGTGGTGTGTGACCTTGGGAACCCTATGGTGTCGGGAACAAATGTAAGAGAGAACCAGAAATACTGACCGATTTCCTTCTAACTGGACTTTACAGGGAACAAATGGAAAGCTCTCTGGTTACCACTCAGCAACTCAGCACCTAGCAGCAACAACAAATTAGGCAGGAAATTGCCAGAGTAGTGGAATTTCACATTACAGCCTACACAGAGTGAATCGTCTCAGGCCACAAACACAGAAAGATGCAGGCTCTTCTATGCTTTCTCTTTAGACATAACTCTTGCGTGTCGTTTAGTTGCAACAAATCTATGCAGACTTTGTTTTTACTACAGATATTTTTTTTAAATACTTTTTATTTGAATTTCAAAAGAAATGCAATGTAAGTTAAAGACTTTAAAAATAACCAACTTAGGACAAAGATTTTAGCAATGGCAATTACATTAACTTTTTTTTCGAATATACCTCCTATATGAATATCATTCAGAGTATCTTCATATTTAAAAAGTTATCATAACCCGGTTTTTGAATCAGCTTCACCAAGTTTATATTTTCCATTATCTTACTTGAAGAATTGTACAGAAAATTGTAGTTTTATAGCAAGGAGAAAAAATAAAGATTAATAATGATCTCCAACATACATGTGAAAAAATAGTTCTTTGTTCTCCTCCTCCTCATCCTTTTTCTTGTACTTCTCCTTTTTGTTTCCAGGTTTAGGAAATTTCCACTCGGGATTGCTTGTGGACAATATATATATATATATATATATTTTTTTTTCCGAGATGGAGTCTTGCTCTGTCACCCATGCTGAAGTTCAGTGGTACGATCTCAGCTCACTGCAACCTCTGCCTCCTGGGCTCAAGCGATTCTCCTGCCTCAGCCTCCTGAATAGCTGGGATTACAAGTGTCCACCAATATGCCTGGCTAATTTTTATATTTTTAATAGAGACAGGGGTTTTACCATGTTGGCCAGGCTGGTCTCAAACTCCTGACCTTGTGATCCACCTGCCTCAACCTCCCAAAGTGCTGGGATCACAGGCCAATAAGTTAATTTTATCCAATTATAGTTAAGTATATGCAGGGTAACTAGTAATAAATATTACAGAAAGCAATTATTTTATGATGTAAAATCAGAAAAAAAATTCAGAACCCTGAAAGTATTAACAAAGCTTACATAAATTGAACATACATAGTCCTCTATTCAAAATTAGATGTTTATGATTACCAGTGAAATAGCCTGTTTGAAAAAAACTTCCAGGAAAGTCATCATTATGTAGGTTTGTATTAAAACAACTTCCCAAAGTTTATTCCAAAGAGTGCTAGTCCCCTGACAGCAGCCTTGAAAAGGGAATTCTATGGTCACTGTTGAATGTCATGTCCTTCCTTGGGAGATTCAGGTATGCATTTACATTTTAAAGATGCTGATAAGTCTTTCAGTTAATAAACCTTTTAGCCTGATGTTTCATACTTTTGCTTGAGCATTTGAAACTTTTCTCAAGTTACAATATTATGCTAGAATGATATTTTTGCTCTTTTGTGCTATAATGTTGCTTTGATCTTGGGTATTCAAAAATGTGCTAAAACCATAGTAAACTCGCTTCTTGGGGCAAAAATAAATACATATTTCAATGACAAGTATATTCCTATGACAGATTATTATTGGTGATCATGGATTGATTGTCCTCTAGGTTATAAACTGAGAAGTGGGAGGAGGGGAGCTTTTTAATGTTGTTTTATTGAATTTTCAAAACAACCCTGTGAGTCAAGTATTTATTTTATGGATGAGGAAATTGAAGCTCAGAGAAGTCGAATGAATTGGTCAAAGCCTCACACTGCAAAGCCCGTGTTCTATCCGGTCTGCAACATCGTGAAAAGCCCTTGGATAAAAACGAATAAGTAACAGATAAGACTTTAAAATGAAGCATTGAAAGAGAGAATGGGATGTCTACACTGAGATATTAGAACATTTTTCACTATCATAGTCCTTTTATCTGGAAGCTAATGAATCGTTTTGCTAGTTTTTGCGAAAAATCCAACTACCTATTTTATTTTATTTTTTTTTATTTTGAGATGGAGTTTCACGCTTGTTGCCCAGGCTGAAGTGCAACGGCACGATCTTGGCTCACCACAACCTCTGCCTCCTGGGTTCAAGCGATTCTTCTGCCTCAGCCTCCTGAGCAGCTGGGATTACAGGTGCACGCCAATGTGCCAGGCTAATTTTGTATTTTTAGTAGAGATGGGGTTTCTCCATGTTGGCCAGGCTGGTCTTGAACTCCTGGCCTCAGGTGATCTACCTGCCTTGGCCTTCGAAAGTGCTGGAATTACAGACGTGTCCCACCGAGCCCAGCATCAATGGCCTAATTTAATATGAAGAGGGTTACCTAAGACAAAAGAAAAATGAATTGAAGTGGTAGCTAACAATGTTAGCATTTGTAGATGATGGACCACTCGTTCCTTTTTCAGTATCAGAAGTGTTACAGCTAGACCAGAGGTCATCTAAGGATAATCTTGAACAAAACTGGCCACCAGTATCATTCAAAGTGGAGGAAAAATGGCAGTGGGTCTTAACCACCAATGTGTTTATGTGAAAGGATGTCAATTCATTTTACCAGCAAATAATCTTTACAGGGAAGTAAATTGTTTATATTCATTTATCTCTGAGGTCTATAGTAGAAGAAACCTAATAGCTTTCTTATCTCATTCTTTAATGCCATTAAACACATCAAATTTTATTGCATTCTGTTTTGTTATAAAACACTTTGATTTATATTCTTCTTCATTTTGCACTTTAAAAAGAATACTCTCAGTGGGTTGTGGTAAAATTCCAAATGGAAAAGCAGTGCTAAAGATTTTAAAAGCATCATAAATTGCCAGGAATGTTTAGTTCTATTTAATATCTTTTGAAAATCATTTTCAAGTGACTTTGTATTTTAACTTAACAAAATATTCAAGGTAGTATTCAGAAGTTTTACTTCTGATTTTTAAATAGTAAAGTCATTTCCATAGAGTAGCTATAGTAATATAAGATATTTATATGCCAATAAGATTCATAACAAGTTGCAAATTTTCTCGTGGGAAATTTTTTTTTAAATGGTGGGGTCAGTGAAAGCGCTTTAAAATCAATGCCATGAGATCTGGTGTTTGGTACTAGTTAAGGACACATGCACCTCTTACCAATATGAAATTGTCACATCTTCAATGGGTCTTTGTCCCATGCTGATTGTTCTATAATGAAAACCAACATTAGGTAGCCTCTATTGCAATACAGTAAGTTTTCTATCACTGGAAATAAGCAAACAAAAACAAACTCTCCTCTTTTGGCAATTTTGGCAATTTTTTTTGTTTTGTTTTGAGATAGAGTCTCACTCTATTGCCCGGGCTGGAGTGCAATGGCACGATCTCGGCTCACTGCAACCTCTGCCTCCTGGGTTCAAGCGATTCTCCTGCCTCTGCCTCCCGAGTAGCTGGGATTACAGGCACTCACCACCACACTCAACTAATTTTTGTATTTTAGTAGAGATGGGGTTTCATAATGTTGGCCAGGCTGGTCTTGAACTCCTGACCTTGTGATCCACCCACCTTGGCCTCCCAAAGTGCTGGGATTACAGGAGTCAGCCACCCTTGCACCCAGCCTCTTTTGGCAATTTTTATTGCACTGTTTCTATAAACCAGGTTCTAAGCTAGAGTCTGGCAATATAAAGATAAAAACATAACCTTCACTCAATAAGAAACTCAAAATTTGCAGTGTCATAAGTTGAGTGGTAGAAGAGTGGTAAAAAAGGAGACAGAGAATAAAAAGGAGAACAATTTTGCCTGGCCCAGCCCATAGAATCAGAGAATGTATTACAGGAGATATCTCCTGTCCTGAGCTTTGAGGCGTGATTTAGGAGTTCTTCAAGTAGAAAAGGCAAGTAAAAGCTAAAAGTCTTCTGAAAAAGAGAGAAGAGGCTGATAGAAAATTGCTCCTTTGGAATTATTAAAAAATTCATCTGGCCAGGTGCGTTGGCTCACGCCTGGAATCCCAGCACTTGGGGAGGCCAAGGCGGGTGGATCACGAGGTCAGGAGTATGAGACCAGCCTGGCCAACATGATGAAACCCCATCTCTACTAAAAATACAAAAAATAGCTGGGTGTGGTGGTGCACACCTATAATCCCAGCTACTCAGGAGGCTGAGGCAGGAGAATCACTTGAACCCGGGAGGTGGAGGTTGCAGTAAGCTGAGATCATGCCACTGCACTCCAACCTGGGCGACAGAGCAAGACTCTGTCTCAAAAAAATAAAATAATCCTTGCTGGGACATAATGCCTTATAATTAAGACACATCTGGGTTTAAATACCGGTTATACCTTTTATCAGCTGTGATACTTTGAGCAAGTCACACTGAAATGAGAAAACACCTACCTATAGGAGTGTTTGGAGCAATGAATGATATGACAAATGTAAAGCCATTAGGATGGTACGTGATTTGAAGCACATTCGGCAAGGGCTGGTGAACTGGTGCTGCTGATTTATGACAAAAGAGATGATTTATTATTAGTTCCTATTATTACTGCTTCATGTGAATATGAGTTTTTGTTAATGGTTTGATTCTGATACTATAGTGGCTGTGACGACAGATTTGAAAGTTAGCTTGCAGGGATTTAAATTCTAGCTCTGTGGTTTATTTGCACTGCACCTGGAGCAAGGTACTTCATCTCTCTAATCCTCAGGTTGCTGCTCCATTGTATAATGTCAGCAACAACAGCCCCTACCCCAGAGTGCTTTTTGGGATTACATGAGATCATGTGTGTAAGGCACAGTACAGTGCTTGGAAGAGTAAGTAACATAATATTACAGATGTGTTAACTATTATTTTTACTTCCTTATTTATATCACCATTGAATTTATTTTCCCCATGTTTTTATCTATTTACAGGTTATGAAAATAATAAATGCAGTTTTAAAAATTTGGAAAAATTTAAAAGGAAAAAGTAATCCATGTAACTGTAACCTCAACTAGAACATATTATTCTGAAACATTTTCCTATAATACATCCACGCTCCTGTACTGTAGAAGAATTTTTTGATTTGTAGACTTTTAAAACCATAGCTGAGGAGCATTGCACATAAACATTGTAACCTTCATTCATTGTTGATCGTTATTACATTAGAAGCATTTTCCATATTGTTGCATTGACTTCACAGCTACAATTTCAATGACTACATAAATGCCCATCAAACAGAAGCATCATAGTTTTCTAAGTCAATTTCTGACAGGTGTGGTGGTTCATGCTTGTAATCCCAGCACTTTGGGAGGCCAAGGCAGGAGGATTGCATGAAATCAGGAGTTCAAGACCAGACTAGTCTCTGTCTCTACAAATAACAAAAAAGTTAATCATGTGGTGGCGTGCACCTGTGGCCCTTGCTACTCGGGAGGCTAAGGAAGGAGGATCACTCGAGCCCAGAAGTTAAGGCTGCAGTGAGGCACGCTCGCACTACTGCATTCCAGCCTGGGTGATGGAGCGAGACCCTGTCTCAATCAATCAATCAGTCAATCAATCAGTGTCTTCTCGTGTATTTGGATTATTTTCAATTTAACACACAAAAAGGTGGCAGGAGAAGAGGCAGTACAGAACTAAATGGAGAGAGAGAAACAACCTGTACTGTAACCTGAATCTTCTGGGGCCTGCAGTTCATTGCATGACTTCTCTCGGCTCTCAGCCACCTGGGTTAGAAGCAGAACAAAGGAGAGAGTTACAGTGATCCAGGGTGGGGTTTTGCAGGAATGACTTACAAAATATTTTGATGTTGTGTACAAGCTACTCTCACGTAATAACTTTGTGTCCTGTGTGATTTTATTTTCTTTTTTAGTATTCCCTGGGCCTCCGATTTGCAGTTCCACGTCTCGAGAAAACAAACATGAGCATTAACTTCGATCTCCAAATCAGAAGGTTAGACCTTTACCTGCCTATATTATTGACGGCATTCAACAGAAAAGAGATCCACAGTGAAATGATGCCACCTGTCAAGGTCCTTGGCCTTAAAAGCTCATCTGAAATTAGAACCCAGACTTTCACAGCCCATTTAGTCTTTGTTTTCCTCAATTATTTCAGTAATTTCAACATTTTAGGGGTTTTGAAAAAGAGATTACATTATATAGACCAAGTTATGAAATAGCAAAATTTTGTCCTGGGCAGCCTCCCACCTGCTTTACTTCCGCTTTTCCTCATTCCAAAGCACATGCCTTTCCCCACCCTAACTCCATGCTCTCAGCTGGGCATCAGCTAGTCCCTGAGAACAAAATTTGTGCAAAAAAAGCATAGATTTTGCATTGGCAATCCTGAAGTCTCTTCAATTTCCAAGAATGAACGAATCTCTGACGGCTTACCTGTGAGCACTGTGGCAGGATGCAGGTGAGATACTCTATTTTGAGGGCAAACCCTTCTCTAGCAATGATAAGCCGAGCCATATAAGTAGCTGCCTCTCTTTTCTAAGGCTGACACTGTTCGAGAATTCAACTGTGACTTCACCTTCTTACCACCTATTCTGTTTGCTCCTTTGTGGCTGAAAATAATATTTTGTGAAAAAGAAGACTTGAAGAAAGTAGTGTGGCAGTTGGGCCAGGGCTTCCAGCTGTGAACTTAAACCCATTAACTGGATAATGGAATCAGTTTAATGGCTCTAGACCCATATTAAAAGGAAATTGAATGGAAAGTAACATACAATATAATATAATATAATATAGTATAGTATATACTAGCACAGCTCATGAAATGTTTCTTTCAGTAAGTATAAATATGTGTAGTAAGATGTCTAGTGAGATGTATATATTTTTTGTGGTCTGCAGCTTAAAAAGTTTGAAAAACACTGATATAAACAGGACATGTAAGCCTTCTGTATTTATTTATACCTTGCCTGGCATGTTGAACCCTTGCTCTAACCATTAAATGAATATGAAGTCAGTATCCACAATTTGAGTCTCAAATACTAGTGTGCAAGATGGTTAATTTCTAAGTTTATCTTAATATCTTGCAAGAAGTATCATTAGAGTGTGATAACTTTTAGAATAATGACTCCATGCAATGGATTACTTTTTAAATAACTACTTCAGCAAAAGGCTTAGAATTTTTTAAAAACGTATAAAGTCTGTAAGAATGTAGCAGATTTTTAAAATCCACAACCCATGTCACAAATTACTCTCCCACCCCAAACTTTGTGATAGATATCTAGGGAGGAAGGTTTTCTCAACTTACCTTAGGTATTCATTTCTGACCTTAATGAAGTCTTTCTTGAATTTAACTTAGACATTTTCTGCTGAATAATTTTAGGTTTTTAAAATCTGGATAAAATTTAGTGATGTGATACAGATGGAATGAATTCTTCTGTAATATTCCTTCATTTTACCAAAAGCATGTTAAATCATTTCTTTGTATCTATAAAAATATATTAAAGGTTTAGGAAGCCCTAAATATTTTTATTTTGGAAATCTGTTGATATTTCTTAAGTATCTTAAGAAAAATAAAACAAAAACAGAAACAAAAAAACAGAAAACATGTCTTGGCAAAGTACCACCATCCCTCCAGACAGTAACCTGAAGTTTCTATTCCTCTCCATCATTGTCTGTGCCATTGATCCTCCACTGACATGAAGCTTTGTGTCACCTGGAGAAAGATACATCTCTCATAAAATACACAACCTTTGTATAGAAAGAAAGTCTGATACAAAGCAAATTCATTGATATTTCCTCCTCACTCTTGGTTGAAGTTACGAAAGAGAATGGATGCAATTAGTAGTTCACCTAAGAAGCAAAAGACACTAGGTAGTGTTCTAGATGCTTTCCCTAAGTCCATCCTGTAGATCATCATTTAAATAATGAATTCAGTAATGAAGTGCTAAATTTGCTGTAAAATAGAAATGGCCACATTTTTAACATTCCCCTTCATCTAAAACAAAGGGTCATGACTGATTACATTCCATTTCTACTTATGACTATTTTAACATTACCCTAAAAAAATATAAAAATGCAGAAATGCAGAAAGAACTGGAATATACATATAGCATTAAATTCCCAAAACATACGTTATAGGTATAAAAGCAAGAATACAGGGTTTGAGGCCAGGCACGGTGGATCATGCCTGTAATCCCAGCATTTTGGGAGTCCAAGGCAGGTGGATCACTTGAGGTCAGGAGTTCGAGACCAGCCTAGCCAACATGGTGAAACCTTTTCTCTAATAAAAGTACAGGTGCAAGCCTGTAGTCCCAGCTTCTCTGGAGGCTGAGGCTGGGGAATCACTTGAACCTGAGAGGCGGAGGTTGCAGTGAGTCAAGATTGAGCCACTGCACTCCAGCCTGGGTGATAAGAGTGAGACTCCATCTTAAAAAAAAAAAAAAAAAAAGAATACAATGTTTGAGTAAAACACTGTAAAAATTCAGTTACTAGGGTATTTGAGAGCTGAGCATTTATCTGCATGGTTTGCTGGCTGACTCCAAAGCTGTAAATAAGGATGTAGATGGATGGTTTTGCATTTGGTTTAAATGTGTTTAAACCAAAAATAAATTAAACCAAATGTTCTGAAGTCTAAACTCTTACAGGCATATATTGACTGCCATGACCTGCATTTAATGAATCCCTTTTCCACAAATAGAAGTCAAGAGAGAAATGGGCTTTATATGTTAATAAACTTAAAGTATTTCCTGTTACCAAATATTTGCATTAAGCGATCTCTCCATGCCCTCACTCTACATGACATAAACATTTTCCTCCCTGTGTCCAACGGGTCTCAGATTGCAATTGCCACATACAAACAGGTCTTGGTAACCATCTCAGAGTTGCTTCCTTAGTAATGGTGAAATGAATACTGTGTTATCTTTGCTGACATTCCAAAGACCACAGAAAGCATAGAGGGAATGTTAGAATACAGGAAATAGGAAATAGTAAGGAAAAAGAAAATAGCATCGGAGTAATAAAGTGAAAAACAAGTCTATCCATAGTATATAACATAGGGTGCAGTTGTAGAGAGGAAATTCATCATTCTTTGTGTAGAACCAGCACCAACAGTTTAAATAGTTCAGCTTCCATGGCGGTGATGGATGGCTTGTTTGGATGTAGCAGTGGTATTAGTGAGGGAGCTTTCCTTTCAGGAAAGAGGTCAAGGAAGCATCCGAGTTATTTATCAAGCCTGCTTCCTTTCTTACCAGGAGATTTTGCTGACACCACTGGTATGCAGTAGCAAGTGTCATGGCAAGTCTGTGTGACAAAAGATGATTTTGATTAGCCGACTAGAAGGTCTGGACTCAGAGTCTGCTGCTGTTCTTGCTGCATTTCAAAACAGCCTCTAAAAGCCTAGTGTTAGACTTGTTTTCAAGGATAATTTCAATATTCAATGTCTATTTACATATTCACAGTATTGTGGGTAATGAAAAGTGTGTTATTTAAACCACTTGGGAAGAAAATATAATAGAATTATGCAATAACTTATATATATGAAACTGTGTTTTTTCATAATTCTAATTTCCACAGCTGCCAAGCAGTAGTGAACTAGAAATAGAAAAAAGTCTGGTTAATCTGTGGCAAAAATATATTTAAATTTCCAAACTAAAGAATTACTCATAATATATTTAGAACCATAAAGTCTACAATAAGTAAAATTACTTAATTACTTCTTAGTGGTTAGAATTCAGAATACTGCTTTAAAAACACACACAGACATTTTTTTAGTTGACTGATCCTCCCCAGATGTGATCTTAATAAAGTGGCCTGGAAACTGGGGTTCAGCCTCTGGAACAAGTCCCTTAAGCTCAGTCATGGGTTTAGTGGCGATGCTCCATTCCAGGAAATGAGCCTGACATTTGCCTGTTTATATCTTTTATGTGTGGTTGCAGTTTAAGTTGTCTTATCAGTATATACAATCGGCCAGGACTTCTCAAAAGCATCATGGGAACAATTCTTCCTCCTCCTGCTTTGAAAGCAGAATTTTATCATATCCTTTCCAGCTTTCACATTTGGAAAGCTTCAAAAGCTAGTCAGAACCTACCCCATTACCATCCTCTTGGTGCTAGAGCTTGTCCATCGAATCAGAGTGAGATTTCATGACAAAAAGAGGACGCTTTCTCTTCCTAACGACACCTGAATATAAACATGACCTGTTAGTGGTGATGTGGCTGTGTCTCGGTTTGCTAAAAGCTGCCTAACTTTTTAGTGACTTCAGTAAAAGCATAATTAGGATTATAAAATGCAGATGGAAGCCGCCTTCAAAACCCAGTTACTGGTTGAGACTCTTTGTAAAGTATGTTTTATTTTCCTCATAGCACATGCATTTTGAAACCCATGCATTTTTAAAAGTTGTTTCATATCTAATTATATTTGCTGGAGAGAAAAAACCCCAGCAAACTTAAAAAATAATTTTGTTACTGTTCAAAGAAGTATTGTTAAACACACACCTTCTATCTAGACACTCTTAATGCATTTTGTAAATATCCATGTCATCTCCTAATTGCCTGTTTATGAACTTCCCAACTTCCTTGGGTCTATATTCAGGGCATTGTGGGTAATGAGAAGTGTGTAATTTAAACTGGTCTTTTAAAATACCCTCCAACTCCTTGTCCTAGTTATCTGGTGAGTATGCAGTGAATATATGCTTATTTTAATACTAACTTAAGAAATAACCCGTAAGGAAGATGAAATTGCTGCCAAGCCAATGTATGGTATGATGCATCCCAGAGCCAAACACAAATGCTGTTTTGATTATGTGTTTCTCTGCATTATTCATGCCAGCTCTTCTCTTTATTAGCAAGAAAAATCAGGAGTTGGCTGTGCTGTCACTTCCTATTAAATGGGCAATGAACATGATATGCACAGAGTTGTTAAGGAATTTGTCCAGGGTAGAAGTTGCAAAATGAACTCAGTTCAATACCTTTTTGGTTTAGCCATTTAAAAAAGTGTTAGTTTTGGCCAGGCATGGTGGATCGCACCTGTAATCCCAGCACTTTGGGAGCCTGAGGTGGGCGGATCATGAGATAGAGAGATTGAGATCATCCTGGCCAACATGGTGAAATCCCGTCTCAACTACAAATACAAAAATTAACTGGGCATAGTGGCGTGTGCCTGTAGTTCCAGCTACCTGGGAGGTTGAGGTAGGAGAATTGCTTGAATTGGGGAGTCAGAGGTTGCAGTGAGCTGAGACTGAGCCACTGCACTCCAGCCTGGCAACAGAGGGAGACTCCATCTCAAAAAAAAAAAAAAAAAAAAAAAGAAGTGTTAGTTTATCCAGATATCTATTGTATTTCCAGATAGAGTGTCTCTTCATAGATAGTTGTTACATTACTATTGATCCTCAAAGATCTTAGCATTTCTCTGTACAAATGGTTACGATTTTGGAGAATGAATACACTTGTTTCCTGAATGATCAGGTTAGTAATACGTGTTGCTCCTGTGATATACAGAATGTTTATGATCATATATTGTAATAATACATCTGAGCAGATAGATTTAAATCACATGTCCCTGTGTTTTAGTTCCAACAAGGACAATCCAGACAGCAATTTTGTGAGCCTGCAAATCAACATCACTGCTGTAGCACAGGTGGAAATAAGAGGGTAAGTAGTAAGCAACGTATTGTAATAGTATTATAGCCTTCTGTATATAGGGTTAAGATAAAATACTAGTGAAAATGATGTGGAATTTTCCTGATGCATTAGAGATCACAGTTCATTTTGGATATTAATTTTCACTCTTTTCTACTGATTGTTATCAGCGTTCCATTGGAAAGCAGAGTAAACCCTAAATAATAATTAACTCCAAGAATATCAAAACAAGAAATCACTTTATGCCAGGTGTGGTGGCTCATGTCTGTAATCCAGTGAGCAGATCACCTGAGGTCAGGAGTTTGAGACGAGCCTAGCCAACATTGTGAAACCCCGTCTCTCCTAAAAATACAAAAATTAGCCAAGCGTATAATCCCAGCTAATCAGGGGGCTGAGGCAGGAGAATCACTTGAACCTGGGAGGCAGAGGTTGCAGTGAGCCAAGATCGTGCCATTGCACTTCAGCCTAGGTGACAAGAGTGAAACTCTGTCTCAAAAAAAAAAAAAAAAGAAATCACTTTATTCCCCAAATTGATAGTGCAGTAATCAAACTATAAAAACCAGTTGATAAGAAGCCCGATAAAATAGACAACCATGTGATTCCCTGAAAAAAAGTCTCAATTCTCCAATAATTATTTTAGCATGATGACATTTTAGCCTTACCACGCCACATCTGGAGTTTAATAAATGACTAACTCTCAGATGCAAGGGTTGATTGGATCTATATTTTATATCTTTTTTCTTTGGTCCTATTCTTTAAGGAAGGTGCCAATAAGCAATCAATTGAGAGACGGGGAAAAGGGTCAAGGAAATGACAACCAGCTGCAAAATCCATGCCTGGGGGAAAAAGAAATCAGAAATGGGTTGTGTGTAGTTCTTATCTTGCATGAAGTTGGACTTCATTGATTTTTTTTTTTTTTCTGATGATTCTGGTTTTTCAGAACAATCACGGATTCAGAAAATCACAATCTGGTTTTGAACAAACAAATCATTGTTTTTCAAAACAATGACATTGGCTAAAAATGTCAACTGGTATTTTGGACCAAGTTGTCACTGGGGTTCCAGAATCCTGGTTTCCTTCCTTTTCCACGGTGGTTTACAAGCTTCCGTGATGACAGCTGGTATTTCTGCAGGCAGAGCCAGTGCTGCCATGGGTCCTGCCCTGCTGTCCTGGTGCCGCTGGGGCGCCCCCTGTCGGATTAGAGAATAATAGCAATGTCTAACATGTACCGTTCCTTTCTGGGTGCTACTCCAAGTTAGCCCATCTTAAAATGAACTAGTATCCTCCTTGTACAGGTGAGGGAATTGTGGCCCAAGGAGTTGAAGGTTAAACTAGAAAATGCCAGAATGTAAATATAGGCAACTGTCTCCAGAGCTCATGCTTTGAAATGATCATGCTATCTATCCTGCCTGGGATATTGTTTTTTGAAACTTATCTACATAAAATCATATTCTATGTATGTTTCTGATTTTTTTCCATTCAAACCAATGTTTTTGAGATTAATTTTAGTGCACATGCCTGTAAGTCATTCATATCAACTGCCTGAGTGTTACATTGTAAAACTATATCATAGTTTATCTTATTTTACTTTATTTTGAGACTGGGCCTCACTCTGTCACCCAGGCTGATCTTGGCTCACTGCAACCTCCACCTCCTGGGTTCAAGTGATTCTTGGGCCTCAGCCTCCTCAGTAGCTGGGATTACAGGCATGCACCATGCTTGGCTAATTTTTGTATTGTTAGTAGAGACAGGGTTTCACCATGTTGACCAGGCTGGTCTCGAACTCCTGCCTTCAGGTGAATCTGCCCGCCTCAGCCTCCCAAAGTGCCAGGATTATTACAGGCCTGAGCCACCGTGCCTGGCAAAAATATACCATAATTTATTTATCTATTCTACTCTTGATGAAAATGCAGGGCTTTTATTATTTACCTTTCTGCAATTGTTTTTTGTACATATCTTCCAGTACACATGGAGAAGAACGTCAGCAGAGGATATGCTTAGAAGTGGAAATTCAGGATGAGAGAGTAGGCTCTATTTAACTTTACGACATAATACCAAAGTCTTTTTCAAAATACTTATGCCAAATTACACTCCCGTAAGAAGTGGGTGAAGTTTCCGTTTCCCCACACTGTCAGCTAACTCTCAACATGATCAGGTTTTTGAGCCAGAATGGTGGATAAGAAATGGTACCTTACTTTAACTTGTAGTCCCCTGGTACACAATACCAAAAAGAGTTTGGTGTTACGTATATTTAGTAGAGATGGGGTTTCGCCATGTTGGCCAGCCTGGTCTCGAACTCTGGACCTCAGGTGATCCACCTGCCTTGGTCTCCCAAAGTGCTGGGATTACAGCATGAGCCACCACACCCAGCCTTTTTTGCACATAGTTCTACTAAAAGAGTTGACTTTTTCTCATTAGTGTATAGAAAGTCTTTTCTATTCTAGAGTTTAGGCACTAATCCTTTATCAGTTACAAAGATTGCCAGTATCTTTCAACAGTTTATGGAGTTGGTGGGGTTTTTGAAAAGTCAGATTTATTGGAATATAAATTACATAAAGTAAAATTCATCCTTTTTAGGTGTCTAGTTGAAGAAGTTATGACATGAAAAGAACATACAATATAGAACAGTACCATCACTCCACATAGTTCTTTTGGACTACTTTATAATCAACTCTTTCCCCCCTCCGAGACCCTGGCAAACTTGGCCTATTTTCTGTCACTATAGTTTTGCCTTTTTCCAGAATGATCTATAATGTCATGTAAGTCATTGGGAATGATGCTGGCTTCTTCCACCTAACCTCATGTACTTGAGAAACATCTACGTTCTTGGATGTATCAGTAGACAATTTCTTTTTATATATATACTTTTTTATTATTATACTTTAATTTCTGGGATATATGTGCAGAATGTGCAGGTTTGTTACATAGCTATACATGTGCCATGATGGCTTGCTGCACTCATCAACCTGTCATCTACATTAGGTATTTCTCCTAACGCTCTCCTAACCCTCCACCCTCTGACAGGCCCCAGTGTGTGATGTTCCCTTCCCTGTGTCCAGGTGATCTCATTCTTCAACTCCCACTTAGGAGTGAGAACATGTGGTGTTTGGTTTTCTGTTCCTGTGTTAGTTTGCTGAGAATGATGGTTTCCAGCTTCATCCATGTCCCTGCAAAAGACATGAAATCCTTTTTTTATGACTGCATAGTATTCTATGGTGTATATGTGCCACATTTTCTTTATCCAGTCTATCATTCATGGGCATTTCGGTTGGTTCCAAGTCTTTGCTATGATGGTTTCTCTTTACTGCTGAGAAGTATTCCATTGTATGGATGGACGTCCAGTTAATTGTTCATCCATTCACTCGTCGGTGAACATTTGAGTTGTCTTCAGTTTGAGCTATGAAGAATAAAGCTCCTATAAGTATTCATATGCAGATCTTTGTTGGAATATTTGCTCTCACAAATGTAATTACTGAGTTGTATGATAAGTGTATCTTTACGGGAAACTGTGCAACTGTTTTCCAGAAAGGCTATACTGTTTCCATTATTCACTCCCATCAGTCATGCATGAGAGTTGCAGTCATGCGCCATTTTTGCCAGCATGTGCTTTATGTTGGTTTGTATTTAGTCATTCTAGTAAGCTTGTAGTGTACCGCTGAGTTTTTAGTTTTCATTTGCTTAATGACTAGTTACATTGGGCAACTTTTCAGTGCTTATTTGCCATCAATATCTCATTCTTGGTGAAGTGTTCCTTCAAATCTTTTACCCATTTATTGGGTTTTCTGTCTCATTATCCAGTTGTAGAAGTTCTTTGTATATTCTGGATACAAAGCCATTTACCAAATATGTGTCCTGTGATTATTTTCTCCCAGTATACAGTTTGGGTTTATATGTCCTTAATAGTGATGTTCAAGGAGCAACAGTTTGATGAAATCCAGTTGATTAATTTTTTAATGGTTTGTGTTCTTTTTGTCCTAATTTGAAATAATGCTGTTCCAAAGTCACAAAGATTTTCACCTGTATTTTCTTCTAGGAGTTGTATAATTTCAGGTTTTACACTTGGAGCTATAATTATAAGCTAATTGTTGTATCTGGTGTGAGGTGAGGGCCCAGGGCCTTTTTTTTTTTTTTTTTTTTTTTTGAGACAAGGTCTCACTCTGTCTCCCAGGCTGGAGTGCAGTGGCGCTATCAAAGCTCACTGCAGCCTCCAACTCCTGGGTTCAAGTGATCCTCCCACTGCAGCCTTCCAAGCAGCTGGGACTGCAGGCATGCACCACCATGCCAAGTTAATGTTTAAAAGTTTTGTGGAGATGAGCTCCCACTATATTGCCCAAGCTGGTCTTGAATTCCTGGCCTCAAGCAATCTTCCTGCCTCAGCCTCCCAAAGTGCTAGGATTACAGGCATGAGCCGCTGTACCTGATGCACTTTTACACATGAATACCTAATGCCATTTGTTGAAAAGACCATTTTTACCCCCACTGTATTACTTTGGCACCTTTGTTGAAAATCCATTATTATATGTGAGAGTCTATTTCTGGATTTGCTATTCTCTTCTATTGATGTATGTATGTATGTGTGTATGTACACCTATCTTTCTAATCTATATAATAATAAGGCTTGAAATATAGGAATATATCCTGAGATTTTGACAAATTCATTTGTAAATTCTAGTAGCTTTTTGTTTGCATATTTCCTAGTATCTTCTATAAAATTATGTTGTCTGTGAATAAAGACTTTTTTCTTGTTTTCCCATCTGCATACGCAAAAGTTTATCCAATTATAAAGTTGGAGGGGACAGTCCCCACACAAGATCACCTGCATTTTTCACACCAACTGCAAATTCAGGTGATTCCCAAAACCACCCTCAGTGTCAAAAATTCAGTAGAAGTACACAGAACTCATTGAAAGCTATTACACTTACAGAGATTATTACAGAGAGAAAGACATTAAAATCAGTCAAGGGAAGAAATACATATTGTGGAATCTGGAAAAGGACCAAACACAGGGCTTCCATTGTTCTCCCCTGTGGAGTTAAGGGATGTTACTTTTCTGCTATTGACATGTGACAATATGCATGGAGTATCACCTACCAGGGAAGCTCACCCAAGCCTCAGTGGTCAGAGTTTTTACTGGGGTTCTATGACATAGGCATGATTGATTGATTGATCATCTGCCCATATAATTGATCTCAGTCTCCAAGTTGATTGATATGATGTGACCAAAGCTTCCACTCTATATCACATTGTTGGTCTTTCTGGTACGAACAACCCCCACTCCAAATCATATTGTTAGGATATTCACTGTGATTCAAGGCCCCAGGCAAGCAAAGCTATTCCTATCAGGCATACAATTCCAAGAGCTTAGGCATTACCCCTCAGAAGCTGAGGGCCAAGGCCAGACCTCTTCTTGGACAAGGTTAAATTATTTGTTACATAGTTATGCCTTTCATTTTCTTTTCTTCCCTTATAGCATAGACTAGGAAAACCAGTGCATGATCAATAGAAGTGGTAAAAAGAGATATCCTTGCCTTGTTCAATTTTACAAGAACACCATTCAGCCTTTTACTATCAAGTTTGATGCCAGCTGCAGGGATTTTGTAGACACCCTTGATCAAGTTGAGGATGTTCTCTCTTATTTCTACTTTTCTGGAGAATTTTTAACATGAATGTATGTTCAGTTTTTTCAAATGCTTTTTCTGTGTATATGAAGATGGTTAAATTGTTTTCCTTTTTTATCCATTAAAGTGGTGAACTGATTAATTTTTGGTTTTGAATTTTAAACCAAACTTGCATTCTGGAGAAGAAACACATTTAGTCTTGATGATTATCCTTTTTACATATTCTGGGATTCGACTTGCTAAAATTTTATTAGTGACTTTTACATCTATGTTCGTAAGAAGTACTGATCTGTAGTTTTCCTTTCTCACGATATATTTTTCTAATTTGGGTATCTGGTGAACGCTAGCTCCATAAAATGATTTGTAAGTATTCCTTGATCTGCTTTATTTTCTGGAGTAATTCATGTAGAGTTGGTATTATTTATTCCTCAAATATTTGGTAAAATTCAGTGAAGACTTCTGAGTCTGGAGGGTTTTGTGGGGATTTTTTTGTAGGAAGGTTTTGAACAAGTTAACTTCATTCTTAGACGTAAGGTTATTTATAATATATATTTCTATTTGAATGGGCTGTGGTAGTTTCTCATTAAAGGAATTTGTCTATTTCATCTAAGTTGTTACAGGTATTGGCATAATGTTGTTCATAATATTCTCTCACTGTCCTTTTAATAGCTGTAGGATTTCTAGTGATGTCTTCTCCATCATTATTGAAATGGGTAGTTTATATCTTCTCCTTTTTTCTTTCTTTTTTTTAACATTTTCTGATCAGTCTGGCTAGAGTTTAGTGATCTTTTCAAAGAATCCATTTTTTGTTTTATTAATTTTTCTTTGTTTTCTTTATTTTTTCTTTTCTTTTTTTCTATTTTATTGGTTTCAGTTTTTCTTGTTATCCTTTCTCATGCTTTCTTTGGATTTGACTTTCTCTCCCATTTCTAGTTCTTCTATGCAGAAATTTTATGTTTGACTGGAGACTTTTTTTGTATATAAGCATTTAGAGGTATAAATTTAGCAGCATACCAAAATGTTGATATGTTGGGTTTTTCGTTATAACTCAGCTTAAAATATTTTCTAGTTTTCTTTGTGACTCCTTCCTTAGTCATGAGTTGACTCACTGGAAGTGACTTGTTTGATTTACAGATATTTGGAGCTAATCTAGATGTTTTATTTTTGTTGACTTCTAATTTCATTCTCTTATCTCTCTGGATGAGAAAATTGCTATTTTTAAAAATCAGAGAAAAAAACACAAGCATTATTTTTTACTATCTTATTTTTATATCTTTTCAAAGCTTATAATTAATGTATATGAACTTTTGTCTCCTTCTTTAGGCTTAGTGTTTCTTAGTTTTTCTAGCCAAAAATAAGTTGAAACTGTTTCTTAATTCCAAAACAAATTTAAAAATTGGGAAATATTTCTATTTGTTAGGACATAACTAAATCCAAGACAACTAATGGCTGAATATAACTATCTTTATTCTCAATATCCATTTTATGAGATTAATATTTTCAATATTACTGTCATTACTTACAGTAAAAAAAAAGAAGGAAATTTCTATTCACTTTTGCCAATAATCAAAACAGATCATTAAAGTTGGGTTTCTCATATGAATGTGGTTACTTTAATAGCTAGATTAATGTCCAACAATTGGCCACAGTTTATTCACTAAGACTGTGTTAAAATCCTTTTTAGCCATTTACATAGTGAAACTCTTTCCTGCAAATATGCAGCAAAACATTGGTTTCAATGTTTAATACATCAAAGAACAAACAGCTACTGTTTGAAAATCTTCCATGTTCTCTCCCGGAAATTTCTTTTTTTTTGGTCCGTGGTGTTTATTCTGATGTAATTTATCATGCTTTATTTTAAGCAGTTTTTTATCTACTTTTTTTATAATTAAAAAATAACAAAAATGGATTTATTTATTTGAGTAGGAAAAAAATACTGAGAATTTTTCCATTTCTTTCAAAGCTAGATAACATCATCTTTCAGCAGATCTGTATGCATTTCGTGGTACAAAGGATCAGTTTAGCACATGTCTGTGAGAAGTAAACTTGGCCACAAGAGACAGCACCACATACACTGAGTTCATGAAGAGTAGTAAGATTGCAGATTTTGTAAAATAATCAAGATTGAATGGGTATGCACTAAGAGAGACCACAAACATGAACAACTGAGGTTTGCATAGGATACCGTCCGCAGCAGGTAGGGTCAAGACTGTTCCATACAATACGTGGTAGTCTTTGCTATTTGGGAATGATAGGGTTTGAAAACAAGGATCTGAAACAGGATTCACAACACACTACCAAATCCTCCGATTTGAATTTCCTGATTGCGTATATACTTCAACTTACTGAAAACCTAATTCCTTTATTCCAGAGAAATGAAAACTTAAGTTCACACAAGAATCCATAAATAGGGAGGGGGGAGGGGTGGCATTGGGAGTTATATCTGATGTAAATGATGAGTTGATGGGTACTGACAAGTTGATGGGTGCAGCACACCAACATGGCACAAGTATACATATGTAACAAACCTGCACGTTGTGCACATGTACCTTAGAACTTAAAGTATAATTTTTTTTAAAAAAAAAAGGCATCATAAGGAAAAAGAGATTAAGAAAGATGATGCTCAGGCTGCAAACCTAAAAAAAAAAAAAAAAAAAAAAAAGAATCCATAAATAAATCTTTATAGCAGCTTTGTTAATAATGGCCAGAAACTGCAAACAGCCCAAATGTCCTTTGACGGGTTGATAGTTAAACAAATCATGGTACATCCATCCCATAGAATATCATTCAACAATAAACAGGAATGAACAATCGACAGAAGGACCTTTAGGGAAGTATGCAGAGTCAAAAAAGCCAATCCCAAAAGATTGCATCCTGTATGATTCCAATTATATAACATTCTTGAAATGACAGAATTATATAAACGAGGAACAGATTAGTGGTTGCCAAGGGATATGGAGGAGACAGGGACAGAAGGAAGTGGATGTTCCTGTAAAAGGGGGTCTTTGTGGTGATAGAAGTGTTCTTGACTATGTCAATGACAATATTCTGGTTGTGATATTACATACAATATCACATTTTGGTTTTGCAAGCTGTTACAATTGGGGAAACTGCTAAATAGTACATGGAATCGCTCCATATTATTTCTTACAACTACATATGAATCTAGAATTATCTCAAAATAACGTTTAATTTTTAAAAAAAAACTAATTCCTTGCTTCTCCCAAAATGCATTTCTCATGTTTGTTGTTACCATTAACAGTACCCCAGTCTTCTTCCTATCTGAGGGTCTCACTGGGATAATGTTCTAGCTTCCATCTTAGGATGGAAGGGTATGCAGTGAGGGTTGTAAGATTACCACACTGGCTGTTCATCCTAGGCAAATTACTTCAATATATTCTATGTTGCTTGCTTTCTTCCTTCTTTCTAAAAAATTCACTTTGAAAACCATGAACACTGATTTAGTTGAGATCTTTAGAGAACCATTCTTTACCATGGTTTCCCTGGATTTGAAGTAGTCTTCAGAGGGTAAATAACTGAGTTTTGTGACCCATGCTTTTTAAATGATTTTGATATGATGTTTCGATAGATTATGTGTTTCTTCATAGACTTCTATTTGATTTTTTGTTACAAAACTATGCCAGGAAGTTTAAGTCATCCTCACTAAATACCACTGCAGCTTAGGAGCCCCGATGGTGCATTTTATATTAGAAATAGAGTAGCTGATACTTAGGATCCGAGTTCTAGATCTCACCTGCAACTAACCCTCTACTTTCCTGTACAACAGTCTTCCTTTCATGTATAAAGTGAAGGGTTTTGAAGATATCATCTCCATAGTACTGGTCAAGATTCAAATACGTATAATTCTATGAACCTAGGGAATTTATAACCAGTCCTGTGGATTGATAACCATAAAAACAAAAGTTTTCAGAGAAAATGTGTTCAGCTTCTGTGCTGTGTTTGTTCTCTATGCAAAATAAATAAATAAATAAAAGTGTCCCTAGAACCTCACAATGGACAATGGATTGTGAACACAAACTCAACTCTCTGTTGCCAAGCTGAAAGCAAACTCCAGCTTTGGGTGGTGAGATTGTCAAGACAGGAATAGAAACCCAGGCTCTCTGGGCTTCTCTCTGATGAAAGGAGTCTGTCAGGATTTAATCAAACCAAGTAAGAAAAGGGAACATAGCATAATGACAAACCAATATAAAGGTAGAAATGTTCGTGGTATCAGTCCAGCAAAGTTGTGCCCTGTTCTTATTTAACATTGCACAGTAAGGACATATGCAAAGAGCTATGCAATTTAGCAACATTTCTGTGGGTTGTCTGTTTTTAAAATGTAGTCATTCCTAGAAAACAATGTAGTCAAATTAACTTTGACCAAAAGCATTTGAGATGTTTTCCAATCATTTGTGGTACACAAACCAAAGAGTTTATCATAATTTTCCAGATGAAGAAAGAGAGATATACAGAAATTAAATTACTTGCCCTAGGGTCAGAATATAACCCAATAAATTTTGCTAACATTTGAAGTTGCCAGAGGCCATGTTAATTATTGGATACCTTCAAAAGGGCACTATGACATCTGATTGCCAAAAGAGATGTTTTCTGTTGAGGTTACTTTTAGTTGAAAGTCTAGGAATTCTTTTAAAGACACATTTTACCTAAAAACTGCTAGAAGACATTGGTTTGTTTTGAGGACTACCTTTCTTAAGATTTTGTAAAAATAACAACTTAGTTTGTAATCAGCTTTTTATATGAAATAATGTTATGTATTGTATGTCATTTATCCAATGCTCATTTTCTAGGTGTAAGTTGCAGGAAACAAAAAAATCATATGTCAAGTTAATATCCTACTTCCTTAATTACACCATTTAACTCTCTGTCTCTCTCTCACACTTGAGATATCTATAAGACCACTCTATAACTCAATCACACTTTATTTTGTTCTGGCTCTGGGCCTAGCTTTCCCGGGAAGCCAAAGAAATATAGGAAGGAGGAATGTACAATGACCACTTTTCCACTCTGATGACTTCAACCAGAAACTATATTTCCTCATAACTGGACATTTAACACAACACACAGCATCCTAGACTTTTTTAATCTGCAAAAAAGAGTCCCATTTCTTGATACCGCTTAAAGCAGGGATTAAATAACCACCCCCCCGCCCGCCCCAGCACACACACACACGTTCTCACATGTGAAATAGATGGATATATAGGTTTGGTTATTCATCTCAACTCAGGAACACTCTCCACTCTCTTCTTTAGTGCCCACGAGATGAGATGCTATAAAATAGTTGCCCTCTGGGCTGGAGAGCCTACAGTACCAGTTTCAGATCCTTCACCATGGCTGTAGTCATTCTACTGGATGTCACTTTCAATATTTTTCCCTGTAGGGAATATCTACTCAAATAAATTGAAAGCCACTTTCTTCTGCTTCTGTTAGTGTACTGTCCACTAGTAAAACATTCTTTACCTTGGCCACTGCCAACAATTAACAGGACATTTCATGTTGCAGAGTGTCACACCCTCCGCAGATTGTTCTACCCATTCATAACTGGGAACCAGAAGAGGAACCCCACAAAGAGGAGGAGGTCGGACCATTGGTGGAACATATTTACGAGGTAGCCATTGTCTATGTGAAAGTTGTGTTAGGGCTTTATTCTTAAGCCCTGTGCAAATAAATTCTATGTAGCATGATGATGATGATTATTATTTTGAGACAGGGTCTTGCTGTGTCTCCCAGGTTGGAGTACAGTGGTTCAGTCACAGCTCACTGCAGCCTCGACCTTCTGGGCTCAAGCAATCCTCCCATCTCAGCTTTCTGAGTAGCTGGGACTACAGGTGGACACCACCACACCTGGCTAATTTTTGTATTTTTTTCTAGAGACGGGGTTTCGCCATGTTGCCCAGGCTAGTCTCGAACTCCTGAGCTCAAGCGATCCACCCACCTGAGCCCCTCACAGTGCTAGGACTACAGTAGATAGCATTTTAAAAGACATCAGTCCAAGTTCTGAGCTGTATATACTGCCTAGCTTTGTGCTGTGATGCTATCATATTGCAGTGGGGTGTAGTGGGGTGTTCTGTTGATTAATCCTGGATATAATCACTTGTTCCTTAGTATGAGAGCCATTACATGGTGAAAACACTTTATCTTGTTATTGTTGTTGTCATTGTTGTTTTTAATTATTTCCGTTTTTAAAATATTTGGACAACCTAGACATAAAAATGGCTAGCTTCCTAGACATTACTTCATTTTTTCCTATATTTCAGATATCCTTAAAACCCACCCATCTTTTAAACTGAACGTCACCAACTAGAAGGTACTAGACAGAAAATATTAAGAACTATTCACTATTGTGCTAATAGATAGATAGATAGATAGATAGATAGATAGATAGATAGAGAGAGAGATATATATATAGATATAAAACCGGCCGGGTGTGGTGGCTCATGCCTGTACTCCCAGCACTTTGGGAGGCCAAGGTAGGTGGATCATGAGGTCAAGAGATCAAGATCATCCTGGCCAACATGGTGAAACCCTATCTCTACTAAAAATACAAAAATTAACTGGGCATGGTGGCGTAAGCCTGTAGTCCCAGCTACTCGAGAGGCTGAGGGAGGAGAATCGCTTGACCCCGGGAGGCAGAGGTTGCAGTCAGCCGAGATCGTGCCACCGCACTCTAGCCTGGCGACAGAGTGAGACTATGTCTCTAAAATAAAATAAAATAAAGTAAAATAAAATAAAATAAAATAAAATAAAAGCATATATAATATATGAGGTGGGAATATGGTACATAGATAAAAATAATTTTACTTTTCATCCAAAGAACCCAAATTGGAAATGAATATATTCTGAGATTTTAAATAGTTCATTGATTAGTAAAATATTTTCCAGAAGTGAACCAGTGATGCATAAAAAGGAGTTGATGTTCTTTTCCCATTTCAGGCACTAAGTTGTGAACAGGGAGAGGATCTGCTGACCCATCACCTGAAACATTTAAACTTTTTTTCAGTTAGAAGCCAACACAGATGGCTGGGCACAGTGGTTCCAGCCTGTAATCCCAGCACTTTGGGAGGCTGAGGTAGGAGAAGCACTTGAGGCCAGAAGCTCAAGACCAGCCTGGCCAACATAGCAAGGCCCCATCTCTAAAAATAATAATAAAAAATAACATAAATAATTTTCTAAAAAGAAACCAACATATAGCAAAGGGTTACTTTAGTAGTTGTTCAGGTTTTTGTTTGGTATTGCTCTGTTTTTTTGTTTTTTTGTTTTTTTAAATAAAGTCAATGCTAGCAGTAAAGAGTAGTTATTCCTATTTGTTTTCAAGGAACCAGGCATGGAATTTTGGTAAAACCATGTTCCAAGGCATTCCATTTGAGGTTCCTTCTCGACTAATGCCTTCTGTTCCTTTCCTATGTAACTCATGCCTCTAATCTAGTAATTCTGACTATGACTTTCATCTCAAGCTACAAGGGACATGAATAACATCCTCTAAGATTAACAATAAAGCCTTTTCAAAAGTGATGAACTGTTTACAAACGTGGGGAAGACGCTTCAACTCCTGGCAGCATCAGCATGAAACCCTCCGTCATCCTCCCAACCTGTGGCCCAGATTCAGGAGTCTTGTCCAAAGCTGGATCAAAGCTTTGCCTTAAGCTCTTTTGATAGCAAAAGGATAACACAGTCTCCAAGGCCACTCTGATTAAGAACCTCACTGGAAAAAAGAAAAAGGAAAAAAGCTGTCAAATAATAAAGTTGTGTGTGCTGGTTTCTGCTCAAGAATGGTGAATCTTTAAAGTATGAAAATATATTCAGACTCAGTCATTCTCAGGGCAGTTCTGCTTCAAATGTTAGCATAAATGTGGATCATAAAAGTTTAGGGTAGTTACTGGTAGTGCTAAAAGCAATCATCAAATATTCCATACATTGCTAATCCCATGACTCAAAATATACTATATCAACAGTTGCCAAACTTCTTTGATAAGATGAATTAAATAGGTCATCGAATAAGCAAAAGCAATTATCCATTGTTTTATAGATCACTATAATTTTCAGAACTGAGAAACAAAGAAAAAGACAGAAGAAAATCCCTGCTGACTTTAAAAAAACTGTAATAAATGTAAATGCACTCGGTGTTTTGGGCAAACAATTTTGTGTCCTCCAAGTACAGGATTCACGTGTTAAAAAACGTTCATCTCTTTATGAGATGTGGCCTTTCTTGCCTTGATATTTGCTGATGGAAACGGAAGGAGCTCAGCTTTGAAACGTGCACTTGAAATGAACTGTGGTGATCATGGACCCGCCTTGGCTCTTAATGGATGGACATTCTTCCAGAGGGTGAAAGAGAGTGCATTACATATGGTTGCAATTGACAGTCAGTAGTCAAGAAAGCGGAGGCAGATTTCAATGTAAAGAGAGAATCACTAAGTTTTGAAGGCATATAATCAAAATTAAAATGTCTAGCACTACGATTAAATTAACATAAATTTAAAGCCAGCATCACAGTTATCAGACGAGGGTAGTATGGTCCTCACTGAGGAAATCCACTCTTAGAGCTTCACAGATTGAAGAGTTTTCTCTAAACACCAGCCCACGATGCTTTCAGAGTGCTTCTTGCCATTTCGACTCTGAATTTCTTAATTTTCCATAGTCATAGTCCAGATGAGTTAAAAGCAATAATACATGCTTTTTAAAATGGGTCTAGAGTATATGGAGTTTGATTTCATCTCTCTGCCTTCTGCTGTGTCATTAGATAACATGCCACTTGTTTACAGCTGCACAATATTGGACCAAGTACCATCAGTGACACCATCCTGGAGGTGGGCTGGCCTTTCTCTGCCCGGGATGAATTTCTTCTCTACATTTTCCATATTCAAACTCTGGGACCTCTGCAGTGCCAAACAAATCCTAATATCAATCCACAGGATATAAAGGTAGGAGTCTGGTCTAATCAGTGGTTTTGCTGATTTTATTTTTATGGTATAGAAAAAATACAAACTGGGCTTGTTTAAAAAAGAACAGTGAAATCATTTTAAGTTGCTTCAATGATCATTGATCAGACCTTTTCATTTTATAGTTAAAACACCAAGCTTAATTTAAAGTATTACTCCTAAAAAACTTAAATTTCTTTTAGTTTTATTGCTCATGGTGACTTGTCATTTATTTCACCCATTTTAATAGGCACCTTTTATTTTTGGCTCAATTAGCAGCACACCAAAATCATAAATAGACATGTCATGTCTGGGAGAATTAGTATAAAAATACTATTTTTAAAGTCTTTTTGGTCTATTGCCAAATTTCGTAAGGGTCTTTGCCAAAAGAGGCTCTTCCAGCTGCAGCCCATAGCAAGTGGTGAACTGTGATAATTTGCCAAGAGCCATGAGAACTCCCAGAATGGAATGTTCTGGGCCCTATTCTTTAATTGAAGTTTAAAGCCTAGAGCAGTGCTTTTCAAACTTCCTCTGAATCACCTGGCTGTCTGTTAAAATGCAGGGGCTGGGGTTGGACCTCAGATTCTGCCTCTCTGCAAGCTCCCACCTCCTGTACCTGATGCCAGTCTGTGGGCCCGACTTTGATTAACAAGGAGCAAGGAGCTGATCCCATTCAGATTAACATCCAAATTTGGCTTTCATGTTTTTCTGGGAAAGAAAGAAATTAATTAGCATAAGCCCTTGAAAATGCCACATTTGTATAAAGAAAAACAAAAGACAACAACCTCTTGTAGTCAGATATTGTCCTTAGGAGAGAACTTCACGTAAGAACGAATGTTCTCCTAGTAGCTACCAGGACACGGTGTCTCTATTAAAAATGGCGCAGCACAGGCTTCATGGAATACCAACGCCACCAGCCAGGACACAGCAGGTCTGCCCCTACCTCGGCCAGTGGCACTGGGTCATTGCTCATTCTGAAAGGCATTCTTTTTCAACCCAACATGCCTTCTATTCAAAGGGAAGACTAAAGGGGGTTCATTAGTAAAGGACTTACGAGACAACAGCCTCCTTTATGTGAAAATAATACATAAGGCCACTTGTATTACACAAGATTCTTTAAAATACTTCCTTCCTGGCATTTTTTTTTTCTCATTTCCTCTCTGCTCTTCATTGAGATGATTTAAAATTCTTTAAAGGACAGCAGCTTATTGTAAAATAACATCTGCAAATGCAAATGTATAACATTTAAATAATTAACACTTTTACATATCCTGCACTGCATTTAACATGTACTTTCAGTCATAGATTCCTTGAGCACATGATTCTGCAGAGACCTCTAACTCTTTTTGAATGTAATGTTTAGTTTATATCTGACACTATTTATATATGTTTGTATATATTATGTAACTGGTTTAATGTACACCATGTTGGTTGTGAGTTATTTGTTTTTTTGTGGCATACTGTGACTGGGATAGTACTAATAGATGACTTGTCTTAAATGTTGACAGATTCTTGCAAACCAAGCCATAGTATATACTAAGCACCTGGCGTTCCCTACTCCCCACTTATTCTTTTTTTTTTTTTTTCTTTGAGATGGAGTTTTGCTCTTGTTGCCCAAGCTGGAGTACAATGGCGCCATCTCGGCTCATTGCAACGTCCGCCTCCTGTGTTCAAGCAATTCTCCTGCCTCAGCCTCCCGAGTAACTGGGATTACAGGCATGTACCACCACGCCTGACTAATTTTTTGTATTTTTAGTAGAAACGCGGTTTCACCATGTTGGCCAGGCTGGTCTCAAACTCCTGACCTCAGGTGATCCACCCGCCTCAGCCTCCCAAAGTGCTGGGATTACAGTTGTGAGGCACCGCACCTGGCCCCCACTTATTCTTTAATGTATAGGCTTGGACTAAAATTCTGTCTGAGGCTAATAAATTCTGTCTGAGGCTAATAATTTCTAAAATGCAATTCAATTATTTTCCTAAAACTTTCAATCTGTGGAAATTGAATATAAGATTTAAATACAATTTAAAGTAATATCTCCCTTAAATAACTAATCATAGCAATTTGTGAATTTTTGAAATTCTAAATTCATAGAGAAGTTGAAATGTTACTGCTTTCAGGTTCTCAAAGTACTTTCACCTACACTTAATAAATGCTCCAGAAAGTCTAAGGGAGCTTTTATTAATAGACATTAAAAAACAGATAAGAGAGTTTATATTAGTGGCTATAAATAATTGAGAGCACTGGAAATTATTCTCTTATGATGCTAAATAATTTTTTGGTGAAGTTGCTGTTAACTTACTTGGCAATTTAATTTTTCCTAGAGAATGCAAAGATCGTCTTTTCTTGATGTGACTTGGACTTCAGTGAAAAACAAATAATCTCTTCCCCATTGTTGTCTTCAACAGAATAGACCTGAGAAATTTTAATTTTAATAATCATTTTAGATTCAAATTAGCATGAAAATGAATTGCTGTTAAAAAAAACAAAAAATTGTGCCATAACCAGGCACAGTGATGTGTGTCTGTAGCTACTCAGAAGGTTGAGGTGGGAGGATCACGTAAGGCCAGGAGTTTGAGGTCAGCCTGGGCAACATCGCAAGACTCCATCTCTTTAAAAAAATTGTATAGTTAGTTTTATTTTTAGTAAGAAGCAGACAGAGGATGGGCTTACAAAAAGGAACAGGGAGGCGGCAGAAATAACATCTGTCAAGGCAAGAATTCAATTCCAGTATCCAATCTTACTTACCGGGGAAGTGAACTGAGGTTCAATTCCTGATTATTTGGTTCTACGGTTTCTTTATAAGAAGAGTGATATAGGAGCAAGTGTCTCATAAAACAGCTGCATCTGTGAGTAGTACATGTCTACAAGTTCTTCTCCCTTTCTGAAGATGGTCCAGTCCCCACTGCAGTAGCCCCCAAAATGTTGCAGGCCACCGTGGACCTGTAAGAGAGGAGCTCTCTCCCCAGCTTTCTCAAGCTGAGGGATTGGCCATTTCCTTCCTATGTTTTCCTCTTTAATCATTCCACTGATTTCCTTTCAGCAAAATCCCTTTCCCTTGTGTTCGGATACACTTTGTAGTCAACATCCCCCTTCCTTATGTGTTCTTAAGTTGCCCACTTCCCACTGGAAAAATGCTGTCTTCTTCATTACCTCTCCCTGATCCCTCACAGATCTCTAGGGAAACTTGCGAAAAACAAGCCAAACTTCCTAAGAAACATTTTAGAGGTCACACACTACAGGGATCCATTGCCACTAACTCTACAGCCTTCAGAACTGCCCAGATACGCCCTGAGAATCCCTATAAGCTCCCACATACTTCCTAATTTCTCTCAATTAAATCGATTTCCACCTAAATATCAGTGTTTAATGTAATGTACTTAACAAATGGATTTTCTTCTATTTTTTAAATTACTCATATGGCAGCAGTCCTGGACATTGTTATTTTTCTTACAAACACATACTTTGACGGCATCAAAGCCCTATTGAGGATTAAGTTGGGGTTTTGTGGACTGGCTTGAGAACTGAAACACCATTTAAAATATCATTTCTAAAGAGAAATGCATTCTGAATGCCAAACATCTAGCCTAAAACCTTCTGAAATACAACCAGTCTATAACCCGGATATGCACTGCAAATACAACATATCCCTGAAAGTCTTCACACGTAAGTCTCGGCATGTGATAAGACCCAAACGAGGTTCAGGTTTTTTTCACAGTGGAAACTGGTTACAGTTTGGTTATCCCAGCAAGTTACCCTAATGTCCCCAAAGTCAGTAGGAGACATTGACGGCTTTTGTAAGCTACCACTGGGATCATCCCGTAACCTGTAGCTGCTTTAAAAAATAGTGGTGAAAAGTTCTCACCCACAACCATCTCACTTGTTGTCCAAACACAGAGCATTAGCAACTAAATTGGGGTGGGGCAGGGGCAACCACACACAAATGCTTCTAGAGTTCTTATTCTGAATATTTGTCTTGGACCAGGCACATGGCTCGTGCCTACGATCCCAACTCTTTGGGAGGCTGAAGTGGGAGGATCACTTGAGGCCAGGAGTTTAAGAGCAGCCTGGACAATGTGGCAAGACCCCATTTCTACAAAAAATAAAAATAAATTAGCCAGGCATGATGACACATGCCTATAGTCCCTGGAGTCCCAGCTGCTCAGGGGGCTGAGGAAGAAGAATTACTTGAGCCCGGAAGTTGGAGGCTGCAGTGAGCTATGATCACACTACCGTACTCCAGCTTGGGCAACAGCATGACATCCTGCCTCTAAACAAATAAATAAATAAATACTTGCCTCATATCAGGATTTATGGGATTCACTCAGCTTGGTGTGTCCACACTTTCGAACCTTAGGGCATGAGGGAAGGTAGAATCAGGGATAGGCAACAGGGCGGGGGGCTGGAGGGGATCAGGAAAGGCTGGGTGAGCTGCACAACTGGGGTTTCCCCTGTGAGTTGGCCCCAGGGCCCAGCTGAGGTCAGCGTACGGGCATGGAAGTACCTTGGGGACGTCCCTTCCCACTTTCTCTTTTGCCTCCCAATGACAATGTCTCTGCCTTTGAGTTTCTGTTTCTCCGTTGACAGTTTCTGCTTCACAAGGTTCCGTTGGTGTTTTCTGTAAACTTAGGGGCATAAGCAGATGCCTGGGAAGGGTCTCCCTCCAGGCTTCAGGATCTAGGTCAGAGATAGAGGATTTTAACACGGCACTTTATTCACATCGTACCATCTACAACTTCTTGAAATGTTCAACGGTCTGCAGCATCCAAAGCAATCCATTAGAGCTAATTTTTTCCAGATCTTTCTTGGAAGAAAATTTTAAGAGTTGAGTCAAGTATTTCTCAACTAATCTAAAGCCAGTACAATAATTATTTCAAACTATCAATTTTCTTATTTGATGGGCTTTATCCTAGGGTTTGGAGAGTCCTGCACACAGACTGTGATCTTTAGATAAGATGAGGTTGAAAAAGTAAAACCTATTGAGGAGCCAAAAGTTTCATAACGAGTAAAGGATTCTTCTTTTTCTTTCTTTCTTTTTTTTTTTGAGATGGGGTCTGACTCTGTCAGTCAGTCTGGAGTTCAGAGGCGAAATCTCAGCTCACTGCAACCTCTGCCCCTGAGTTCAAGTGATTCTCCTGCCTCAAACTCCTGAGTAGCTGGGATTGGCACCCACCACCATACCTGGCTACTTTTTGTATTTTTAGTAAAGATAGGTTTTCACCATGTTGGCCAGGCTGGTCTCGAACTCTTGACCTCAGGTGATCCGCCCTCCTCAGCCTGCCAGAGTGCTGGGATTGCAGGAGTAAGCCACTGCTCCTGGCCTCTTTTTTTTTTTTTTTTTCAAAGACAGGATCTCACTCTGTTGCATGGGCTGGAGTGCAGTGGCGCTATCTCTGCTCACTGCAACAACCTCTGCCTCCCAGGCTCAAGCAGTCCTCCCATTTCAGTCTCCCAAGTAGCTGGGACTATAGTCATGTACCACCCTGCCTTGCTGATTTTTGCATTTTTTTTGTATAGATGGGGTTTCACCATGTTGCCAAGGCTGGTCTCAAACTCTTGAGCTCAGGCAATTCACCCACCTCAACCTCCCAAAGTGCTGGGATTACAGGCGTGAGTCACTATGCCTGGCCTAGGATTTTTCTTTAATTGGCAAGACTTTGTAATAGACAGCTAAGTGTGAGATGCAGAGGGAAAAGGCTTAGATGTGAGACCGTACCTAGGAGAGGAAGACCGATAAGATGCCCACATATAACCTATGTTAAGACTATGGAACACCGTTTTGGGCCCAAGTTCAAGAAAATAATCCTGAGATTAAAGTGGCCTGAAAGACTCTATAGACTAAGAAGAGCTTAACATGAGAGAATTACAAAATTACAGAATTACAAAAGCCAATACTGTTTGTAAAAACTGCTGTGAGAGCCATGGAAAGCTGGAGGTTGCCACCGAGAATGTCTCCTGAACCAGACCGGTCCCATGGGAAGTCCAAATTATAACCAGATAGTACAAACAAGGAAAGCAGAGACACAGAAACTGTCCGTTCATTAAGGATGAGAGGGCCGGGCGCGGTGGCTCAAGCCTGTAATCCCAGCACTTTGGGAGGCCGAGGCGGGCGGATCACGAGGTCAGGAGATCGAGACCATCCTGGCTAACATGGTGAAACCCCGTCTCTACTAAAAATACAAAAAACTAGCCGGGCGTGGTGGCGGGAGCCTGTGGTCCCAGCTACTCGGAGGCTGAGGCAGGAGAATGGCCTGAACCTGGGAGGCGGAGCTTGCAGTGAGCCGAGATCGCGCCACTGCACTCCAGCCTGGGTGACACAGCGCCAGACTCCGTCTCAAAAAAAAAAAAAAAAAAAGGATGAGAGTTTTGGAGTTGTGTTTTGGAATGAGTGGGCCCGCAGACAGTGGCTTGGCAAATTTGCATAGTTTTGTGTTATCCTTAAGGGTACTTTCTTCTTCCTGACTGCCTTCGTGTACCGGTTTTCCTTAATTCAGAATGCAGGCACTCTTGTTACTTCCTAGCACAACAGTTCTTGGTTCTCTTTCCCTCTCTCTCTCACTCACGCGCACACACACACCCCCTTAAAAATCAAGACATATGGCTAGGCACAGTGGCTCATGCCTGTAATCCCAGCATTTTGGGAGGCCGAGGCAGGAGGATCGCTTGAAGTCAGGAGTTCAAGATGAGTCTGGCAACCATGGCAAAACCCCATCTCTACTAAAAGTACAAAACTTAGCTGGGCATGGTGGTGGGCACCTGCAATCCCAGCTACTCAGGAGGCTGAGGCAGGAGAATCACTTAAACCCAGGAGGCGGAGGTTGCAGTGAGCTGAGAACGCGTCACTACATTCCAGCCTGAGTGACAGAGCAAGACTGTCTCAAAAAAAAAAAAAAAAAAAAAAATCAAGACATGAAAGGAAGAAGATTATTTAGTATATCTTTGCCATTAACTCCTGATTTCTTTGTGGAATCATTTTGACAGCCTTGACCACAGGAACCGTAATCTATGTCCTAGCTAAAGCATTATTTGATGGCTGTTACTTGCCCCTTCGATACTCAGCTGTCTTGTACAAACTCTCCTCCCAGGAAAAACAAAAACAAAAAAAACTTAACTGTTTATTATTTTAGAAGGTCTGATCAGGAGAAGAGTAGTCAATTTTAATTTACTTCCTCTCCGATTGTGACGTGCTAGTGACATCTATGGCTTACCTCTGGACCTGGTCAGTCTGTCCTAAGTAGGCTTTCTCCTTCTTATGGGAATGCTACCTCTGATAGAAGAATTGTATTCGCCTTTTTAAGAGTGCCTGAAGATCCAATTCTCGACCACCAAAAAGAATTATACAGTCTGAGATTTTTACCTTCTCTTTGAGATGGTCTTCAGGTTTGCATATATATTTTGGAATGTAAAAACACCATGTTCAAATACTAACAAAAGCTTCAACATCACCAGCAGAGTGAGTTGATTCTTTTAGTTATGCTTTGCATGAACTTTTCAGGAGGTTAAAAAAAGTGGGGTTTTTCTTTCCCTACAAACCCTCAACATTCATGTCTTAAAGAAAATTACATGGTGGACTGCCCCCCCAGGCTTGTCTCCACTTCGGTTTAATTATAGGCAAAGTACATGAGAGTTGTCTGTTGTTTTTTGTGTGCTAGGAATATCTGAAATCCAAAAACAAATTACAAACAAGAAAAAGATAGTGTGCATTGCTTTTGTTTGGGTTCACAGGGCCCTTAATCTGATTTCACCCAACTACCTTTCTTCAAATGCCGCATTTCCGACTGTATTGCACATTCTGGCTGCACAGTATCCCTTTAATCCATAAATTTAAACTTATGACACAGTGAAGAGTTTGGTAAAGATTATGAAAATAGAAAACTCCTGTTGGGCTAAATTCTGAGTAGCAGCTGTAGAAAGAAACATGTTTACCAACAATTATTTCCTTATGCAGAAAGAAGTCATTTTCATTTGTTCTGCAGAAGACACTTTAGTGGTTACCACCAGCTTCTCCTAGCACTTAACAAATTGTCCTGGGAACTGTCTGCCTATCATGGATGCTAAGAGGCTAGCGTCCTCCACCCTCAGTGGAAAACCATGGCCTGGAGGTTCATTGTCAACTGTGAAAGAGGCTCCAAATGTTCATGTAGAAAATGGGCTTTAACTGTTGTTTAGATTTCTTGGGTAACTTCTTCCTTTTTGCTTTCTTTTGTTTTTAAATAATTTCTGGAATGTCATTTCAGAAAGCTGGTTTGCAAGCTATTTGGAGACCTTTTGACTATGGTGTGTAAGAGTGGCATTCCTCTATTTGTAAAACAGTGTCGCAAAATACAGAGATGTATTCCATCAACCTCTGCCACACGACGCTGTCATTCTCTAGCTCAAAGTAAGCCCTGTATTTTATTGAGAGACCACTTACAAATATTTGTGAATGACGATTTACCCCAATAGGACATGTTCTTTATTTGTACACAAGATACATCTGATGAAACCACACCGGAAGTTAAAGAGTTTTCTTCGGGGTATTGGTTTTTGTTTTCCTGGAGACAGCCTCACTCTGTCGCCCAGACTGCTGGAATGCAGTGGCACTGTCTCGGCTCACGGCAGCCTCTGCCTCTCAGGTTCAAGCAACTCTCCTGCCTCAGCATCTTGAGTAGCTGGAATTACAGTGTGCACCACCAGCAGCCCAGCTAATTTTTATGTTTTTGGTAGAAATGGGGTTCTGCCATGTTGGCCAGGCTGGTTTTGAACTCCTGGCCTCATGTGATCTGCCTGCCTCAGCCTCCCAAAGCGCTGGGATTACAGGCGTGCGCCACTGCACCCGGCTGTTCGGGCTATTGTTTTACCACTACCACTACTATTACTGCTTACTGCTAATAATAATAATAATAGGCTATAGCTTGGGAATAAAGAGTCAGTCTCTCATTTTTTATAGTGCCTCTTCTCTGTAGTTTGGTTAACTACAGAGTTAACCTCTGTAACGTAACTGTCAATGACCTATAAAAGAATTCACATGATTCATCTCAAAGCACAATCTACATGCACGCCCACATAGTATATGATAGAAAACATATGAGAAAATTTTAGCAAGCGATTTCCACAATTCTTAATTTTCTGTCTAAGCTCACATTTTATCTTATGCCATAAAAACTGTTCTATCAGATCCTCGATCATTGAGTATCTGTATTAGGCCATTCTTGCCTGGCTAAAAATACCTAACACTGGGTAATTCATAAAGAAAAGAGGTTTAATTGGCTCACGGTTCTGCAGGCTGTACAGGAAGCATGGAGCTGGCACCTGCCTGGCTTCTGGGAGGCCCGAAGGAGCTTTTATTCATGGAGAAGGCAGAATGAGGAGCAGGCACTTCACATGGTGAAAGCAGAAGCAAGAGAGAGAGGATGGGTGGGGCAGGGAGTGCTACACACTTTTAAACTCACAGTGGAAGCTCACTTAGCACCAATGCGATGGCCAAGCCATTCATGTGGGATCCATCCTCGTGACCCCAGCATCTCCCACCAGGCCCCACCTCCCTCATTGGCAATTAAAACTCGACATGAGATTTGGGAGGACAAATACCCAAACCACAACAGCAACCTAGATCAACTGTGGGGCTTCCCCTCCTCCTTATTGTGCCAGGCTCTTCCATGGTTCTGGGATGTCCCAGCGCCCACAGGGTTGGGATATCCAAGGCCTCCCCTCAGGTCCATGCACTCCACCTCCCAGGGTTTCTGCCACTGGTCTTCAACAACACCTCAAACTACCCTGCCTCCAAGACATTCAACTCAACTTTCCTTTCTCCTCCAATTCAATCTCCTGTTTTTATGATGGTCTCACTTGTTCTCTTCAAGAAAATTTTTCTTCCTTGGTATAAATGCTTTCTCTGACACAGTTACCCCAACCCACTTTCAGGACTTCCTCTGGCCATACCTTCTTTTCTGCCAAGCCTGGACTCCACGATGCGTTACTTGAAACACGCTTTTACAAGCCCCCATAACCTCCTGTTCCTAATATCCTTCCAAGCCCCTGCCCTGAAAATCTCAGTCATGCATGCACAGTCCCACAGCCTGGCTTCTCTACCTCATAGCCTGATGGCGCCATGACAGATGGATGTCAGCGCACGTTCACGGAGCCACCAGCTTCGCAGGGGCATCTGCCATTGTAATGATCGCTCCTCCCCATCCTCCTCGTTGCCTTGTCTAAACCTTCACCACGCTCTCTGTCCTTCCTAGGCAATAGCTCTATCATTACTGTTAGGAATGATCCATTTCCCCATCCCAAACCCCTCCCCACCTGCTAGGGTTAGGCTAATCTCACCTTGAATTATAATCCCCATAATCCCCGCGTGTCATGGGAGAGACCAGGTGGAGGTAATTGGATCATGGGGATGGTTTCCGCCATGCTGTTCTCGTGATAGTGAGTGAGTTCTCACGATATTTGATGTTTTTATAAGTGTTTGGTGGTTTCTCCTGTGTTCATTCTCCCTCCTGCCACCTTGTGAAGAAGGTGCCTTGCTTCCCCTTCACCTTCTGCTATGATTGTAAGTTTCCTGAGGCCTTGCCAGCCAGGCAGAACTGTGAGTCAATTAAACCTCTTTCCTTTATAAATCACCCAGTCTTGGGCAGTTCTTTATAGAGGTGTGTGAATGGACTAACACACCACCCCAGCCTTCCACACACCTCCTAATCATCTCTCTTCCATCCTCAATTTCTTTCCAACACTTCCAGAGAAAGGAGGATTATTCTTCCAGCTCCATGAATTAACTTTGCTACATCAAGTATCCCCATTTCCCGTATCTTCAACCTCTTCTTCTCTCCTTGGGCATTCCTTGGGTTCTATAAACTTTGTTAAATTTCTCCCATCTTCAAAACAAACAGTAAATGCAGTAATTTCACTCTGTATTCTCTTCCAAGAACGGACCTCTTTCCCCTTCCATTTACAGCCAAGCTGTGCTTGCTATCCCTACTTTTTCATTTCTCATTTACTTTTTTTTACAATTTTACATTTTTGTACATTGTTCATAATTTTTATGTTAAAAATACTAAATGTTCATCATAAGAATATATCAGCTAATATGTAAAAACATAAAGAAGAGCATTTTCAATATCTAATAGTGTTACCACCTGTTTACTGTTATTTTTTCCATTTATTTATGCATTAACTTATTTTTCCACTTCATCCGTAAACACTTTACTATTATATATATTGCCAATGAATAAGGAGGCTTGGCCAGGCACAGTGGCTCATGCCTGTAGTCTCAATGTTTTGGGAGGCTGAGACAGGAGGATCCCTTGAGCCCAAGGGTTCAGGACCAGCCTTGGCAACACAGCAAGACGCTGTCTTTACAAAACTGAAATTCACTAGGTGTGGCAGGATGTGCCTGTAGTCCTAGCTATTTGAGAGGCTAAAGCAGGAGGATCAGTCTGCGTAATGAGCTGCGATTGTACCCACTGTGCTCCAGCCTGACAGACACAGTGAGACCCTGTCTATAAAAATGAAAAATAAGTAAGGAGACCCTTTTAAAATCTATAACATTATTATCATACCTAAAAAGAAATAAGCAAAACTCCCTTAGTATCATCAGATCTCCACCACTGTAACACTTTGAGGACCGCCCTTCCAGATTATTTCTACTTATAGATCTACAATATCAGATACATCCATTTTTATTAAAAATACAATCTTACTACATATGCTGTTGTAAACCTGTCTTTTCCCTTGCAAATATATTGTATCTTTCTAAATTCCAATGGAGCTTCATGTCATCATTTTTAAAACCTGTCCAGTAGTCTTCTGTATAAATATATCATAACTTATTTAATCAGTAATCTGTATATGCCTACAAAGTGTTAAGCTACTGTTTTTCTTCTCTGTTATAAATAGCGTTGCTACAAAGAGCAATATTTCATTTTCATGCCTTATTTGGGGGACAAGGCTCACCTTGTCTCTGAGCCATAGGGAATTTAATATAAAAACAACAGAAGGATTTAATTTTGTATCTTTTATAATAATTATCCATTTGTTAAAATCCATTAACTCTTGAGCTACTGCAGTTAAATTTCTACCTCCACCAATCTCTTCTGATAAAATGACATCTATAATTTTGTTCTTTTGTATTTTTATTTTTTTAGGAGCAGGGCCTCACTCTGTTGCTCAGGCTGAGAATTCAGTGGCGTGATCATAGCTCCCTGCAGCCTTGAACTCCTGGTCTTAGATGATCCTCTTGCCTCAGCCTCCCAAGTGTCTGGGACTATAGGCTTGTACCACTACATTGGCTATTTTTTTTTTTTTAATTAGCAATGAGGTATCACTATGTTGCCTAATCTGGTCTCAAACACCTGGCCACAAGCCAAGATCCTCTTGACTTGGCCTCCCAAAGTGGTGGGATTATAGGTGTAAGCCTGGCCCATAATTTTTTTTTAATTTAATTTTATTTTAAGTTCCAGGGTACTTGTGAAGGATGTGCAAGTTTGTTACATAGGTAAACATGTGCCATGGTGGTTTGCTGCACCTGTCAACCCATCACCTAAGTATTAAGCCCAACATGCATTAGCTATTTTTCCTGATGCTCTCCCTCCCCCTACCCCCTACCCCGACAGGCCCCAGTGTGGGATGTACCCCTCCCTGTGTCCATGTGTTCTCATTGTTCAACTCCCACTTATAAGTGAGAATATGCGGTGTTTGGTTTTTCTGTCCCTGTGTTAGTTTGCTGAGGATAATGGCTTCCAGTTCCATCCATGTCCCTGCAAAGGCCGTGACAAAATTTCCAAGTTCAGTGCATAAAGGTCTTTGCCCTTTACTCCTCTGCAGGATTTGGCATTCTTTGTCACTGTCTTATTTTTGCAAACTTTCTTTTCCTTGGGCTTCTATAAAAGCCACACTTCCCTGGATTACCTCCTACATCTGATCTCCCTGCCTTAGCTTTCCTCTCCAGATTATCTTCGTCTCCCTGTTTCCTGGGAGGCTCTAAGTGACTCTCTGCTTTGTGTTTTGCATTTTCTCATCTGGCAATGCAGACCAGCTAGCAGGCAGTTGAGGTGCAGCCGGATAGGCACAGATGGGCCCCAGACCAGGCATGCAGAACATCAGAGGCGTGGCGAGTGTGCCTGTGGCTGTCAGGAGTGGAGAGCAGGTTAGCATGCTGGAGTGGGGGACCTAGGGTTCTTGGTCAGAGAAGAGGCTGGAGAAACCGGCCAAGACCAGCACGTGAGGACCTGTGTGTGCCACGCTAGGGAGTCTGGACTCCATTCTTCTGTTTGTCTGGTAGGTTTTTCCAGGTTTTTATGACATACCGAGCACTCTTATTTCGTCTTTTGTGATGCAGCCTACATCTGCAATGTAGAAATTTCTTTTCATCATTCCATAGAGATGGGCATACTATTATTGCTCCTGTGACTACAAAGAGAAACTGTGTAAGAGAAATCATAATTCTCAAGGGTGGGAGTGGGGTGCAGAAAATTAGGTCTTTGTATTCAGTGGGTCTAAAATAAAGAATGTCAGTGGGATATTCTGCGTGATTTACTGGAAGTCTCAAAATATTTATCCAGCCAGCAGATGGACCCAGCATGGAACCTGAGATAAAATAGTAAGTTCTAGGACATTTGCAAAATAAACTCGGGGCTGAAAACAGACTCCACTGTGGCACAGTGAGCACGTAGCATGCTTTGGAAAAGTCATTTTCATCAAGGCAGAGTTTTCTCCTAAAGGAGTGCAGGAACGTGGGGTTCAGCCATGTGGAGGTTGGGTCCTTGACCACATCAGGCTGTTTCCCCAAATGAGGTTGGCACCTCACTTTTCTATCACCTCAGGATTCATCTCCCCATACAGAACATCCCTCAGTTTAACTGGCCCTGTTCTACAATGAGAAGAAAGTAATGAGAGAAGGATGGCTCATGTCTGAAATGTCACTTGCACGTTTTCTATCCTTATGGGGAAATGACTTCTGCTTCACATCTTCTCCTTGCAAGATAAACTTCCCAGGAATGCATTCCCCATGCTTCATGAATTCTTGTCATCGAAGAGTGGAAAAGCTTGTTCTTTGTGCGTGCAGGTCACGTCACTGTCAAACACACTGCTGGTAATCACATGACTGGATTCTCATGTGAATCATATTCCACTCAGAAAAAAAAAAATTTGCCTAGAGTTCAAGGCTAATGAAAATGTAACAATTGTTCACGCAATTGTGTGTGGCATCTCCCACTTTCTTTTGCAGCCTGCTGCCTCCCCGGAGGACACCCCTGAGCTCAGCGCCTTTTTGCGAAACTCTACCATTCCTCATCTTGTCAGGAAGAGGGATGTGCCCGTGGTTGAATTCCACAGACAGAGCCCTGCAAAAATACTGGTGAGTTATGCCAGTGTGCATAGAACTGAGGGAAATGAATGGATTGGATAGAACTCCCAAATACAGATGGTTTTAACTTCAAGGATTGTTCTTAGTCTCCTTCACTGCTCAGATATTCCTAACATTTTTTGGCAGTATTTATCTCGATAATGAAAAGCAACTTTCCTGTAAGAATTAAGGAGCACTTGCAATATAACCTTTTCACTTTTCTAAAGCTGCCATGGAGGCCACTTTGGAGAATAATGGTGAAAACATCAACTGTGGCCTTCAATCCATTTCAGGAACATACAGTTTCCGTTGTTAGTCTGTGCATAGATGCTGGGCTGCGGTAGTTTGAAGTGAGCGTGGACCCTTGGGGTTTTGCACCTGTCCCAGAATCTCAGAGTCTTCTGATTATCTGGAAGAGGCAAGAATGGTGCGTTCAGGGCTGGGTATTTTGGCTCACACCTGTAATCCCAGCACTTTGGGAAGCTGAGGTGGAAGGATCCCTTGAGGCCAAGAGTTTGGTACCAGCCTGGACAACATAGCAAGACACAGCCTCTACTTTTTAAAAAAGAATGCTGTGTTCAGGTTTCCTGGGCCAAAACTCCTGCTAAGTCTTAGCACTGGGGTCTGTGGCAGCTTAAGCCTGAGCTTAGTCAGCGCTTAGCAATACTATCTTCAGTGTTCATGAGGCAGCACTTTTTTTTTTTTTTTTGAGAGAGAGTTTCACTCTGTCACTCAGGCGAGAGTGCAGTGGTGCAATCTCAGCTCACTGCAACCTCTGCTTCTAGGGTTCAAGCAATCCTCCTGCCTCAGTCTCTCGAGTAGCTGGGACTATAGGCACATGCCACCACGCCCAGCTATTTTTTGCATTTTTGTAGAGATGAGGTTTCACAATGTTGGCCAGGCTGGTCTCAAACTCCTAACCTCAAGTGATCTGCCCACCTCGGCTTCCCAAAGTGCTGAAATTATAGGCGTGAGCCACCACACCTGGTCAGAGTCAGCGTTTTTGATTTTATTCTCCACTCATCCTATTACGGCAGCTTCTAGTGCTTTATGTTTTCATGTGAATACACAGCCTCTTCCCTGACCATTCACCCTCAAAGTGAATGCCAGGGTTTATCTGTCCTCTGTAGACCATCTCCATGGAAAGTAGGAAGCTACATGCACATTCTCCAGCTATGCAGAAGTAACCAGAGATCACCTCAGAAGCTAATACCCTTCTCAAAAGCAAGCAAACAAGGGAAGTGGGGATGATGAACAGGTACAAAATATAGTTAGATAGAATGAATAAGATCTATTGTTTGATAGCATAACAGAGTGACTATAGTCAACAATTTATTGTACATTTAAAAATAATTAAAAGAGCATAATTGGAACATTTGTAACACAAAGAAATGAATGCTTGAAGTGCTGGTACCTCATTTACCCTGATGTGATCATTATACATTGTATGCCTATATCAAAATAGCTCATAAACCCTATAAATATATACACCTACTATATAACCATAAAAATTAAAAAATATATATATATAAAATAAAGATAAAGCAAGAAAACAAACATTCCGTGCTTAGAGCAGGGACAGGCTGGGAACACTGGGTCAGGTATTGGGGGGACAGACCAAGCAGGTACTTCTTGCCCCAAAGCTGCAGTTCAGAAGCTCAGTCCAAGATGTAGTGATTTGTGGTGATACTGAATCAAAGGCCACAGTGATAAGTCCAGGGTTGTCCATCCAAAGAAGCAAGCCAAAGAGAGAGACCTGGCTGGGCGTTGTGGCTCAGCCTGTAATCCTAGCACTTTGGGAGGTTAAGGTGGATGGATCACCTGAAGTCAGGAGTTCCAGACCAGCCTGGCCAACATGATGAAACCCGTCTCCACTAAAAATACAAAAAAAAAATTATCCAGGCGTGGTGGCAGGCACCTGTAATCCCAGCTACTCAGGAGACTGAGGCAGGAGAATCGCTTGAACACTTGAACTCGGGAGGTGGAGGTTGCAGTGAGTTGAGATCATGCCACTGCACTCCAGCCTGGGGGACAAGAGTGAGACTTGGTCTCAAAAAAAAAAAAAAAAAAAAATGAGAGAGAGAGAAACCCTTGGCAGAAGGCCTCAGGGCAAATGAGTAATAAGAAAGGGAAGGTGGAGGTAGAACTGGAAAAGCCTGAACCAAGGAGGGTGCTAGAATTCTTTCTACAGGGGCAGCAGTCACAGTCCTGGCTGGGTTGAAAGCCTTCAGACAACTAACCTACCTATGCTGCCGACCCTCTCCAGAGTGGCTTCATCCCAGAAACTTTGAATAGCTCCTAGACTTGTCCAGGTGCCACAGTGCACTGGCCTAAGGGAGCATCCTCCTTCCCTCCCTGTCTGCAGTCCTGACAGCCCATTAGGGTAGGTAGCATGTTTTGGTTTCTCAGTATTGTTTTCTCAACATGTAGCATAATACCAGCTCATCTGTTGAGCAAACATGTGAATGACACAGTGAATGAACTCATCACAGACAATACTGATAGCTTTTGGAATCACCGTCTAAAATGCTCCATGGTGTGCCCTTCTATGTGTTCTTAACCTAAACGCTCTTAATCCTAAATCCAATTATAAGCCAATGATATATTGCAAGCCATTTAAAAGATAGTGTTGGTAGTGACCAAATTCATTAGCCTCCGGACCTGCTGAATTCAAAATAAAATGTTATGACATAAATAAATAAAAGCAGCCATTTTTTATGACAACATTCAAGGATGCTTTGAGGACTAGAACTGCTCCAGCCAGTTATGACACTGAAATAATTTAAAGTAGCTGTCACTGAAGAAAGGAAATCAGTGCTCAAGAAACTGAATCCCCGATTTTCTCATCTGTAGAATGGAAACCCATATGCTTGATTTACATAACTGAAAAATTAAAGTTTAAGAAAGGATTTGCAATTCCCCCTTTGCTCTCTGTCTCCCTGTCTGCCATGCGAAGAAGGTTTTTGCTTTTCCTTCACCCTTTCCCCGTGCTTGTAAGTTTCCTGAGGCCTCCCAGTCCTGCTTCCTGTACAGCCTGTGGAAGCGTGAGTCAATTAAATGTCTTTTCGAAAGAGAGAGAGAGGAAGGAAGGAAGGAAGGAAGGAAGGAAGGAAGGAAGGAAGGAAGGAAGGAAGGAAGGAAGTGCAAAAGATAAAATGTAATGACAATATGAATGAATGTTAACAATCAGTTGCCCCTTCAACTAAAGTGGAAAATGCACTGGGGATAAATAGTCTTCTACTCTCTCAGCCAATTTAGTGGCATCTGTGGGACCTGTGTGTGCTGTCACCGCTGGAGTGCAGTGACATGATCTCAGCTCACTGCAACCTCTGCCTCCCGGATTCAAGTGATCCTCCCACCTCTATCCTGAGTAGCTGGGAGTACAGGTGCCCACCATCACGCCCGGCTAATTTTTGTGTTTTTTTGAAGAGATGGGGTTTCACCACATTGGCCAGGCTGGTCTCAAACTCCTGACCTCAAGTGAATGTCCCGCCTGGGCCTCCCAAAATGCTGGGGTTATAGGTGTGAGCCAGCGCATGCAGCCTCAAGTAAATGTTTACGACACTGTAATGTTTAAGAAACATAAGAGTCTGGAATCCATATACTATTCCTTTTAGGATAAATTAATAAAGCTTTGCATATTATCATTTTTAAGAAGCTTCCATGGTGTACAATAGAACAGAAAACAATTGATATCATTCTCAGCAAACTAACACAGGAAACGGAAAACCGAACGCTGCATGTTCTCACTCATAAGTGGGAATTGAACGATGAGAACACGCGGACACAGGGAGGGGGACATCACACACCACGGCCTGTCAGAGGGTGAGGGGATAGGGGAGGGATAGCATTAGGAGAAATACCTAATGTAGATGACGGGTTGATGGGTGCAACAAACCACCATGGCACGTGTATACCTATGTAACAAACCTGCACATTCTGTACATGTATCCCAGAACTTAAAGTATAATAAAAAAAAGACATCTACAGAATTCTAATATGCACTACCAATGGGAAAATCCTTCTGAAAAACCAATGTCCAAACCTATGCAGTATTAATGATTTGAAAAATCAAAGTTTGACCAGGCGTGGTGGCTCACACCTGTAATCCCAGAACTTTGGGAGGCTGAGGCGGGCAGATCACGAAGTCAGGAGATCAAGACCATCCTGGCTAACACGGTGAAACCCCGCCTCTACTAAAAATACAAAAAAAGTAGCCAGGCATGGTGGCGGGCGCCTGTACTCCCAGCTACTTGGGAGGCTGAGGCAGGAGAATGGTGTGAACCCAGGAGAATGGTGTGAACCCAGGAGGCAGAGCTTGCAGTGAGCGGAGATCACGCCGCTGCACTCCAGCCTGGGTGACGGAGCGAGACTCCATCTCAAAAAAAAAAAGAAAGAAAAGAAAAAAAGAAAAATCAAAGTTCAAGTATGTTTTTAAATTTCCACTTCAGGGTATGTCTCATGAGTACACTGAGACAGTAGAGATCAATAACTAAATTGTTTTTGAAAATTGTATGTATTTGTGTTGCAGGGCCCATTTCTTTCCTTCTATTGTTTCTCTTTAAATATTATTGATGTAAGATAATTTTAAACTCCCGAATATCACAGAAACTCTCAGATGAAGGCCAAGGCAGTTCCTGATTTCCGTATCTGGTTTTGTTAACACATATATTACTCTCTTTCTCTTATTGGTTCGAAAATTGCAAATCCTATGCTTCCCCATGTCCTGGAGTCAAAACAACTCTGGATAGAAAGTGATTATGCAAAGTTTATTCTAAAATCAAAAGCGAAATGAGACCGCCTGCGTTTTTTGTTTAGTTAAAAACAACTTACTGAATCACATTTCTGATGAGGAATTTGAAAGTGCAAAATGCCAACATCCTGTGTTGGGATCATAATTTCCAATTTGCATAGGAAAAATTTGTATCTACAACACTGAAAAAGAATTTCTCCTCCACCCCCAGAATACCCTTCCCTTTCTCATCGTGGGCCCCTGCTGCTTCTGTAGCTATCACCTCCATCTCCTCCTCTCCAAACTTTCCTGTCTTCCCTTTCATTGCCCAGCTTCCAGCCACCTTGCCTTTCTTAATGCATCTCCAGCATTTGATACTATTGGCCTGGTTCTCTTTCTGCCATTTGAATGGCTCCTTCTTAGAAAGTCTCTTCTAAGATTTCTCTTTGCCCATCCTTTCAATGCCCCTGTGCCCCAGGATTCCATCCCAGCCCCCTTCTCTTCTCTCCCATCCATTTAATTTTTTTGGATGATCATATTTCCAGTCCTTCCTCAGTGCTTTCTGTCATCTCAGACCTCCCTTACTGCATTCAAGCCTTAAAGGCCTGATCTGGGTGTCTAAGAGCCACCTCCATCCTCACATCCCCAAAACCCTTGTCTCCATGACTTCTCAAATGTACCTCCTCTCTAGAATCCCCAGTCTCAGTGTTACCAGTACCCATCCACTCCGTTCTTCTCCAAAGAGCATTCTCCATGCAACCTCTGTGTAGTCATCATGTCTTTATTCTATTTTCTAAACTTCTCCAAAATGTATCTTCCTCTCTCCATTTCCACTGCCTCAGTTCAGGGCCTCAGCCTCACTCACCGGGGGCTCTTGCATTGGGCCCCTATCACCCTCCTGCCCCCTACACTTCCCTCTCTCTTCTCTTTCCTCTCATATTACCCATCCCTCTAAAATACAGACTTGATCAATACCCCCTGGATATAAAAGCATGACAGGCTCCCCAGTACCTTCTGAATACAATCTAAACTCCTTAGCATGTGTAGGAAGACTCTTCATATAGACTTTCTCTCATTGCTATCCTACTTCCATCTGTCCATTTCACCCTCATATACCCTGCCCTTCCCTTTCTCGAGCATGCCCCAGTCTAGTACAACAGAATCATGGGCCAGGTCTCCCATTCTGCTAGGTGATCTCCCGTTCACACCTTCATGGCTCATTCCAAGCATCATCTTCTCCAGAATCCTCTAGCAGAGCTGGCTAAGTGGGATCCCCATCTGCAGGGAGTCTACAACTCCTGACCTTGACACCCCTCTTCCCTCTGAAGGGTGGGGTTAGTGGTACACAGCATGTCAGCCGTGGAGCACAGGTCAACATGAGAGTCCTTGAAAGGGCCACAAACCACAGAGTTTTGAGAATTCCTGTTCTTGCTGGGGGCACCTGTATTAGTCCATTTTCAAGCTGCTGATAAAGACATACCCGAGACTGGGTCATTTATAAAGAAAAAGAGGCTTAATGGGCTCACAGTTCCACAAGGTTGGGGAGTCCTCACAATCATGGTGGAAGGCAGAAGGCACTTCTTACATGGTGGCAGGCAAGCAGAGAATGAGAACCAAGTGAAAGAAGGAACCCCTTGTAAAACAATCAGATCTCGTGAGACTTATTCACTACCGTGAGAACAGTATGTGGGAAACCGTCCCCATGATCCAATTATCCCCCACCAGGTCCCTCCCACAACACATGGGAGTTATGGGAGCTACAATTAAAGGTGAGATTTGGGTGGGGACACAGCCAAACATCAGCACCTCAGCACCCAACTCTAGTAGCCCAAGGACAGTCCACCCACCTGCCTTTGGGAGCGTCCTGTAGGAAATGAACCTCACTGCAATTTATCAGACAATATATTACTAACCCCTTTGCAGAGAATTCTGAGGATCTTGAAAAAGATTCTCAAAAAAGGCTCTCATGGTAATAGGTTCCTTGGATTATTCTGTGTTACATCCATTTCATTAAAGTGAAATGTCTCAGTCAAGTACTTCACATAATATCCAGTACTTTAATTTTTATTGAGTACTAACAGGCCAATGTTGAGTGCTTGAGATAAGAAAAATGAATACACATGGGCCACAGTATAAATTTAAACCCATGAGGGAGTACAGTTAGAGAAGTATCATTCTGTGCATGGCACACAGAAAATGGATTATGATTTTCTATGTGAAATTATGATTGTTCATTTATTTCCATGCTGGAATCTGATTAGAAAATCTGATTTGAGGCTGGGCATGGTAGCTCATGCCTGTAATCCCAACACTTTGGGAGGCCGAGGTAGGGTAGGTGGATCACCTAAGATCAGGAGTTTGAGACCAGCCTGGCCAACATGGTGAAACCCCATCTGTACTAAAAATACAAAAATTAGCCAGGCATGATGGCAGGTGCCTGTAATTCCAGCTACTCAGGAGAGGCTGAGGCAGGAGAATTGCTTGAACCCCGAAGGCAGAGGTTGCAATGAGCCGAGATCACACCATTTCACTCCAGGCTGGGTAACAAGAGCAAAACTCTGTCTCAAAAAAAAAAAAGAAAGAAAGAAAGAAAAAGAAAAGAAAAAAGAAAGAAAATCTGATTTCATAGATAGAATGTCATTATAATGAATCCTTTTCAGGAACATGCATTTCATATATTAAAGGTTATTCATTATACGCTGGGCAATTCTAGAAACCATTAAAAAATAGCCTAATGAATGAAAGTCGTAGAAAAACCTCCTTTATAACCAGAAAAATAATTTAGACAGAAGAACGTTATGGAACAAATGTACGTCAATGGGTCAGTAACTGTAGGTCTTTGAGATAATATGGGCTCAGAGGTCTTCCTCTGCAATCCCTTCCAGACTTGCTGAGCCCAGCATTGGGTATTGTGAATATCTATGAGCAATGCCTCCCCCAGTTCGGAGAAAATGAAACAGAACAATTCAATTACTGCTGCTGCAGAAAGATTGTCTTAAAGTCATTCGAAAAGAGCTTAAATTTTATGTTGTATTTTGTGTTCCAGTTTACCTCTACATTACCGCTAAAGTTGATTCATCCTCGCCACTAAACTGTATTTTCTTGGTTGTTGCAATATATTGTTCTCTATTTAAATTAATAATTTATGATAAGGCGATGACTTCTGAGGGAATAAAATGTCAATAAGCTAACTTCATTGTCTCTACCATGATTTAAAGGCTCTGACGTGTTCCCACTGCTGTTGTTTGCAGAATTGTACAAATATCGAGTGTTTACAAATCTCCTGTGCAGTGGGACGACTCGAAGGAGGAGAAAGCGCAGTCCTGAAAGTCAGGTCACGATTATGGGCCCACACCTTCCTCCAGGTAATAAACAACCACAGAAGCACATACACACTGCTCACTGGGAGCTGCTTCGCAAAAGCTCAGTAGGAAGTCTTTTCATAGAGATTTCTAATTTAACACTTCGAGAGTCCGAGGCAGATGGATTATTTGAGGCCAGGAGTTTGAGACCAGCCTGGCCCACATGGTAAAAACCCATCTCTACTAAAACTACAAAAATTAGCCGGTCATGGTGGTGAACACCAGTGGTCCCAGCTACTTGGGAGGCTGAGGCATGAGAATCCCTTGAACCCAGGAGACAGAGGTTGCAGTGAGCCAAGACTGTACCACTGTACTCCAACCTGGGTGACAGAGTGAGATGCTGCCAAACAAAAAGAAAAAAGAAGAGAGAGAGAGAGAAAGAGAGAAAGAAAAGAAAAGAAAGAAAAATTAAAACGAATTTTAAACTTAAAAAATTTTTTTTTACATTTTTCAATGTAAAAGTTTCCATTTAAAAAAATATTTCAATTAAAATTTATGTGGAGGAGTTGAGCAAGATGAACTGGCCATTTTTCCCAGCAGATGAAGACAGTTTAAATATCCTAATTCCCTAAGACTTTGAAGAGTAGATTCAGAAAATGTACTTAGTCCACTGTTACATACCCAGTGTTGGGCACAGTAACTATTAGTCAGTGGCAGCATGATGAGTATCAGAACATAATTATTCAAGACATATATGACCAGAGAAGTTAAAATAGAAATCAATTTAGAAGGGAAAAGGGAGGTTGTTCTAGAAGGTTCCTCTTAGCAGCATGGGCTCCAACCAGGATAGCACCTCAGCCAAGCTCCAAGTATGTGAGTGTGATTTATAGATTACGCACCACTCACGTGATCGGCTCTGCATCCCACAACAGCCGGGGATCATTCCATTGATTTGTGCACATTTTTTTTTTTTTCCCCTGAGATGGAGTCTCGCTGTGGCGCCCAGGCTGGAGTGCAGTGGTGCAGTCTTAGCTAACTGTAACCTCCACCTCCTGGGTTCAAGCATTTCCCCTGCCTGAGCCTCCCAAGTAGCTGGGACTACAGGCGTAGGCCACCATGCCCGGCTAATTTTTGTGTTTTTAATAGACATAGGGTTTCGCCACATTGACCAGGCTGGTCTCAAACTCCTGGCCTCAAGTGATCCACCTGCTTCAGTCTCCCGAAGTGCTCCCAGGCATGAGCCATTGCTCCTGGCTGACTGTGTGCATATTAAAAGTTTAAAATCTCTTTTATGCTAAGAAAATGAGAGTTTCATTTTGGAATGTGCTATTTAAATGATACTACTGTGTTACAACCTTATTGTTTTAGGGTTTTTTTTTTTTTAATCCTAAATTAACTCTTACCACGTCTATGCATTCTTGCTCACATTTTAACTACTAAACAAACTCATTTGGTTTATTGTGCCATGAAAAATCAAAGGGTCAAATCCCTTTGAGTCTAGTTATAAATATAGGATTTTTATCTCTAGATTTTTATGTTTTCCCTGATTTAATATGCTTCCATAGTCTTGTCAATCTTATTTTTGTTTTTAAAATAAAAACGAGGAAAATTAAAGTTTTGTTTTAAAGGTCATTTGTGAAGCCGTCTTCCTTTCTTCCTTTCCCTTCCCTTCCCTTCATTTCCCTTCCCTTTCCTTCTCTCCTTTTCTTACCTTCCTTCCTTTCTCCTTCCTGTCTTTATTTTTTTCATTTCTTTCTTTCTGTGTCTCTTTTCTTTCTTTCTCTTTTTCTTTCTTTCCCTTTCCTTCCTTCTTTTTCTTTCTTTGTATCTTCCTTCCCTCCTTCTTTTCTTACTTCATTTTCTTTCTTTCCTTCCTTTCTTTCCTTTCTTCTAAGGCAGAGTTTCTCAGTCTCTGCACTATTAACATTTTGAAACAGATCATGCTGTGTTGTTGGGAGCCACCCTGGGCATTATAGGATACTTAGCAGCATCCCTGCCTCTACCTAGTAGGTGCTGGTAGTACCCTTACCCCAGGTGTGACAACCAAAATTGTCTCCAGATATCGCCAATGTCCTCGGGGGACATCATCCCATTTTGAACCACTGACCTAAGGAGAGGCACAGTGCCCAATTTATTTGACTTTATTTTTAAATCAAACCATTATGTATTCATTCACTCAACAAATATGTAGGAAGGACCTACTGTGTGCCAAGGGCTGCTTCAGGGTCTAGTTATAGGAGAAATAGCTGTGAACACAACAGACATAGCACCTGCCTTCACAGGGCTGTTCATCTCAGTGAAGGGAGTCAGAAACTGAGCAGGCAAACAGATGGATCAGTGCCAGGAAGAAAGTAGAATCGGGTAGTGAGATCAGGGTAGTAGGATAAAGAGTACGCAGCAGGGCTGCTGCTACAGGTAGGATGGTCACTTTCTTTTATTTCCACAATGTCCTATCATTTGCACATATCAGTCGTATTCATTCAGTAGGTGAGGCACCCGTAGAAGGGTGTGAATACCAGGAGGGAAGAATCCCTGGTGGCCATCTAATACCACAGATCATTAGCCCTTGAATTTCCTACTTTTAGATGCAATTTGTCTGAAAGCCTAAGCTGTAAATCCTGTTTTTCTCTAGTCAGATGAAAGCTGGGAGTAAGCTATATTATTGTGATCAATAGATTCATTTCTTAGGGATGATGCAACAAAGGACCACAAACTAAGTGGCTTAAAACAACAGAAATTTATTCTCTCAAAGTCCAAAACCAGAAGCCTGAAACCAGTGTGTCAGCAGGGTTGGTTCTTCCTGGAGGCTCTGAGGAATAAACTACCCCATGCCTCCCTTCAAGTTATTTTTGGTTTTTGTGGAGTTTTGTTTTTTATTATTATTTTCTTTTTTTCTTTTTTTTATTTTTATTTTTATATTTTTTTTGTAAAGACAGGGTCTCACTATGTCACCCAAGCTGGAGTGAAGTGGTGCAGTCATAGCTCACTGCAGTCTTGAACTCCTGGGCTCAAACAACCCTCCCACCTCAGACTCCTGAGTAGCTGGGACTACAGGTACCTGGCACCATGCCATACGCAGTTTTTTAATTATTTTTGTAGAGATTATATCTTGCTCTATTGCCTAGGCTGGTCTCAAACTCCTGGCTTCAAGTGATCCTCCTTCCTTGGTCTCCCGAAGCACTGGGCTTAGAGGTATAAACCACCAGGCCTGGCCCCTCCTAGCTTCTGGTGGTTGCCAGTAATCCTGGGCATTCAGTGGCTTGTAGACCATCACTCTACTCTCCCTCCATCTCCCATCACCTTCCCTTCTGTGTCTCTGTGTCACTGTGTCTTCTATTTCTTATAAGGACATTGGATTTAGAGCCCACCCTAATCCCAGTACAATCTCATCTCAAACCTTACCTTAATTCATTCTGCAAAGACCGTTATTCCAAACAAGGTCATATTATGAGATTCTAAGTTAATATGAATTTGGGGAAGACATTATTCAACCCCCTAAAATCAATAATCTTCTATCCCCACTAGCAAAGCCTGACTCTATTTGCCACAGTATTGCACCAATTTCTTTAATCTAGTAAATATGCTCCTTAAACTACTTCACCAACCTTACTAGTATGAGAAGAAAGTAATTAATTGGGGTTTAAATTGTTTTTGTTATGACTCTGTTCACTACACACATTTTCCATCTACTCTTAGACATTATCACTAAATGGGCAAAATTTTGAACCAGAACAGTTGGGGCCGAAGTCATCTGAAGGCTTGAGTGGGGCTGGAGATGCAGTGTAGATGCTCTTGCAGTTTGGGTAAATATTGGCAAAAGTGTATGAGTAAACACAGGGGTGAGCCTGTTTTTGAATTTCGTATGTGAAAACTGCCTATTAGCAAAGTGATGTGCAAAAAACCACAGACATCCATTAAATTCAAGTTCTAGGAGGAATGACCCTGACTAACATCAGACAGTCTATTTTCTCTATCTTTGGTAGATACTGGGTCAGGATGCAGGAGCTCAGTTCCATTCCTACCTGGTTGTGTTCAAAGCACTTAACTTTCATGGGGCTCAAGTTCCTTATTTGTGAAATGAAGAGATTGGACTAAAGTCTCTTTTCGTGCCTGAAAATTCACTGATTCTATAGGTAGCTCACAAGTAATTTATGGTGTTTATTCTACTTGGTGTAAGCCAGCAATAACTCTGTATGCTGTCTCAATAGCCTACTTTTTTATTGTGTTGATGTTTTGGTTGACTGAGAACAGACTACATCTAAATGGCTCTTTACACTTAGGGAACAGCCTGCCAATCTTTCCAAAGAGGGCTGTTTGTCTGCAAATAATCAGGTTACTATTGAGTGATTGCCATGCAGCTAAGTACGATGATACATGCTTGTATATGAATGACTCATTTAATTCTTACAGCAATCCCATGGGACATGTATTATTATTGTCAGCTGCATTTTACAGATGAACAAACTGAGACATAGATACTATATGGCCTTCCCAAGGCACATAGATAGTAAGGGGGAGAATCTTGAGCTTTTACCCCATGTATGTCACTACACTAGACTGCTGAACTAAAGATTACCATAACAGCCTCTGTAGATTTTATATTTTGATCACTGTACTACAGATGGCTAAACTATAACTCTTATATTATGGATAACTATACTATAACTACTATACAAAGGTTTTAAATACCGTGTATTAAACTTTTTCAAGATGTTTACATTGTATAGCATGCTATTTCAGAATCCAATAAAGAAAACATCTTATGATTATTGAATTATACTGTCCAGTACAGTAGTAATAGTCATGTATTGCTATTCAAAGTATTTCAATTTGACTAAAATTTTAAATTCATTTCCCCAGTCTCACCAATCACATCTTAAGTATTTAAGAGTCACAGCTCACGGCTACTGCATTGGTCTGTGCAGATTAAGAGCATTTCTCTTATTGAAGAAAGTTCTATGGGGCAGCACTGTTTTAAAATGTTAGGGAAGTATATTTCCATTCAAAATTGTAAGATTTGGTCATATAATCAATTCTTGTATCTATGAATGTAGACCTGGATTGTGTTTAATAATAGTTTTGTGACTTCCCTTATATCCCCTCATAAAGTAAGAATTAGGCCCTCTTTGCCCTATAACAATGTCTTTCACCATCCCAAAAGGCAAAATCTCTATCAGGAATCTACTTTTCCCTAAGTGTGATGTTACAGGTTTGAATAAACACAGCAGCCTCCTGGTCGCTCTCCTGAGTGGTGAGCAAAGACAGCAAAAGAGGTGAACGTAGACCAAGGGGTCAAATGTACTGGCTTTACTTCAAAGCTTAGATACAGTATGAACCATGCAAGTAAACTTTTGGATTCAGATCTGCTGAGTGAGTAAAATATTGAAATTCTGCAATATGCAATGAAAAAACAAAAACTTGTGAGGTTGTGTTAAGAAGTTGTTTTGCGGAGGGAAGTGGAGGAATCTTCCCAAAAATATATCTGTAGTTGATACCAGAGGGTAAGCTCCTCAAGAGGAGGAGGAATGTTTCCTTGTCTTTGAATTTTCTTCCCAGCCCTTGTATCACCTGACACAGGATGCTACTTATAATGCTTTAACGAATGAAACATCTCAGGCCAAATGCTAGGCTTGGCTGGTACACAAGTCCTTGTCTATTTAGAATGAAACCAGTCCAACTAACCAGCAAATGAGATCACAACAAAGTATCCCTCATGGTGTAAAGCAAGTAGCCCAGGAAGCAGCAGATATTCTAGAAATGTAAAAACTTGTGATACCTTTGAACAAAATGAACAAGAAGTGATTTTTGATGCCTTTCTCTGGGGTCTCTGGAAATGCCACCTTGATGGCTTGCTTTGAGATGCAAAAGTGACGCAGGGCAGGTGAACCCCAAAATTGGGGCTTAGCCCATGAGCATTCTTGGCTTCATTCAGAAAAGAATTCAAGCAACCTTACATTGCCTTTTCAGGTGACAGGTGACGCTGCTTTGTGGGAAAAAGGGCTTCATTCTTACTTTGTGAGAGGATGTAAGGAAAGTCACAGTCTTGATCAGCCTTTTATTGAACTGGACCTGCTCCCTGAGGAGCAGGGCTAACTCCTAGACAGCACACACAGAGCTGGACTTGGTGGGCTTTTGGCAACTCTCTTTATATCCACTTATACCCATGTTCGATTATATGCAACTTAAGGGGTGAGTGAATGCAAATTGAAGGGCAAGTTATTCAGAACTCTCTAGGAAAGGGGCGATAACTTCCAGGTCGTTGCCATAGAAAGGAGCAGTAACTTCTGGGCTGTTGCCATGGCATTTGTAAACTGTCATGGTGCTGGTGGGAGTTCTTACGCTGATGAGCAATGAGGGCAGCTAGGGATTGCTTTAGTAGCTATTGGCTGCCTTCAGCCAGTTTCTTCCCTTCATCCTGTCTGTGCCAGGTCTTGTTTTAGTCATCAGGGTTGTGACCAGAAAACAAGTCCTGCCGGTCCCATACCTCAGAAGCACAGGTGCAGCCAAGAATGCACCTATGCTGACATCTGTGCCCAGCCAGCCCGTTCACCAGAAGAATCTTCCATGAGGAGCTTGGGCTCATGTTTGTTATGACATTTGGCTTTTCTCCCAAATCCTCGCACCTCATCCTCCCTCAAGCCACAAGCTGTTCTGATTTAGTGAGTTTAGCAAAGACTTCTTGCATTTTGGGCAGAAGCAAGCATCTCATTTTCTTACATCTTTCAAATTGAAACCCTCCAGGTTGAGATGAGAAGGCTTCCAAACTGAGGAGAGAGCATGGATGGAACTGGAGGCTGCTATGTTAAATGAAATAAGCCAGGCACAGAAATACAAATATCACATGTTCTCACTCCTATGTGGGAACTAAAAGGGTGGATCTCCTGGAGGCAGAGAGCAGATTCATCATTACCAGAGCCCTGGAAGGGAAGGTGGCGAACAGGGATGAAGAGAGGTTGGTTAAAGGATACAAAAATACAGTCAGAAGGAATAAATTCTGAGAGTCAGTAGTAAGAGTGGGGAGATTATAGTTAATAATAATTTATTGTCTATTTCAAAGTAGCTAGAAGGAAGATTTGTAATTGTATTAGTACGTTTTCACACTGCTAATAAAGACATACCTGAGAATGGGTAATTTGTAAAGGAAAGAGGTTTAATTGACTCACAGTTCCACATGGCTGGGGAGGCCTCACAATCATAGCAGAAGGCAAAGGAGAAACAAAGGCATGTCTTACATGGCGGCAGGCAAGAGAGCGTGTACAGGGGAACTCCCATTTGTAAAACCATGAAATCTTGTGAGACTTATTCACTACCACAAGAACAGTATGGGAGAAATCACCCATGAGTCAGTTATCTCCACCTGGCCCCACACTTGACACTGGGGATTATGACAATTCAAGGTGAGATTTGGGTGGGGACACAGCCAAATCATATCAGTAACGTTCCCAATGCTAAATGTCTGAGATGACAGATATCCCAATTGCCCTGAGTTGATCATTACACATTGCATACAGGTACCAAAATATCACATGTACCTCCAAAATGCATGCAACTAATAGATATCAGTAAAAATAAATAAGAATTAGGCTGCCTTTCCTTTTTGAGCCACACCCTAATTTGATTCTTTTTAGTTCCATAAGGTAGACAATTCAGGATCTCAGGGAACAGAGACAAGTCCAAAGAGTCATGATTGTTCTTTTATTTCCTGCCCAAAATGATGACCAGCAGTATTGGGTCATACTGGCTCAGCTTCCGGTCCACTTCCAAAGGGGAGATAGTGTCAAACGTCTGAGTAGTACAAAATGCTGACATAATTTATCTAGACTTAACCTGGGGGAGAGACATGGTGATGAATAATGTTGGCTGCAACTCACCATGCTTCTTGGACACAACCAGGGGACAGATTCAGAGGGATGAGGTGTTTTGATACCTTTTATTTCATCTACTGAGACAGAGACCAGAGACCCTTAGTGACATTCAATCAGATTTCTGTTGCCTCGTTTGAGGTAGGTTCCATGATCAGAGCCAGTCACAAACTCCTTCTCACTTTAAGGAAATGAGAGGCAAGTTTCCCTCTATTCTGTAGTTGAAATGTAAGAAGCAAGCACACACCCCAAAGAAGCTTTGCAAAATATCCTATATCTTTGAGTGCAACATATCTTCCAGAAATGCTACACATAGATCTTTGTATAGTTTATAACCAGTCTGTCCATTCCCTGGTCTTCTAAGGAAATGTTTAAAAAAAAAAAAAAAAAAAAAAACCTTTACCTGGAAATGTGAGTCCAAAGAAAAGCTAGTTCTAAATTTAATAATTCAGAGAATCCAAGTGTTAGCCTCCTCATGATAAATTGCCATCTGAGTCTTTTATCATTTAATTATTTTGTTGGCACACATTTATTAGCACTACAGTTTCTTTAAAGACTGAACAACAAAAATGATGTCATTTTAATACCTTAACAATTTGTCATAAACTTGAAAATTGTCATTGGCCTTTTCAAATTAGATTCCACTTTTCTTAAGTGACATAGGCTCCCCCAGAGTGCCAATTTTCATAACTATAGATTTTTTTTTTTTTTTTGAGATGGAGTCTTACTCAGCTGCCCAGGCTGTAGTACAGTGGCATGATCTCGGCTCACTGCAACCATTGTCTCCTGGGTTCAAGCGATTCTCCTGTCTCAGCCTCCTGAGTAGCTGGGATTGCAGGCACCCACCATCATGCCTGGCTAATTTTTGTATTTTAGTAGATACAGGGTTTCACCATGTTGGCCAGGCTGGTCTTGAACTCCTGACCTCAGGTGATCCGCCTGCCTCGGCCTCCCAAAGTGCTAAGATTACAGGTGTGAGCCACTGCACCCGGCCAGCTATAGAATTTTTTAGCTGAATACCCAGGATGACTGAACCACTTGCATTTAGTTGATTTGCTTATAATCACTCTATTGCTTGGCTGTTGCTTTTTATTTTTTTCTTAGAAACAGGGTCTCGCTCTGTTGAAGTGCAGTGGTGCAATCGTAGCTCATGGCAGCCTCAAACTTCCAGGTTCCTCCCACCTCAGCCTTCTGATTGTCTGGGACTATAGACGCATGCCACCACACCTGGCTGATTTTTGTATTTTTTGTAGAGATGAGGTCTCACTATGTTACCCAGGCTGGTCTCAAACTGCTGGGTTCAAGTGATCCTCCTGCCTTGGCCTTCCAAGGCGCCAGGATTACAGGCGTGAGACACTGCGCCCAGCTAATTGTTACTTTTTATCCAAGAGTCGGAAGAGAGGTACTTTAACGAATTCCCAAGTCTATACAACCTAGATGACAACAACACATTCCTTCTTTACTTTGAGCATCACATCCTACCGAAATGAGGGAGAACAGCTTTTCAATGAGGTGGGACTCCTATCATTATGACACTAGAGTGTAGGGGAAAGTTACTATTTTAGCCCACACACTTCAGTTCCATGCACGACATTCTACTCCGGTAGGAGGCCGATCGAGTGAAAATTACATCTTTGTTTTTCTGTTAAAGAAGACCCAGTATCTGCAAAAAGTCAATGGTAATTGAGGGGCTTTGGAAACAATAAATATTTAGCACAAGCAGAGTCAGAAAAGAAGAATCTGTAGCAACATTTTGCAGTCCTAGGGAAAAGCATCACTTCCAGAGATATGGGAAAGACGGGTACAAGTCGCTGTGTGCTCACCCACATCCTTAGCCCAGATTTCTGCACTGCCACTATTTCTGCTCATTTCAGTGTCAGGTGCCAAATGCTAAAGAGGAATGCGTTATTATAATCTCTCTCTCTCCAAGAAGAGACTGTACACTGGGGCGTATTAACAGTTTTGTCATACAAGCCAGGAGGAGGGAAATGTTTTCTGCCCTCCTAATCCAGGCTAGAAAGTTTACAATTCTTGGTGGACATGACTTGCTGCGTTATGTTGGTTTCTGTCCATGTAACGAACATGCAAACTGGTCAGAAACAGATTGTATGTAGGTTAATCCTAAATGGTCCCCTGTTCTGTGATTGGTGCTTGAAATAGAAATTTCCTTTACAGGTAAAAGTTTTGCCAGTAATTCCTTAGGTTTTGTCACCTCAAAGGGTTTGGTTTCTGGTAAATATTGAGTATTTCAAAATGGGCTACATAAAATGGATATGTGCTTAAAAATAATTATTGGGAAGAAATTAAGCAGCTGGAAGTTGGGAGTGGGAGAGCTTGTGTCATTGCCCGACACACTAGGTCGCTAACTCCTCCATTTGTTAACAACTCTTACACTTATTGGTACCATGCCTATAAGCAAATCATTGTTCAAAAGTGCATCATAGAGACAGCCAGTGAGCTACAAACCACGGTTTAAATGATGCGGTAATGACAGAGGAGCAATGCATTTTCTGGGGATTAATAGCCAGCTGGGGCAAGACGAAGGTCCTCAGTGTTGCCAAGGGTTATTAACCCCAGCTGGTTTTTCAATCCTAAATTGCCTACAATATGGCAGTGATTGCTATTACATGAGTAGATTGCTGTATGGGAGAGGAGATTATTTTGAACATAAGAATAATACTATTGTTATATAAAGAGCACAACTGGAAGCATTTAACTTTGGATGTGGAATCCCTATTACAACTCTGCCCATGATTGCTTTTCATAAGTTATTAAATACTCACCTGTGCCATGCCTCTGACCTATAGCGCAGGACTTGGGTATCTTTGATGCTGACTCTGCTCATCAGTCTAATAAACCACATCTTCCATTCCTTGGAACTCCAGAGCATTCTTTAAAAGTGAGGAAAACGCATTTTTTTCTTTCCAAAAAGGGTGAAAGAAACCTTGCTTTTGGAGAATGCATCTAAAACAAAGAACAGACTGATCTAGGAGAGGTGGTGTTACATGCTGTTTACTTACCTTAAGATTTGCTAGCGCCCCAGGCTACATCCGTGCACACGGCTAGTTCGATTGAGGAGGTAAGAGCGTGTCAATATCCCCTTCACAGGAACTGTAGCCCTCATTTTATATCACTACCACCCTTTACAACTTCCTGAACTGCTTACTCTAGTTAAAGGGAGAAAGGAAAGGGTGTCCAATTCAATAATGGAAAGATCTTTCCTAATTGCCATCAAATGGATGGTACATGGAGTGAGAGGATTATCAAATGACCAAAGCATTAGACGTGTTCATTCACCCTTCATTCATGTGGTCAGACATCCAGTATTGATTAAGCTATCCTAAGCACATTGTTCTAGGTTCTGTAGAAGATATAGACATTATATTCCATGGAATATGCCTTCCATGTTTGTATCATATAGCTGGGGAGAAAAGTAATAGAGAAAAATTAAACAACAATGTGAACCTTCCAAAAAATATGTCAGATACAGTCTCATCTCAGTCTTGCTGAATCGGAATCTCTGAGCCTGATCTCAGGTGTTTCTGAAGTTCAGCAACCACCAGAAACGACAGTCAAGATTGGTGATGAGGCTGAGCGTGGTGGCGCATGCCTGTGATGCCAGCACCTTGGGAGGCTGAGGCAGGAGAATCACTTGAGGTCAGGAGTTCAAGACCAGTCTGGCCGACATGGAGATACCCTGACTCTACTAAAAAAATACAAAAATTAGCCGGACATAGTGGTGCTTGCCTGTAGTCCCAGCTACTTGGGAAGCTGAGGCAGGAGAATCACTTGAACCCAGGAGGTGGAGGTTGCAGTGAGCTAAGGTCACACCATTGCACTCTAGCCTGGGCAACAGAGTGACACTCCATCTCAGAAAAATGATTGGTAATGTGATGAATGGAAAATATGAGAAATCAAACTGCAGCCAAGAGCAGGAAGGGCAAAGGAAGGAAGTGAAAGAAAATTCCCTTGAAGAAACATGTTAATCCACATTTTACATCCTAGAGTTCAAATGCTATCTATGATGCATTAAGAAACTTGCACATTTATAAATGCAGAATCTGTAAGAGAGAAGCATTCCATCTAGAAAGATTTTGATGCAGAGATGCAGTTTGCAAACTATTTATCAAAGACATGACTTCAAGAGTGGTAATATTTTCTATCATTTTTTATTGAACTTGGAGATTAAAGAAAACTTCTTCATTGGAGGTTTGGGAGCATGGAAACACATTTGAGAATATAATTATAATCCTTACACACAGGATCTCATTGCTAGAATTTCTCTTGTTTCTACCAGTGAGGATGGCAAGGAAATTAGATTGAAATCACCAGGTACACCCACGATTTTATGAGCAAAAGTTTCTGAATTGTATAAAAACACTTCTCAAACAAACAAAAATCCAACTTTTAGTTAAAATGAAAATGCTAAGAGAGAAGAGATCATTAGAATAACACCCAAAAAAGAATTTTCCCAAATGAGTAGAGTTGTTTATTCTGGAGGGTAGGAGTAGAGAGAGAGAAACACTCAAAGATATTGTAACTTTAAGTATATAAAAGTTACATACATATAAAAGTTACATACTATGTCCTGCCCTTACCATGTAGAGAAAAAAAGGGTTTATCTAATAGAGAAAAAAATTCTGCCACAGGGGAAAAAGAACTTTGTAAAAAATATTTAAGCAACATTATTACAGTCCAGCCTGTTGGACTGGACTCATGAGGCCCAACATTGAATTATAGACAGTGACGTACTGGTAGATTTTTACTAACTACTCTCTGGGAAGGAAAAAGAGCCCTGATGCATAGCATTTGCCACTGATTTCAAGTCACCACCACGATTGTCACGGAATACAGAGCTGGGAAGAGATGCCAGGTCCCACACCATTATGTAGCATTTCCTCTTACAGAGACAATAGACATAAATCACATCCTGAGCACAGATAATAGTCAAATGTAATAAAATAGCAAGCATGTGGTTTTGAGTATTTATTACCCTTTTTTTAAGAAATATAATTTACTTAAAGTTTACATTTGTATAATTTAAGTTGTAATAATGGCTCTCTTTGACAACCGGTACCGAAAAGTCTTGAAATCATTAACAGTTGGGTCTCAAGGGCCATCATGAGCCAGTTAGGACCCAGCACTGGGTAGATCTAACCATTGTATCCAATAGAAGAGAGCCACAGAAGCTTCAGTTCTCCAAGCAGCCTTCCTGAGTCACTCTTAAATATTTTAACGTTGACTTTTATCAACAGTTAATATGAGATCCAATTAAACAAAGAGGGCTTTGGCTGAGAAACTCTGTTAAAAACACTGTTTGGCTGTAGGTCAGTGGTTCTTAACTGGGGTGATTTTGTTCCCCTGGGGACACTTGGCCGTAACTACAGGCTTTTTTCTTTTTTTTTTTGAGATGGAGTCTCACTTGATTGCCCAGACTGGAATACAGCGGCGTGATCTCCGCTCACTGCAACCTCCGCCTCCCAGGTTCAAGCAACTCTCCCACCTCAGCCTCCTGTGTAGCTGGGATTATAGGCACCTGCCACCAAGCCCGGCTAATTTTTTGTATTTTTAGTAGAGACCAGGTTTCACTCAGTTGGCCAGGCTGGTCTTGAACTCCTGACCTCATGATCTGCCCGCCTTGGCCTCCCAAAGTGCTGGGATTACAGGCCACCACGCCTGGCCGGCATCTTCGATTGTCACAACTGAGAGAGGGTGCTATTGGCATCTAGCCAAGGGCCAAGGACGCTGGCCAAACATCCTACAATGCAGAGGACAGGCCCCCCACCCCCACCCCAACTCAGAATGTTGACAGTGCTTAGGCGGAGAAACCCTGCTGTGAGTCTTGTGTAATCTGTGAAATGTAATACAATTGTTTTTTTCTTTTTGAGACAGAGTTTGGATCCTGTTGCCCAGGCTGGAGTGCAGTGGCGTGCTCTCGGCTCACTGCAACCTGCGCCTCCCGGGTTCAAGCCACTTTTCTGCCTCATCCTCCTGAGTAGTTGGGATTACAGGCACCTGCCACTATGCCCAGCTAATTTTTATTGTTTTTAGGATTTTTAGTAGAGACAGGGTTTCACCATGTTGACCAGGCTGGTCTCAAACTCCTGATCTCAGGTGATCTGCCCGCCTCGGTCTGCCAAAGTGCTGGGATGACAGGCATGAGCCACCACGCCCGGCCAATACATTTCTTTATAACTTACTCCCAGTTTCTCTCCTAAAACATTTCCCTCTATCTGATAAGAATTTTGTAATCCATCATGTTTCTCCTTTGTCCTTCACTAGCAGTAACTATATTAATTCTTTGCTTGCTCCTTTTTAGGACTTTTTGGGATTTTTTTGTTTTTATTTTAACCTTATTATACACAGTCTTTTATTAATGAGGCAAATTCTCCTTAGAAATAGGAAGAAGATAAATGGATGGATGGATGGATGGGTGGATGGATGGATGGATGGATGCTTGGATAGATGGAAGGATTGATGGATGCCTGGATAGATGGATGGACGGATGGATGGATGCTTGGATGGATGGATGGATGCTTGGATAGATGGATGTCTGGAAGGATGGATGGATGGATGCTTGGATGATGCATGGATGGAGGGATGGATGGATGTGGATGGATGCTTGGATGGATGGATGGATGGATTCATGCTTGGATGCTTGGATGCATGGATGCATGGATGGATGGATGGATGTGTGGGTAGATGGATGAATGCTTGAATGGGAGGAAAAAGTTAAAAGAAAGAGGAAATTAAAAAGTAAGGATGAAATTTTGCCTTGAAATGCAAAACGCCGAAAATAATTGGGTGGCTGCCAGTATAACTCTTAAAAACTTTATATGAAATATATTTAAATAAATACTTTTACTTTCAGAGAAAAAATGATCCCTATGCTCTTGCATCGCTGGTGTCCTTCGACGTTAAGAAGATGCCTTATAAAGACCAGCCAGCAAAACTCCCAGAAGGAAGCATAGCAGTGAGTATCTTTAAATATATATAGGCACAAAGAATTTAATTGAAATAATTGTTTTAATCACTGTCTAGCTTGTGTGAGGCTTTAGTGTTTACATTGACTTGAGAAAAATTTTCCCCTTCAGCTCACCAATTTCTTACATTAGTCTGGAAATTTCCTAGTGCCTTTTGATCTGGTTTTTGAAATTTCAATATAAATGTCTACCCCAGAAAATTAAAGGGCAGGACTAATACCATTTTTAAATGAAGACATTTTGTTCAGAGAAATTCAGATAGCAGTTATCATTACAATGAAATCGTACTGATTCTTTCATTTTAAACAGCACGGTGAGTCAAGTAAGAAGAGAAGAAATTCCTTCTTAGGGAGAGTAGGCCATGGAGCAGCCGCATGGCTTTGGACAGTCATTTTTTCTTGCTATGCAAAGAACCTTAATTTTGACCTAGAAGGGAATAAAAAAGTCTACTCTGATCTTCAATAGAATGAAATGTCTTTTTTTTTTTTTTTTTTTGAGAAGGAGTCTCGCTGTGTTGCCCAGGCTGGAGTGCAGTGGTACGATTTGGCTCACTGCAACCATTGCCTCCCAGGTTCAAGCGATTCTTCTGCCTCAGCCTCCCGAGTAGCTGGGACTACAGGCACCTGCCACCACACCCAGCTAATTTTTGTATTTTTCATAGAGACAGGGTTTCACCATGTTGGCCAGGCTGGTCTCAAACTCCTGACCTTGTGATCTGCCCACCTCAGCCTCCCAAAGTGCTGGGATTACAGGCATGAGCCAGTGTGCCCAGCCGAAATGTCTTTATTAAAAACTGAAACTACTAAACATTACTGACACCCAAATATCTGCCACAGAACAACTCTGATCATCCTCTGCCACCCGGCAAGGCCATGCAAAGGGGATGAAGGAATGAATGACAAGACCAGCAGGCACCATCACCAAAGCTCTGCCTTTTCAGTTATTTGTGAAGGTAGTCAGAGACTTTTGAAAAACATAGTGCTCCAAAAAAACAATGTTAGAATTCTACCTTCATCCCTTGGTAGCCAGTGGATATTTCCCATCCACAGCTTGAGCTCTTGGTCCCCCAGACCTTGTTACTCAAAATGTGATTGCAGATCAATGGCATCAGCATCACCTGGGAGGTTCTTAGGCCTGCAGAAACAGACCTCTCTAGATCCCCTGAGTCAGAGTCTGCATTTTATCAAAATCGTCAGGGCATTCCTAGGCATGGTCAAGTTTGAGAAGCACTGCTTTGGATGGTAGATAAGTTGATACTATTGTCATCTCTTTCTAGCCTAGATCATAAACTTAATTGTAACACTGAATCTTTCTAACCTAGTCTACTTTCAGTTATCTAAATTAATCACTTGATTTGTGATTCTCTGCCCTGAGTATGCAGCAGAATCATCACTCATGCAACTTAGAAAGTACACACATGCTAAGACTTCCTCGCACATATTCAGTAGGTCTGGGGTGGGACCCTGACACTGCGCTTTAAAAGTCTTATGAGGGGCAATTCTGCAGCGGAGCCAGGGTTGAGAGCGTCTAGCACAGGCAGGTGGCCTAGAGGAAAATCCAAGGTTTTCAAGATAGAATCACCTGGGCTTGATCCTGGCCCTGCCTTGCTCTCATTAGGAAACCTTTGGGAAGTCGCTTTGCCTCTCTGAGACAGCCCACCACATCCACCTGATGGAATTGTTAACAAGATCAATAAGATTATCTGTATAAAGCTCTAGCACTGTACCTGGAACAAGTTAGTCTCAAATCTCAATACATGAGAGTAACCTCTCAAAATGTCTCCCCTTCTCTGGCTAAGTCCAGTAAGTTCAAATTGAAAACGGCAATTAAGATTTACACAGTTGTGGGAGGATCACTTGAGCTCCGGAGTTCAAGGCTACAGTGAGCTGTGATCACGCTCACTGCACTCAACCTGGGCAACAAAGCAAGACCTCGTCTCAAAAAAAAAAAGAAAGAAAGAAAAAGAAAAAAGAAAAGAGAAGGAAAAAGAAAAGAAAGATAGATATGTGCATAGTCAAAATATTTCAGTAAACTTCGGTGGTATTTAAAGCAAGCACAGCCACATCTTTCTTCATTTACACCACCTCTCTTTCTTTCCAGCGATGTCCTCTGTATTTTGGATTTATGTTCAACCTAGAAAACAGGCTTTGGGATTTTAATATAGAAGTGCCATGTAAAAATGTTCAAAGGTTTATAGCTCTAAGGGAAATAAATCTAGGTCCTTTTGTTTTTTCCAAGCACCTGTTCCCTAACAGAAACACATGTTACGGTTGATTCCATCAACAGGATTGTATCTTTCAGCGCTGGCCACAGGTGACAGCCTGCTGTTCTCAACTCATCTCAAAAGATCCACAAAATAATCTGATACATGCTTTCCCCAGCCCTACCACCCTATTATTGAATTGCCAAAAAAAAAAAAAAAAAAAGACTTTTTATCTGATGTAGGAGATTTACCACACCAGTTATGTAAAGGTTATTGGAAAAAGATCCAGGAATGGAAACAGTTTCAAATCTCCCACAGCTGACCAACTGGAGAAGACCTTGCCAGTGCAAAGTTAACTATGCAACACACAGGGAAATGCTGCCTTACCGTGGCTTGATGTGAGAGAAGAACTCTGAGTGGAGCTGGCAGACGTTGTTTTATAGTGAGCTCTTTTCAAAGGTCTTGTCATTCTTCTCTCGAAGGGAGCCCAGCAGGGCCAAGAGGGTGGCTCACACCTGTAATCCCAGCACTTTGGGAGGCCAGGGCAGGCAGATTGCTTCAGCTCAGGAGTTTGAGATTAGCCTAGGCAACATAGTGAGACACTGCCTCTACAAACAAACAAACAACAACAGCAACAACAACAACAACAAAAACATAAAATTAGCAAGGCGTGGTGATGCTCGCCTATAGCCCCAGCTACTCAGGAGGCTGAGGCAGGAGGATTGCTTGAGCCTGAGAGGCGGAGGTTGCCGTGAGCCAAGATCGCACTACTGCACTCCAGCCTGGGCAACAGAACAAGACCCTGTCTCAAAAAAAAAAAAAAAAAAAAAAGCCCAGCAGAAAGGTAATTGCTTTAAGGTGGTGGAATCCACTGGAACTGGTGGTTTGAGAAGCATCAGAGCTCTGATCTGCCCCTGAGGAAAGTTATTCTTTGTTCCTTCTTCTAAATGAGACTAACTACTAATTGCTTATTTTCCTAGACCTTTTTGTGTGATGATTAGTTTGTTCCTACTCCCTTTTCAGCATGGTCATAATTCAGCCATCTCTTCAGGCCTGTATTAGTTTTACTTACGGAAGAAAATCACAGTTCCCATTTGCTGCTTGCATAGTATCTGTGTTTGTAACAAATAAAATTCCTCATGTCATGTGATGCTTGTCATGTCCAGAGACAAGGGAAAGATTGCATGATTCAAAGAAATATGCCTGAACACTGAATCATTATACTGCAACAGAAGAAATTGAAATTCAATTATTTGAACACTTTTTTGGCTCACCAGGAAACTTTGGCCTTTGCATGCCGTACAAGTAACCCCCAATTCTATAATTTACATCTAGCAGAAAGTGGGATTGTCTAGTGTAATTCCAAAGGTGGTTATTACAAAATGTTTCATGAAAATCTTTATTTAAAAACTCGTATATAAACTGTGAACCCATTTGGTTTTCAGAATTGTTAGCAAAACTTCAGTACCTTAATATGGAACTCTTATATTAAACAATTATTTGGAGTTGAAAGTTATGATGGGAACTGCTTGTCTCATAGGGAAGCTGTTTAAATGTTGTCAAAATGTGGGCTCAGCTAGTCCACTTCATGTGATTATTTTGTTCTAAATGGCAGTGTAGGTAGGGTGTCTTCGTATGTTTATTTAAAACATTCTTCTGACCCCACTGGAGTGTGTTTACACAAGATTTTGTGATACATAAATAGAGACGTCAACATTAATTACCGTTGCAAATACAAGGGAGCTTTTTCCTTATACCTTGGTATTTTTTGTCAAAATATACAAAAACATATCATAAATGTCCACAATAAAATGTAGGCGTATTAAAGGTTTATTTATGGTCTTTCCTCCATAATAAAAAACAACAAGATTTACGACATGATGAAGGTAAGATTAAATGTTCCCTACTTAGAATCATTTTAAGAAAATCTAAACCACTTACAATTTATGAATACTACTTTCTAAAATTGCAGATAATTATAATAAAGTGATTTGTTAAACTTACTTAAAGCTATTTTTAAAATAGCTAGAAGTTCTTGATAAATAAAACTGTATTAAAATATTTTATTGACTAGCTGGCACAAGATTGAATAGTTTTTCCTAAATTTAAGTACTCCAATTACTCAACATGAAACTTCTTTCTTAAAGCAATTGAAATATCTCATCACAAGCCCCTGTGCCGGAAGTAAACCTTTAGTCCTAAATATGCTTTGTCTTCTGCCCTGAGTCTACCAAGAATCTTATAATGGGCCAAGTGTGGTGGCTCACACCTGTAATCCCAGCACTTTGGGAGGCCAAGGTGGGTGGATCACCTGAGGTTGGGAGTTTGAGACCAGCCTGACATGGTGAAAGCCCATCTCTACTAAAAACACAAAATTAGCCAGGCACGGTGGCTCATGCCTGTAATCCCAGCTACTCAGGAGGCTGAGGCAGGAGAATCTCTTGAACCTGGGAGACGGAGGTTGCAATAAGCCGAGATCACAAGATTGCACTCCAGCCTGGGCAACAAGAGCAAAACTCCATCTCAAAAAAAAAAAAAAAAAAAATCTTATAATGAAAGACTTGGGTAATTCAAGCCATCTCACCATTGTGTGAAATTATACAGAATGTTCTAGAACTATGCAGTCCAAGATGGTAGCTACTTGGCTAGTGGAACTGAAGAACTTGTGGTTTTATTTCATTTTCACACATTTCAATGTAAACTTAAGAACTGAAGCAGTAGATAGTATTTTTTCCATTAAACACAGTTGTATTACTTTCATAGGACTACATTTCCCTTTAACCATTAAAAAATTCAGTAATTGTTATGCGCTGCAAATGTGAAATACACATTGATTTTGGAGACTTAGTAAAAAAATGTAAATTGTGAATATTTTCATATGAATTACATATTAAAATGATAATAGTTTCATCATTAATAAATAATTAGATGATTCATAATAAATAACCAATTACATGTTGAAAGGATAATAGTTTTATCATTAATAAATAATAGTTGATATTTAGGGTTAGATAAAATACGTTATTAAAATTAACATCCCCTGCTTGTTTTCACGCCTTTTTTTTTTTTTTTTTGAGACAGAGTTTTGATCTTGTCACCCAGGTTGGAGTGCAGTGGCACTATGATGTCAGCTCACTGCAACCTCCACTTCCCAGGTTCCAGTGATTCTCCTACCTCAGCCTCCCAAGTAGCTGGGATTACAGGTGTGTGCCACCACACCTGGCTAATTTTATATTTTTAGTAGAGATGAGGTTTCATCATGTTGGCCAGGCTGGTCTCGAATTCCTGACCTCAGGTGATCCGCTCGCCTAGGCCTCCCAAAGTGCTGGGATTATAGGCATGAGCCACTGTGCCTGGACCTTTACTCCTTGTAATGTGACTATTAGAAAATTTTATATTATGCTTGTGACTTGCAGTGTGTTTCTAAAATAAATCCAAAAATAAATAAATATTATTTGAAATGAATGAAAGATTCTTTGTATATGTCAGTGTTTAGTCATGAGAAACTCTAACATTTGTGACTTATTTTTCCTCATTATTATTATCTAATGGCTACTTCGATCTAAGCTTCCTGTAGACTTGTCAAAATGAGCTGTGAGACAAATATAGATATTAGAAATAACAAAGTTTTGGTGTTTGTCAACATTTTCTTTCTTGCCCAAGCTTTCCCCAGAACTAGCCTGCAATCCCACAGCACTAACACATATTTAAAGAAACTTTGGTCCTGTAAAAGTGATCAGTTAAGTCATCTTCTCTTAAGCTTGCCTGTGCGGTCAAGTCTCTAGTTTATCTATACAGAGCATGGAGTTTCAGGAAAAGCTTTGCTTTACTGATTTCCACCTGCACATGGGATTCCCCACGGCGATTTACTGATTTAGAGAGATGACCATGTCACATGACTCCCCATTGCTCCATTCCCAGAAGGACCTCTCTTGCCAAGACATATACGTGACTCTTTTAATGATGTGTGCAGAGGCAAGGACGAGGTTGCCTAATTCGGAGAAATATGTCTGAACACTGAATCATTACAGGGCAGAAAAAAAAAAATTATTCAGTTATTTGAATAATTACCTTTGGCTCCTTGTCTAAGTCTTTCTAGTAAGAGTCAGCATCTCCTCTGCACTGGACACCAGATGAAATGCTCTGGGTCGCTGTTGTTGGTTTTCTGTATTTCCACTATTGTTACTGTAGTGACTTCTGGACTACACTGCAAAAGCCTACATAAGTTTAGCAAAACATCGAGGGTGAAGGAAGGTCTCTGCAGCTGCACCCATTTTAGATTGAGAAGATTGGGCAATCTCGGTATCATATGGACATCCTACAGCTAAAAGGACCAGGAAAGCAGAAAGCAGGCATGGGAGGAGAGTCACTCAGAGGTTGCCTTCTTTTAAAACTCTGTGTGTTCCTTCCCGCTAATGAATTGCATAGGATGACATGTAGGAAATATATATGATATTCATAATTGTAACATCAGAGAAAAGGTATGAAGTGTTTTTTGTTGTTTTGTTTTGTTTTGTTTTGTTTGAGACAGAGTCTGCTCTGTTGCTCAGACTGGAGTGCAGTGGTGCGATCTTGGTTCACTGCAACCTCTGCCTCCCGGGTTCAAGTGATTCTCCTGCCTCAGCCTCCTGAGTAGCTGGGACTACAGGTGTGCACCACCACCACCACCACAACTGGCTAATTTTTTTGTTTGTTTGTTTTGGGGTTTTTTTTGTATTTTTAGTAGAGACAAGGTTTCACTATGTTGGCCAGGCTGGTCTCAAACTTCTGACCTCAAGTGATCCACCTGTCTCAGCCTCCCAAAGTGCTGGGATTACCGGCATGAGCCACCGCGCCTGACCCAAAGTGGTATTTTTTTTAAATAAACTTAATGTTACTGGAAGCAGACCGGCAAGAGTTTTGATGATGAGAATTTCAGAATTTGGGAACTGAAAGGGAATTTCCGAATTTGTGATCACTGCATGGGGATCATCTTCCCACAGACTTTTTAAAGACCCTGTTTTCAGGCTCTTTGGGAGCAAATATAAACAAAAAGCCAGTAAGTTCTGTAACTATCCCTATAAAGTTGTTCTCTGCTTCAAAAGACCCTAAGAAGCATATCCTGATCAATTTCACATTTTCATTGTACTTTTTCATCACTGCTACCAAAAAAAAAAAAAAAAAAAAACTTCAAATGTCTTTACTAGCTCTTTGTAAGTGACCTTCTCTGCTTATTTCTATAGATACACCAGTTTTATAGATGATACATCAAAACCTGCAATAACCAAGTGGCAAAGTCACCTAGCAAAGTACTCAGTGGGTAGCCACTAAGCCCATTCCATTTCTTTTTATTAAGCTAACAATTTGAAAAGCCTCTATTTCAACTCCTTTAGCATGTTTTGTGTTTTCTCTAACTTATAAAACTTGAACTCTTTTCTGTTTAACATAAAATAGTAGGCAGTAACTTAAGATACTAATTATTTTTTTTCTGAGACTGAGCCTGGCTCTGTCACCCAGGCTGGAGTGCAGTGGCACCATCTTGGCTCACTGCAATGCAACCTCCGCCTCCCGGGTTCAGGCGATTCTCCTGCCTCATCCTCCCGAGTGGCTGCGACTACAGGCGCCTGCCACCACACCTGGCTAATTTTCATATTTTTAGGAGAGACGGGGCTTCACATTGGCCAGGCTGGTCTCCAACTCCTGACTTCAGGTGACCCACCTGCCTTGGCCTCCCAAAGTGCTGGGATTATAGGCATAAGCCACTGTGCCCAGCCTTAAGGTATTAATTAGGTAAACCAGGAGAGGAAAGATCCATTGCCTGTCTCACCCTGAATTACCTCTTAGAAAATTCTGGTGAGCTCTGACACATGCTCAAAATAGGGACTAAAACTATATTGTGTCCTCAATGGACTTGGGGGTTATGAGGAAGTAACATTTACATGAAACCTTGGAATTTTCCATGGCTCCAGATTTCTCTCTCCTGGGGTCATTATAACTGGCCTGTGAGTAGATGATCACTACCATCCCTTTCAGTTCCAAAATTCTGAAATTCTCATTATCAAAACTGTGTAAGTCCACTTCAAGCAATGTTAAGTTCATCCTGAAATACCACTTCATACCCCTTCTCTGAGTACAGTAAAATATTTGGATTCAGCAGTAATTTCATACATGTCATCAGGTGTAATTAAAGAATGGTACATAAAAAGAGAAATAATCTTTGTTCTTGATTTGCTCATGTAGCTGTGTACATGCAAAGAATTATTTTCAATTGATAAATAATTGTACAAATTTGTGGAGTACAGGGGATATTTTGAAACACACATGAACATAATGTATAGTGATCAAATCAGGGTATTTAGGATATCTCTTGTCTCAAACATTTATTGTTTCTTTGTGTTGGGAACATTTCAAATTTCTTCTACCTATTTTGAAATAGACAATAAATTATTGTTAATTAGAATCACCCCACTGTGTTACTGAACCCTAGAATGTATCCGTTCTACCTGACTGTATGTTTGTCAGTCAACCTCTCTTCGTCCAGCCCTCCCCACCCTATGCCAGCTTCTGGTAACCGCCATTCTACTCTCTACCTCCATGAGATCCACTTTTTTAGCTCCCGTGTATGAATGAGAATGTGTAATATTTGTCTTAGATCATTTCAGAATAAATTATTTAGGCTGCAACATCCAGGTGGCATTGCAACCACGGTGGGTCCTTGAAATGGATTTCTTCAACATATGAACTATGTGTCTTGTCCTTAAACAGTGGCAAGCAGGGTGTACGTAATGTCACTGTGGTGATGGACTGTCATGCTTCACACTGATGTGTCAGATAAAATCAGGATAAGATGAAATAATGCCTAGCGAGGAAAGTTAACAGGAATAGGAAGAAAATGTAACGATGAGTAGGTTGAGGCCAGCCTTTTTCTCATGAAGAACATCTGTCACACCCTTGGCATGTTCCTGTCAAGGTGGAATGACTCCCTCCCTATCTTATTCCTCTGTCAATTCCTTTATTAGTGTAGATATAAATGACATTTGGGGCTGGAGAATCAAATGAATTGAGTCATCAGTGTCTGCTGCATAGGGGATGCAGATCAAGAAGGAAGGAGCAATAAAAACCAAGACAAGCTGAGAAGGGCACCATCAGAGTGCTCAACTCTAGTTAAGAAGACAGAAGCGGCTGGGCACAGTGGCTCACACCTGTAATCCCAGCACTTTGGGAGGCCCAGGCGGGTGGATCACTTGAGGTCAGTTCTAGACCAGCCTGGCCAGAATGGTGAAACCACGTCTCTACTAAAAATACAAAAAAAAAAAAAAAAAAAATTTGGGTGTGGTGGCACATGCCTATAACCCCAGCTACTGGGGAGGCTGAGGCACGAGAATCACTTGAACCTGGGAGGTGGAAGTTGCAGTGAGCCAAGATCGTGCCACTGCACTCCAGCCTGGGAGACAGAGTGTCACTCCACTCCAAGTGTCACCTCTCCAAGGATTCATGGTTATTCACAAGCTTACCTCTCTCAGTGAGGCTAGCTGAGTTCTAAGGAGACACATGGTAGACAGACTCATTCAGTTTTTTAGTGAGTCTACTTTTTGCCATTGTTCCCATAAAAGGTACAACCCAAGTTATGGCCATTCCTTTCCAACTTGTTGATTCCTGACCCACTCAATTCTATTCTAGGGTCTCTGTGACTTGAAGCCACCTACCCACCAAATCTCTCATTAGAATTTTACAGAACGAAGCAGATCTGAGAACGTGCTAGCTTTTAAAAGTTCATGTTCTAGTGCTACCTTTCAAATATCCCCTAGGTAATTTCAGTTGTCATATGGATCCTTTCAGATCAACTTCCAGTATTGTGTTGGTAATTACTATTTTATTTCACCGAATAGTTTCCCCATTAGAGCTCGTTTGCTTTGTTTTCCATTTCAGATTAAGACATCAGTTATTTGGGCAACTCCGAATGTTTCCTTCTCAATCCCATTATGGGTAATAATACTAGCAATACTTCTTGGATTGTTGGTTCTGGCCATTTTAACCTTAGCTTTATGGAAGGTAAGTTGATTTACTTTATTTTCCTTTTAAACTAGAGGGGCTGTTGAGGGAATTTAGGGGGATATAGTTAGAGATTTTAAAAGACAATTATGGAGGCATTTTTGGAAATTTTGAAGAGTCTGAAGGATATAAAGGGAAAATCATGTATTGTTTGCTTTGGCATACTTAATGTGTTTATATAGCTGACATTTAAGATGACTGGAGGTGCTTAGTGTTGCTTTCATCTTGAGATTTCTTGTAAATAAATATATAGAGAGTTAGGCTGTATTAACTAAGACCTGTGATCTTTTTTCCAATATGCTTAGAGTGATAATATTCTAATGGAGACTTCTTTTTCTTGTTTAATTAACCAAGATCGTAAGCTTTTTATTGACATGGCCCTATCATCAATCCTTTGAGATTTTTTATAAGCACTATGCAGATGCAATTAATATAGGTCAATTCTGATTTTTTATTTCAGCTATTAATGAGGCCAAATAGATCATGTATGTCAGAGGATGCTTGTACTTAGTTTTTAATTTTGCCAATTAGTTTGTCTCCATTGGGAAGCCTGAACTTAGTCTTTGATGTGTTTTACTGAGGTTTGTTCTAAAAGCCTACAATAGAAATTAATTTCTGGCCCCTAAACAATTGCCAGGTTTCACAGAGCCTTCCATTCCAAAATGGAAATGACGTCCCAGTTACATGACTATAGAGTAATTAACCCAGTCACATCTTTTGTAACTATGTGGTGTTCCCTAAAATCATAGTGCGTTTTTATTTTGAAACAATATGCAGCATGGCTAATAGACATATAAACTGAGAAAACCTTGACTTTGAGTTAAGTGCTAGTGTTTCTGATCATTATCAGCTGTTTTGCCATCCTACACCCACGTGGTCTGTGACATACCTTTAGAATGGACTTTTGTGTTGTTCTGTCACTCACAGTAACTGTATTTCCAATGAGTATAAGACACAATCACGTGTGCCAATTGACAGGATATTCCGGTAGCTCTGGGAAAGAGAGATGACTCAATGTCTATAAGCCAAACCCAGTTAATTGGCTTCCAACATGAGAAACAGAAGAAAAAATTGAAGTTCCAGGTGTCTAGGAAAAAATATAGTTTACTTGACAAAGTACTAATTTGACACTGAAGAGGAGGAAAATTCTAGAGTCACCTCCTCCTTGAGTTGCTGGCTAATCTTTGGAAAGTCGCTAAGAATCTGTGCCTACCTGGTTCTGGCATCGAAATAAATAACAAATCGATTCTCCCTCTATATATGCTCTATGTTCCACCAAGCACCGAGGGATGTGTGGCCATTTCTTCACTTCTTCCTATAATCCATCCCAAAGCAGCCGACAGGATTCTTTAGGAGACAATCTCCCTTTCCTGGTCAATAGTTAGTGCTTCTGCTCCAGTAAGCATGTGGGAAACCCTTGGGACACATTCCTGTGATCTCGGGAAAGTATCCAAGGTCCATAAGTGGTTTGTCTGAAAGAGACATCTTCTACTCCAACTGCAGGACAGGAGAAAGGGTGTGAGCACTCTGCCCTCCTGCTCACCTTGCCCTATGCAATAAACTCTCTACAAGTAACAAACACTGTGCTCACACCTCCTAATTTGGAGAAACGAGCTGATTATATGCACAGAGCTCCAGGCTCCTTCGAAAATACATAAAGGGCCAGGCATGGTGGCTCACGCCTATAATCCCAGCACTTTGGGAAGTCGAGGCAGATGGATCACTTGAGGTCAGGAGTTCAACACCAGCCTGGCCAACATGGCAAAACCCTGTCTCTCCTAAAAATACAAAAATTAGCTGGGTGTGGTGGTGCAGGCCTGTAATCCCAGCTACTCTGGAGGCTGAGGCAGGAGAATCGCTTGAACCAGGAGGCGGAGGTTGCAGTGAGCCAAGATCACGCCACTGCACTCCAGCTTGGGCGATAGAGAGCAAGACTCTGTTTCAAAAAAAAAAAAAAAAATACGTAAAGTGAAAATTCTTTGAATGAGGGGTTTCACAGATTCCCAGAATGACGTGATTTTATAGCCCATCTTTCCCTTTATAGTGTGGATTCTTTGACAGAGCCAGACCTCCTCAGGAGGACATGACCGACAGGGAACAGCTGACAAATGACAAGACCCCCGAGGCATGACAAGAAAAAAAAAGAAAAAGACCAAAGACCTCAAACACAGGTCCTGTTCAAAGAAAAAGAACATGAGAGTTAAAAATCAAGGCTTTCTGATACCTGACAGTCACCCAGGAAATGGAGGGGACCCTGGAACATCACCTCATCTACACCGCACTTTGGAGAAATTGTCATGGGTGCCCACTGAGCCCTGCTGGAAAAGGAAACACCAACGCTGGAGAAGCCATCAGCAATTGTGGAAGATTTTCTTTTGCTTTAATCGTTCTGTACTTGGCAGACACTTTGAAATGGGTATGGGAACGTAAGTTGCAGTCCAGATCAATCCAGCATAAGTTGCAGAGATGAAATGTCTGAATCACAATAGAATTTACAAAGTAAACTAAGGTGAAATGACTGAATTACTATAGAACTTAGAACTAAGACCGCACCGTCCAACACTACTGTATCCAATGGAACATTTGACACCTCCCTATGGAAAAGAAACATTTCTAAGGACATTATGGCTCAGGGAGACAAGTAATATGTTGTTGGTACTGTGAAAGTACTTTTGAAAGGACAAAAAGAATCTTGTGAGTGAGGGTGAACATTTATTTATTTATTTTCCATGTCTCTAGGTTGAGAATCTGTCATCTAGAGAATTTGGAAATTAAGATTTGGTTAGCTAGTTTTCAAAATCACTCACTCAGTTTCCTCCTAACAAACCACTGTGTGCAGATAACTCATTCAGCAGAGCTTCTTCAGAATTTAGACAGTGCTAAGGAAAGGAAGATTGGCATTAGGAATCAGTTCTATTTAATACCTTGCTGCCTTCGATCTGAAATTCCTTTCACTCACATTATCCAGGGACTCACATCTGCTTCATTTAGCTTTGCAAGATGTTGCATTTATATTTCCTTGTATATCTTTCCATTGACTTAGTTAATACATGAATTTCAAGGTACTCTCTACCCTTTGGAGTGTTTAAAAGTAATGGTAAAATGTCTAGAGTTCATTAATTAAAAAGGAATTTAACAATATGGGTAAACATTATTTTTAATGTCTATAAGAAGCAACACTTCTTACAGATATTTAGCTTGGGATTAAATACCTATTTTTCGGGCTATGCCTTGTACTTGTATACACAGAGAAAACATGTTGAATATAACTTAGACAAAACATAAAATTATACAGGCATGAGCCAAACTAGGAAAACTGATTCCTAAAGATTTTATTTAAAATTACTTATTCCAACTTTATTACTTATTTTTACTGCTAATCCTTATAATATATAACTTTGGAGAACAATCTTTTATTTAAGCTCTTTTCCCATCATCTTGAATTTAACCATCACAAATTTTTTATGTTTAAAACTCTTGTAAATAATTCATAATCATGTAATATTATCATTTTTGAAGTAAAATTGACCAGCCAAGTGTATAGGTAGTCTGCACAATTTTGTATCCTTTTTTAATAATGAAAAATTACTATGAAGAAGTACTGAACAAATTTTTATGTGCAATATTTTATAGACCTATGTATCTGAAGCATGTTTACACTGGCGTTATTTTTTTTTAATTAATTTCCTAAACGTTAAGTATGATAGAACAAGCTGACCCAAATCCTTAAGTTTACAAAGCTGTTGGAAAACTTTGTGTCCCGATTTCAACAATCACACTTTATTTGAAAGATGAGCCAAGCTCACAGACACTAAATTTTATGTCATGCCATAACCTGGAGAGGAGCCATTTGGCTACAGCTGCGGAACTTCAATGAGGAGCAAATGAAAGGCACATGGACGAGTGCACTGGTGCAGTTCATGTTCTTCCTGCCTGTGAATTGAATACTGTCCTGGTAGCAGTTTCGGGTCTGTCAGGAGCTCAAGGCTGGTTTGTGTGGCTGACTATGGATGAGCACTGAACTTGCCTCAAAGAATTTAAGGGGTGTCCACACCAGCCTCTGGGGGTCTTTGGTGTTAGTCCTCCAGGTAGAGCCAGTTTTACAAGTAGGTGGCCATCTATAGGATGTGATGTGAGCAATGGCAGACAGCTTTCTCTGTCTCCAGGTAATGCCTTGACTCTGGTGATCCTGGCTGATCTGTGACCAATAAAGATTAGCTCCTCGGTATTTGGGGTCCTAAAAGGTCCCTGAAAAAATGCACCCCTTGTCTTTAAGCCAGTATTTGTGAAGGAACTGAGAACTCTTAGGGCTACATAAACAGAGACCCCTGTTGAGATAGTTTATGCGGATACCTGGGAGGAACTAGAGATGCGGAAGGAAGACTGAGACCCAGAATGAAGCAAGGCATGAAGGCTCCAAAGTGAACTGCACCATCCCAGAGTCTCAGCCAAGATGGCCCCTTTCCAGGGGGACGGGCACCTTCCACCTGCCCACAGGCACTGCTCCCTATGGGAATTGCAGAAGGCTGCTGCGCACATGCGCATGCGCGCAATGGCCCTCCGCCCTTTAGAATATGGACACAAAAGGCCGGGCCCGGTGGCTCGCGACTGTAATGCCAACACTTTGGGAAGCCGAGATGGGCAGATCACCTGAGGTCAGGAGTTCGAGACCAGCCTGGCCAACATGGCGAAAACCCGTCTCTACTAAATATACAAAAATTAGCTGGGCGTGGTGGCAGTTGCCTGTAATCCCAGCTACCTGGGAGGCTGAGGCAGAGAGAGAATCACTTGAACCCAGGAGGCGGAGGTTGCAGTGAGCTGAGATCGCGCCACTGCACTCCAGCCTGGGCGACAGAGCAAGACTCTGTCTCAAAAAAAAAAATATGGAAGCAAATGGAGGATGGGAGGAAACTGAGGTCAAGCAAACCTTCCAGCAATCAGTTTTGCCCGGAGAACATACTGACGACAGAGAACACACAGAGTTTATCTGCTTCTAGTTAGAGCACTGCCGATTGCCTTCATAATTCATAATGTGCTGTACTCCTCTGAGGGTCTATCTGTATTCCTCTTCAAAGAATTCCCTTTTTAAATTCTTGTCGCTGGGTTTTAAGACACAAGAATAGGGGCAAATTAAGTGTTATAAACTTGGAGATTTGTATACAGTAAATAAAAAAAAAATGTACTAGTCACCACTGAAACTGCATTCTTAGAACTCAACTCTTGTTTTATTTAAATACATGTGTAGATATCTGTGAAGATTTTCATGTACCTATTTACCTTGTCACTAATAAAATTAAAACTGAAAGATACGATGGCATATTTCTGTTTTATTTCACATGCGACATAAGCTTCCCTGTTGTGGCCAGACATCAGAGGTTTCTGTCTCTACATCTTAATTCCTTATTAGAAAAACATTTAAGATTGGGAGAAAGTTAATAGAGCAAAAATGCAGTGCTCCCTGAGAGGATGCAAATGTTCTGCTTAGATTACAGTGATGTTTGTATTAGACTACATGAGTGGCCAGGCGCAGTGGCTCACACCTGTATTCCCAGCACTTTGGGAGGCCAAGGCGGCGAATCATGAGGTCAGGAGTTTGAGATCAGCCTGACCATGGTGAAACCCTGTCTCTACTGAAAATACAAAAATTAGCCAAGCGTGGTGGCGCACATCTGTAATCCCAGCTACTCAGGAGGCTGAGGCAGGAGAATCGCTTGAACCCAGGAGGCGGAGGTTGCAGTGAGCCGAGATTGCACCACTGTACTCCAGCCTGGGCAACAGAGCAAGACTCCGTCTCAAAAAACAAACAATAACAAAAAAAAAAACCCCACAAACCACATACACACAAAAACAACTCCGTGAGTATAGTAAAAATTATTAAAGTGTATGTTTTAAATAAGCACATTTAAGGTATGAGAATTATATCTCAATAAAGACATTAAGAATGTTTAAGTACTTTCTAGTACCTCCACCCTTATGCAAGTGATTTCTCCACTGTAGATACATGTTAGCTCCTTTACGAAGCCTTCCCTTCATCTTTGCCTAACTGTCCTCCATTAGCGTTTTGTGAATTTCCGTACTTTTCCATTTGTTCCCATAGCTACCTTGCGGCTGAGTGACCGTCAATGAGAGCAGAAACCATATCATTTCCTCAGTATGTTTCCTGTACCTGGCACCAACACCTGTTATACAATCAGTGATCAAAACAATTGCTAGAATGAATGCATGACTATATATACACGCATAGTCATAATCATGTGAACAGGTGCTTTTGTCATTCCCTTCATTACTAAACACCAGCTATAGACAAATGTGTGTGCATCCTCCTATTTACAATATTCATACGGTGTGATGATAATAGTAAATGTTCTATTCAGTTAGTGAACCATGGTTCATTTAACCATCCCCCTCTTATTGGGAATAGCTGGTCACAGATTCTTATATTAAGAATAGCATTATGAGTCCCGCACAGTGGCTCTGGCCTTAATCCCAGCGCTCTGGGAGGCCGAGGTGGGCAGATTGCTTCAGTCCAGGAGTTTGAGACCAGCCTGGGGAACATGCCGAAACCCCGTCTCTCCAAAAAATACAAAACATTTGCAGGTCGTGGTGGTGTGTGCCTATAATTCCAGCTACTCAGGAGGCTGAGGTGGGAGGATAGCTTGAGCCCAGGAGGTTGAGATTGCAGTGAGCCCCACTGCACCCCAGCCTGGGTGACAGCATGAGACAGCCTCAAACAAAGAAGGAGAAGGAGAAGGAGAAGAAGAAGGGCATTAAATTGAATACTTTCATGCTTACATACTTAGGATTTCTTTTTTGTTTATTCCAATGAATGAATTTCTGAAGAATGAGATTGCTTGGTCAAAGCATATGAAGAGTTTTGTAGCTCTTGATAACATGTTGCTCTTAAAAGGACTAAGTTAATTTGCATTAACCTAAGTGTACCACTTCCTTCCCAATTCTTTCAGCATGGTTTAAATGGTTTGATAATTGTTTTCAAATGTTACTTTATATTAATTTATATTTCATTAGAATTTAGTAAATTTAATGTACACATTTAATTTTGAGTTCTAATATTTATCAGCCACTCAATATAAACCAATTTATTGCTCATAACCCATAAGATATTTAAATACTTGCCACTTCTCTGACATTCATGAATCCCAGTGAAAACAATTTATCTGGATGTTTTCCCTGTACCCCATAGCAAGCAGCAGGATGAATCCTTCACTTTGTATTATATACTACTCATGCTTCAAAACCTACACTTGGCCAGGCACAGTGGCTCACGCCTGTAATCCCAACACTTTGGGAGACTGAGGCGGGATGTATGCTTGAGGCCATGAGTTTAAGAGCAGCCTGGGCAAAATGGTGAGACCCCATCTCTACCAGAAAAAAAACATTAAAAATTAGCCTAGTGTGGTGGCGCATACCTGTAGTCCCAGCTACTCAGGAGGCTCAGGTAGGAGGATTGCTTGAGCCCATGAGTTTGAGATTGCAGTGAGCTATGATCACTCCACTTTTGGTTTACTGCAACCTCCACCTCCCAGATTCAAGCGATTCTCACGTCTCAGCCTCCAGAGTAGCTGGGACTACAGGCACACGCCACCATGCCCAGCTATTTTTACCAGAGACAGGGTTTCGCCATGTTGGCCAGGCTGGTCTCAAACTCCTGGCCTCAAGTGATCCACCTACCTTGGCCTCCCAAAGTGCTAGGATTACAGGCGTGAGCCACCATGCCTGGCCTGATGCTGAAGAGCAAAGCATTCAACCCAGTGTAAACTAGCCTGTGTGGTGCAAGACTTGCCTGAGACATACACAAGAAGGCTCCACCTTGGCCAGTCCCACTGATTAAAGACTGCACATATTCATTGCAAAAAGGAAGAGGAACTCCTATGAGGTCTTCCATCGTAGTCAGATGCTCTGTAGCTGGACAAATGAGGTGGGAGCTCAGTCTTCTCAACGAATTCTGTTGATCTCTTTGCCACGTCCCATCACTTTATATGTAGACGCTTAACTGTGGCAATACTTCCTAAATGTTGAGTTGAGATTTGGGTGCCTAGACTGGGCAAAATGAGATAAGGATCACTCCTTGCAGAATTCTAACAAGGTAAAATTCTCTTGTGGATTGCACACTTCCTCTGAAAAAGTTGCACCATCCTCACAGATTACCTGTAGAGAAAAGAGCATTCATTCTGGTGCCCACAGGAAGATCTAGAGCATGAAAACCTTTGGTTGATGTCCATAAATGCTAAGACAGTATCCCCCTAGGGTCTAGTGTTCTTTTTCCCAAATATAGCAGATTTTCTCCTCCAGAACTCTGATTACATTAAAATGTTGATTTCTTTAGCATGAGAAGTTTAAAGCATTGAAACTTTAGGCTCATTTTGGGAGCCAAGTAAAACGATAACTCCCCCAGTGATGCATAAGTCAATGGCACATTCAGGATGGCCAGCATGCATTAGGTATAACTCTGCTTGCCATTTTAAACTCTCCCGACCCCCCAAATATCATCTACCTTTGGAATTGTTAATGAGCAAGTTCTCCATTATTTGTGATTATGGGTCAAAATCCATATAGAAATGTAGCCTGACACTAGGACCTCCTGACAAAAAAAAGTCTTGGATTTAACTTTTTTTTTTTTTTTTTTTTTTTGAGACGGAGTCTTGCTCTGTCACCTAGGCTGGAATGCAGTGGCGCATGAGCTCTCGGCTCACTGCAACCTCCGCCTCGCGGATTCAGGCAATTCTCCTGCCTCAGCCCCCTTAGTAGCTGGGATTACAGGTATGCACAACCATACCTGGCTAATTATTGTATTTTTAGAAGAGACGGGGTTTCACCATGTTGGCCAGGCTGGTCTCGAACTCCTGACCTCAGGTGATCCACACGCCTCGGCCTCCCAAACTGCTGGGATTACAGGCGTGAGCCACCATGCCTGACCGGATTTAACTTCTATTGGTGACATGACATGACACAGTAAGAATGGCTCCTCATCTTTCTGTGCTATGGCTTATTTTGATTGTGGTTTGTGTTGTACAAACAACTAAGTCATTAGCAAATCGTCCTGCTAGCCAACCTTTAGGTGGGATTGATTTTTAAGCAGTAACAGTGGACTTTCCTGGATTTAAAGTTTTGTATTTCCACTTTCATTCACTTCATTGATTGAAAGGTACACATATAACTATAATTTTTATTTCCATAAGGGCTTTTAATTTTTCAAAACTCCGTATTTTTCTTCTGTGTGAGTTTTCTAGGGCTCCAAGTTCCACAAACTGGATGGCTTAAAACAACAGAAATGTATTGTCTCACGGTTCTGGACACCAGAAGCCCAAAATCAAGGTACTGGGGGAGCTGTGTTCTCTCTGAAGGCACTAGGGAAGCACCTGTTTCCAGGCGTCTCTCCCAGCTTCTGGGAGTCTCAGGTGTTCCTTGGCTTGTAAACGCAGCACATGGATACTCCCTCGTCACATCATGTTCCCATGTGTCCTCACATCATCTTCCCTCTGTGAGGACCTGGGTCCATGTTTCCCTGTTTTCATAAGGACATATAAATCATATTAAATTATGGTCAGACCTAAATTTTCTCATTTCAACTTGATTACTTCTATAGAGACCCTCTTTCCGAATGAGGTTCCATTCTGAGATACCAGAAGGTAGTACTTCAACATGTCTTTTGGAGGGGACACAATTCAACTCACAACATCCCCCTTCAAAAGTGTCTATTCTAGGCTGGACATGGCGACTCCTGCCTATAATCCCAGAGCTTTGGGAGGCTGAGGCAGGAGGATCACCTGAGCCCAGGAGTTCAAGGCTGCAGTGAGCTGTGATTGCACCACTGCACTCCAGCCTGGGCAACAGAGCAAGACCCTGTTTCTAACAATAATAATAAAATTCCTAAGCATGTGAATTAAGGACAGGCTGAAGATTTTAAAGAGGATATCTTTACATCAGTCTTTTGAAAAGCTACCCTTTTCTCTTGCTTCCACCCCACCTATCTGCTCTTCCCACTGCCTTCTTTCCCAGTATTTATTGGGAGATTTCCATTGATTTATATGTAATGAGTGGCTCCAGAAATCAAAAGTGAGTATTACCTACTCACCCAGGTAATATGCTTGCGTTCGCTGAGTGAATAATAGATTTACACATATTTATGTTTTCCCTTCACTTACTGCCTCTATGCATATATTACAAGATCAAGGCGATTGCATTTTTCAAATAATTAACTCATCTACTTTGCCTTGCTTTGCAATTTCTTACTACTAGCAGCCATATTCTCTTTCTCCGTTTTTCTTGTCCCTTGAAATAATCATTTTATTCTCATAAGCAATAGGCATAAATATGAGTTTTATGATATATGTGAGTAGATTCCTGGCTGGTTAGAACCCAAAGGGTGCTGATCACTGAGTTAGTGGGAAGCAGAGAGGAAGTTCCTGTATTTGGGCTGTAGGGCTTGGTCCCCAGCCCACTACTTTTTTTTTTTTTTTTTTTTTTTTTTTTGAGACAGAGTCTCGCTCTGTCGCCCAGGTTGGAGTGCAGTGGCGCAATCTCCGCCCACTGCAAGCTGCGCCTCCCAGGTTCACACCATTCTCCTGCCTCAGCCTCCCGAGTAGCTGGGACTACAGGTGCCCGCCACCACCACGCCAGGCTAATTTTTTTGTATTTTTAGTAGAGACGGGGTTTCACGGTGTTAGCCAGGATGGTCTCAATCTCCTGATCTCGTGATCCGCCCGCCTCGGCCTCCCAGAATGCTGGAATTACAGGCGTGAGCCACTGCACCCGGCCCCCAGCCCACTATTAACACAGAGAAGACATTGTTTAAATCTACAGTGACCCAGAGGTGAGAAAAACAGTTGCCACAGTGGGTGACAGAATGAAGAAAAAGATAATGAACATTCTCTGGGCACATATTGTATGTGGCACTGGGCCAGACACTTGTGGTAGAAGTGAATTTACCAAGCATAAGTAGACAGGGCCCTTGGTGCCACAGGTAAGAGTGAACTGTGCCTGCCCACATACATCGCTGTGGTCTCACAGGTTGGGCAATTGGCCTGCAGGTCCCCTAAGCTACCCTTTTCTCTTGCTTCCACCCCACCTATCTGCTCTTCCCACTGCCTTCTTTCCAGTTATTGGGGGATTTCCATTGATTTATATGTAAGGAGTGGCTCCAGCTCCACCTCCAGGTGGAGGGCATTGAATATTTCCCTTTGGCCAGTGGCCTCTCACCCCACACTCAGGTTGAGGAGTCTCTCTGGGCCCATGAGCCCCAGGCGTCAGTGATACTGGCTGCATTTGATCATTGAGAGAAAAACAACAAAAATAGGAGATGCCGCAACCACACCACGCAGGGAATAGCTGAGTCATCTGGGATTGATTAACCTGAAGAGGAGAATGTCTGGGGGAAACACTGACCCCAGGTCTGTAACGGATTGTTCTGAGGAAGAGGAAGTAAAGTAGGAAGGAGTTGAGGATGGCATCATAAAAGCAGCATTAACAGCAATAAGAATGAAAATGCATTAGGCATCCACTCTGTATGAAGCCCTCCACTAAGTAATTTATGTGCATCTTCCTTTTAATCCTTAACACAACCATACAAGACAGATACTGCCGAGGAAAAACTTATTCTGACACTTATTAAGACGGTGAGGCAGACTTTATTCAGGACCATCGCCATGGGTGTAGGGGCCACAGCAATGGGGTTTTGCAGTAGGGAAAATGATTGGGCTCAACTTTGAATACAGCAAGGAAAAGTGGGGATTATAGGCAAGGAGCAGGGTGGGGGTTGGCGCATTGAAAATCACAAAGAGGAAACATCAGGGTCGGGGCGATTCTGGCTAAGGCCGAGACAGACTGAGGTAATCAGACATCACCTGGGGCATGGTGATGGGGAGGAATTTGGTCAGATGTAAAGGATGGGAGCTCTTTCCAAATGAACTTAGGATTCTTGCTAAAATGGGATACTACGAAGACAAAGATGAAAGCCCATGTTTGGCTCTGGTCAAGGAGAGGGCTCAGAGGAGCCTGACAAAAGTTTGGCCAAGGAAGGAATGTTTGCCAATATGGAATTGATCCCTGTTTTGCTGATGAATCGCAGGCTAGATGGACTCTGTAGCTTCCTCTGCTGGTTTGCCCCATAGCAAATGGTAGAAATGACATTCAAATCTAGGTCTGCCTAATTGCAGAGACCAGGATCCTACAACCTGCCACAGGTAACAAATATGGAGAATTCCTACTAGATTCATGTTGAAAGCAGGGGAAGAACCGTTTAAAATAATGAGGTTGAAATCATTTGCCATGACTTCCATGATCCCTTTTAAATTCTCCCAAAATCAGAGAATAAAAGAGCTAAGATCTGTGAAAGGCTCCTAGATACAGAAGTACAAAGCTGAATCCTTCCTTTAGTTTACAAAGAGTTGGGAATGAGAACCACAGACATTTTGTCCCCTTCTATTTTCAGAATTCTATTTAGATTCATGCACATGACTAAACATTCTCAACATTCTCTGACACCTAAAAATTTTGATATATGCTTATATGGTTCGGCTGTGTCCTCACCCAAATCTGATATTGCATGGTAGCTCCCATAATTTCCACGTGTCATGGGAGGGACCCAGTGGGAGGAAGGTCTTTTCCCTGTTGTTCTCATGATAGCGAGTAAGTTTCACGAGATCTGAAGGTTTTATAAAGGGGAGTTCCCTAGCACACGCTCCCCTTGCCTGCCACCATGTAAGATGTGACTTTGCTCCTCATTCACCTTCTGCTATGATTGTGAGGCCTCCCCAGCCATGTAGAACTGTGAGTCAATTAAACCTCTTTCCTTTATAAATTACCCAGTCTCAGGTATGTCTTTATTAGCAGCATGAGAACAGGCTAATACATGTGCTATTTAATTTTAACATACTTCAACAGAGAAATCCCTTCTTTAGGTCATCTGTGAAGGTTGGAACTGACTCCCAAGGCCATGGGGTTTCAGAATTTTAGAACAGTGTATTTTAAATCATTTTCCTTACACCAAAAAGCTACTTCTTAGAAGCCTAAATGGCAGAATAAACTTCCTTTGTCAAATCAAAAAATCTTGCTTTTCTCTGCTTCATTTTAGGAAACTACAACCTCATATAACTGGGCTGCAGTGGCCCCAAACAATTGCTGTCTAAAGATCTCCTTACTTGGGGGATTAACCTAATAGTTTTTTTTAATCTTCTTTAAACTAGAAGTTATTAAGGATTAACCCAGACAAATAGAATTCAAATTTAGTCCTTGACCTAGGAGGTCTGTTAATTGCATCAACAGCAATCTCTGTTCATATGTAATTCAGGCTATGTGATGTTGAAATGCTATACATTTTTTTTCAATGGAGATGCTGTGTGTAGAATTAGAAGAATGAATTTCTCCTAACTCCCCTGTAGGATGGTGAGAGGGAAAAGATAATCATCGTTTCTGGCTTGAATACTGGGTCAGAGAAAGAAAGGCGATGGTGTGATTTTGCCTGATGTGGGATGTGAAGCCATCTTGGGACTGACAGCATTTCATTATGGTTGGACAGAAAGAGAGGGAAACACAGACAATATTCTTCTTTCTCTTTATAAAGACCTGACTGTCTTCAAGAATTAATATTTATCCTTAGGACTTTAGAGGAATACATGTGAAGGGTGTGTGTGTGTGTGTGTATGTGTGTATGTGTATGTGTGTATGTATATAAGAGAGAGAGGGAATAACGTATGTGGAGAAAGAAGAAAGTTTGTGATGCATGCTCATGGAAAAACCTCAAAGGGTCACTTGGGAAGTCAAAACATACCATCAAGTATCCTAAGGAACATTCTACCAGCCTAGATGCTCAGGTGTGAGGAAATGTAGTGCTTTGGAGAGGAATGCACTGGCTCTAAGGAGAGGTCTGGTGAGAGAGGAGGGAGTTTCCCTCATGCAGATGAGATTTACGGCATGGAGACTGGAAAAAGGTAGGTTTATACAGGGACAGAGTCAAGGACGGGAGAGCCATGAAGAAGAGAAATCCCTGCAAAGAGCTTCATCCCATAGACAATGGGGAAGTCATATGTAGCATGAAAGTTAGAACTTTTTTTCCTCCTGTGTTGTGATGCCCTTTCAATGATCTCATCTGGGAGAATTGGAACTGCCCCTAAATGGTAGGTTGTATTAGCAACCCCAATCCTTCACTCTCCCCTATATCTAAGCCCTTGGCCACATGGCTTTGCTCTTCCTCCCATCAAAGGGCCAACTAGCTTTCCTGACCCTTGCTTCTGAGTTCAGCCACGTGGCATGCTCTGACCAGTGGGATATTAGCAAATGGAAAGCAAATATGTGGAAAAAGCATGTGCACGATGAAGCCTGGTCTCCTTCACCTCTATCATCACCATGAGAAGGACATGCCAGGGCTATGCTGCTTGTCCTAGGAGGAGAATAAATGTTAGAGGTACAAGGAGCAGAGCCACCTCCTCCCAAGTCCAGTGTAGATTAGCTGATCCCCTGGCAGCCCATAGACTCCACATGAGTTATGATTTTTAAAATCTAGCCTTTTTGACCCATCTCTGTTAGGTTTTTTTTTTTTTTTCCTCATAATGCCATTACCCTTATACGTACATCCCAGGGTCAGGAGATAAAGCCCACTCTATCAAGTACTTATCACCGAACTTGCAATTCACTCCCTCCTACTTTTGAGTTCACATAAGAAAAAAAAAAAAAAAAAAAAACCCTCCTTTAGTAGTTTCACTCAAGACAAAAATTACGAGGAGGTGGGAGGAATGAAGGGTTACATCTGGAGAGAGTTAAGTTGCGTGGCCGCAAAAGCAGCTGAGAAGATGTCATGCTGCGATTTCCCTTGTGTGACCATTTTGCTTTTGCTTGGGAATGGGCATGTTTTCTACTGGTTATGGGTTTTATTGAAACAGAAGGAAAATACTGCATGTTCGGAGAGGAAATTCGGCAGTTTATTTAGGCTGTTAAACCACGTTTGCCCTAAATTTATTGACCAGGAAGATCCTGTTAACTAAAATTGGGAGATCTTAGGGAAACCCTAAATCTTGTGCAGCCGTTAGTTACTGGGCACCCACAGAGCTTTTGATGAGATTTCGTGGAGAATATCTTTTACAGGGTTTGAAAATGTAAGTCTTCATATATCATTCCCCTGTGATGTCTGCTTTGATAATCCAGGCTGATGTCATAAAGAGATGGTGACTAACAGTCTTGAGTGTTGCCAGTCGACTGTCATCCCCTAGCCTCTGTGCCTTTATTAAAATCATCAGAATTTGTCATTCTTTCTCTTCTTATCTGTCTACCTGCACCATTTGATTAACGAAAAATAATACTTCTGGCACATAAAATCATTTTGATTTTATACTCCCATTAGAGTATAAAATAGTATGAAATTCCCATCAGAGTATAAAATAGTATTTTGCCTATGCTAAAACATGAACTGCTATGCAAATCACTGCCCCAAGTTGCCTCAGAGGAAAAAAAAAAATGCTAAAATGTTTTAAACTCTTTTTAAGGCTTGACCAAAGGTTGTTTAGGGACAGTCTTTTATTTAGAAATAAGTTAGGATTGTCTGTAATCCCAGCACTTAGGGAGCTGAGGTGGGAGGATGACTTGAGCCCATGAGTTCGAGACCAGCCTGGGCAACATAGCAAGATCCCATCTCTATTAATTTTTTTTTTTTTTTCTAAAGGTAATAAGTTAGACTCCAAGAAGCCAATGGCTATCTCTTTTTCCTCTTCCCAGTTCCACACAGGATTCAGCTCAGCCAGTCATTCGGTCGTTCTGGAAATATTCTCATCTCTTGGCTTTTACATCAGCACATTCACCTTCTGCTCACTGTTCTGCCTGGGTCTCTTTGTTGGTCTCCTTCTCCACTGGTCAGTTTCCAAATGTGAGGCTCTGTCATGCTCATCTTAGGCTCTCATTGAATATGTTTACATTCTCTCTGGATTACCGCCGCAGATCCATGGACTTAGACACCATCTCGATGACAATGACTCCAATTCTCTACCTCCAGTCATGCCACGGTAGGTACATCTGTCACCACACTGTCCCCTCAACATCTGCACTTGGACACATAATAAGCATTTCAGATTTTTTTTTTTTTTTTTTTGACAGAGTCTTGCTCTGTTGCCCAGGCTGGGGTGCGGTGGCATAATCTCGGCTCACTGCAACCTCCGCCTCCCGGGTTCAAGCGATTCTCCTGCCTCAGCCTCCTGAGTAGCTGGGATTACAGGCACCCACCGCCATGCCTGGCTAATTTTTGTATTTTTAGTAGAGACGGGGTTTCACTATGTTAGTCAGGCTGGTCTCGAACTCCTGACCTCAGGTGATCTGCCTGCCTTGGCCTCCCAAAGTCCTGGGATTACAGGCACGAGCCCACCGTGCCTGGCCACAAACATCTTCAATAAGTCAAATAGTGTATGATTCCACTTACATGAAATACCTAGATTGGTCAAATTCATAGAGACAGTAAAAGAAAATGGTAGTTACCCGGGGCTGGGATAGGGAGAATGGGAAGGTAGTATTTAGTACGTGCAGAGTTTCAGTTGAGGCTGATGAAAAATTTCTGGAGGTGGATGGTGGTGATGGTTGCACAGCAATGCAGGTGTACTTTATGCCATTGAACTGTGTAGTTAAACATGAATAAAATGGTAAATGTTATATATATATTTTACCCCAATTTTTAAAAAGCTTCATCAATATTGAAAATCTGCTGAGGCAAATAAATCTCTTCATTGGTGACATCCACAAAGATCGCAGAAAACTCCTTAATAGCTCCAATATTCATAATTTTGCTACCTCATCACCAAACTAGACCTTGATCCAATGGACATAACCACAGGTTGCCATAAAAATTATAGCGGCAGGACTTTCAAAGTATTAATAATTTTTAAGTTCTTCAACAAATTGCTAGCCTTCTGAATTAATGTTAGGTTACTAGGCATCTATTTTTTAGACTAAACCTTCTAGTCAAGCACTCTTTAATTTTAATTTGCTCAATCACTCTTCTTCTTTTCTTGCTAATTTTGTAGATTGCATGGGCATGAACTTGTCACACATTGTAGGATTCTATTTCTCCTTCAGAATCATGCCAGCTCCCTAATGATTCATCCAGTGTGTGTGTGCAACTTTGGTCCTTTCCTCACCATTTTCTTGCATTTTTTTTCTCCAGAATATTCTTCCATCATAAATGTATGTCTTTCCTCACTAGTGTTCTCACCAATAGTCGCCTTTGTACGTATTGAGCATGTCAGGATTAATAATGTCCCAATACACCTGAAAATGAAGCCAGAGTGCAATAAACACAATTAGACAAACGATCAAAGTGAGACTCACATTTTGGATGCACGAAAGAGTCAATGTATTCTGGAAGGACAAACTGGTGGCCTGGGGCCACAATAAAGCCAATGAGCATGACTTTTGTTGTTTGTTTAGGATTTATTTCACCTACATGGTATTTTTTTTATTTTAATTTGAATCCTATAGGTAAAGCTTCAGAGCTGTACATAAATACGTGGATTTCTGGCCTCTGCTGAAAATCTGAAAGATCAGCAATGGAGTTTACATTCTGCAAGAACAAGCACTGGTCCTGAGTGGCAGGAGCCCTAGACAGGTGTGGGTTTTCTGATCAACCACAGTCCCCATCCAACCCACTTCACTCGTTACCTCCCTGGCTGTGGTGGGCACTTGAGTTGGTGAGTCTGGCCTTTGTAAGGGAATGACAGCCTGAAACCTAGAATGAAGTCGCCTGCAACAGGCTCCCACACACACAATCAGAGAGAAAATGTTACTCTTTGATGCTGAATAACTCAGTGATGAGATAAGCCTCAACTAAAAAAAGCCACTGGTGTGTCAAAATGCAAGTTGGTGAGTTTCAAAGAAATAGATTAGTTAAATATTGAGAAAATCAAGTGAAATTACTTAGTGAAGACAAATCATTAAAAAAATTATTACACTTAAAAAATGGCCTCCTGGTAATACTTAAAACTTTTCATAGCTAATGTTTTCAAATGATGAAGAGTTTCATTATGCTATGCAAGATTATAATGTGGAACATTCAAAGACAGAATTAAGATGTGTTGCAGCTACTTCCATAATAGGGTACTGTCTTTCTGATACAGTCTTGATGTTAATAGCCAGGTAATGTCAAGCAGAGAACCTGACTCTATAGAGCTATAACTGATGGTGTTGGGGTTGGAAGTATTTAACTCAGATTTTTACAAAGATGAAAAAGTAACTGAGAATGGCTATGATGAGAATATATACAGTGTATTATACACACATATCTACAAACACAAATTGTATTAGTCCGTTATCACATTGCTTTAAGGAAATACCTGAGACTGGGTAATTTATAAAGAAGACAGGTTTCATTGGCTCAGGGTTCTGCAGGCTGTGCAGGAAGCATAGCGGTATCTGCTTCTGGGAGACCTCAGGAAGCTTCCAATCATGGTGGAAGGTGAAGGGGGAGGAGGCGCATCACATGGTGAAAGGAAGAGCAAGAGAGAAAGAAGGCGAGGGGGCCACAGTTTTAAACAGCCAGGTCTTGTGAGAGGTCGCTCACTATTGTGAGGACAGTACCAAGAGGATAATGCTCAATCATTCATGAGAAATCCACCCCCGTGATCCAATCACCTCCCACCAGGCCCCACCTCCAACATGGCGGATTACAATTCGACATGAGATTTGGGTGGGGTAAATATCCAAACTGTATCACACACACATATCTAAATATGCACTATAAAAGACATAGGGTTGTTTCTATCACTTTCCTATGCCTCCTTATTAGAACTTGATGATAGAATTGGAAAAGCAAAAGTTAACTGGCTTATAGAAGGAATTTATTGGCTCGTGTAATAGAAAAAATCAAGAGCTGCTTTGTCCAAAGACCCAATCTGTCGTCCTCGCTTGGCTCTGAGCTCCTCCATGTTGCCTTCAGTTTTAGGCTCTCCATGGTGGTGGGATGGCTCCCCACATCTCCAGAGTTCAAGCCTACAAGCCTTGCTCCCCAAGATCCCAGAGAAAAACGCTTTTACTTTTGAAGGACACAAATCTAACCAATCCTTAACTAACAACTTTGACCAGGCAAATACAACATTCCCAGGGGCCACGTCTGAATCATCTGTTCACATCCAATATGAAGAAGGAAACTGACTTTACACAAAGTACCTGGAGGGTTGAGAAAGGGAGTTCCCCAAAGAATAATGTGGGCACTGTTCACAGGAGACAGGTGAAAATTAATAAGTATCTACTACATAGGGGGATTACTACTGCTGTAACAAATCACCACAAAGGTCGTGACTTAAGACAACACAGATTTATTATCTCCCAGCTCTACAGGTCAGAAGTCCGCAATGGGTCTCACTGGGCTACAGTCAAGGTGTTCGCACAACTGAGTTCCTTTTGGAAGCTCCACAAGAGAGCTGTTTCCTTGCCTTTCCACAATCCAGGGGCTGCCTGAATTCCCTGGCTTATAGCCTCTTCCTTCATTTTCAAAGCCAGCAAAATTTCAAATCTCTCTCTGACTCTGACCCCCTCGTCTGCCTCCCTTGGTTAATTTAAAGGACTTTTATGATTACATTGGGCTTCTCAGGAAAATCCAGGATAAACTCCTTAATGTAAGATCAGCTAATTAGCAACCCTAGTTCCATCTGAAACTATAATTCCCCCTTGACACAGATATCTTTAGCAGACCATTATTTTGCCTACCACAAGGTACAAACTGAATTAATTACCTTCTGTAATCTCAAGGCGACCTAACTAACCCTACAGTGTGTGCTCAGGATTCCTTCATTTTTTTCAGAGTCCTTTGTGCTAAATCCTTGCTCATGAATTCATTCACTCATTCATTTAATAAATAGCCAATGAGTAACTACCACAGGCCAAGCACTACTTAGGAACTAAACATAGACTGGTAAAGAAGATGTTCCCTGCTCTCATAGAGTTTACAGTTTCGTGGATGAACAAACCATAAATAAGCTAACCAGTAACTAATATTTAAATACTTCATTATTATTTATTTCTATGGAGGCTTTATTTTTCTCCTAATTGGCCTGACAAATATTGGCTGTGTCTTGGAACTTCTATTGCTCTTTGTTCTTCTAACTGAATTCTCTGTACATTCCCTGTAGGTGATCAGGACACTGAAGGAGGAGACGGCCTTCGCTAAGACATGATGGTTGGGAAATGGCACCTTCTGCCTAGAGTCCGGCAGGAACAGATTTCCATGGCACAGAATTCAGTGTCTCATGACTCTCCACATAAATCCCTAAATGACAACACGTCCCGCATCCCACGCTTCCCGCCTCCCACCAGAGCAGTCGATCATCAAGAGTATTTACATTTTGTTTTTTGATTTTTGTGTTTTCTTTTGGGATGGACTCTTGCTCTGTCACCCAGGCTGGAGTTCAGTGGTACAATCTCTGCTCATTGCAACCTCTGCCTCCCAGGTTCAAGTGATTTTCCTGCCTCAGCCTCCTGAGTAGCTGAGACCACAGGCATGCACCACCACTCCCAGCTAATTTTTGTATTTTTGGTAGAGACGGGGTTTCACCAGTTGGCCAAGCTGGTCTCGAACTCCTGACCTCAAGTGATCCACCTGCCTCGACCTCCCAAAGTGCTAGGATTACAGACATGAACCACCGCACCTGGCCGGTATTTACATTTTAATTACTTCCTGCTAAGTTCATGGTAGTTGAATCAGGAGGAAGTACCAAACTGCCCAAAACAAATTAGAGGGAGAAATGGACAGTTTTTATAAGTCAGTTAAATGAGAAATAAGGAGATAATCACAATTGTGTAGGATGGATTTCCACTCCTTAACTATTACCCATGTATAATTAATATACCATAACAGAAGGTGCACTAAGTTGCTAATTCAGTGTTTCTACTGTTTTATCTTGACCAGGTCTACAGCATGGTGTCCTGTTTTGTAGGAGGTAGGTAAAAATATGGCCATCCTTCACACAGCTGTAACGAGGCTATTTTTAAAGGAGTTTAAAGCATGGGGCAAATCTCAGGACCCAGGTCAAAGGGTTTTGTATACAATCACTAAAAATTATTCCAAAGCTTCTGTAGTTCAAGCCACATTTTATGCTTGTTATCGCACTAGAATCATAGGTTCCTGAAACACAGGACCTTGAAAAATGTCTTTTAATTATGTGTTGACAGTAGCACCATCCACTCCCTCCTTCTCCAGGACTCTTTCCTCCTCCCCCTGACACAAATATTCATCCTGGGCGATCATGTTGTGTTACAACACATGGCCACAAACTTTAAATCTCAGCTAAACACTCCATAGTGCCAAAACAACTAGGAATTGCTGAAACAATTAACTTTCTCCCCGAATGGGTGAAAAAATTAGAGTGGCCATCAACTAGGGATTTCATTATTTCCTTGTCATTCGCAGATTTTTGGCTGAATTGATATCAAATTCTACTGTATGTGTCAGCCTTGCCTGCTTTCCTTCCATCTGAAACCTTGTCATTTGACATTTTCATTCATTTAATTCCTATTGCTCTATGAATCAAAGTTCCTGCAGGACACTTAGAGAACATTCAAAAGATTGGACTGAAGTGAGTTAAAAGAAGGATTATTTACAGAGAACACATCTGTGGCCAGTCAGGGAAAGAGCAAGAGGAATCGACACTCTGACTTTTCTTTCATTCTGTCTTCTGATATCCCACCAATACCTGTCATTGGTCAGACTCAAGCAGATGACAGAGGCCAACACAGGCCAATGTCATCAGCTGCCTAGGGCACAGAACAGAGTATGTGCAATGGTCGACAGGGCGCGGAGTGAAAGCCATTTACCAGCTCAACAACATTGACTTTCCCTCCCTAAGACTGACCAGGCTACCACCCAGTGGGCAGAGTGCCCACCCAGCCAACAGAGACCAAGCCAAGCCCCTGACATGGCAACATTCCGGAGGGGGACCAGCCAGCCTGCAGGTAGACACAGTACATTGGATGCCTCTTTCATGGAGTGGGTAGAGTTCTGTTCCACACTACACGCAAAAATGAATTCTAAGTGGATTAAACAGCAGGAAAATGCAACATAGGTAGTAAAATAAACAGAATTTGTTCATAAATAAACTTAAGACAGAGAAGTCCTCCTTTGGAAAAGACATGACATTCGGAAGCTTTGAAGAGAAAGATTGATGGATTTTACTATTTAAAAATTTCAAACTTACAGCCAGGAGCAGTGTGTCAGACCTGTAATCCAAGTACGTGGGAGGGTTGTTTGTGGTCAGGAGCTCAAGGTAAGCCTGGGCAACATAATAAGAACCCATCTTTACAAAACAAAAAAAATTAAATTTTCCTGATACAGTGGTACACACCTGTTATCCCAGCTACTCAGGAGGCTGGGGCAGGAGAATTGCTTGGGTCCAGAAGTTAGAGGCTGTGGTGAGCTATGAACATGCCACTGCACTCTAGCCTGGGCAACAGAGACAGACCCTGTCTCAAATAAATAAATAAATAAATAAATAAATATATGTATGTGTGTATATACACATATATATGTGTATATATATGCTTAAACTTAAACTTTCTTAATACTAAAGGCAGCACAAAGTTGAAAACAAACAGCAGATAGGAAGATATTTACAACAAGTAACAATAATACAATAATGACTGATTCAAATGCTGCTAATTATGTGCCAGATGCCACCCTAATGTGTCCTTACTCATTTAAACCTACAACAGGGTGAAGTAGGCACTATTATTGTCCTTCTCACTTTTCAGGCTAGGAGACTGAGATATAAAGAGGTTGAGTCACTTGGCCAAGATCACACAGCTAGTAAGTGGCACAACCAAGATTAGAATCCAGACAGCCTTGCTTCGTGGACTGTGCTGATAACCCATACCCAATGTCACCTCTCATTTTTTAGGCGGGGAGGGCGAATGGAGTCTCACTCTGTTCCCCAGGCTGGAGTGCAGTGGCTCAATCTTGGCTCACCTCCGCCTCCCAGGTCCAAGCTATCCTTCTGCCTCAGACACCCAAGTAGTAGGTACTACAGGCATGTGCCACCACACCCCGCATTTTTGTATTTTTAGTGGAGACAGGGTTTCACCGTGTTGGCCAGCCTGGTCTCAAACTTCTGACCTCAAGTGATCTGCTCCCCTCAGCCTCCCAAAGAGCTGGGATTACAGGCATGAGCCACCACTCGTGGCCCCCTCTCATTTTTTTTAATGCTACCTAAAAGAGACCATGAATTTATATTCACAATATGTAAAGAAATCCCAAAATCAATAAGAAAAAACAACTCAATAGAAAACTCAGCAAAGATTCTTAGTGGACAATTCACAGAAGAGAAAATTTAAATGACCAACAGACATACAAAATTTCACTAGTAATTAAGGATATGCAAATTTTTAAAATGAGACATGTTTTTTTTTTTTTACCCACTACATAATTAAAAGAATGGACCAGGCGTGGTGGCTCACACCTGTAATCCCAGCACTTTGGGAGGCCAAGACGGGCAGATCACAAGGTCAGGAGATCGAGACCACCCTGGTTAACATGGTGAAACCCCATCTCTACTAAAAATACAAAAAAATTAGCCGGGCGTGGTGGTGGGCACCTGTAGTCCCAGCTACTCGGGAGGCTGAGGCAGGAGAATGGCATGAACCTGGGAGGCGGAGCTTGCAGTGAGCCGAGATGGAGCCACTGCACTCCAGCCTGGGTGACAGAGCGAGACTCCGTCTCAAAAAAAAAAAAAAGAAAAAAAATTAAAAGAATGTTATCATGCATTGGCAAAGAAATAGTCACTCTCATAGACTGTGGGTTGGAATACAAATTGGTAGAGCTTTTGTGGTAGTATATAATAAAATGTTAACTATCTATTAGCTGGTGACTCAGCAGAGCCCATTGCCTACTATCTAATCTACAGAAATATGGGCGTGTGTATACCAAGATATCTCTGTTATCTTACTTGTAATAATAGGATTTTGGAACCACCTAAAGTCAATTAGTGTTGATAGATTTTTTAAAACATGGTACAGTTTTTAAGAGGGGATTACTTAGCAAAGTTTCCACACCCACACATCCACAGCTCGCTTGCTCAATACAGCCTTGAGACATGTTTTGTTTGACCATGGTATTTAACACAATTTCGAATTTGAAAGCCTTTACTGCGACACACAATCTCCATTTTCTCATGGGTCCCATTGTTTCTATGTCTTTTATTTACCATGCCTCCCTAGCCTCTGAGTGCACTTGAGCTTGCAGTGCCCAATTAAACCCTAAGTACATAACCAAAAAGGAGCTTAAAATTCCTCAAGAGTCTTGGATTCAATATAAACACTCTGCAATAGTTCGGAAGCCTGAGAGGCAGTACCACATGGTACTCATAGACTCTTAACCTCATAGACTCTGAAACTCATAGACTCTTGAGCTCACAGACTCTGAAGTCAGACTGGCAGGCCTCAAATCCCAACCGCACCACTTACTGTCTGTGTCACTGGCAACCCCTGAATTTCTCTGTGCCTCAGTGTCATCTGAAAGGCAGAATGAACAACACCCTCTTTGTTGTGAGAATTGAATAAGTAGCACATGTGAAGTTCTCAGAACAGTGCCCTACATATACAAAATGTTCAATAAATGTTAGCTGTGGCTACTATGGCTGTTACAAGTAACAACACGGAAAGATCTCTGAAACACACGTTTAAAAAAAATGCATGCAAACACTGTCGACAGCATGCAGAATATGATTGCTATTATAAGTACACGTAGGCCAGGCGCACTGGCTCACGCCTGTAATCCCAGCACTTTCAGAGGCCGAGGCGGGTGGATCACCTGAGTTCAGAAATTCAAGACCAGCGTAGCCAACATGGTGAAACTTCATCTCTACTAAAAAATACAAAAATTAGCCAGGCATGGTGGCGCATGCCTGTAGTCCCTGTTACTCAAGAGGCTGAAGCAGGAGAATTGCTTGAACCCGGGAAGCAGAGGTTGCAGTGAGCTGAGACTGTGCCACTGCACTCCAGCCTGGGTGACAGAGTGAGACTCCATCTCAAAAAAAAAAAAAAAAATACGTGTACATGTACATATACATGTTTGCATAAATATACGGGAACATAATGGATCACTTACTCTTCAATCATAGTCTTTAATCCTTTATGGAATGAGGTATAGTTAGAAAAATAAGTTATTGGCTAGGCACGGTGCCTCACGCCTATAATCCCAGCACTTTGGGCAGCTAAGTTGGGTAGATTACTTGAGCCCAGGAGTTCAAGACCAGCCTGTGCAACATGAGTAAGCCTTGTCTAGTAAAAATACAAAAAATTAGCTGGGCGTGGCGGCACACACCTGTGGTTCCAGCTACTTGGGAGGCTGAGGTGGAAGGATCACCTGAGCCTGGGAAGTCCAGTCTGCAGTAAACCACGATCGCACTATTGCACTCCAGTCTGGGTGATGGGATTGAGACCCTCTCTAAAAAACAAAATAAAGATAAATTATGTTCAAACTTTATATAGAAAAAAAGAACTGGAAAAAATACATCAAATTGTTCACCAAAGAATGAGTTAATTTTGCTTATTTTTTTCTTTTTCTTTTCCAATTATTCTTTTAGACTTCTATTAATATATTAGCTTCATAACACAAAAAATTAAATACCCTTTTTTAAATAAACACACTGATAACATATAGTAATAATGACACTTGAAAACAAAGAACTTTTCTCAGCCCTGATTGTTTTCATGCTATAAAATCAACTTTTGCAGACCTTCCTCCTTTACCTCTTTAAAAATGAGGCAGAAAGGTCTAAAAACAACAACAAAAATGCCTGCTCATGAATAAAGATGAAAGAACTAAGAATCGTTTTGTTTGGAAGGAGGCAGAAATTACTAAGCAAAGGTCCTAAACCCACAGTTCTACTTGCTCAATACAGCTTTCAGACATGTGTTTTGTTTGACCATGGTATTTACCACAATTTCGAATTTGGAAGCCTTTACTGGGGACACAATCTCCATTTTCTCTTGGGTCCCATCATTTCTAATTGTCTTTTATTTACGATGCCGTCCTAGCCTCTGAATACATTTGAGCTTGCAATACCCAATTAAACCCTAAGTATATAACCAAAAAGAAGCTTTGAGTTCTTCAAGAGTCTTGGATTCAATATAAAGAAATAGTATACAGTTCTAAACCAACGAAAGTCTTCAAAGTCCCATTCTTGGCAACTTTTTTTTTTTTTTGAGACAAAGTCTCACTCTGTTGCCCAGGCTAGAGTACAGTCGTAAGATCTCAGCTCATTGAAACTTCCACCTCCCGAATTCGAGTGATTCTCCTGCCTCACCCTCCCAAGTAGCAGGGATTATAGGCTCCTGCCTCCACGCCTGGCTAATTTTTCTATTTTTAGTAGAGATGGAATTTCACGCTGTTGGCCAGGCTGGTCTCAAACTCCTAACCTCAAGAGATCCACCTGCCTCGGCCTCCCAAAGTGCTGGGATTATAGACATGAGCCACCATGTCCAGCCCTCTGGCAACTTTTAATAGTAGGATTTTTAACTTTCTGTCTCAGATGATATTTTTTTATTTTTTTTATTTTTATTTATTTTTTTTTTTGAGACAGAGTCTTGCTCTGTCACCAGGCTGGAATGCAGTGGCATGATCTCGGCTCACTGCAAGCTCTGCCTCCTGGGTTCAAGTGATTCCCCTGCATCTGCCTCCCAAGGAGCTGGGACTACAGGCGCCCGCCACCAAGCCCAGCTAATTTTTGTATTTTAGTAGAGATGGGGTTTCACCATGTTGGCCAGGATGGTCTCAATCTCCTGACCTTGTGATCTGCCTGCCTCAGCCTCCTAAAGTGCTGGGATTACAGGCGTGAGCCACCACACCCAGACCTCAGATGATTTTTATATAAACTTTCATCAACATCAACATCAAGATAGTAGTTCTCAACTTCAGTGTGGACAGAATGGGCAGTACCTGGAGTGCTTGTAAAAATGCAGAATTCTGGAGCCACACCCACCCCACTCCCAGGACCCTGGTTCGTTAGGTGATGACAAATCAGAGAAACCTTAGACCACGTTACAAGAAGCTATATTGTAGTAGAGACCTCCAGGGGTGCTCTTTAGGTCCCCAACTCTCTCCCATGGGATGGGCTGACAATCGAAAGCTAATGAAGTACTTGTTTTTACATGCCCTGGCCCTGCTTCTACATGGGAGTAATTCTGTTTACATATCCAGAAAAAAATCTGGGTTTCATTTTGCAAACTCAAGGCAGAAATCAGCTGCCTGAAGACATCCTTAAACACAATCACAGCATTTTAGGGAAAGTCCATGTGTTGCATAGTTTTTGATGACACCACCATGCAAAAATGTGTTGTTTCCCAACAAAGGAAGGAGAAACTGTACCCTGACCATAATTTGAGAAGTCACCTATGAAAGCTGAGTTTGGGGCCTGTTTGCTCCTCATTCCTGGAAGAACAAAGTCATGCAAGTTCTATTTATAGGTTAAATCTGGTCACCACAAAAACATACAATAACGAAAGATGGCTGTACCCTAAAGCGAAAACCTACTTAAGGAAAACTATTGATCAGTAGGAAAATGCAGACCATCGTAGATTTTGCCCAAGTCTTGCCTCAGTGGAATTTGACCTGTGTAACCATTTCCCCCTCCTCAGAGGCTTCATCTAAACCTTGCTTCTTGTTGTTTTCCCTGATCTGTTTCTGGCGAGTGGTATTTAGGGGGACTGGATTGAGTTAAAACAGCCAGACAGTTTCAGTGGCTGGGAACGCAAATGTATGAATGAACGCATGGTGAACTCACGTGCACTCTCCTCAAGAAAGGGTAGGAACGAGACCCATGTAAGGTATTAGGGTAAAGTCCCTGTTCTCTTGGCCCTAGAAATATTAAAAGTATTACATGGTGTGCATCAACAATGCCTCATTCCTTCTGAAAATGAACATTTCACACCGTGTCCGAGTCACCAGCATTCACATTTGCAATCAGTCATTTCTCACGTTCTTATTTTAAGAGTAATTGAACAGCTTAGGTATACCAATATTTTATGAATGTAGAAATTTTCCTTTTTTAGAAAGCAGGCTGGTACTGAGTATAAATCAGAATGAAACAGAGGTCAAAAGCCCGTCACTCTTTCTCTGGACCTCTCACCACTATTCTTGCCCTCAGCAAGGCATGGCAATCAATCCTCAGAAAGGACATACCTAATCCCTAGAACCTTCCCTGCTACAGAACAGCCCAGACCTGCACAGACATCCCCAGAGGTCAGAGCCAGCACTAGACCCAGGGTCTCTGCGAGTTTTCTAAATCTGAGGCCATCCCCCAAAGCCTAGGGATTTCTAAAAGAACACACGAATCCAGGCCATTCGGTCTGTTCAGGTCACCAGCATCTCCAGAATCCCAGGCATCTCCTGGGACTGCAGATGGATGAGTCTTTATCTCAATCCCAGTAACAAGGGCAGGGGGGTAAGAACATTTGAGAAAATGAGACTGTGGAGGATTAGCTTGCCGGATATCAAAATATGATAATTAATGCCACATTTAATAAATGCCACGTTTAACTAGGTTAGTGCAAAAGTAATTGAAGTTTTTGCCATTAAAACCACAGTTACTTTTGCACCAACCTAATGGTATAAAACTCATGTAGAAATAGAAAAATAGGCCAATAGGCCGGGCTCAGTGGCTCATACCTGTAATCCCAGCACTTTGGGAGGCCGAAGCGGGAGGATCACTTGATGCCAGGAGTTCGAGACCAACCTGGCCAACATGGCAAAACCCTGTCTCTACTAAAAATGCAAAAATTAGCCGGGCATGGTGGCGGGCACCTGTAATCCCAGCTACTTGGAGGCTGTGGCACTAGAATTGCTTGAACCTGGGAAGTAGAGGTTGCAGTGAGCTGAGATCGTACCACTGCACTATAGCCTGGGTAACAGAGTGAGAAAAAAAAAGGAAAGACCAGAAAAGAGAGCAATGGAAAGGAATGAAGAGTCCAGGAACGAGAGGCAAACAGCACCGGTGCACACACAAAAATTTATTGTATGATTCAAATATATTCATGGAGAAAGAACTGTTCTCCAATACTATTGAAACAATGGACTACCAGTTTAGGGGAGAAATGAAGGCTGATCCTTACCTTAGATCCTATATCCAAATAAGTTCTAAATAGATTGAGGTTTAAATATTTTTTAAATAATATTTAGAAGGCTAAGACTGGAGGATTGCTTGAAGCCAAGAGCTCAACACCAGCCTGGGCAACATAGCCAGATCTCATCTCTACAAAACAATTAAAAAATTAACCAGGTGTGGTGGCATGTGCTGGTAGTCCCAGCTACCTGAGAGGCTGAGATGGGAAGATTGTTTAAGCCTAGGAGTTGAAGGCTGCAGAGAGCTATGGTGGTGCCACTGCACTCCAGCACTCCAGCCTGGGTGACAGAGCGAGGCTCCATTTCTGAAATGTAATCATCCCATCATCATCATCATCATCTCTTAAAAATATTTGAAGAAAAATGAGTAGGGTATTATAATCCTAGCATGAGGGACATCTTTTTAAGTACGAAAAAATACTCTGATTTTGAAAAGGAAAAATATAAATAAGTTCAACAATGTAAAAGTTGTAAACTTCCCTACCGCAAAAATAAATAAAAGACCTATGATATAATGAAAGTTTAAAGGTAAATAATAAGATAGGAGAAATATTTGCAATGCACCTTTCTAAAGGCGAATATAGAAGAGCATCTTACAAATCAAACCCCACTAGAAAAACGGGCAAAAAGCAGAGGCAATTCACAAAGGTGAAAATATAGGTACCATGAAACGCTGTTAAAGATCAAAGAAAATCATCTTAAACAACAATGGTGGATCATATTTCAGCTATCAGATTGGCGAAGACTAAAAAGAGTGACCCTACTGAGTGTTAGCAAGGTGTGAGAAAATGAGCTCCTTTTATCCCCAGCTTGTGGGAGTGGAAATTGACACTCCCTTTTAGAGGGTGATATGGCACTGGGTGTCCAAACTCAAAGTACACCTGTCCTTGGACCAGCAATTTCACTTCTGGGAATTTATCCTAGAGAAATAGTCAGCCAGGTGTGGAAAGACGAAGGCACACAACATTGCAAGGGAAGTACTAGTGGGATGGGAACACTGATACTCAGTAAGTCCTGGGGACAGGAGTGCAGAGAAGAGGATACCAGCAGATTTCCAAGAGACAGGGATGCTGGAGGCCCATTTCAGAGGCAGGTGGAAGGAGTAACAGAAAAGGATGAGAGGCTGAGAGGATAAAGGCCAAGAGAGAACATTCTGCAGTTGCCAACAAAAACTGGGGCAGGCATCGTATAAGAATGGGTGAGGAGAAATACTGGAGAGAAAACAGTGATAAGAATATTAGTGGCCGGGCGTGGTGGCTCACGCCTGTAATCCCAGCACTTTGGGAGGCCGAGGCGGGCCCATCACTTGAGGTCAGTTCAAGACCAGCCTGATCAACATGGTGAAACTCCGTCTCTTCTAAAGATACCAAAATTAGCTGGGCATGATGGCGGGCACCTGTAATCCCAGTTACTCAGGAGGCTGAGGCAGGAGAACCGTTTGAACCCGGGAGGCAGAGGTTGCAGTGAGCTGAGTTCGCGCCACTGCATTCCAGCCTGGGCGACAGAGCAAGACTGTCTCAAAAAAAAAGAAAGAAAGAAAGTAAAAAGAAAAAGAATATTAATGATGGCTACTAATAATGATGCCCACGTTATAGATGATGAAACTGAGGTCAGGCCTCACAGGTTAACACAGCTGATCACATAACTTATAACAACAGAGCTGGAATTTGAGTGCAGGCCCATCTAACTACAGAGCCCAGGACACGGTAAGGAGTCTGGACTTGCCTCTGGTGGTCTTGGGCTGCCGTGTGAATACTCAGGTTTGTCTTAGGGGAGTTTTCTCTGGTGGTAGTGTAGAGAGTTTACCAGAGGCCACACAGGCAGGGAAAAGGAGAAATCAGTAGGAGCCAATCACAGGAAGGCAGGCTAGAAAAGATGAAATGGGGCCGAGTACGGTGGCTAACACCTGTAATCCCAGCACTTTGGGAGGCCGAAGCAGGCCAATCACAAGGTCAGGAGTTCAAGACCAGCCTGGCCAACATGGTGAAACCCCGTCTCTACTAAAAATACAAAAATTAGCCAGGCATAGTGACACACACCTGTAGTACCAGCTACTCAGGACGCTGAGGTGGGAGAATGGCGTGAGCCTGGGAGGTGGAGGATGCAGTCAGCCGAGATGGCACCACTGCACTCCAGCCTGGGCGACAGAGTGAGACTCTATCTCAAAAAAAGAAAAAAGAAAAGAAAAGGTGAAATGGGAATGGATCCGCCATGGGTTTGAAAGCTACTAGGAGAGCAAATCCACTGGACTGAGGGAGCTGTTGAGTAAAGGATGCAAGAGGTGGAGGAGGAATGAGAAAGACTCCTGATTCTAGCCGATGTCACAGGGCAGATGATTGCCAATATCCAAAAACTTGCTGTGCGCTTCTTGAATACACCTGCTCTTCACACTTTTTCTCCCATTCTTCCCTCCCCATGAAATATCATCCCCAATTGTCTTCAAGGTGAAATCTTATCCATCCTTCAAAGCCTATCTCAAGAGCCACCTCTCTCATGAAGTGTTCTTTTCTTGTTTGTTTTTGTTTTTGTTTTGAGATGGAGTCTCACTCTATTGCCCAGGCTGCAGTGCAGTGGTGCAATCTTGGCTCACTGCAACCTCTGGCTCCCAGGTTCAAGCAATTCTCCTGCCTCAGCCTCCCGAGAAGTTTTGGGACTACAGGCATGTGCCACCATGCCCAGTTAATATTTGTATTTTTAGTAGAAGTGGAGTTTCACCATGTTGGCCAGGGCAGTCTTGCACTCCTGGCCTCAGATGATCCACCTGCCTCAGCCTCCTAAAGTGCTGGAATTACAGGCATGAGCCACTATGGCCGGCCTCCGATGAAGTCTTTACAGAAAATGCTCCCTCCTCCAGAGTGTGAATCACGGGGCATTTTGATGTTATCTCATATTTGCCTTTATCTGCCTGATAGTTAATCAATTATGCAAATACCTTGTTTTCCTCCCTTGTCAGCCTCCTAATGGCAAGGACCTCACGGCCACATCATACCCCTTTCCACATTTTTTGCAGTGCCGAACAGTCTCCTGTGCACAACAGACATCAATAGACATCTAAATAGTTGAAATAAAGAAAACAAATAGTTCTCCCCCTCTTTCCTCTCTTAGATTTTTGCCTTCCCATCTTTTATAAATGTTTCTTGCTCCAGAAGAAACCAAAAGAGTTGGAAGTTTTGGAATGCCTGCAGGAGATTTTCTTAATCTTTAAGCGGCTGATAACACCACAGGAAACTATCTTAAGGAAAACATAGTGATGAAACAGTAGGGTCCTATTACCACTTCCCTGCTATACTGAACAGAGCAGTTTGAGAATAATTTCCAGTGGAATGTCTTCCAAGTGTATATAAATAGTCATGGTCAGCTTGGTGAAAGTGTGTTTCCAAGATGAACTGATAAACTAAGCAAGATAAACGAGGTCAAGTGGACAAGATGGATTGCCTGGTACTTTTATAGAAGGAGTTTACTCATCTGGCCGGAAAGCAATTGCATGAGAGCTCAGACTCTTTGTGGATCTACCTCATTTTAGGGAGCATAATGGAAAATCTTTAATCTTGAAATAATAATAAATCACAAAAAAAAAAAAAATTGGGGGGAGGATTGTTTACAGAACTAACATATTCTTAAATTCACACTAGGTTATGGAAGGGTACAAACATATTTTCTTTTTTTTTTTTTTTTTTTGAGACGGAGTCTCACTCTGTCACCCAGGCTAGAGTGCAGTGGTGCAATCTCTGCTCACTGCAAGCTCCGCCTCCCGGGTTCATGCCATTCTCCTGCCTCAGCCTCCCGAGTAGCTGGGACTACAGGCACCCACCACCACACCTGGCTAATTCTTTGTACTTTTAGTAGAGACAGGGTTTCACCGAGTTAGCCAGGATGGTCTCGATCTCCTGACCTTGTGATCCGCCCACCTTGGCCTCCCAAAGTGCTGGGATTACAGGCGTGAACCAGTGCGCCCAGCCAACAAACATATTTTCAAGCAAGAAATCAGGCTGATCTTGGGTACAAATGAGTCAACCCAACACCCTCCACCATGTAGTGCTTTGGTCATTACAGTGACACAGTGGGGCCCTTCCAGGAGTTATTCATCCCCTCAACTACTCCATAGACCAAACCAGAATCACCCAATGTGTGTTGGCTGAAACACTAATTCCTTTCCCAAAAAAAGAGAGATTCTGAGGTCAAGTACATTTAGAAAATGATAAATGTTATAACATCTCTTGAAGAGTCATGTTGCACTTTGGCATAATGAAAGCTCCAAAAATGCCTACTATAAATAAACTTTCACTTCCTTTAAACATGTGTTTTCTCAACTTATTTTAGCATGGGGCCTTTTGAGGGGAGTAAATTTCAGACCTAGGTTGAAATTTCAGACCAGGTTGAAATAGAGTTCCCAAAACCCAATCAGGTAAACTCAACACCTTACCATCTCTGTTTTTCCTTCCTTCCTCTGAACTTCACTTCTTCCTTTTAAAATTCATGGCCAGGCATGGTAGCTCATGCCTGTAATCCTAGCACTTTGGGAGGCCAAGGCGGGAGGATCATCTGAGGTCTGGAGATCATGACCAGCCTGGCCAACTTGATGAAACGCTGTCTCTACTAAAAATACAAAAATTAGCCAGGTGTGGTGGCACATGCTTGTAATCTCAGCTACTTGGGAGGCTGAGGCAGGAGAATCACTTGCTACTATACTTTCACCTGGGAGGCAGAGGTTGTAGTGAGCCAAGATTGCACCACTGCACTCCAGCCTGGGCAACAAGAGTGACACTCTGTCTCAAAATAAATAGGTAAATAAAATAAATCCAATAGCCACATTGCTTATTTCATCAGAGCCCAGAGAGGTGACTAGAAAACATCAAGAAATAATTTAAGTCATATGAAATTGCTAATGGGTCATTTGTATTACCTCCCTGGGTGATTTCCGCTTTTACTGAAGCCTTCTGAAACAGAATGGCTTAATTCAAAGGAATAGTGCATATACCAAGAAACTTATGCCTAAATGTAGCAGAAGAGTCACTTCTTCTTTCCATGCCTAGGGTCACGACTAGGAAAATGAAGGGAAATCACTCCTTCTCCCCCTGCCATCAAAACAACTGCAACAACAATGAAATGCCGTGCTCAACTTTTGTGTAAACTTTGTGCCAAGAGTCACCCCTCATCTTTACCCGGCTCATTTCTCATCGTTCAAGAATTAAAATAAATGTTGTTTCCTCCCCCCAACCCCTAAACTAGTATTTAAAAATCAGCAATCTCCTTTCAGAAAATCCAGGACTTCTCCCTCCCCCATCCTATACTTTCATCACTCTGTGTGTAACAGCTGTTTACTTCTCCGTCTCAACCACCAGACCTTAAAGTTTGTGGAGCCAAAAGTGCTGTCTGTCTTATCTCCTGTTTGCCCAGGATGGCACACATAGTTGGAAACGAACAACCTAAAGAAGATAGAAATGTGTTTGTTTATTTTTCACCCTGCAGAACTAAGAACTTACTTTACAAGGAGGAGATGAATGTATGAAAATGGATAAGTTGGTGAGAGCCCCATGATGCAGTTTGGCCATGTATATTAATTGAACATTGCCATATATGACATCATAGGGGAAATCGTAGGAAGATAAATGACATCTTACATTCAAGTCCTACCTTCAAGGAACTTAAAATAACGAAGTGACAATAATAGCTCTTCTCTGGGTCCTCAGACATGGCTGACTCAGGAGACCATTTCAGGGACCCGAATGTGTCCTAGACACTGGGTGCGTCGGCCAGTTTCCTCTCATTTCTCTAACTAAGAACACAAATGTTTTCTCGATTGAAAGTTTTACCCTGACCCTCAGTGCCAGTGGCTTCCAACAGGATAGTTTCCTGTTGCGAGGAGGGTGGCCCAGAGAGTCCTAACTGAATAAGTGCATTTTTGCTACTAAATACTGTCCGGGCACTAGCACAGCAAGCCCAAGTGCAAGGGATGAGGCATAAGGGAGAGTGAGGAAGTTGGGAGTGGGAGTCCTGCAGCCATTGCTGGTGTGTGTGATATCAGCCGAATGGAGACCATCTGGGGCCTGTCAGGGTTTCCCAGAGATCTTCCCTGTCTAATGACAGTGAGAGCAAATTAAGATTGATAAATTGTATAGCTCTTTCTGGCTTTAAAGATCCCAGATGCTCTGCTAAATTAATGGCTGCTCTATCTCCACTCAATCTGACACCACAACAGAGCCTTGAAAATATACCAGACCCCTACTCCCCCAACCATCTGAGCACATCCAGGACAGCGTAACTTTTTTCAGCCTGGATTCCAATGTGCAAACTCATGTATTTAGTTGGTGTCTCTGTGTGTGTGTATGTGTGTGTTTGTGTTTGTGTATGGTATGTGTGCGTGTGTGTACATAGGCACGCACATGCAATTCCAGACCAGAGCGTATCTTTACCACAGGGCATGTGCATGCAAAGTGTTCATCAACAAACGTACCTCTGGAAAGACACATTTCTCCATTCGCCCCAAGTTCTTTAAACACCAAACTGCCCACTACGGAATAATTCCAAGAAAGATGAGATCATTTGTGTCATTTGGAAACTATCGTTTTACACAAAGATGACACATTGCTAATAATAATACCTAAGATTGATCTGTTCTTATTCTCTGGCACTCAGTTCAATAACCCAGTTCTCTGTATGGAGGAAATCATGTTTTGTTTATATCAGTAGAATACAATTAAATTTCGCTTGAGGAAAAGTATTTGGGGGCACTTAGCTGAAGTTATTCTGTTTCTAGGAGATTCTAGAGATTAAATACGATTGGAGAATGACCTCTTGTTGTTCGCCCAAGTGCCCCTAAGTGTGAAACTCCTAATGAGGTGTCTCTTATAATGGTGGCTCCTTTAGAATGGAACTGACTAGAAGGAAATACCCTTAATGAAGGATAAGCATCCCAGGAAGACATCAAAGCCAAAAAAGGAACATTCTGTAAACTCGAACCACTGAGTCCAAATTGACACAGACCAAGGCCACACCCTCACAGTTTACATTCTAGTGGAAGAGATAGACAGTAAGTAAATATGAAATGTGTGAAAAATAGGTCAATAGGTCGGGCATGGTGGCTCATGCCTGTAATCCCAGCACTTTGGGAGGCTGAGGAGGGTGGATCACCTGAGTTCAGGAGTTTGAGACCAGCCTGGCCACCCCGGCCAACGTGGTGAAACCCCATCTTCACTAAAAATGGTGGCGGGTGCCTGTAATCCCAGCTACTCAGGAGGCTGAGGCAGGAGAATCGCTTGAACCCGGGAGGTGGAGGTTGCAGCGAGCTGAGATCGCATCACTGCACTCTAGCCTGGGAGACAGAGTGAAACTCCATCTCAAAAAAAAAAAAAAAGTTGGGGGACAGGCATGTGGCTCAGCATCAGAGTACCGTGTACTGTTTCCCTGGAGAGTTGCCAGATAAATATCAGACCACACTGGAGAGAAATCTCTTCTACCAGCCATTCCAGAATGCCCATGGGAACATGAATCCTAAAGACAAGTCAAAATCTAACACATTCTCCAAACCACCATGTTATGAAATCGGAAGATACCAAAATAGCTGAGGGCCAAACGAGTTCCATCACCATTTGAAATAGGCAGAAGAAAGAACCTCTTGACTGCAAAGATGATGAAAATTCAGGATAGGCTGCCAGAGAAGATGGGAGACTTTTTTCTTGAAGGAAAGATTACTCTGCAACACTCATGGTTCAAATGTGATTCGGGTGGGAGGTGACCCTGAGCAAAATCAGTTCATACTTGTCCTCAAGATCAGAAACGTCTGCCATATCACTTTTAAAATGTGTTTATGGATATTCTCAAGCATATAGAAGAATAGAATGATAATTACACAGAGATCCATCTCAAGAACCAAAATTGTTAACACCCCACCATACTGGAGCGTTCTGTTTTGTTTTTTGAGACAGAATCTCACTCTGCAAACTTGACCTCCTGGACTCAAGTGACATTCCTATCTCAGACTCCCCGAGTAGTTGGGACTCCAGGTGCATGCCCCATGCCTGGCTAATTTTTGTATTTTTTGTAGAGATGGAATTTTGCCATGTTGCCCAGGCTGGTCTGAAACTCCTGGGCTCAAGCAATACGCTCACCTCGGCCTCCCAAAGTGCTGGGATTATACCTGTCAGCCACTGTGCCCGACTGCATTTGTTGTATCTAGATAATGGGTAGATACAGAGATAATAAATAGGTATTGAAGGTCACTTGAAAGACGCCATGACACTCACTTCTAAATATTACAATTATCCACCTTCTTAAAATAAAGACATTCTCCACATAATCACGTTATTACTACTAAGAAAATTATCGATAATTTTCTGATAGTTACTCCATATCCAAGTCTTACCAATTGTTTCAAAAGTATCTGTCAATGACTTTTTTAGATGATAGCTGCAATGCTTGCCTTGTTTGGGTAGAGACTTCAGTTCCATTTAGTTTTAGATTTAGATATAGATGCCAGCATTGAAATTATACCAAAATGTAATACAGTAATGATTACAAATGCAATAGTTAGGATAATAAACTATTCATTAACTGAGAGAGATACACAGAAATTTAAGAAAATGAAATTTAAAAAGAAAAAAGACTGAGCCTGAAAACGTTGATTCATTTGTTCAGCAACTAGACTTGCCTTTGGACATGTGGTGATTTGCAAGACAGACATGGTCCCTGGCTTCTGGGGTCAGCAGAGCCAGGAGAGGAAGAGTCGGAATGAAACAGAAACAGCTGCCAAGGAATGAGAATCTTCATTGGCTCTGCATGTATTTAAATTGGTACAAAAGTAACACGCAATTACTTTTGAATGAACCTAAATACATGTAGAGCCTATGAAGATTCTTAGTAAAGTAATTGTGGAATGCATTTAGGTAAAAGTATAGTAAGTATTTACTATAATAGTAATGTAAGTATAGTTGCGTTTAAGTCAGTATCTAGGTTAGTATTTAGGTAAGTATAAACTAATTGCAGTATTTAGGTTGGTACAAAAGTTATTGCGGTTTTTGCCATTACTTTTAATTCTCCCCTTCTTGAAAAAGTCTTAAAAAAGACATCATTGAAAAAGTCTTCTGGATATAGGATTTTAAAGTTGACTTAGTCATTGTTTACAGGGACATCTGCAGGGAGGTAACCTGCGTACTGGGATTAAGAGCATCAAACCGATGGCTGCTGGATGTCCCCAGTCAGTGGACAGATACGAAGAGTTACTGGACAACCAGTGAAATTCATCTTGGATAGAAGCACTGTGGCCCAGATAGAAGAGATAGGGGAATACCTGTTCAAAGAGTGAATGGCTTTTTTCATATGTGCATGGAGGAGCAGGGAAGGAAGACCATCTCTCCCGTATTCCTTTTCTAAGGGATTTTTCTAAAACCTGGCATGTCAGAGATGGAGAGCTTGACTCTCCATGGCAAAAGTAATCTGCCATGAGATTGAATAGAATGATAGAAATGTCAGAGAATATGAAGTCTGTTCATTCAGCAAACATTTGTTGAACATCTGTCAGACATAGGAATCTGTTAGGCAATTTAGGGGACCTACGCAAGTCAGATGCTGGCCGTGCCCTTTAGAAGATTTATGGCAGTAGAATGGAAACTACCAGGCACTTTCCTGAGAACACATAGCTCTTTTGGCAGCATAGCTTTGGTTTAAAGTCTAGGTTTCTTCATTTACCACCCAGGGCTGTCAGCCACCAAGCCATACTGGCCATGGTGAAATTCCATATTACATGAGTTCTTTGTTAGTATTATTACATGTCAGTTTCAGAAGGGAAGAAACTTGGATTTGTTCCCCTATTGTACCCCTATACAGTGATGAACACATGCCTTAAATGCCTGGCACATAATATGTGCACAGTAAATTTTTTAGCTGAATGAACATGTACAACTGAGGCAAAGCAATATTTTATAACGTCTTCTCATATTTTGTACTAAACACTTTCATTTGGCATTTAGCTTCCTTGACCTTTCATGCTTTACAAGACAAAGAGATCAAAGGAAGGTTCATGATGATGATTTCAATAGCTAAGAATACTTTGGTTTTGTCAGAACTAATCTTTCTTTTCAGAAGTGACTTTATTCTAATTTTAGCCTTAAATAATGAAAACCATATAGGCAGAAGCTATTTGATCCTACTGTTTGGCAGGGGGAAGAAATCAACACCGTTGGAATTGCTGTAACTTCTCTACTAATTCATTGACACTTTTCCCGCTTAAGAAAGCAGAAAGAGTCACTTTGTAAAGGCTCTGTGGCTTGACAAGAAACTGAAGCTGTGTGTAGATAACTTAAATAGTTCATGTGTCACTTGGGCAGTTAGCCTTATTGGCACATAAGACAAAATAGTATTCTCAGTAACAAATACAATTTAGAGACATAATTTCCATTGTTGCTGAAAGACTTAGGCAACTTCCCAGTTCCTCAACAGTGGGCTTAATGTTTAACTCTGATTGAATTTGCCAAGACACTGAATGGCTTTTCAGTCTTCTCTCAGTTAGAAATAAGCCAGCTATTTGGGATAAATGGTTAATAATTATTGAGACTTTGGAATTGCTCATCATCTGTGACAAAAGTTTTAGACGTCTACTCGTCATGCAGACAGCTCCCATCAATGCTTCTAGTGCTTTGCAGAAATTGGAAACATTCTCCAAGGCCCACCATCTGCTTTAAAAACAAAATTCTATTTGCAAATACCCAAACCCTCTATGGAGAGGAGATGGCATCTTTCTGTATAGATGATATGTCTACCAACAATGGCCAAAATCCTATCCCTGATGTTCCCCAGGCTCAGTTAGACTCCAGCTGAGCTCCTGCCCCAGGCTAGGATCTGGAGAGCCACCTCCCATGGTGCCATTTTATTAACTCACTCCAGGAAACAGTGAGAGGAACAAGGAAACCGCCTCTGTGTCCGATAATCAGCTGTGATTTGAAGGGAATGATCCCTTGCCTTTTGTTTCACTGGGTCTCATCCTGTCTCAACCTTTTAGCACAGGTTATCACAAACAACATTCTCAGTGAATGGACTGAGAGGTGTCGCTGAGAGCCCAGACTCTCAATTGCTTGAGTGGATCCAACTAAGACCTCATTCTCTTTCACACTCTACTCCTAATCTGCCAACAGGAGCCACTGATTTTCCTGCCTCGGCATCCAAGGTCCCCAAATCAGCTACTTCTCAGTGTCACATGGTCTTTAAGAAAAAGTAAAGCAGGGGACAGGATTTAGAAAAAGACATATCTGAAAGGTGCAGGAGATTCTCACTTTCCATCCCTTTCCCAACCACCCCAGGCTTGCCTCCAACTCAGCCCCTCCTGGCCTCTAAGGCATTTTTACCCAAATTCCAGACCAAGCTTCTCCTTCTTCTGAAATAGCTCCAAAGTCTATTTCATGCCCAAGCAAGGCCAAGGGTCCCTCATCAGAGGAAGAGTGGCCAGCTCGCCTTCCTATCTCTCTAAAGCCCTGCACTGAGTGCCACTGAGGCACACAGCCATTGGTTCATTCAAGAGGAAGCAGCAGATCTGCTCTCCCCTAGACATGCACAGATGGGACCAGGCACTGGGCTGGCTAGAGTTGCTGGAGTCGGTAAAGAGGGGAGAAACAGAAAAGAAAATTCTCTACTTTCAAGACAGTGCACCTTGCCATGTGCTCTATAGCAATGCCTCCAGTAGGCATTCCTCTCTTTCTCTCTCTCTCTCTCTCACACACACACACACACACACACATGCACACACACACACACATACGCACACACAGCTATCTCTCATTTTCACTCTATGACTGCTTCATTCAAATTTCTCTACAAACTGGCTTCTCTGCTTATTTACTTGTTTATACATGGTTGACAATGGCTGCCCCCAAAGGAAACGTCAGCACTTGAGCCTACACTATCTCTGAATTCAACTTCCTGCAGGTAGCATGCTCAGTCTAATTCCCCAGTTACGGATTCCTGGATAAGATGATTAATGGTCCAGCTCTGGACAGTTATCCATCCATGGTCCTTTATCTGTGCCCAAAAGAGAAGGGTCAAGTGATTAGAGCTGTCCCATAGGGCTGAGGATAAAGCAAGTTCTCTATAAAGGGTTAGGCAATAAGAAGAAATTATTAGAATCTTTAGCTCATAGGACTTTTTTTACAATTCTTTAAGCATGCAGGCAAGAATAATATTTCTCAACAATGGCATAAAAACTACAGTGGTGCTCAATGCTACTGCTATATTCAGTACCTTAAGATGAAGAAGCATTGTCTATTGAGGGTTTTCTTTTCTTTCTTTCTTTCTTTTTTTTTTTTTTTTGTTTGTATTTTGTTTTTTGTTTTTTTTGTTTGGAGCCAAAGTTTCACTCTTGTTGCCCAGGCTGGAGTCCAATGGTGCAATCTCTGCTCCCTGCAACGTCCGCCTCCTGGGTTCAATCAATTCTCCTACCTCAGCCTCCTGAGCAGCTGGGATTACAGGTGCCCGCCACCACGCACAGCCAATTTTTTGTATTTTTAGTAGAGATGGGGTTTCACCATGTTGGCCAGGCTGGTCTCAAACTCCTGACCTCAGATGATCCAGGCCTCGGCCTCCCAAAGTGCTGGGATTGCAGGCATGAGCCACCGAGCTCAGCCTGTCTATTGAGTTTTGAGTGGGGTAAGGTTGTAATCCAAGTTTTTTAAATACAACAAAATTGTTCTTTATACTCTTTTGCAACCAAAAGATATTCTCATATCTGCATGATATTTTTTAAAATATCATAACAAGACACAGTCTAGCTAACCAAGTGGAGAGAAGGGCCCTCGCTACAGGGGTTTTGCTACTGCAACAGCCTCATGCAACCTGGAAAATCCTGAAGGAACAATGGAAGAGTTTCATGGTGAAGTTCCGCCAGTTTGGATGGAAGTAATTTTCACCAGATATATTAATAAAGATTGCCACCCAACTCTGAGGAATCACTACAGCTGGGACAAGATGCCTCACTCACAGCCACTAGAGGTACTCAAGCAACTGGACTTTGTCCCAGCTACTACAGGGGAGCGTAGGCCACAGCCAGCTTACACCTGCAGCCAGGGTCAACCTGACACCAAGCTAGGACAGCTTGGTGGGACAGGATACCAAGGGACAGGACAGCTCACTCTGTCACTGGAATGTGGGGAACATATGGTATCCCTGTGTATGTCAGAAAGCCGTGGGTTAAGGCCTTGAATTAGGTTAAACCAGACTTTCTGCCATTACCTGTGCTAGGAGCTTAGGATTCAACTCTTTAAACCAAGGAACATTATTTTGCACACAAATCTATAAACAGCTATTCGTGTCTACTTACAGAAGACACTAATCACAATTAATAGCTCAAGCGTAAATAAGGCATAGACTGAATACTCAGTACTTTCCTCTAAAGTTGTTGTGTATTTGCAGTAATAAACCACATCTGATTGATTGATAATAGGGATATCAAGTAGAGGTAAGTGTTAACAAAAGGACTTTGTCCCTGTCTTTGACAAAGCAAGGAAATCTGTGGGTTTACTACATGAACAAGATACATCATTCAGGTTAAACCAGACTAAAAAATTAATAATAAACAAAATATTAACAGACTAAGGCTTGAGACAGTAATAATGGTAATTTTATTTGGTACCCGACTGGATACCACATCCATGTAAAGTACTTTCTTTGCATTCTATCCTTTTGATCTTTACATAAGACAAATGAAATTTACGTTCTGTTTCCTATGAAATGGGAATAAAAGTAAGAATAAAAATTTCAAAAAATTGTAATTGTTTTGCTTTAATTTTTGGCTTTCACAAATAAGCGAGAACATGCGAAGTTTGTCTTTCTGTGCCTGGTTTATTTCACTTAACATAATGACCTCCAGTTCCGTCCATGTTATTGCAGATGACAGGAGTTCATTCCTTTTTATGACTGAATAGTACTCCACTGTGTGTACGTACCACATTTTCTTTATCCATTCATGTATTGATGATGGACACGGGTTGCTTCCAAGTCTCAGGTATTGTGAACAGTACTGCAATAAACATAGGAGTGCAAGTATCTCTTTAGTATACTGATTTCCTTTCTTTGGGGGATACTGCTAGGATAAGTAATAAACTGAAGCTCACAGAGATTGAAGAACTGATCTGTCATTTAAGGACCACTGAACAAGACCAAGCTGAGGTTCACACTCAAATCTCTCTGATTCCAAAGTTCATGCTTTTAAATCACTTTTATCCCATCGTTTCCTGAAATTCAGAGTTACTAGGAAAGTCTGACCTGGAAGTATTCTCTTTCACCAGGTCAATTAGTCTGAAAACAGCAAACCAGTTTTCAACTTCCAAAGAGCTAATAAAACGAAAACTCTAAACACAAACATGTGGATACAGAAAACAGGTATATTGAAACAGTTGAGAATGTGTAAGTGTTCTGTCAAAAAGTACTATGAAGTTTAAGAGGTTAGACTGAATATTTTTCTTTAAAAGAAGGATATTCCAAAGTATAAACTAGAAGCATTGTTACAAATTTTGCCCACGATAAATATCCCAGGTTGAGGCAATAAGTTTCAGAAACTTTTCCTTAGAAGTGTATACTCAATTTAAATGTCCTTCAGTGTTCCTTTGTTTTCCAAGATATTTCATAGCGGCTGAACCAAAAAAGTTGTACAGTCATCCATATTGTTTCCGAAATGTTTACAACATGAGAAACATTGAGGTCATGATGCCATGTGAAAAAAAAATCAGGATTCAAGTTTTATGCAGTACAAACTTCGATGTGTAAAAAAGGCATAGGGAAAATAACTGTAAGAAAACATACCAAATGGCTAAGAACTTGAGGGGTTGGCTGGACATGTTCTGAATATTTTCCCCTTCTTGTTACTTCTCTTTATTTCCCAAGTTTTCTTGAATGTATGCATTCTTATCATCAGAAATATAATCCGTATTTTTTTTTATTAGTATAGTTGGCTCAATGGAAGGAGTAGTTCTGGAGCACACAACTTTCTTAGTATAGTTGGCTCAATGGAAGGAGTAGTTCTGGAGTTCTAAAAAGCTGGATGTTCTTAGAAACATCCAGGTTTAGAAAATATTAATTCCCCCACTCCAGGGGCTCCCAGTCCTGGAAATCACCTAGCCCCATCTACCCGAGTCTTTTCATTTTACACAGTGAGAGAGTTGGAACAATGATCTTCCAAGTTGCTTCCACTTGCACAGAGGATAATCCTGCTCTTGAGAATCCTCCATGGAAGAACTGCAGTGACCATGAGAACACATCTTGCAAACCTCCAACTGCAGGAAGTGTAAGTGACCAAGGAGGTCAGCAGCACCCCCTGAAATCCACAGTTACATTTACGTCAACGTCACCCTTCTCATGAGCTGAACCCAGCCAATGGCTGAGCACAGCGGGGCACCCCTGGGAAACATGACACTTCTCTGACACGTGGGACCTGACTTTGGCTGAAGGCCTCCCCAGTGGCCTTACTGAACTTTTCTTGAACTGCACGGTGCTCTTGGATATATGAACCCAACCTTCTTCTTTCACGGCCTCCTTTGCTCTAGGTGGTATTCTCATGGGGATCTCATGGCTCTCTTAGCCCTTCCTGGCTCCTGCTCCATTGTCTCTCACAAAGGTGACCCCCTGTACACATCTTCCCACACTGACCTCATCCTGGCGTTTATTTCCCAGAGAACCCAGATTAGCCCAGCATGTCGGTGGCTCCACAAAGTACACCTTCCCTTAGAAAGGCTGTGAGGGGGAGTCCCAGGGGTCACAGCGCCTCAGGGGACCTGGATACCTGGTTTGTATTTCCTTTCTTGTTGTTGTTTTCTTTCTTTGTAAAACAAATGTCAATTATAGTCCAAACTGGGGAGGATTCAGTTGCCTTGAAACCAAGTAAATAAATAAAAATAAGCCTTCCCTGGGCTTATTTTAAACTTGCCCTTTTTCCTTCCTCCCCACCAGCCGTATGTATTGCCTCAGCAACTTCCGACTCCACCTCTGATCAGATAATAAAGTTCATTCTTCATTTCTGTCAACTACAGCATGAGAGGAATCTTCCTCTGAGATTTAAAGTGTAATTAACTCCAGGGTGACTCCCCCTGCCCCCACACTTTTGGATGGTTGGGGGACCGCTTCTTGTTAAAATACTCTATTTTTAATGCAGTGGTTCGAGCCTTTCATGGTTATTTGTCCATCTTTGTCCACCTTAATCATTCCTTTGAAAGTGTCAGTAATTTAGCCGTTCTCTGACTCTCCAGCACTACCCCTTCCATGTTAAGGATATTAGAATCCAAGGTGCTTCCTGCTGGGCTGTTTAGAATCTAACTCTTTTGCAAGCTACAATGAAAGCAGCCTCACAAATTAAGTTCAGAACCTCTGAATCAACATTTCAGAAAAGATACCTTCATGCATTGTAATGAGGAAGAAAAATAAACAACTCTCCAGGGAAGTAGAGTCCTTTCTTTGATGAACTCTGAGTAATTCCGGGACTCCTCGGGAGACATTTCCTCCTCTAGGTAAGGGGTAGGGCTCCTGGGGAGGGCCACCCCCAGGATACAGTCAGCATGCATTTCTCTCCCCTGAGCAACGGCCTCTGCGGCTGCAGGTCTTGCATGGGGAATGTTTCATCTTCCCGGTGATGTAAGATTTGGCTCTGGCGTGTGGATTCTTGTGGCAGTGATTGTGCATGGGCCAAAACCCATACAGAGCAACGCTCAAAGAGATTAGGGATGATAGAGGCCTCGGCATGTGGACAAACAAGAACATGCCATTGTGAGCGGGACGTATTCAGATTTCCCCCCTTCCTTCCTCTTAGTCATGGCTGCAAACCTGTCTCCAAACTCTATACCAGATATTCTCAGATGGTGGCAGATGAGATGAGCCAGAGACCTAATCAATGCAGGACGGCCTTGCCAAGTCCCTCAAAGAGCTGGCGCAGTTGTGGTGTGCGAGTGGGTCTCGCCCCACCGGCTATAACCGTCTAACTCCTGGGTGTTCAGCAGATCTGATGGTGCATCTCAGGGCACTGACTCAACTCTGGATCGAGTGTCCCTATTCCCTTGTTTAACCAAAATGGCGAAAATAGAAGGCTTTACTAGGCAAAACAAACAGATTTTACATATATATAAATGTACTGTGTGTGTGTGTGTGTGTGTATATATATATACTGCTTGATGTTATTTCTATTTTATTGTCCTCAGGGAATGTAGAAAAAGCAAATATTATCTATCGTGATTTCCTCTTATCAGAGGCCACATGCATGAGGCTTTATGTCCCCAAAGAATCCGTAGCCTTTCCCAAGGAGGCCTCCTCTAATATCCTCTCTGCAGATATTTATTGTTACATTTCCAAAATAAACAACCATACAACCGAAACACAGTCTTGGACAGAGATTCCTAGGAACACAAGGCTATTGATTTTAGGCAGCAGCAGGATGTCTGGATGTGGAATGAAGGAGTTTATCTCTTTAGCCTGCTGAACTCTCTGCAGTTTATCCAGTCACCCATGAATGCTTCAATAATACACACTGTCCTCCTTCCCACACTACCAAGGGGAGGCCACCGTGCAACCGAGAAACTCCCATTTCGAAACCTGAATCTCTTACTAATACCCACATTCCTCGCACGCCATTCAGGCAAGATTTGGTAATTCAGGCTCACTAAGAAGTAGGGGATTCTATCCCCATTGAGATGGGTGCAATTTCTTCCTTTCGAAAGTATTATTTCTAAATCTAATCTCTATTACAAATCCTCTGAAATAGAAGAAATCAAGTGGTGGTTGTTGGGGAAGGGGAAATTCTGGAGTTAGTGATTAAAAAGAGAATGAAACACACTTTGGGAGGCCAAGGCAGGCAGATCACTTGAGATCAGGAGTTCCAGACCAGCCTGGCCAACATGGTGAAACCCCGTCTCCATCAAAAATACAAAAATTAGCTGGATATGGTAGCGGGCACCTGTAATCTCAGCTACTCAGGAGGCTAAGGCAAGAGAATCACTTGAACCCAGGAGGTGGAGGCTGCAGTGAGCTGAGATCACGCCACTGCGTTCCAGCCTGGGTGACAGAGACTCCATCTCAAGAAAAAAACAAAAAAAAGAAGAAGAAGAAGAGAATGAAATAGAACAAGGCTTTTGGCACTATGAAATTTCCTGAATTTTACAAAGAAATGGTGAAGGAGAAACAAGACGCTCCTAACCAAGTTTAAGATTTGAGATGCATCACATATTCTATATTATGGATGGTTTTCCCCAAAAGGTAACCTCTTAAATCCTTTTATCTCACTCATTTACATCTCCAGAAAATCTTTCAGAATGGTTTGTTGCTTTGCAGGTGAACTAAAAGCAATACTCATCCCTGAGGAATCAGTGTGAAAGATAATTTCTTTAACTCGGACAGTACAATGAAATCCAGTAGCCCTGTGGTATGAAATTAGTGCGAAATTACTGTCTCAATAGTTCAATCTTTTTAAAAATTGTTAACTGAAGATTAAATGAATGAGAAAATACATTATGTAGTTTTCTTGAGAAATTGGGTTGATGATAAATTAACAGTAAACTCTTTTGTGAAAGGTGTTAGAGGTGACCATTAGGCATCTTTGTTAATGATCTGGCAGATGAAGAGCAAAGAAAGGAAACAAAATTTAAAGAAAACCCAGAGATAAACAAAATGGAATTAGAGGTGTGGCGTTGTGACGCAGCAAATGTTCTACCTCTGATTGAAAATAACACAAAACACAGACCTCTAAAAGCATGAGCAAGACTGAGAAGAGTGTGGGAAATTCATTAGTGAATTATTGCGGTAAAATAGAGAAATCGAATATTGGGGATTCTTGGGGATTCATGAACTGCTTCTCCTAACAAAATGGAATTTTCCTACTCCCTACCAGTCAGTTAATTTTCATCTCCAATTCAGCAGAACAGAAAAACTAAATTCCAGTCACCTGAGAACAATACAGGTTTGGGCTTGGTTTAGTGTAACAGGCACTGGGACATAAACCTTCACTTGCCGGTGGGATGATAGCACAGTGAAACCCAGAGGCGATCGTTATGTTTCAGAGTTTGTGTGTTTGTGAACCGACGTGGCATACGTGAATCTGTGCATAATGACATGGGTTCAAGGGAAATTTATTTTTAAACTCGATGTACATGTTTTGACTGAAATAACCATGGAGAAGAAGGGAATGAACACAGCACCATACTTAGGTGGAAATTCCTGCCTGAGAGGCCTTAGCACTCAGTAGGCAAGAGAGAAGGGGAGGGGTATTTAGAGGAAATGAGAGAACTCTGGTCACAAGAGTGATTGTATCATGCAAAACAATTTCCAAATGAATAGCTCAAGTCACTTCATCCTGCCCCTATCATGCCGAAACACACAGTCCCCTATAGATGTTAAAAGTGGTGGCTCACACCTGTAATCCCAGCACTTTGGGAGGCCGTGGTGGATGGATCACAAGGTCAAGAGACAGAGATCACCCTGGCCAACATGGTGAAATGCTGCCTCTACTGAAAATACAAAAATTAGCTGGGTGTGATGGTACGCACTTGTAGTCCCAGCTACTCGGAAGGCTGAGGAGGCAGAACTACTCGAACCCAGGAGGCGGAGGTTGCAGTGAGCCGAGATCCTGCCACTGCACTCCAGCCTGGGCATCAGAGGGAGACTCCGCCTCAATAAATAAATAAATAAATAAATAAATAAATAAATAAAGTATCTTAGAGTAACCATGAAGAAGGAAACGAGTGATATATGTGTGAAATTGACTGCAATCTCCCTTAGTGCTGACAGTACAGACTTAATCAAGCAGCAAGCATTTGTCAAGAATTAGTATAGGCCCAGGACCACTGGGGACACTTTTAACCCACCGACTAAGTGTGTACTAGAATCATCGTCATTAACAACATTTTAAAATTGAAAAACCAAGCTCCAAAAACTAGTAGAGGGCAATAGAAGTCAATGCAAAACTGCATGGAGTTGCTGGTATCATCACAAAGCCCCAGAGAAGTCCGCAGGTGAAAGGAAGCAGGGATATCCACAGAGGCTTCCTGGAAGATGGGGTCATGAAGGCCAAGGAAGATGTGACCAGGCAGAAGGGAAGGAAAAAGACATCCCCCCGCCAAAATAAAATCAGACAGCAAGCCAGGATTTGTGGGAAAGGCCTTGGGGTGAGTGAGGCCATCAGTCCAGTCAGAGCAGAGGGTCTGTGATACTGCACTAACATCCTTGGAGGGGTAGTGTGGGGTCAGACAAGGAAGGACATGAAAGCTATGCAGGAAGAAATGATGAGAAAATAAGAAGCCACTTCACATTTCTAAGCAGGAAGTTAGGCCAGCTAGCTGGTCAGATTAGTGCCAAAATCCAGGTGTGGATGGGAGTTGAGATAAGAAAGGCATGGTTATGGCAACAGAGAGAGGGGAAGAGAAGAGAAACATTTCAAAGAGAAGATGGGAGAGCCCTTTCAAAGGTGCAGTACGTAGGATATGGCGAGTCACATTTAACCCAGATCTCCCAGGGGTCTGCCTGCCACCAGGACCCCATGGGCCCATCTGAGCAGATGCCATGTGCAATTCATTTTCTCAAAATACTCTTGGGAGGCAGATGGAGGGAAGAATCTGTACACCGACAAGTCAAAAAGCAACGTCTGGATACGTGGTCTTAAGATCGCCGTATGTTTCCTGTAGAAGAAAACAACCGTAGGTTAAATGTGAAGACCACATATTGAAAAGGAGATGGAATTAGGTGAAATAGGACTTACTGGACAAGGCTGAAGCCCAGCAGTTCACATCCTGAGGACTCCCTGTCAGCAACATTGCTGGTTCCTAAGGAGAAAGCAGTGAGACAAATGAGTGCTCAGGGTTCCTTCCTGCAGGAAAAAGAAAAGAAAATTGCACAGGGAAGAAAAATGGCTGATACCATCCTATTTCCACCATTCCCCAATCCAGCTCCACATGGAGATTCACTGGAGTTGCAGGTCCTGGATTTCCACCAGCAGCCCCTCCCCAGTAGTCTCCGTCTGTACCACTCCTAAGCCTCTCTAGACGAGACTCTTTTCAGGCTCTAACTCTCTAGCCCACGCTGTAATTCCAATGGCACCCTTCAAGGCAGGCATAAGGCAGCTTGATACGCTATCTCCTCTGCCTTTAACCAGTTACAGCAAGTCAGGGGAAGACTGGTTAGGACATTGCACTGATTTTAGAAGTACCATTGTCTCTGCTTTCATGGCTTCCTGATCATCTGTTCTAGAACATTAAGCAGAAAGCAGTAAATGTTATTTTAACTGCAGTCAGATAACTAATAGAGACGGAGAAGAAGCTATTACTGGAAGGCACAGTGCTGAACTTTTCTAACGCTCAACCCTCGCTTGAGGCCAACCTGGTTTAGCAATGACTCGAGGGTCTCTTGGAGTAGCATTCCTCATGTATTACTTATTTCTTTAGGAGACGGAGTCTTGCTCTGTCGCCCAGGCTGCCGGAGTACAGTGACAGGATCACAGCTCACTGCAGCCTTGAACTCATGGCCTCAAACAATCCTCCTACCTCAGCCTCCGGAGTAGCTGGTATTTCAGGCATGCACTACTGGTCCCAGCTTAATTTCTCATTTAATCAAAGTTCACCAGACTACTCTGAACACACTTCCCTATTTTTATTACTGATTTTAATGGTCAAGTGCCTCAGTAAAGTCTCACCTAAATGAATAGACAAAACATATGACAATTCATTGGGGCAAACAAAACAAAACAAAAACACTATATATGTCCTTCCTGTAGGAAGTGGTAGAGAAATCATCTCCGCAAATAAGTGTAATACAGATTTCATAATAAAGTGTCAATGCAAGCATCATTCAAATATCTCTGTGAACTATGATTTCAGAATATTACCTGTGGACATTTTAAACTTAGGCTGGCTTCCCTCACCATGTAGCCTGTCTGGGGGCCTCGTTCTCTCATGTTCAGCAGCTGTGTGCTCAGAACTAAGATACTGATCACATTGAACTAAACAATCATAATTCTGAAGACCAATGTTGGAAAGCAATTATGTAGGGGATTGTTTCTTCCTTGCTGTTTGCTGCCTACTTATTCTGCTTGGAATATCCTACCCCTTGCTCCCCACCAAACCTAGAGCTAGAATTCACACCAGGCTCGACTTTCTTGGAAGCACCTGTCTTGCTCCTAGCCCACCTTCTTCCACCAAGAAGAACACATCAGGACCCCCTCCGGTGGGCAACTGACACGGTTTGTCTCTGTGTCCCCACCCAAACCTCATCTAGAATTGTAATCTCCATGTGTCGAGGGAGGGACCTGTAATCCCCACATGTTGAGGGAGGGAGGTGATTGGATCATGGGAACTGTTTACCCCATGCTATTCTCGTGGTAGAGAGTGACTTCTCACGATAGCTGATGATTTTATAAGTGTTTGGAAGTTCCTCCTTCACTCTTCTCTCTCTTGCCACACTGTGAAGAAGATGCCTGCTTCCCCTTCGCCCTCCGCCATGATTGTAAGTTTCCCGAAGCCCCCCAGCCATGTAGAACTGCGATTCAATTAAACCGCTTTCCTTTGTAAATTGCCCTGTCTTGGGTATTTCTGTATAGCAGTGTGAAAATGGACTAAGCCAGCCATCATAAAATTTTCTACCCACTGTCATAACAGCACCTTTCCCTGCATCCTCCCATTCTGACCTTGCCTTCCCCATTCAGAAAACAGGTAAATTCCTACCCTTTGCGAAGAATCTGGACCATCGTCCAAGTGCCCTTTCTCTTAACTGTGCTCTTTCTACTTCTCTTTCATCTCTCTGATTGTTCTATAAATCTTTCTATTATTGTGTCCATGTCATTTTATCTGTCTTTATAGCAAACCTCCACTGCAACTTAGATTGGTGAGATGTGGATTTGTTTATATGCCAGAGTTGGGGTGGGGAAGGAAAAGGAGAAGAAACAGAACAGTGAGCTCTGGAGGAAGGTGGGTTTCCTACCACTTTTGCAAACAAACATCACACCTAAGGACGCTCAAGTGAGTGATCTCCTGCATCTTCCTATCAATCAATGCAGCACAAGTTTTCTGTTCCTTAGCGCATCCACTCTTGCCTTGTACTTGAGAAAAAACTCCCATTGTCTATGAAGACATTTGTGGTGTCCTGAAAGAGCTCCAATTTTAAGACTGGACGTAAGCAAACATTTTCAGAACAAGAAAAAGAAAAATGACTTTCAGGCATGCGTCAAATTTTGTCCTCTACATATAAGAAGAAACTCAAATAAGAAAAATGACGTTCAGGCATATGTAGAGGACAAAGTTCAACTTTGTTGTCAACTCACTCAACAAATGCTTGTTGAGATATACTATATGCTGGGAACTGTTCTGGGTGCTGGGGATACAGCTGTAAATGTGACAAAATTCCTACTTTTTGAAGCTTGAGAGAAAAAATAACTAAAAAATGATTAATAACATAATACTGATGCTTCTTATGAGGAAAATAAAGCAAGATAAAGAGATGGATCTGAAGAGAGAGCAAAAGGCTATTTTAAAGAGATGGTTAAGGAAGGCCTTTCTGAGAAGGTGGCATTTGAACTGAAATCTGAATAATGAGAAAGATAAAGAAATAATGAAGTAAGATATGGAGAAAGAACTTTCCCAGAAACTTAAAGTATAAAAGTTGTATTACTCAGGTTTCTCCAGAGAAAAGGAACCAACAGGATAGACAGAGAGACCTAACAGGAGGTTTTTTGGTTTGTTTGTTTTGTTTTGTTTTGTTTTTTCCTGAGATAGTGTCTCACTCTGTCATCCAGGATAGAGTGCAGTGGCATGATCATGGTTCACTGCAGCCTTTACCTCCTGGTCTCAGATGGTCCTCCCACTTCAGCCTCCCAAGTGGCTGGGACTGCAGGTGCACGCCACCATGCCCAGTTAATCTTTTGTAGAGATGGGTTTTCACAGTGCTGCCTAGGCTGGTCTCAAATTCCTGGGCTCAAGCAATCTGCCTGCCTTGGCCTCTCCAAGTGCTGGGATTACAGGCATGAGCCACAACACCGGCCAAGAGGAGATTTATTATAGGAATTGGCTCATGAGGTTATGAAGACCAAATCTCACAATATGCCACCTGCAAACTGGAGAACCAGGAATGCCAGTTACATAGTTCAGTCAAAGTCTAAAGGTCTGAGAGCCAGGGGAGCCCCTGATGTAACTCTTAGTCTGAGGTCAAAGACCCGAGAACTGGGGAGAAGCAGGGAGGCAGGGGTGCCTGTCTAAGCCCCAGAATCTGAAGGTTCAGGATTGGATGCTCTGATATCCAAGGGCAGGAGAAGATGGATGGCCCAACTTAACAAAAGAGAGGCAAAAATGTGTCCTTTCTCTACTTTTTTGTTCTATTTGGTGCCCTCAACCAACTGGATGATCCTCTCAGCCCCCCAGTCCCCCCATGTTGGTGAGAGGGGATCACCTTTACTCGATCTACAGATACAAATGCTAATCTTTCCTGGAAACACTCTTACAGACACATCTAAAAATCATGTTTTACAAGCTCTCTGGGCAGCTCTTAGCTCAGACAAGCTGACACATAAAATTAACCATCACAAAGACATGCAGGAGAAATTGACTTAGTATGTTCAACATATACAAGAATGTCAGTGGGGCCAGAGCACAGTGAATGAGGGGAAAGTGGTAAACAAGAAGCCAGAGAGAGGCGTCTGACTTCCAGCATGACAGAGTGACAGGTCAACAAATCCTTACTCCCAAAAGCAACTATAAAACTGGACAAAACTGGCAAAACCCACCAACTCCTGCCTTCCGAAATTTAATCAAAGTCATACAGCACATTGAAAAGCATTTATTTGTGAATACTACTAACTTTTGGATAAGAACAGTGGCTTTCTTGGCCAGGGCTGCTCCCATCTCTCCCCACCCCCCAAACTCTTCAGGTGCCATGGAAACCAGCAGCTTTGCAGTTGCCTTCAGAGTGAGTTTCCTTTACCTGAAGCATTGCTGGTTAATGGGGTCTTTGTTCACATTGGCAAGTGAAAGGAAGAGCCAGGGACTCCAGTAGCCTGAGGTTGCCGTCTGGCTTGGGAACAACAACAGGTAGGCAGATTATTTGGGGATTTAACAGGGATTCCAAGTGATGACACGGCCCTAAGAAACTTGGCAAGCATTCCATATATCCCAGGTTGATAAGAAGCGATTTGAACGTACAGCAGAGACCAGAACCCAAGCCATTCACACATCTCGAGCCATTGTACACATCCTGTTCCCATGCACAGAGGAGACATAAAAGAGCATGCAGGAATAAAAGACCAGGCAGATGTAATAGCTTGAAGTTTGAAATTGCTTTTTTATTTTTATTCATTTATTACTTATTTATTTTGAGACAGATTCTCGCTTTGTCGCTCAGGCTGGAGTGCAGTGGCACAATCTCGGCTCACGGCAACCTCTGCCTCCCAGGTTCAAATGATTCTCCTGCTTCAGCCTTCCAAGTAGCTGGGATTGCAGGTGTGCACCACCACACCTGGCTAATCTTTGTATTTTTTAGTAGAGATGGCATTTCACCATGTTGGCCAGGTTGGTCTCAAACTCCTGACCTCAAGTGATCCACCAGCCTCAGTCTCCCAAAGTGCTACAACCATAGGTGTGAGCCACTGCGCCCAGCCTGAATTTGCTTCTTATAGGCTTGAGGTGTTGGAGCACAACCACTGGTGGATCTTCAGCTGGACCATAAGCTGTGCAAACAAAGGAGCAACTACTCAAAAACCAGACTTAGAAATAAAAGCAAGAAAAGCAGTGTCTGCGCAATGCTGGGGGGGGGGCGGGCAGAATTTACAGATTCCTTCAAGGCAAGTTACTAAAGAAAAACCAGAAACATCACCACCACCACAACCCTCAGAAAAAAAGTCAGAACTTCAATGAGACTTGCAAAGACACAAGAAGACATGACTTACGCTCAGGAAGAAAAGGGCTGACAAGAGAAACTATCTCTGAGCACCCCCAAGATGTTGGAGTTAGCAGGGAAAGATTTCAAAGTAGCAGTCAAAAATATACTTAAAGAACTAAAGAAAATCATGTTTAAGATAATTAAAGGGAAGTACGATGACAATGACTCAGGGCTTAGGAAATCTCAATGAAGAGATTTAAGCAATTACAAGGCAGAACCAAATGGAAATTTTGAAGTTGAAAAGCATAACTGAAATGAAAAATTTAATAAAGGGCTTCAGCAGAATATTTGAAATGTCAGAATAATCAAGAGTCTTGAAAATAGAATAATAGAAATTATTCTATCTGAAGAACAGAGAGAAATGAGTTTGAAAAAACATATTCAGAGGCCCAGGGACTTGGGTGACAATATCAAGTATCAGCATACATTTACTGGGGACCCAAGAAGAAAAAAGAGAGAAAAAAGGCGGGGGAGGAGGCAGGAAAAAATATTTGAAGAGCTGATGGCAACCAACTTCATAAATTTGATGAAAAACATTAATCTATAGATCCAAAAAGCTTAACAAATCCAAGAAGCATAAATACAAACACATCCATATGTATACCTATCATAGCCAAACTACTGAAAGACAGAATCAGAGAGAGAGAGAGTCTTAAAAATATCAAGCGAAAAACAACTTATATTCAGGTGAACTGTTATGAAAACTCTTACACATTTGGGTAAGAAGTAATGATAGCCTGATGAAGCCAAGATGCCCCTGAGGAATTGAATCTCAAAATAATGAAATCATTGCCATTGAGTTCAGATCAATGAACTGGGAGACAGAGGATGAACAATACCAAATTTTTCCACCTCTGGAAACACACATTAAGTAAAAAGAAAAAAAAGGAAAATAATCACATAAATGATTCACAAAGAGAAGGCTAAAAGAGTAGATAACTTATTCTGCATCTCTGTGTTCAGTGGTTTCTAAGCAATGAACTTGGAATAAACAAGAGACAGAATGAGTTTTAATCATTGCAGCAGCCAGACTGGTATGCAAAATGTTATTTACATTCTAAGAACATTTTTTTCCTCCAAGCATTTTATGTTTGTTTGTCCTACGTAAAGAAATCATCATCATCAAAAATCTGGGGATCTGTGTAGAGTTAGCAATTGCATGCCGGCCTGTTGGTTGTGCAGACGTGTGTAGCCATTGATGGAGTCAATAAAGCTGGGAAAACAGAACGGAGGCATTGCTGATGAGAGACGCAAACTTTATATTCCTGCACTGGCATTCAGAAGTCTTGATATTCCTGCACGCATTTGAATCTCCTGCTTGTTTTAATTATGTTCATCCAATTCTAAGTGATGCATGATCTCAAGCATGACCGAGAATGGAAATATTTCTTTGTGGAATTTTTAAAAATCTTGATTGCTACAAGGGAAATACCTTTAAGAAAACACAGTATCTTTCCAAACACAAAAGATTCCTGTAACTTAGAGCCTTCCCGAAATGGAGCAGTATTAGTGTTGTAGCCTATTTGCTCTCTTCCTATTAGTCATGACGATACACCCTAAAAGGACAGAAATCAGAGGGAATGTACGAACAGAGCACAGGAAACAGGACCAGGAAAGCAGCAAGCTGGACCCCAGAAATATTTTTCATGTCTTGGTTTGTGAGAGGAAAGAGCTGTTTACTCAAAATGCTGCTTCAGGGGACAAGAACACAGAAGAGAACAATGACCTGGTGACCTCCGTGAATTGCTGGCTGTGGCTCAGCCTCTCTGCTCTGTCTGCAGGAAGTCAGCCATCCAGACTCCAAACTTCCAGCCCTGATCAGTACGGGTGATGGGGCAAGCCTCGAGTGAGAAAGTCATGAGAATGCTATTAGCCACATCCAAAGTTTAGGCTATTTCCTCCCCGAGCATTCGGAGAGCACACGCAGAAGCTCTGAGGCCAAGAGGCCAGAGCTGCTGCTTGTAGGGTTGGGAGACAAAGAGCGTTGCTCCCCTTCCCAAGGGACTTGATGACAGTGGGTGGTCAGCTTTGGCTCAGAGTCCCAGTTTCATGGGAAATCCTTGTTTTTTTCTGGGTCACTGAGTTACTGTGTCTTGGAATTACGAGACAGACAGGAACCTGACATGATTTCTGAGTGCATCCTTCTGCCCTCAGGTTAAGATCACCTTGACTGGTCTGTGATGTTAGGGTGACATTATAGCCTTCCTGAACTGTGCTGTATTGCCCCCTGCTGAGCAGCCTGGTGATCCACCCAGGAAAATGGCTTTTAACTATACCCAAGCTGTCCAGGACTTAGTGTGATGAGACATTGAGTCACTATGAGTAGGACACATGTTTCTTTACTGTTTCTTTAGACTGTTCCTGTGATTAAGATAGCTTTGCCCTTATCCATTGGCACTCTTTTTTAATACCCATGGTGACCTGCCCATGAGAACATGGCTTGATTATGCGGCACAAGCCATATCTGGGAACTGGGGCATATCTCATCCAACCATGCCTCTGGCTGTAGCAAAAATCACAGATCCTGGCTGGGTGCAGTGGCTCACACCTGTAATCCCAGCACTTTGGGTGGCCAAGGCAGGAGGATCACTTGAGCCCAGGAGTCCAAGACAAGTCTGAGCAACATAGCAAGACCCCATCTCTACAAAACAATTTAAAAATTATCCAGGCATGGTGGTGTGCACCTGTAGTCCTGGCTGCTCAGGAGGCTGAGGCAGGAGAATTGCTTGAACCCAGGAGTTCGAGGCTGCAATGAAGCCAGCCTGGGCAACACAGTAAGATCCCATCTCAAAAGAAAAAAAAAAAATCACAAATCCTAAAGACTCCAAAATAAAGGTCATTGGATTCTAACATGTATCCAGTACTCACATCCCCTCTAGGCCTCCCTGAACAAGTGTTAGTCAACCTGCATTTAATTATCTCCAACAATAGAGGCATTTTTCTTTCCCTCTGGGAGCAGTTGCTTCTGCACGAAGAGTCTTGTTTGTTGTTGCTGTTGTTGTTGTTGGTTTTGAGACAGAGTCTCACTCTGTCACTCAGGCTGGCATGCAGTGGCAAAATCTTGGCTCACTGCAAACTCCGCCTCCCAGGTTCAAGAAATACTCCTGCCTCAGCCTCCCGAGTAGCTGGGATTACAGCTGCCCACCACCATGTCTGACTAATTTTTGTATTTTTTAGTAGAGATGGGGTTTCACCATGTTGGCCAGGCTGGTCTCCAGCTTCTGACCTTAGATGATCCTCCTGTCTCAGCCTCCCAAAGTGCTGGGATTTCAGGCATGAGCCACCACACCCGGCCTTGCACTAAGAGTCTTAATGTTAAGCTAAAATAGGTTTCCCTATGACTTCTGCTCAAGTTTAAGTTCTAGAGTGTAAAAACCACGTCCTTTTTACCTTTCATATTTCTCTATGTACCTCCATTTCACCCATGAGTTTAACATGAGTAATCTTGTCAAATCCCTTGTTTAAATCCAGAAACACTATATAATTCCCTACAAACTCTGTCACCAAAAGAAGTTAGTATGACCAACTTGTTCTTAGGGAACAGCTGCTGGTGAGCACTGCTTTCTTTTTGACAACTCACAAGTCATTCCTTTAATAATCCACTTCTCCAGTCTTACCCCAGGGTTTATGTGAAGCTCTGTGGTTACAAGTCTCAGAATATTTCAGAATGATCACTACTCTCTAATATATACCTCAAACCCATCATTCTATTGAGGATCCAAACATTCCCACCATTTCCTTTGGTGTAATTTGGTGTAAAATCCCTGGAAAACAATCTAGAAATGCCAAGTAAGAATCTGTTGCCTACCACCCTTGTACCAGGGCAGGGAACAATGACATCCCCTTGAATCTTCCTTTCTAGGACTCTAGTTCATCTCAGGGAAAAGATCAGACTGAGAAAAGCCTTACATATAATGGTGGTGATATTTATGATTGCATTTTTAGGACCAGGAAAATTTAGAAGCAATCTAAAAATCCTCAACATTGAGTTTCTTATTTAAATTAAAGAAATATTATGATCACCAAAAAAAATATTCTGGAAAAAAATTTTAATGACATGATTCAAATTGCACATATCTCAAATTGTGTATATATCAAGTATATATAATCTCAATTTTGTTAAAAAAGAAGAAAACACACCATTATATGTAGAAAAATTTATTTCTGGTTAATAGAATTACCGTTTGTTTTTACTTTTCTACATCTTTCAATTTGTCTGCTTTTAGTATCAAATATAAAATTATCTTTTAAGTCATTGCTTAGGGTTACAATATTTTAGGATTATATACAGAAGGCAATATCAAAGGGTACTAAAGTCCAATAGCACCTCTCCTCAGAAACCACATGAAAGCACTGAAAAGTTGAAAGTGATTGCTTCTGTGAAGCAGTGTGGGGAGGGAAAAATGAAGGTGGGATCACCAGTCCACTGTGTTTGTTGTAAGTCTTTTAACACTATTCCAGCTTTCAAACTATGTGCTTTCAAACTATTACATCCATGAACAATAGATTTAATGTTAAATTTAAATTACTTGTAAAAATAAAATATTTTATAGAAATCATAAGAAAAAAGGAAACAACATAGAAAGGAAGAAAGGCTTTCCAAGGATATTGTTATTTTAATAAAGTATAAAAATAGCAGGAAGAATTTCATTTAAGAAATCATTCATGAGAGCTTTTCGGGTGCCAGGCACTCTGACTCTTCCTAGGATGGAAATAGGAGAAAAGCACTGATCATGTTCTTACAGACCTTACATATACAGACCAGGGGCTGGCATGGCCAGGTTCTGAGGAGGGCTCCCTTCCTGGCTTACATACGGCCGCCTTCTCACTGTATCCTCCTCCGCCTTCTCACTGTATCCTCCTGCAGTGGAGAGTGCAAGTTCCTTGTGTCCATTCCTCTTATAATAAGGAACTAATCCCATCATGGGGGCCCTACCCTTACAACTTCAACTAAACTAATTTCTTCCCAAAGCTCCCACCTCCAAATAGCCTCACATTGGCAGTTAGGATTTCAGCGTATGTATGAATTGGGTTGAAGGAGAAACACAAACATTCAGTCCAGTTACTCAAAAAACATGATTTGCAATTCTTCCTTGAACTTTGAATGAAGGCTCACAGGCCCTTATGTTCTACCCAAATTACCTGATGGGCTCAGATATGCTGGGGCTGTGAAAGGTAGAAGTCAACGCTTTCGTTTATCATTTCTTAAAAGGATGAATTATAGATTTGATCCAAGTCATAAAGTAAAAAGAGCAGATATTTTTAAAGGGAATGCTAACCACAGTGCCAACGCCTGCTACAATTAACAGGGTTCATTTCCTGTGCATCTCCGTAGCCCCAACACCTGGCAGAAAACCTGGCATATAGTGGGTACTCAATAAAAGATATGTATAAAAGTAAGGAGCAGGATTTTAAGGTCTTAGTTTTCCTTTTTTCACTCAGAAAATTTAGAATGTATTACTAAATATTTTTATCACCCCAAATAGCACCCTCTTTTATTTATGTATTTTTCCATTAAGCCTTCTGTGTTCCTATAACACCCTCTTTTAGTGTTTAAATAATAACCTCTGGTGTCTGCTTCTCTTGTATTAACCAAGAATAAAACAATTAGCTTTGAAAAATTGTTTTATTTATTATTATTATTATGAATAATTTATTTACTACATAATAGATACATTTAATATCATTTTAAATGGAAAAAAAAGATGATTGAGGTGCTTTGAAACATAATCAAGCACTGTTCATTCTTCTATATCATAAAATTATTTCACTGTTTTTGATTTCCTTGACAGCTTACTACGTAACAAGTTCAGAGAGAAATATACTCTGGAAGATTTTCCACGTCCTCCCCAGACCCAATCCATTTCTTTGTTTCCCTTCTGTTTATTGTTGTGTAACAAACCACTCAAAAACCTAGTGGAGCAAAGCCACCATTTTATTATGCTCATAAATTCTAGGGGTCAGGAATTCAAAAAGGACACAGTGGCTGGTTTCTGTTCCGAGATGCCTGTGGCCTCAACTGTGAAGACTCAAGCACGGGGAGCGACTGGATGGCTGGAGGCTGGAATCAAGTGGGGTGTCTGTCTTGGTCACCCAAGGGGGTTGAAGCTGGTGGTCCATTGGGCCTCAGCTGGGGATGTTGATTGGACCAACAGCCAAGGCCTCCCCCAGTGGCTTGGGCTTCCTTACAACATGGAGGCCTCTGGGTGGTCACATTTTCTACATGGCAGCTCAGAGCTCCAAAAACAAATGTCTCATTAGACAAGATGAAAGCTGCACTTCCTCTGATGACCAAACCTCGGAAGTTAGAAGTGCCACCTCCACTGCATTCTGTTGATTACAAGCAAGTCACAGAATCCGCCTAGATTCAAGGGAAGGGGACAAAGACACCCCCCACCCAATGGGAGGAGTGTTAAACAATTTATACACATATTTAATAACTACCACAACTTCCTTCTGTTTAGTTTCTCCTTTCTATGATTTCTTTCTCTCTTTGATTCTCTGTTCATTTCTACCTCTTTTCCCCTCCTTCAGGGCAGAAGATGCCCTCACCTTCTGTAAGCCAAACAAGCTATTCAGTCATGCCATACACATTCCTTGAGCTCCTATGATAATATGGGTATTAGACAGGGCCCTTCCTGCAAAGAGCTTAAAAAGGATCTTGGAGCCCTGGTAGAGGTCTTCCCTTAACCAGGAGGCAATCTGGCCAGCAGGATTTTGGCCAAGCCATCTTGGGTGAACTTCAGACATCAATGAATTATTGCTTAAACCTCATTTCGAAAAATATATTTTTCAGAACAGGAACAATGAATTCATATGACTTCAGTGAATGTCTCTTAAGAATTTCAAGTTCAAAGGTTATGTTAAGTGACTTTTAGGAAAAAAATAATAATAAAATCATGGAGAAGACATTGGATCTTCATATAACTCTTGTTTGATTAGGGAAATTACAGTAGCCGGGCGTGGTGGCTCACACCTGTAATCCCAGCACTTTGGGAGGCTAAGGTGGGCGGATCACAAGGTCAAGAGGTCGAGACCATCTTGGCTAACATGGTGAAACCCCATCTCTACTAAAAATACAAAAATTAGCCAGGCGTAGTGGCATGCACCTGTAGTCCCAGCTACTTGAGAGGCTGAGGCAGAAGAATCGCTTGAACCTGGGAGGCAGAGGTTGCAGTGAGCTGAGATCGTGCCGCTGCACTCCAGCCTAGTGATAGAGTGAGACTCCATCTCAAAAAAAAAAGAAAAAGAAAAAGAAAAAAAGGAAATTACAATAAAGGAAGCTTCCTTCACAAAACACAGAATCATAAACTTTCTTAACTTTAACAAATATAAACTGAATGACCTGATATACTCCAGATAATTCCCAAAAGGTTTCTTGAAAATTAAATTTTAAGACCATCATTCTCAGCAAACTATCGCAAGAACAGAAAACCAAACACCGCACGTTCTCACTCACAGATGGGAATTGAACAATGAGATCACTTGGACACAGGAAGGGGAACATCACACACCAGGGCCTATTGTGGGGAGGGGGGAGGGAGGAGGGATAGCTTTAGGAGATATACCTAATGTAAATGATGAGTTAATGGGTGCAGCACACCAATATGGCACATGTATACCTATGTAACAAACCTGCATGTTGTACACATGTACCCTAGAACTTAAAGTATAATAAAAAAAGAAAATTAAATTTTAATAATTTAAAAGCACTGTAAGATTATTATGCAAAAAATAGAACACAAAATTATATATAAAATACGGTATAAATTTTGTAGTTATTTATGTGTATATAAAAACACTGAAAGGAAGCATACCAAAATTTTAGTAGTGTTTATTTTTTGAAAATTCAGATTGCTGGTAGTACTTATTCTTTTCTTTATGTTTTCTGAATTTTTAAAATGTTCTACAGTAAGTACATGTCATTACAATAAGTACATGCCAGTAACATTATAAAAAATAAAATAGTATTGTGAGTTCTTACTATTTAATTAAATCTCACAATTAATAAACTAATAAAGCAAACAATCTTTCCTGCAAAGCATATCAAACTTTCTAGTGCTTTTGTGTACCAAGTTTAGACTTTGACATCATATCCAGATTCTTCTACATAGAGCACAGAAATTGTCTACAATGAAGACACAATGAGTACTGGGTTTGTAACATCTTTTCTTCATAGTGACTGTTGACCAAAAAAAAAAAAAAAAGTCAAACTCCATGAAATATTTGAAAAGATTTATTCTGAGCCAAAGGTAAGGACCCTGACCCATGGCACAGCCTCAGGAGGTCCTGAGAACATGTGTCCAAGGTGGCTGGGTTAAGCTTGGTTTTATACATTTTAGGGAGACATAAGACATCAATCAATACTAAAGTATACATTGGTTCAGTCTGTAAAGGTGGAACCCCTCTAAGCAGCAGGGCAGGGGAGGAGATTACATGTCATAGGTGGATTCAAAGATGTTCTGATTGGCAATTTGTTGAAAGAATTAAGTTATTATCTAAAGACTTGGAGGAGTGTGTGGGTTAAGATAAGGGGTTCTGGAGACCAAAGTTCTTATTTTGTAGATGAAGTCTCATAGGTGGCCACTCTTGAGGCAATAGATGGCAAATGTTTTCTATTTGGACTTTTCAAAGATGCTAGACTCTCAGCTCATTTCTTCAGGATCAGGAAAAGACCTAGAAAGGGAAAGGAATTCTTTACAGAATGTAAGTTTCCCTTACTTACCATTTCAAAATATGTCAAATATATTTTGGGGTAAAAATACTTTGATTTCTTTCAGGGTCTGCTATCTGTCATGTGATGCAACCTAGAGTCAGGTTTGAATTTAGTATCTTACTGCTACAAAAGTCTGTTCCGTCCGTCTTAAAATCTGTTTTAATGTTAATGCTAGTCAGTTGTGCCTGAATACCAAAGAGAGGAGGGTAGAATGAAGCCTGCCTGACCCTCCCTTCCCATCACAGCCAGAACTAGTCTTTTCTGTAGATTCCCGTTGGCTGAGAGAAGGGGTCTATTCAGTCAGATGGGGGGCTTAGGGTTTTATTTTTGGTTTATGTTACCAAGAAGCAAGAAGGAGGAACACCTAAACAAAACACTTCACCCAAATATTATTCATTCATTAAACTCAAATGTACTGATGTAGAAATGTTTCTATACATCTGTTGCTCAAAAGGCAATGTTAGAAGGATTAAAATAATAGGACATTTTTTTCAGTATTTAACAAAATGACAGAATTTCATCAATAGTCCTCCAGAATCTCTTGAAGGAATTTTACTTGTAGGAATTATTTGTTTAATAATTAAAATGTCCTTTTCATTCCTCAAACCCAGTTTACTCCAGGTTCAGCAATTCACATTTTCATCATTCAAGACAGAGAACCAAGGTGGGCACAGGAGCTCACACCTATAATCTCAGCTACCTGGAAGGCTGAGGAGGGAGGATCTCTTGAGGCCAGAAGTTCAAGGCCAGCCTGGGTAACACAGCAAGACCCTATTTCAAAAAATAAAAATAAAAAAGACAGGCCGGGTGCAGTGGCTCACACACCCAGCACTTTGGGAGGCCCCGAGGCTGGTGGATCATGAGGTCAGGAGATCGAGACCATCCTGGCTAACATGGTGAAACCCTGTCTCTACTAAAAATACAAAAAAATTAGCTGGGCATGGTGGCGGGCACCTGTAGTCCCAGCTGTTGGGGAGGCTGAGGCAGGAGAATGTTGAGAATCCGGGAGGCGGAGCTTGCAGTGAGCCAAGATCACGCCACTGCACTCCAGCCTAGGTGATAGAGCAAGACTCCATCTCAAAAAAAAAAAAAAAAAAAAAAAGAGAGAGAGCCATTTGGGAGGAAAATTATTTCTCTATATTTGCAGCAAGTCAACCTGTCCAGACACAGAAAATGGAACACCCAACCAAATCAAAAATCTCTGAGGAATCTCTAAATTCTAAATCAGAGATGAGCGATGAGATGCATGCAACCCACACAGCATCCTCCCATGATAGCAAATATTTTCTAAATAAAAAGTTCTTTAACCAGAGTCAGGCATGAGTTATTTGATTACAGTTGCAGAGGAAACAAGCTTAGTGACCTGACCTGGCCTAAAAGCCAACTGCCCACCCATCTGTGTCTCCCAAAGCAAAGGCCATCCCATTCTCTAACAAACAAATGGCTCCCTGAGGGCCCACAGCAGGGTCCTTCAGTGCACCTGCAATGACTTCAGTTCCACTTCATGGAAAGGGGGTTACAGGGCTACTCTTTGCTCCAGGAGACAGGCAGAGGGATTTTCCTGTTGATTTACAAAAGGTCATGCTTTCAAAACAAGACAAGAGACAGCTGTTTGGGAGAAGGCCTATCTACAGTATTTCCCTAATGCACAGTGTGTGTTAGTGTTGGCATTGCAAGGAATTAAACAAGAATCCAGTTATCATAATGCACAGGGAATTCAGGACTGGAAACTGTGCTAGTGAGGGAAGTGAATCCTTTGATTTCTGGCCACCCTTCCCCTGGCCGTCACAAAATCTCACAAAAGCGTATGCATCCATCCTGGTGGTGTTTCTGGTCCTTATGAACGGTGACACGTTGGGATGATAGAGTCTTTCAATCCTGTCTTTCTGTTTTACATTTTCCAGGCTTCTACCTCATCCTGCCCCATGACATACGTGTTCATCTGCTGTCAAGGTTCTCCCCACCCTTTTCGTTTCCTCTAAAATAAATATGACCTGCCCTATCCTGTTTCTTCCTTTTGGGATGTGGCCAGCTGCCATCAAGTCAAGGGCTGTGATCAAAGGGAGGCTGCTCCCACACAAGAGAAAACACAGATTGTCAGCTGTACTCTCTCGCTCTACCAGACAAAGTAATTCAGGAGAAGGGGGGCAAAGAAAATTGGGAGATGCTTCCCACCTCTTAAAGGGCTAAGTAAATGGGGCTGAGGGAAGGTGACTATTTTCTTCAGAGATTTGTGACCAGAATCTAGTGTTGCCTGCTGAAAAATGACTAAACACTGGGTGTGAATCTCCAGCTCAGAGATTTCTCTGTTCCCTTTGGATACACAAAAATTCAGACACTCAACCACAGAGAATCCCCTCGTCACACCTCTGTCCCAAAATAAGAAGAAATAAAGTCATTCCAAAATAATCTTTCCCAAAGCCACTGAGATTCCCAGTCTTGTGTTTGTTGATCTACAGCAGTTCTACGACTCCATAAAAATATCTTACCCCAAGTTCTCTTCTAAATCACAGCACCTTAATTTTATGAGCTGGCAGGGTCAAGCCCATTATAGGCAAATTTGCATCGGAATAGTTTCCTCTGCCCCACATCTAAGACACAACATTTTATATCACACCTCCACTTCTGTCATACCTTCAAAGGTAGAAGTTTCTTTTCACTTTCTCCTCTGTCATCCTCGGCTTGCTGGAACCCGCCCCCAACCATGCCACTCCTGGCCCCATTCTTCCTCCTCCACCAATGGTGGCAAAAAGGCTACAGTAGCTTCCAAACTCACAGACTTGTCCAGAGGCAGAAAAGGACCATTGTTCCTCCTGTATCTATTTTATTTATCTATTTATTTTAGAGACAGAGTCTTGCAGTGTTGTCCAGGCTGGAGTGCAGTGGTGCAATCATAGATCACAGTAGCCTCCATCTCCTGGGCTCAAGCAATCCTCCCACCTCAGCCTCCCCGGTAGCCGGGACCACAGGTGTGCATCACTACACTCAGTCAACTTTTAAACTTTTTTTTTTTTTTAGAGATGGGGTCTCACTATGTTGCCCAGGCTGCTTTTGTATCCATTTTTATTAGGGCAGGAAGACGTTCTCAGAATGTTTCCAGCAGAGTCCCTCTCATGTCTCATTGACTACAGTTATTTTGCACCAAGCCCATACCTCAACCTGGTGTAAGAAGGGGTGTGAAATTGTCATTCCAGCATTCACTCCTGGGATAGTGGACGATCCACGAAGCACATTGCAACCATATGGCACAACATCTTGGTTTGTAAAGGCGGCTAGAGAAATGATAAGTTAATAGGCTACCTACAGGGTCTGCCATGGCATTTGTGTTGGGTTTTAAGTCAACTACTCTTCCAACCTAATGGATCCTCAGGTTGGATGGTCTATGATATAAGGCCCAGTGAACACAGTTTACTAGGTATTCATTAAAAGGGGTTGTTAGGACTAAGTTCTCAGACCTCATATTTAACTTAGTCTGAAAGCTGGTTCACAAAAAAACATAGAGGATAGTTACAAGCACATTTGACTTGGCAGAAATAAGACTAGAATTGCTATGCTACAAGAGTGTATGGGAGGAAGGTACCCTATTAAGGAGAGATTTTGAAAAGTTTCCAGGTGTCCTTGCCATAACACTGAAGTAGCATGTTCCTTGGGTTACGTGCTCACAGTTCAGGGGTTACTCTGACAAATTCTATTCAATCAATCAGCAGTTGAATCAATGTTTTCTCACTAAATTAACTACTTTTTTCAAGGACTAAACCAAATGCCCCAGTTGGTGTCATGTTCCTAGAGTCTTCGTTGAACCAATATATCTAGAAGCCCATCAATTATGGTGACAACTGAAGAGGAGGAAGAGCATAGATCACTCACAATTCAAAGAAAAAAATAAAGCACAGCTCTGAATGGGAGTTATCCTCTTCCTACTCATCCTGTTGGAAGAAAAAGACCTTAGGAAATTTGAGGAACCTTTTAGCCAAGAGAATAATAAGGCATAAATCTTGGTGACAGTGAAAAGGCTGGCTCAGGAAGTAACACCATCCACGAAAAACCCCTCCAGTGTAAGGGACAGTGATGAATGGTCTAAACATGACACTCCTACGTAGCTTGGAAGGGGTTTGCACAGTTGATTTTAGCTCTTAGGGAGAGTGATTTGCAGAAACTGGAGATGATTTGTCATTGTTTTTGCCAGTTCCTGCTGCACAGCAGGGAGCTCAGGAAGAAAGAAGGGAGTGTGTTCATAACAATTTCTCTCCTTCTTGAAAACCTGTTATCTGTGCAACTGGTGTAAGCTGACTTCCCTCTAAAACTGGAGGATGGGTTGTTCATGTTACAATTTATGGGGTGCTTATCCACAGACTTCAGTTTGCAGGCAGAGAACAGAACTCTTATCAGGGACCATTCTCTTCGGCTGTCCTTCTGTTGGTCTTGGATATCAACATCGGTACAGGACCAATGTCACACGTTTGGAATGAGAATAGCGTAAGTCTTGTACTCTGCCCTTTGGAAATTGAGTGTGACATGTCTTCTCATGTCTGTCACGTCTCTTTATCACTAGATTTTAAATCTCACATATTTCCCAGAACATCGGAGAATTAAACAGGAAGACCAGTAACTCTTTAGGAGTCACAAAGTAAAACATGCTGAATTTTTTAAAGTCTAAAATAGAGAAGTAGAGAAAGTGGAGGAGGAATTCTTCCGGCTATTCAGGGACCAATTGAGATGCAAATAGATAAGCAATTTGGTTACTGGAAGACTTTTAGCCAGAGAGGAAGCTGTCAGTTTCTACAATTACATTGTCTATAAATTCATTTTCTGCATTTTGTTACTTTTTTAAGATAAGCATCCCAAAGGTCCATTTATCCCAATGTTCTTTTAAAGTTGTTATCAGAAAACTACAATTATTTCAATATTACTGTCATGCTTAAAGTATTTCCAGAACTGTATCCTCAGAGCCACTCACAACCTAAGAAAATGAGTCTCATTATTTTACACCTAGGTTTCATTTAAAGAATCAGATAGAATTCTGTAGCTTGTACCCTCACTTTATTCACTAGTCTTGTTTCTAAATGACATTTGGCCAAAAAAGGTCCCTTCAAAGGGCCAATACAGCATTTGATCCACAAAGAAAATTTGATTGGCATGAACTTTGTCTCTTGCTTTTGTTTTTTGAGTCAGGGTCTTGCTCTGTTGCCCAGGCTGGAGCATAGCAGCACAATCACAATCACAGCTCGCTGCAGCCTCCAACTCCTGGACTCAGGTGATTATTCTGCCTCAGGCTCCCAAGTAGCTGGGACTACGTGCCTATGCCACCACACCCAACTAATGTTTGTATTTTTTTGGTAGAGATTGGGTTTCGCCATCTTGCCCAGGCTGGTCTCAAACTCCTGGGCTCAAAGGATCTGCCCACCTCAGCCTCCCAAAGTGCTGGGACTACAGATGTGAGCCACTGTGCCAAGCCTGGCATGGACTTTGAAAACTCTTTTATTTTTGTAGAGACAGGGCCTCACTCGAATGTCTAGGCTGTGTCCTAGGAGGATCGCAGTTCCCTGCAGCCTCCAACTCCAAGCTCAAGTAATCATCCAGCCTCAGCGTCCCAAAGTACTAGGATGACAAGCATGAGCCACCATGCTCAGTCTGGAGGCTCTTTAAAAATGAGTCCTAAAGGTGTTCTGATCAATAGGAGGCCTACAGGAATAAATATACAACATTCATTTGTGAATATATTTGTTTAGAAAAAAATAACATCATTGCTATATTATGATGTCATTTAGTTCTGTTAAGAGGCTAATCGCTATTAAAACATTCCTATCACTACAATCAACTACCGTCCACTGTCACAAACAAACCAAAATCAAATATTTCTATGTGTTGACAATATTGACATAATCCTTTTATTCTTTGCATTTTTCCCAGCTTCTCGCCTGTGAATGTCTTTACATTAACACCAAGACACTTGCAAGTGCTAGGTAAAAATAATGTCATGATAACTGGACCAGAGAAAGAAGCTATTAGGAACACTGCAGAAAAAGTTCATTGGTTTTAAGCATTTGCCTCAATATGCAATATAGCATTGGATTCAGAGTTTAGAAGTCAGGCTAAGATTCCAGTCATGACTGTGCCACTAGTAGAGGTGTAAAGTTTGCCAATCATGTCAATTTCCTCAACTGCAAAATGTAGATAATAGTGCTACTACCTCTCTTGTATGGTTAGGATTACATGGCATAATGCATGTGAAGTCCCTAGCGATGTAAGAGTTAAGAAATTACTGGCCTGGCGTGGCTCACGCCTGTAATCCCAACACTTTGGGAGGCCGAGGAGGCTGAATCACGAGGTCAGGAGATCGAGACCATCCTGGTTAACATGGTGAAGCCCTATCTCTACTAAAAATACAAAACAAAAAATTAGCCGGGCGTGGTGGCAGGCGCCTGTAGTCCCAGTTACTCGGGAGGCTGAGGCAGGAGAATGTCGTGAACTCGGGAGGCCGAGCTTGCAGTGAGCCGAGATTGCACCACTGCACTCCAGCCTGGGCGACTGAGCAAGACTTCGTCTCAAAAAAAAAAAAAAAAAAGAAGAAGAAATTACTTAGGCAGATAGTGAGGGTAAGGGAGTCCTCGGTAAGGTTTTCCTTTTAATGAAAAGCAGCCCCAGAATCATTTTCTTTTCTAGGAAAGAGCAGCCTGTAAAATCGAGCTGCAGACACAGACAAGCAAGCTGGAAGCTTGCACAGGTGAATGCCGGCTACTGTGTCAATAGGGAAAGACCACCTGGGACTAGGTATGGTCAAAATGGTGGCTCCATCTTCCTTCTCTTTGTCATCTGCATGTACAGCGAAGAGCAGGCAACATGACACCAGCCAAGTGGAAAACCCATTTGCATAATAAGATTAGGGTGGGGTTGCCAGCCTTCTCTGTGCACTATGTAAACGGAACTCCTGGTCCAACCCACCTGTGGGCACTATGTAAATCAGACACTGCCTCCTCAAGGCTGTCTGTAGAATCCGATGCACTCCCATTCTGGCCAGAATTCCCGTTCAGGAGCCCCTGTCTCACACGAGAGAAAGCTGTTCTCCTTTCTCTTTCTTTAGCCTATTAAACCTCCACTCCAAAACTCACTCCTTGTGTGTGTCCATGTCCTTAATCTTCTTGGCGCGAGAGGACGAACCCTGGTTATTTACCCCAGACAATGAAGCCCGTTCACTAGCATCACTCTGGGCACATAAATATTCAGGGAATCTTAGCTATTTGTCTAATGCTCACATACAGCTGAAATTCTGAGTGGAATATCCTTCAGATAAATGACATTTTTCTACCTTGCCTATACTACAGTAAGCTGGGTTAGAAAATCAAAATTTAAGAAAACTGGAATGTGATTTTTAAAAGTCTGGCTTAAAACTCTATCTTTTCTTCCTAGAAATTCCCTTTCGACAAACTAAAGTAGTTGCCTGCACACAATAGTATGCTTTTTGCTCATGATACATTTTGTTTTGCCATGTTCATTGAATCCAAGAGTCAGTCTAGTTTGGAACATGGACTTATCAATTTCCAAAGATGAATCCACAGGGCTGTCTAATTCATCACAGAGGAATACAGACATCTCTTACTATTGATGACTGGCTGCTTGGATACTACAGAAATCTAATTACACCAAAGGAGCGAAACATCAAAATCTACCATTTTTGTTTAAAATTGGTACAACTAAACCAATTGGTTTTTAAATCAATTGCTTTTCCAACCAAATTGTCCCTCGGGTTGGATAGTCTATGATGTGTGTTGCAAAAGAAAAGCAAGAAAGGCCATTGTCTTCTCTTGAGCAAAAGGACTAGCCACAGTTTCCATCCATAAGAAATCTAACATGTGCGTGTATGGGTTAGGATATGGTTTGGCTGCTGAAAGTGACAGATCCAGACTCACTGTGACTTTACAAAGCCGGTAGGTTATTTCTCGCTCACGTCAAAATCCAGGAAGGTGCTCCAGGGCTGGAATGGAGGCTGCACAACCATCAAGAATCCAGATTTTTCTTTCTGGTGTTCTGCCAGCCTCAAAACATGGCTTCCGACCCCTGGTTTAAGTTGGCTGCCCCATCATGTCTGTACTCTAGCTTGCAGGAAGGACAGCGAGGGCAAGAGAAAGTCATGCCTTTGCCCACTGGGTACCAAAAAAAAAAAATTAACCAGGCATGGTGATGCATATTTGTGGTCCCAGCTACTCGGGAGGCTGAGGCAGGAAGATTGCTTGAGCCCAGGCGTTCCAGGTTGCAGCGAGCCAAGGTCATGCCACTGCACTCCAGCTTGGGTGACAGAGTAAGACCTTGTCTCTAAATAAATAAATAAGAAAAGTATCAGGAATCTCTCTGTCTCTGTCTCTCTCACTCTCTCTCTCTCTCTCTCTTTTTTTTTTTTTTTTTTTTTGGATACAGGGTTTTGCTTTGTCGCCCAGAGAGGAGTACAGTGGCATGATCTAAGGTCACTGAAACCTTGAACTCCCGGATTCAAGCAATTCTCTTGCCTCAGTAACCCAAGTACAGGCACACACCACCACACCCAGATAATTTTGTTGTTGTTGCATTTTTAGTAGAGACGGGGTTTCACCCTGTTAGAGAGGCTGGTCTCGAACTCCTGGCCTCAAGCGATCCGCCCTTCTCAGTCTCCCAAAATGCTAGGATTACAGGCGTGACCTACTGTGCCCGGCCACATCACTGTTTGCGTGCATCCCATAGTTTACTAAGTAGGCAGTAAACCAGAAGTCAGCTCGTATTCTAGAATAGTCTGATTGCTGCATCTCTAGGTTGCCCCTGTACTTTCATATGCTCTTTCTGCAAGTACTTTAGCCACAGCTTAACTTCCTCTGTCTTCGAAGTACCAAATGTTTCCCAAAGCTCTTACAGGCAAGTTGGCCTTGCCTAGGACAGTCCTCTGCAGCTCCTCTTCATTTTGCAGAACAATCACAGGGTCTCGGTAAATGTGTTTTCATCACAACATCATCCAAACATGCAAACACTGCAGTCTTTGAAATCAATATTGAAAATTAAATCAATTTGGATAAAAGGAAAAGAACTCATGGAGTTTAGCACTCATTTTAAAAAACAATGTATTCTTACTTCATTTTCCATTAAAATCCCTTTATCTTTTAAAACTTTGACACCCATGTCCCTAAATCATACTGAAGCCTCAGGTGCCCCAGCAGAATTCTCGTGTGAGGCCTTCTATCCTCTTTACCCATTTTGCTGTCATGCATGTTATGGCTACAGCTCACCCTGTTTCTCATTTAACTTGCCATGCTATCCACAGTTCACCTCCAGAGCTTAGAAATCTCTGGCCCTGAATTTGGAAAGAAAGGAAAGTTATTTCTGCAAGCTGAGCATGGAGCCAGTTGCTACTCTTGTGCCTGGAAGTGACTCCACCTTTGCTACAGGTTCTGAATGGTGTCAGGCCAGGAGTATGCACGGTAATGTCGAGCTGAAATGGGCCATGAGACAAAAGCACATTGGTCTTTTCTTCCTAAGGAGGAAAAAACTGAAATCGTTCCAATAATCTTTCTCTGTGCCAATCTCTTAAGAAAAAAAGATTCATAGGTGGGGTGCGGTGGCTCACGCCTTAATCCCAGCACTTTGGGAGGTGGAGGCGGGCAGATCACCTGAGATCAGGGATTCGAGACCAGCCTGACCAACATGGAGAAACCCCATCTCTACTAAAAATAAAAAAAATTAGCTGGGCGTGGTGGCACACACCTGTAATCCCAGCTACTCGGGAAGCTGAGGCAGGAGAATTGCTTGAACCCTGGAGGTGGAGGTTGCAGTGAGCCGAGATCGTGCCTTTGCACTCCAGCCTGGGCAACAAAAGTGAAACTCTGTCTCAAAAAATGAAAAAAAGAAAGAGAAAAGAGAAAAGATTCACAGCTAAATAGTAGAGGTAAGGAAGAGTCTAATGACTTTGGGGAATGGGGATGTGTAAGGATGGGGAGAGAGGCTAGACAGGTCATAGAGCCTTGAGGGTGTACAGCCTAGCCTCCAACAATGACTGCCTTTTCTCATAGCTCTTTAGATAAGGTGGGTTTCAAATATAGACACACATTTCCAGGGAGGATTGACCCCAAGTTGACCTCCATTTTTCACACCTTGTGTCTCCACTTTGATCACCCAAGGTGATCCAGAACTCTCATAACTTCAGTAGAGGGTCCCTCCTACATTCACATCGAATCAAGGACAGTGGCAGTAATAACAACATGTCTGACTCCACCTCCCTGCAGTGCTGGAGAGAGGACAACTGTGTTGCATGAGCCCAAATGCACACCCTCAAATAGTGCACAGGAAAATGCATGAAATGTGGTCCCGTGGCTTACATTTAAAGTGCATTTTAATCTATTACATGGTCCACATGGGGATGGGGGAGATCTAGGAATAGCTTTTGGACTCTGTCACAAAAGTCTCTCCCCTAGATTTTATCAGGGATGTGTGTGTGCATGTGTGTTCACAGGTGTAATCTTGCATGCTAACATGTGTGCCTGCATGCCAGCTATGCTGGGGGCAAACATGGCTATCCACCAAATGCAGGAGGAAAAGCCTCTTTCTCCCTAGACTTCCAGGCTCTTCTGACCCTCCCCTTTCCTTCTCACCTCCAGATCCCACTTCTTCATGTGGGTCCTTCAGCTCTGTGATCTCCCTGCTGAACAGCTGTCAATCCCAGGCCAGTGACAGAGGAAGCCCGGAGAGGAGACTTCACAGCAGTCTGCCCTCAGGAAATGGTATGTGCAAATACACACTCCCAGAGTAGCAATCCTGGGGGCAGCTCCTATATGCTATTATTTAAAAGAGTATCTGTACCACTATTTTTATTACTAAAACTACCGCTACTGCTGCTACTACTGTAGTAGTACCACTACTGACTGCTGCCATTATAATTTACCTTTATATTCTGTTCCAGTCACATGCTAAGTACTGTACTTATGTCTTTTAAATCTCACAACTCCCTATAAAGTTGGTTTTGTTGTAATTCCTGTTAATCATACCAGGATATTGATGTTTGCGGATCCTAACTGACTTGCATAAGGTCAACCCAGTGGATAAAGGGCAGAGCTGGGCTGTGACAAATCCAGATGAGTCTGAAAACTGCGAAGAGGCTAATTAGCATTGGAATCTACAGATGGGGTGTGCGTAATTGTTTTGCCCTGGTTAGTTTTAAGGATGGCCAATTTCCCTTCCTGACAGCTATTCCTTGTCTTCTCCTTGTTCTCCAGTGACATCAAACTATTTCAAGTTGCTCACCAAGGTCTCATAATTGGATCCTTGCTTACTTCTCATCTCGCAACACTGTCTACCTTGTCTTCTAGGCTCTAGCTAAATTTGAGCAAGATCTTTACAAAAATTCACTCCCTGGAGGAACTCACTGAGCTGCCTGCTTTACAATTCTGTTTGTTCTGTGTCATTTTCAGCTCTTGCATTAAACAGATTCTAAACTCCTAGAAAGCAAAGAACATGCCTTCAGTCAACAAATTCATTGAGCTGCAGAGAGAAGGGAATGCTGATCCGCTGTTGGTGGGAATGAAAATTAGTACAATCTCTATGGAAAAGAGTGTGGAGATTTCTCAAAGAACTAAAAATAGAGCTGCCCTTCGATCCAGCAATCCCAGTACTGGATATCTACCCGAAGAAAATGAAATGGATATATCAAAAAGATACCTGCATTGGTGGGGCGTGGTAGCCCACGCCTGTAATCCCAGCATTTTGGGAGGCCGAGGTGGGTGGATCACCTGAGGTCAGGAGTCCAAGACCAGCCTGGCCAACATGGTGAAACCCCAAAATTAGCCATGCTTAGTGGCAGGCACCTGTAATCCCAGCTACTTGGGAGTCTGAGGCAGGAGAATCTCTTGAACCCAGGAGGCGGAGGTTGCAGTGAGCTGAGATTGTGCCATTACACTCCAGTCTGGGCGACAAGAGCAAGACTTCCACTCAAAAAAAAAAAAAAGGATTAAAAAAAAAATACCTGTACCGGTCTGTTGATCACAGCACAATTCACATTAGCAAAGATAGGGAATCCACTTAAGTGTCCATCACCAGATGACTGGATAAAGGAAATGTGGTACATATACACCATAGAATACTATTTAGCCATAAAAAAGAATGAAATTATCCCTTTTGCAACAACATGGATGGAACTGGAGGTCATTATTTTAACTGAAACAGGCTAGACACAGAAAAGCAAATATTGCATGTTCTCATTCATAAGAAGATGCTTAAAAAATCACGTGTACCCATGGACGTAGAGCATGGAATAACAGACAGTGGAGACTCGAAGGATGAGGGAGTGGGAGGGGTGAATGACGAGACATCACTCTAGTGAGTACAATCTACATCATCTTGGTAATGGACACCATAAAAGCCCTGACTTAACCACTATGCATGTAAAAAAAATTGCACTTGTACTGCCAAATTTACATATACTTTAAAAACAGGTGAGTCATGATGGCTCATGCCTATAATTCTAGCACTTTGGGAGGCCATGGGGGCGGATCACCTGAGGTTGGGAGTTCAACACCAGCTTGGCCAACATGGTGAAACCCCATCTCTACTAAAAATACAAAAATTAGCCAGCGTGGTGCTGGGCACCTATAATCCCAGCTACTTGGGAGGCCGAGGCAGGAGAATTGCTTGAACCTGGGAGGCAGAGGTCGCAGTGAGCTGAGATCGCGCCATGGCACTCTAGCCAGGGCGACAGAGGAAGACTCTGTCTTAAAAAAATAAGTAAATAATAAATAATGAATAAACTTGTTGGTTGTTACTCTGGTTGCTTCTGAGGGTGGGGCAAGAAAGGACACATACAATGGGGTGCTCAGGCCTCCCCTAGGAACAGGGAGACACCCTCTGCAGTGGAGAAGGTGATGGTTGCTGAGGCAGGACCTCAGAGGAGAACTCACAAGGACTTCCCTGCAGAGGGAAGTGACTCAGTCGCCAAGGACTGGAGGATCAATCAGAGCAGATCAGGTAAAGGACTGTAGGGGCTGGGGAAGGGGCTGGGGAAGGGGCAAAGCGCCAGGCTGGAACAGCACATAGCAAAGCTGGAGGCCAGAAAGAGCATGGCTGGCTGCAGAAGTTGAAAGAAGTTCAGTAAGGCTGGGATTCCCAGATGAGCAAACAGAGTGTGGAGCCATGACACTAGAAAGGTAAGTAGAGGCAGAGCTGGAAAGTTCTCAAGCCAGAATTTTGTTTTGTTTCATTTTGTTTTTGAGACAGAATCTTGCTCTGTCACCGAGGCTGGAGTGCAGCAGCATGATCATGGCTCACTGCAGCCTTGACTTCCCCAGCTCAAGCAATCCTCCCACCCCAGCCTCCTGAGTAGCTGGGACTACAGTCATGTACCACCACACCTGGCTAATGTTTGTATTTTTTGTAGAGACGGGATTTCACTATGGTGCCTAGGCTGGTCTTGAACTTCTGGGCTCAAGTGATCCTCCCACCTTGGGCTCCCAAAGTGCTGGGATTATAGGCAGGACCCACTGCACCTGGCTTGAGCCTTGGATCCTCTTCCTTCTCACCTCTTTCTCTCTTTTTTTCCTTTCCTTCTACCCCTACTTCTACAAGCTCAACCGTGCAAAAAAGGAAACAAAACAGTGTTTGGAGCTCTTCCTCACCCTCTGTTTCTGAGTCTACACTGGCTGGCTGAGGCTTGCTTCTTACTGTGTACGGGAGGAGAGCAGGGTGTGGATTCTGTCATGACCTGGTTCCCGCTGATATCCTGCCTGTCACAGTGAAACTGACTAAACACTTCCCAGATTTCCCTCCTGTGAAAAAGTGAGCTGCGTCATTCCCCAGCACAACGTGGGTCTGCGAACTCTTTCCTTTGGAGTTCTGTCCAGAGGGCTGTTGGGAGTCTGTCTAAAGATAAGTGGGGAGATTTGGAGAGCACACAAAATGAGTATAAACCCCAAGGGATAGGAATTCTTCTGCCATCAGTGAGAACGAAAACAAAACGGTGTAGGATTTGCCTGCATTTCCCATGGTGAAGGGAAGAGGGGCTCTATCTCCCAGCTTGCCCCACTGCTGGCCTCAAAGTCAGCTCTCTGTCAACCGTCTCCTCTGATCCTTCATCCCAAACAAAATCACAGAAGGCAGTGCAGGATAAGAGAGGTTGGCCAGTTGGACTTTGGCCATAAAATGAAATCGAGGGCAAAGTTCTAAAATAAAAGGTCTGGTTTTGAAATTGTCATCGTTTTTTTCATTCTGGACTCCCCTACCACAAATTTTGCGCACTTAAAATGGAAAAACAGCAAGGCATTACCTTCATGTAAATACTGGAACACAAGGGATGCTCCCTAGAAAAAAAAGAATACCAATGGAAGAAACCAACTTTGAGAGGCTTCTTTTTTGGGGGGTGGGGGAGACAGGGTCTTGCTGTGTCACTCAGGCTGGAGTGCAATGGTGGGATCATAGCCTACTGCACTCCCAAACTCCTGAGTTCAAGCAATCCTCCCATCTCAGCCTCCTGCTTAGCTGACAGGCACACGCTACCATGCCTGGCTAATTTTTAAATTCTTTTTGTAGAGACCAGGTCTCACTATTTTGCCCAGATTGGTCTCAAATTCCTGGGCTCAAGTAATCCACCTGCCTCAGCCTCCTGAGTATCTGGGACTGCAGGTGCACACCACCATGCCTGGCTAATTTTTAAATTTCCTTCGTAGAGATGGAGTCCTGCTAGGTTGCCCAGGCTGGTCTTGAACTCCTGGCTTCAAGTGATCCTCCCACCTCAGCCCAAGTCTAAATAATTATTAATCACACATGTCTTTACCAGGTTTATGTGAATCACTGAACAGTTTATGTCAGTAAATTTTTAATTAGTATAAATTGTTATTTCTGTTTGGAATGTTTTAGGCAAAAGTTAATTAAATTGTTTGCTATTATATAATTATAATTATATAGTATATAATTATATAGTAAATATAATTTATATTATATAGTTATATAATTATACTTATAATTATATTTTTAATATATATAATTTATATAATTATATTTTTAAAATATATATTTATTTAATATATAATTTATAATTGTATATTATATATAATTTATAATATAAATTATAATATTTATAGTAATATTATAATTATATAACTATATGATATAAATACAAAGCATATAATTATACTTATATATACTATATAATATAAATATAAAAATATAATATATAATTATACTTATAGATACTATATAATATAAATTATATTATGTCACTCCAAATTCTTATTGCATACTTGGAGAAAACAGTTTACTTTTTATCTATATTTCAAAAAATTTTCACAGCCCTTCAAGATCTTTGGACATGTTGCCTCACAATTTTCATTGTCTTCATCCACAAAATTCCCTTTTTCTCCATAAGAAACTTTTCATCATCAACAATAATATTTACTGAGCAGTGTGCTAAACACTTTCATCTTGGACCATAACTGTTCAGATTGACATGCTGTAGGAGCTTCAGATGGCCATAAAAATCCTCTTCTATATTGGGTTATTTGGTTTTTATCTCCAAATATTTCCTTCCCATTCATTTTATCACATGCCTTTGAACACTGGATTTTTCTCTAGATCCTCGACGTGTCTCCAGTCTGAACTCCTTTTTCCATTTCAACAGCTTTTTAAATAATGCAATTGAGACCACATTAAGAAATGTTTAAATTGTCAACACCCTTTAAGAATTTATATCCTTAAAATGGAGTAAATATGAAGTGGCCGTACTCATTCAAATCCAAAATATAAAAGCCTCCTCATATTACATCTTTGAAATATCAACATGCCATGAAAATTTTTCGTCTTGAGATCTTTCCCAACCAGGACTTCTTTAGATCTAGCAATAACTTTCACCTTTTCTTCTAAACTCAAAGGAGTCTAGGGCAGAGTTTCCACATCTAGACAACACAGAATAATCATTTTTGTTCTCTCCCAGATCTTTTTCACCCTGAATAGCACTTGCCTGCAACATGTGAAAAGGAAAAGTTTGCAAGCTCAGACCAGCCATTCTGAGGGCTTTGATCTATCTTTGATTTTGCAGCAATTGGTGCAAATGGTAGACATCTGATTCACCTGCCACACTAATTCCTGACACGCACCCTATACCAGCTGCTCTCCGCTGACTTTGGTAAGTGCTCTGATGAGCTTTGTTTACCCAGGCTTGAGAAGGAGATGTATAAATACAAATGACTGCATAACCACATTTTAGATAGGACATCCTTAAAACGCTCATCGGTAATGTTTTAGAAACTCTTATGGCTGTAGACCAATCTTTTTGAAAACAAAATTGTTTCAAGTTTTGGGGAGGCATTTAAAATAAAGAAAAAGAAAAACTAAGCAAGATGAAGTAGACAAATTAAAGCAAGAGATATTTTGCCTGCCTTTTTCATTTTTTAATTTGAGATGGAGTCTTACTCTGTTGCCCAGGCTGGAGTGCAATGGCGAGGTCTCAGCTCACTGCAACCTCCACCCCCCAGGTTTAAGTGATCCTCCTGCCTCAACTTCCCAAGTAACTGGGCGTATAGGCGCGCGCCACAATGCCCAGATAATTTTTGTATTTTTAGTAGAGACAAGGTTTCGCCATGTTGGCCAGACTGGTCTCGAACTCCTGACCTCAGGTGATCCACCTACCTCGGCCTCCCAAAGTGCTGGGATTACAGGCATGAGCCACTGCATCCAGCCTTGCTTGCCATTTTTAAAGCTTTTATTCTACCCGCTTTGTACTGTTTGGACTTCCGTTTACCGTATGTGTGTGTTGCCAGGTAAAAAAGAACTATGACTTTTAAAACGAAACCATATATCTTAATTTTCTTGCTCCAAGTAAAACAGAGCACATGTGTCAAAAATGGTCAAGGAGAGGCTGCTAGTGGTGAAACCGAGTCCAGCACTGCCTTGGTGGTGAATGTTAAAGATTTCACTGGGGGTCGGCGCGGTAGCTCACGCCTATAATCCCAGCACTTTGGGAGGCCGAGGTGGGTGGATCACAAGGTCAGGAGATCGAGACCACGGTGAAACCCCGTCTCTACTAAAAATAAAAAAAATTAGCCAGGCGCTGTGGCGGGTGCCTGTAGTCCCAGCTAGTCGGGAGGCTGAGGCAGGAGAATGGTGTGGACCCAGGAGGCGGAGCTTGCAGTGAGCCGAGATCGCGCCACTGCACTCCAGCCTGGGGCACAGAGCCAGACTCCGTCTCAAAAAAAAAAAAAAAAAAAAAAAAGATTTCACTGGAAACCTTGTTGGGGATACTTTGTCCCCTGCCCCCAACCCCAGCCTCTCCCAGGCACACCCCAACCTTCCCAGTCTCCAGCCCAGATCTTCCTGCTCTCAGCTGTCAACTAATCCCTGCTAAGGTGGTCCATTTTTATTTATGTTTATATTTTATTAATTGTATATTTTTATTTTTTATTCTTTTTTTTCAAGACAAGGTCTTGCCCTGTTGCTCAGACTGGGGTGCAGTGGCATGATTATAGCTCACTGCAGCCTTGATCTCCTGGGCTCAAGTGATCCTCCTGCTTCAGCCTTCTGAGTAGTTGGGACTACAGGTATGCACCACGACGCTCAGCTAATTTTTAAGTTTTTAGTGGAGATGGGGGTCTCGCTATTTTGCTCAGGCTGGACTCAAACTCCTGGCACCAAGTGATCCTCCCACCTTGGCCTCCCAAGGTGCTGGCATCACAGGTGTGAATCACCGCAATTGGCCTAATTTTTAAAATCTATAAATGTATGTTTAAAGCAATGGTTAACCCGCGAGCCCTCTTTAAGTGAATATAACAAGGGGAAGCCCCGGTTGATGCAGGGATTCAAGCCCCTCCTTAGCCTCCTTTGGTGTGAATCAGAGGCTAGCAGAGAGGGCGAGTCAACACATACGTATTTGACAAAATGCTACAGGTTCAAGACATAGAGCTCCTCAACTATGACTGGTTAATCACTGAGGCCACAGTGTGCTATGTGTCTGGCATCCTGCTAGGAATTGAGGCTACCAGAAACAATATTTGCTGCCAGGTCTCCATCCTAGACGAGTTCCTATGCCAGTGTGGAAGATGGACACATAAATCAATCATGACAGTTCCATGGGGTAAGTGGCTAAGACAGAGACCTGCCCAAATGTGTCTGAATCCCAGAGAGACTCTGTCCTTGAAGGATCTTAAACAGGAAAGACATGTGGTCAAAATACCTCTCCTGGCAGCACCCTAAAAGATTAGAATCCAGGAGACCAGAGAGAATGCTCTGAGGACAGCCCAGACCAAAGCACACGGAGCAAGAAAGTGAGGGACAGGCACTGGGAACAGGCAGAACTAGGTCAGTCCTCCTAGGGGATAAGTTATCTCCATGAAGTATGCAGTGTGTGTGTGTGTGTGTGTGTGTGACAGAGAGAGAGAGAGAGATGAGGACAGAAAGAGATGGGTGGGGGAGAGAGGAATGGGGGAGAGAAAGACAGGGAAAGAGAGAAACAGCGAGAGAGAGAAAGGAAAATGGAGGAAAAGAAAGAAGAGAAAGGCAGAGAGAAGGGGAGGGAAATGGAGAGAGAGAAGAGAGAGGGAGAGAAAGAAAGCGAGAGGGAGAAGGGAAGGGAGGGAAATGGAGAGAAAAAGAAGAGAGGGAAAGAAAGACAGATGGGCAGGGAGAAGAAGAAAGAGAAAGAGAGAGAAAATATTGCCCTCTGGTGGCTGACCCACAAAACTGAAGAATTACTAGTAGTATTGTTATGTGTAAAGTTGCTCATCTCCATTCTAAAAGGTGATTCCGCAGATAATGTCCATCTTAAAGTATGTAACAAAAACTTGGGAGAAAAATTGTTTTAACACATTCTTATATCTGAAGTTTGTGTGATGATCAGGGGTCGTAAACACACCACAGCCTTTACTCCTTATCTCCTCACATCTTCCAGCTGTGTGAAATACGGATTGCTTGCCTGCTAGTGAACTCGCGGTATTCAAGGATGGTTTCATAATTTCTATCAATGAAACTCTTCAGCAATTTAGCTAACATGACTTTGCAAAGCTGAACACTCAGTCACAAAGAAAGTTAATATTACCATCCATCCTGCAAAATACTTTATATGTTTGTGTATACAGTTATCTGTCTTGAAGTTAAGAACAATTTTAATCAATGTTATCCCATTATTTACTATTAAATATTTAGATTCTGTTTTTTAAAAAATATTTAACTGAAGTGAATTTAAACAAGAAGAGCCCGGCGTGGTGCATGCCTGTAGTCCCAACTACTCAGGAGGCTGAGGCAGGAGGATTGCTTGAGCCCAGGAGTGGGAGGCTGCAATGAACTATGATTGCACCACTGCACTCTGGCCTGGGAGACAGAGGAAGGCCCTGTCTCTAAAAAAATAAAATAGATGAATAAAGATAATTGAAAATGATTATTTTTTTAAAAAATGATAGCAAGCAACCACTCAAATAATGCTCACCAGCCCCCAAAACTGTATTTGCATGTGTGAAAATGCCCAGCTTTGTAGAAGGAGTCTGTAGTCTGTGTGTGTTACTATTCCCCCAGAAACCAACTCAAGGCTTAGAAAAGAATAGAGAGATTTCCCCCTATTCTGTTTATATTTGCAGTGATCATTTGAAATGTCTTAGGCACCTAAACCAAGCATGAAAAGCACGGTTTCATTCCAGTTTTATGAACTTTACGTCCAATTAAACCAGAAGACTCCCTTTTCTCCTTATGTTTCTTCCATTTCTCAAATCAATTGTCAATTCCCAATCCAGAATTTAAGGGAGGAATTTAAAGAAAAAAAGGATATAGATAAATTTAAAGAAAAAAATGAGATGAATTAAACTTCAACAATATTACAGACTTTAATTTTTGGGGGTAACAAATTGTTCACTGAGACTGAATTTTAACCAAGAATGGAGTGAGAAAATACTATATTTTCTGGATTTGAGGGTTTTTTTTTTTTTTGGAGCAATTAACTTTCACTGTGTTTATTCTGCCTTCTCCTCACCCAGCCAAATAGCCTGGAAACTTGGAAGGATGTCTGGTTTATTTTTTATTAATTAAAGAGAACAATAAAAGATAATATAAAAGATAATTTTTCAGTTTCCTGGACTCCAATCCTGTATGTGCTGGATGGAATCAAAGGTAAAATTAGATTACCATTGGAGAAGGAGCAGGATCCAGAGCACACGGGGAGTAGGCTTTGGCTCAGAAATTATTATTTTGATGTAGTAAATGTTTCAATCTGACAACTCCCCCCACTCCCCAAGACTGTCATCAAATGTAGGAAAAGAAAGAAGTGAAAAATCACGTAGAAAGTGTATATGTATAACGGGGAATGTTGCCTCTCATTGTTTGAAACATGACCTTTGTCCTTGCAGGGAATTCCAAATTCCTTGGCTGGAAAGACGTTCTGAAAGGAGGTACAAGGGCACTTTGCAAACTATGGGATCAAAACAAAATTGAACACAAATCTGATCAAAATCTGACACCAGTTTTCAGAACACACACAGAGAGAGGAGCATGTTCCACACCACGTACTCACTGAGATCCATGCTACGAGAAACTCTGCAGCAGTGGTCCGTAACCTTTTTGGTACCAGGGACCAGTTTCATGGAAGACAATTTTTCCACAGACCGCTGAAGCGGTCGGAGTGGCTGGGCGGTTGGAGTGGGCCTGCCCCCAGTTGGTTTTGGGACAAGTCAAGTGCTTTACATTTATTGTGCACTCTATTTCTATTATTACATCGTAATATATAATAAAATATTTTTTTCTTTTTTTGAGTCAGAGTCTTGCTCTGTCGCCCAGGCTGGAGGGCAGTGGCATGATGTCGGTTCACTGCAACCTCCACCTTCTGGGTTCGAGCAATTCTCCTGCCTCAGCCTCCTGAGTAGCTGGGATTGCAGATGTACACCACTGCGCCGGGCTAATTTTTGTATTTTTAGTAGAGATGGGCTTTCACCATATTGGCCAAGCTGGTCTTGAACTCCTGACCTCAGGTTATAGTGAAATAATTATAAAACTCACCATAATGTAGAATCAGTGGGAGCCCTGAGCTTGTTTTCCTACAACTAGATGATCCCATTTTGCGGTGATGGGAGACAGTGACAGACCGTCAGGCATTAGATTCTCATAAGGAGTGTGCAACCTAGATCCATGACATGCGCAGCTCACAATAAGGTTCCTGCTCCTATGAGAATCTAATGCCACACTGATCTGACAGGAGGCAGAGCTCAGGCAGTAATGTGACACTCCCCCACCACTCACCTCCTGCTGTGTCAGCCCAATTCTTAACAGGCCACGGACTAGTACCACTCTGTGACCTGGGGTTTAGGACCTCTGCTCTATAGAGCAAACAATCCTGTTTTTGTTTTTCAATATATAAATACCAACCGAAAAAAAGAGAGATTGGGAGGGAACCCACCAATTAAAATATATTGAAGAAAGACATCAACAATTGCGATTTATGGATCTTATTTTGGATGTGAGTCAAGCCAACCATAAAAATGTTATGAGATGACTGGGCACGGTGGCTCACGCCTATAATCTCAGCATTTTGGGAGGCCGAGAAGGGCAGATCATGAGGTCAGGAGATCGAGACTATCCTGGCTAACACGGTGAAACCCCATCTCTACTAAAAATACAAAAAATTATCCGGGCATGGTGGCGGGAGCCTGTAGTCCCAGCTACTCGGGAGGCTGGGAGGTGGAGCTTGCAGTGAGCGGAAATTGCGCCACTGCACTCCAGCTTGGGCGACAGAGCAAGACTCTGCCTCAAAAAAACAAAAAACACAAAAGTTATGAGACAATTGTGAAATTTGAACCATGGCTGGTTATTTTATTTCAACAAGGAAAGATTGATGACTTTTTTTCAGTGTAGTCATGGTGTTTTGATTATGTTTAAAATAAACAGTCCTGACTGGGTGCAGTAGCTCACGCCTTACCGCTTTTGGGAACCTGAGGGAGGATTACTTGAGCTCAGGAGTTTCAGACCAACCTGAACAACATAGTGAGACCCTATCTCTACAAAAAATTTAAAAATTAGCTGGGCATGGTGGCATGTGCCTATAGCCCCAGCTACTCAGGAGGCTGAAGTGGGAGGATCACTGGAGCCTGAGGGGTTGAGGTTGCAGTGAGGTGTGATCACACCACTGCACGGCAGCCTGGGTGACAGAGTGAAACCTTGTCTCAAAAAATAAAAATAAGGCCGGGTGCGGTGGCTCACACCTGTAATCCCAGCGCTTTGGGAGGCCAAGGCGGGCGGATCACGAGGTCAGGAGATCAAGACCATCCTGGCTAACACGGTGAAACCCCGTCTCTACTAAAAATACAAAAAATTATCCGGGCGTGGTGGCGGGTGCCTGTAGTCCCAGCTACTCAGCAGACTGAGGCAGGAGAATGCTGTGAACCTGGGAGGTGGACATTGCAGGGAGCCGAGATCGCGCCACTGCACTCCAGCCTGGGCGACAGAGAGAGACTCCATCTCAAATAAATGAATAAATAAATAAATAATAATAAAAACTAAAGAGTCCTTATCTTTCAGAGTGTTATCCTGGAATTGAGATTTTCTTCAAATAACCTGCAGGAGTGTGATGGGTATATATGATTCAAGACTGGCTGTGAATTAGGAAATGTTATAATCAAATGACAGGACCATAAAAGTCCATTAATCTCTCTATTTTTGTATATATTCAAACTTTTCATTATCAAAAAGTTTAAAAGCAGGGGCTTGGGGAGGATGATGAACACCTGGAGCTCTCAAACACAACTAGAAGTAGAGGTTGTTGCCACTACTTCGAAGAACTATTTGGCATTTTGAAATAGAATATGTGAATATGTAATGCTACCATTCCACTTCTAGGTCTATTTATTAATTATTTATTTATTTATTGAAATAGACTCTCGCTCTGTCACCCAGACTGGAGTGCAGTGGCACGATCTTGACTCACTGCAACTCCCCCTCCTGAGTTCAAGCAATTCTCCTGCTTCAGCCTCCTGAGTAGCTGGGATTACAGGTGTGCACCACCATGCTTGGCTAATTTTTGTATTTTTAGCAGAGAAGGTATTTTACCATGTTGGCCAGGCTAATCTCAAACTCCTGACCACAAGTGCTCCACCTGCCTGGACCTCCCAAAGTGTTGGAATTACAGGCGTGAGCCACTGCGCCTGGCCCCCACTTCTCGGGTTTTAGAAGACTGAAGCTCTAAGAGGCTGAATTACCCTTAAATGGCTTTTTAAGCTTCCAGTCTAGTATCTTCTAATATTTTCAAATTATTGACTCTTACAAGAAATAGCAAGCTACAGGCCAGGGGTGGTGGCTCACACCTGTAATCCTAGCACTTTGGGAGGCTGAGGCAGGCGGATCACCTGAGGTCGGGAGTTCAAGACCAGCCTGGCCAATATGGTGTAACCCCATCTCTACTAAAAATACAAAAATTAGCCGGGCTGTGGGCTGCAGTAGCACGCACCTGTAATCCTAGCTACTCAGGAGGCTGAGGTGGGAGAATCGCTTGAACCCAGGAGGCGGAGGTTGCAGTGAGCCAACATTGCACCACTGTACTCCAGCCTGGGTGACCGAGGGAGACCCTGTCTCAAAAACAAACAAACACACGAAAAATAACAACAGCAACAAAAATAACACAAACTGCATTTAATGAGGCAATGTGAAGATAAACTGTCTGCAAGAACTGTACATATTATTTTTATGTTTTGTTATGAAATATTTAAGGTACATAAAATATATAGGTTTACAGGAATATCTTACATAAACAAGAATGCATGTTGTATGTAAAAATGGAAAATTTGATGCAATATAAACATATTATCAATGGAAGAATGGCTTAAATGAAGTGCAAAACACTCAGTGGAATACTGTGCAAATATAAACGTGAATAAAATAAGTATTAACATGGATAATTTTCCAAAACAACGCTGAATGAAGAAAAGTAAGTGCAAAAAAGACAAATTAAGTATGATAGATAACAAAGACACAAATGGAAAAAAGTAAACCCTGCTAGGGAGGAAGGACAGGGAATGTACATGATACTAATCCACGGGGTGTTACAATATGTGCACCATTTTTTCTTTCTTAAGCTCAATGGTAAGTGATATATATTTGTTATGTTTTTTCTACCCTATTTTGTACTCCTCAAACATTTCATAACAAAACAAAATAAGAGGAAAAAAATGAACAAGATGATGACTACTAGCCAGCTTCAGTGATGGGCCAAGGAGTAGCAAGAAAGAAACGGCAGCCAGTCAGCTCGTCACATGCTCGCTCATCAAAAAGAGTTTATCTTTCTTATAACATCAATTGTTGTTGTTTTTCATCAAAAGGCAGCTTTCCGGGTGTAAAAATTCAATTTGCAGAGAAACAGGACCTCTCTGGACTTTATTACTTTCTGTGTAAAAAGAGCAGTGGAGGATTTGTGGGAGGATTCATCTACCCATCTAAACTACAAAACCTGGAGAGAATATATTATTGGCAGAACACCTTCAGATGCTCAGATGACAGATGTCAAACGTAAATGCCCATCGACAGATGCTTTCACATTATATCTCTACACTCCAGGCACAGAATGTTAGAATTTGAAAAAAAGAATGAGACTTAAGAGTCCTAGTTGTAACCAGCCTAGAGCTTGTTAAGAGACTGGGTTTCCCTCCCCACTCCTGTTCTGTATCTGTTAAGTTTCCCATTAGTATCCCAGAAAGCAACAGTTCTGAAATGACTAAAAACAGTGTAGTAGCGCCATCTACTGAACCTCAACTAATTCTACACAGAAACCTGGAAATGTCCTAAAGTCTGGAAAAAGTAGGCCCAAGTAAAGCATAAAATACAAGCACAATATAAGCCTCAGAATAGCTTTTATAATTAACTTATTTACTTTATTCCTTAACACTAATTAAAATATTACAGTGGAACGTATAACATAGCAATAATGTAAAATCTGTATTTCAATTCATGTTTTTTTTTTAAACAAACTACTAAACTTTTACAAACTGCCACACTATTATAATTTGACTCACAGAGGCACTCTTAAAATATCTTTACTTCAAAATGGTGTGGATGCTTAGCAAGCCGCTTTCAGGGAGAGAGAACCCGAGTTTGTAGCATTTGTCTATTTCTGTGGTGTGAAGAGCCTAACCATTGTCGATTTCAACATGGCGTCATTATTCCCACAGATGCAGGAATGGCATCTGTCTCCCACAGGTGTCAGTTTCCTCATGGCGTCACCGACCATGGCACTGATTGGCTCCAGAATATTTTTGCAAGTGCTCGGGCACACTGCTTGGTTCTAACTTAACAGTGGAATGGGGACTGAAACGGCAAATTACTTTGCATTTCCAAAACTTAATTTTTCCATCTGCGAAAAGGATGAGATGGTTGGTGCAGAAGTGATTGCGGTTTTTGTCATTATTTTCAATGGCAAAAACCGCAATTACTTTTGCACCAGCCTAATAATCACTAAGATGTTTTCGAATTATATAATTCGAATTACATAAACAAAAAAATTCCTTGGTAAATGAAGACTGGGAGAGCAGCACCAGACCTTGTTAAGGTCTGTCTGTATTGAAGGACAAAGGATATTTTAAAAGTATCTGTGGGTAAAATTATAGTAGTATAGCAGTTGGCAAAAGATTAGTAGTTTGTTTAAACAAACAAAAAATCCCAGCAGCCCCTCCCTTGCTGGGCCTAAACCGGGATTGGAAATACTTCCTCCTCTCTGTTCGGGGAGGGTACAAAAGGACGCGGTGCTGCTGATTTTGTTACTAGTATCTGTGAGCGGAGGAGCCAGCCGGCTTCAAAGTTGCAAAGAGAATTAATTGCACTCATTTGAGGAAAATTTAAGTTCTTCCTTGCAAGTCTGCCCTAATCCTTCCTAAAGAATAAGGACCTGAGAATGATAAAAGCTTAGTCCCACCCCTTAAAGAGCTGAGGTGGAATCTGGCCTGGCCCGTGTGTCTCATTGCAAAACTGCACCGCTAAGTAGCAGGATCCGAAAAGGACCGGCGAAGAGAAGGGAAGCCACAGAAGTGATTGACAAGGCAAGTCTGTGTCTGGCTTCACTCTGCACGGTTTTGATGAGGAGGATACTGAGGAGGCGAGGCGCGGGCTCCAGGGTTCTAGTAACTTCCGGAGGATGGTGTTAGCAGTGTGTCTCTAAGGCTGAGGGAGGAAGCCTTGGAAATGCGGTCCGAAAGCCTGTCAGCTGATTCTGATATGCAGCCACAGGTGACCATGGTCTCCTTACCCATTGTCTTTTTTGATGATTATTTGCTTGTTTTCAGTTTACAGCTGTTAGAAATAATCTCCTATGAACATTCTTAGGCACGTCTTCTGTTGCTTGCATGTGGTCATTTTAGCTGGGCCTATACTCAGCTAAAATAGAATTACTGGGTCATGGAACTAGAATTGCTGGGTCATGGATAAAGTGAGCATATATTTAAGTCAGCCAAACTGGGACACTCTTGAAACTAAAGGGTGCTTTGGGAGACCAACGCGGGCAGATCACAAGGTCAGGAGTTCGAGACCAGCCTGGCCAATATGGTGAAAGCCCATCTCTACTAAAACTACAAAAATTATCCTGGGGGTGGGGGGTGGGTTGGGCACCTGTAATCCCAGCTACTCGGGAGGCTGAGGCAGGAGAATCACTTGAACCCAGGAGGTGAAGGTTGCAGTGAGTGAGATCACACCACTGCACTCCAGCCTGGGCAACAGAGCAAAACTTTGTCAAAAAAAAAAAGAGGAAAGAAAGAAAGAAGAAAAGGGGGGAGAGAGAGAGAGAGAGAGAGAGGTGATTTATAAAATAACATTTATTTTTTGACCATCAGATTGATTTAATACATTGGTAGACCTATAAAAAGATTTTGACTCAAAACTAGTTTTCAAAATTAAAATCCCTTCTAAAGTACTAAAAGAGCCTAAATCTGTGTAGATTAAAGTAAAATTTTAAAAACTATATTGAAAATCTGAATTTTTTTTGAAAAACCGGAATGACTCTCTTTTTTTTGGAGAAAGTCTTGCTCTGTCGCCCATTCTGGAGTGCAGTGGCATGATCTCAGCTCACTGCAACCTCCATGACTTTTCTTAATACACATTCATATATATAAATTAGTTTTGGCCACATCTAGTATTTTTTCTGAAGAATATATATATTTTTAATATGGTGTTATTAATATTTTTTGTAAAATTGCTCGCAAAATTTTATCAAAGTTGCATCTTATGCTAATTTGGTTGTTGATGCCTTCAACTGACTCTTCTCCATAGAATGTATTTTTAATTCAGAAAATGCTCTCTCTGTGGATGCTGCAGTGTCTTGTAAACTCAGAACATCTATGAAATGATGGATAATCTCAATTTTAGTCTTTGTCATATTGAAATGTACAAATATTTATGCCCGGTATTTCCCACAGATTCTGTCTTTTGTCTCTATTCAGAATGCTTTTCTCAACAAATACTTTTATAAGCAAAACTCAGAAAATAAGTTGTCTCTATTTATAATTATTTTTATTATTTTGCCACATATATTTGCAACAAAATTATAGGCCTTCTCAGTTCCCCTTCCTTCCTTCCTTGTTTTTCCTTCCTTCCTTCCTTTGTTCCTTCCTTCTTTCCCTTCCTTCCTTCCTTCCTTCCTTCCTTCCTTCCTTCCTTCCTTTTCTTTCTTTCTTTTTTTGAGAGGGTCTTATTCTGTCATCCAGGCTAGAGTGTGCAGATGTGATCTCAGCTTACTGCAACCTCTGCCGCCTGGACTTAAGCGATCTTTCCACCTCACCCTCCTGAGTAGTTGGAACCACAGGCGTGTGCCACCACACCCAACTCATTTTTGTATATTTAGTAGAGACGGGGTTTCGCCATGTTGCTCAGGCTGATCTCAAACTTCCAGACTCAAGCAATCAACCCACCTTGGCCTCCCACAGTGCTGGGATTACAGGCATGAGCCAACATGCCTGGTCAATTACATTTATTTCTGATATAAAATATAAACATATCCAGTTAAAATTGGAAATTATATCAAACATGTCAGTATGCCCAAAGTAGTATTTTAGAATTTCAAAATTAAATCTTATTCAACATCTGAGTTCTCGTCATTGAATTTGTTCAATTCCCCTCCATCCCACTGCTTTTTACAGGGATGAGTTTGAGTGCCTTTCTAAGTACAAGCTTGATTTTTTTCTTTTTCTTTTTTTTAATAGCAGGGTCTCGCTATGTTTCCCAGGCTGGACTCAAACTCCTGGGCTCAAGCCATCCTCTCACCTCAGCCTTCCAAGTAGCTGGGGCTATAGGAATGAGCCTGATTTTCAATAACTGTAATTTGCTAAGCTTTTAAAAGCTTCAGGTTTTGGTGATCAATTTTTGAAACTTTTCATTAAGGTTTCTGACAGATTCTGAACAGAACGCAACAAAAATTCAGAGATTCTCTTCCAAAGTGTCTAATAGTATGGCAGGACACTTAGGTTGATTAACAAAGTAATTATTCAAATGGACAAACATTTCTAAAACTTGATCATGATGGACAGCAAATAGAGAAAGATCGTGTATATGTCTATCAAATTTTGACAAGTGTATCTTCCATTTAGATTGGTAGAAAACCACTTGTTTATTGTAGTGAAATATACACAGCAAAAACATTACCATTTTAACCATACTAATTCAGTGGGGTTAAGTACATTCATAGTGTTGTTCAACCATCACTACTATCTACTTCCAGAACTTGTGACCCTCCCAAACAGAAATTCTGTGCCCATTAAAACTCTCTGTTTTCCCTCTGCAAGCAGTGACTGGTAACCTCTATTCTATTGGTTATAAATTTGCCTCTTGTAGATACCTCATAAACGTGGTCAAACAAGATTTGGGGTTTGTTTTTTTGTTTTTTTGTTTTTTTGTATCTGGCTTTTTCACTTAACATACTGTTTTCAAGATTCATCCATGTTGTAGCATATATCCGAATTTCACTCCTTTTGAAGATAATAATATTCCATCATATGGATAGACCACATTGTGTTTATCGATTCATCTGTCGATGGATAGTGTATTGTTTCCATGTTTTGGCAGTTGTAAATATGCAACTATGACCATTTGTACACAAGTATCTGTTTAAGTTCCTGCTTTCAATTTTGGGGGGTGTATACCTACAAGTAGAATGGCTGGATCATAGGGTAATTCTTTGTTTCACTTTTTGAGGAACCCACATACTGTTTTTCACAGTGTCTGCACCATTTTACAGTCCCACTAGCAGTGTATGAGGGTTTTAATCTCTCCACATCCTTGCCAACACTTATTCTTTTCCATTTAAAAAATAATAACCATACTACGATTCACAATAGCAAAGACTTGGAACCAACCCAAATACCCATCAATGATAGACTGGATAAAGAAAATGTGGCACATATACACCATGGAATACTGTGGAGTCATAAAAAAAGATGAGTTCATGTCCTTTGCAGGGACATGGATGAAGCTGGAAATCATCATTCTCAGCAAACTAACACAAGAATGGAAAACAAAACACCGCATGTCCTCACTCATAAGTGGGAGCTGAACAATGAGAACACATGGACACAAGGAGGGGAACATCACACACCAGGGCCTGTCGGGGGTAGGGGGCAAAGGGAGGGATAACATTAGGAGAAATACCTAATGTAGATGACGGGTCGACGGATGCAGCAAACCACCATGGCATGTGTGTACTTATGTAACAAAACTGCATGTTCTGCACATATACCCCAGAACTTAAAGTATAATAATATTTTTTAAATAGCCATACTAATGAGTGTTAAATGGCACTTCACTGTGGCTGCTATTTAGATTTCCCTGATAACTACTAATGTTTCATGTGCTTAATGGTCATTTGGATATCTTCGTTGAAGAAATGCCTATCTGAGTCCTTTGCACATTTTTTAATTGGGTTATTTTGTTGTTGTTGTTGTTGTTGTTGAGTTGTAGGAGCTATTTATATATTCTGGATATTAATCCTTTATCAGATATATGAATCACAAATATTTACTTCCATTCTGTTCCTTGTCTTTTCACTCTCCTAATAGTTTCCTTTCATGTACAAAAGAATAGCACATTTTTGACACATTAACAAACCATGTGCGCACTGCAAACAATTCCAGCTACATTTTTACTCTATAGGTTTCTTAAAAAGAATATTGTTTTCACCCCAATGCAATCAAAATTTGTATCTGTTATCATTATGAAAATATTATCTTTGATGTTGAATGTTTTAAAGGAATTTATAATAGCATTAATCATCATATCATATCATTTCCCTTTGATAGAATGAATTTTAAAAGCTTTACTTTAATTCTGTGAATTCGAGATAAAATTCAGCCCTTATTAAAATCATTCTCTCTTTGAGATATTGATGACATTGCTATAAAACAAGCATCATTTAACTGTTTGCAAAGTTCCTGTTCTGCTAATGAAGCCAACTCACTGACAGCTATCACTTCCCTTTATGTGTTTGCACAAGAACATTTGAAATTTAAAAATGAGTAAAGCCTAGGTACGGCGGCTCACGCCTGGAATCTCAGCGTTTGGGGATGCTAAAGTGAGCAGATGACTTGAGACCAGGAGTTTGAGACCAGCCTGGACAACACAGTGAGACCCTGTCTTTACAAAAAAATAGAAAAATTAGTCGGGAGTAGTAACGCATGCCTGTAGTCTCAGCTACTGAGGAGGCTGAGGTGGGAGGATCACCTGAGCCCCAGGAGGTTGGGGAGGTTAAGGCTGCAGTGAGCCATGATAGTGCCACTGCACTCCAACCAGGACAAAAGGAGTAAAACTACTTTGCAATGTACCACATATATTTACATTTGATCTTCATGAAAAGTCATGCTTCGTGAGTGCCATGTAAACTGCCCTTTTGTGACTTCTTGTGTCTGTCCTTCCTAAGATAGCTACCACTTCAATGTATTAATATATAGAATAGTTCTTCAGACCATTTGTTTCTTCAGGTTGTTGTGTGATCAGTGATACCACTGTGATCAGTGATGCCCTGTGATGGATAGTTGAAGTCAACAAATATTTTTTGAAAACACAGTAAATCATCACTTAACATCATCAATAGTTCTTGGATAAAGCAACTTTAATCAAAACAACATAGAATGAAACCAGCTTGACCATAGGCTAATTGATATGAACAAGAGTTAACTTCCTATGACATATTTCTGGTTATAAAAACATCACCAAACTTCTAAATAAAGACCCCAAAATGCTAATATTAAACATTGAAATAAGTGTGAGCTATACATACATTTGAGAAAGGTTAATAAAACCAAGCAGGATGATTATTTACTCCAGTATTCCAGGTTAGGGTCACAGGTGGTAAGACCTTCTCCCAGCATTTCAGGATGCAAGGTGGAAACCATTGCTGGGCAAGATGACATCCTGTCTCAGGGCACACTCAAACACGTACCTACACTCACTCAGACTGGGACCATATAAACAAATCAGTGACCCCAATGTGCACATCTTGGGGTCATTGGGATGTGGGAGGAAATCAGAATATCTAGAGAAAACCCACACAAACATGGGGATAACATGCAAACTCTACACAGACAATGGCCCCAGTTGGGAGTCCATTTTTTTTTTCCTCATCAATGTTACAATGATGTTGAAAAAAATGACCTTATTTCAGGACTCACTATAATACATTCGTCATCAACTTCCTTCAGAAACTGAAACATAGTACTTTATTTTTTATTAAATATGCATTTCCACTCATTTGAGCTCATTGCTCCCAAGAGAATTTATTGTGAAATAAAAAAGTATTACCAAATAATGACAAATAAATGCACAGTTGTAGATTTACATCATGTAATACATAACAGTCACCGTAGCAAAATCATTTTGACTACTATTCATTTATTCTTTAACGAGACGGCTCAGCCTCTACTTTCTGCTATTTCAAGTACACTAACCTCTAGTTTCTCAACTTTCCTACTGTCTATGCCAACTGGCAGTTTAATGACTTCCAGCTTCTTTCAGGCTAACACCTAAGGGCTATGGCACAGTTGGCTGTTGTTATATCAAATGGCCAGCAGGGGCAGCATTTCGAGAACTTCTTTCACTATAATTCAAGACTGGAAGAAGAAAATTATTCCTACACTTTTTTCGTTTTTTTTTTTTTTTTTTGACTTTTTTTTTTTTGTCAGTGAGCACTCTTCATGCTATTCATCAAAGGGAAATTTTAGTTATGCGGCATCGGCAGAGAGATAGGGAAAGAAAGGAATGTTATCCCTGATTGCCTTTAAGAGAAAAAAATGTATTAAGTACCAACTCTATGTAAACTGCATGTGTGTTCCATGCTACTACACAAGATCATGGGTTAAAGTTAGAAGAATCAAGTCGAAGTCCACCAAACCTATCCTGGATTATTTTAATGCAACCATTAATGACAAAATTTTATTTAAAAATGAAGAAGTCCAGGACAAATACTGAACTGAACAGCATTTTGAGAAAGTATGCCTAAATCAAAACTGTCCAGGAAAAACTAGGTCACAGTCACCTCGTCACAGAAAATGCACATGTTCAGCTTTAGAGAACACTGATGATTTGCCAAAGGGATGGCTGGAGTTTCCATTCCCACCAACAGCATACAAGGGATACAATTGCTTTATTCTTTCGCCAACATTTGATAAATGATATCAAATTTGTCATTTTAATTTTGACCATTCTGGTAGCTATACAGTCAAACCACACTGTGGTTTTATTTTTTTAACCTGGTTAATAATGAGATGAGCACATACTGATATTTTCACTGACCTAGTAGATGTGCTCTTGTTTGAGGTGCCTACTCAAGCCCATTTTTTCTATCGGGTTGTGTGTATATATGCACATTTTTGTAAATGATTTGTAGAAGTTTTTTCTATATTTAATAAATAAGTCACTCATTAGTTATGAGCTGTAAATGACATGTTAAATTCATATGTTAAATAATTGTTAGAGTCAGGTGCTGTGGCTCAGGCCTGTAATCCTAACACTTTGGGAGGCTGAGGTGGGCGGACAACTTGAGCCCAGGAGTTCAAAACCAGCTTGAGCAGCATAGTGGAACCCTGTCTCTGCAAAAATACAAAAAAATTAGCTGGGCATGGCATCGGGTGCCTGTAGTCCAGCTACTCAAGAGGCTGAGGTGGGAGGATTGCTTGAGCATGGGGAGGTCAAGGCTTCAGTGAGCTGTGATCACACCACTTGTATTTGTTCATTTTCACGGTGAGGAGAAAGACATACCTGAGACTGGGTAATTTGTAAAGAAAAAGAGGTTTAATAGACTCACAGTTCCACATGGCTGGGGAGGCCTCACAATCATGGCAAAAGGTACATCTTACATGGTGGCAGACAAGAGAGAATGAGAGTCAAGCAAAAGGGGTTTCCCCTTATAGAACCATGAGATCTTGTAAGACTTATTTACTACAACGAGAACAGTATGGGGGAAACTTCCCCCATCATTCAGTTATCTCCCACTGGGTCCCTCCCACCACACAGAGGAATTATGGGAGCTACAATTCAAGATGAGATTTGGGTGGGGACACAGCCAAACCATATCACCACTAGATTCCAGCCTGAGTGACAATGAAATCCCATCTCAAAAAAAATTGTTAAATTCACATGTTATGTCCAATAATTTGATAACAAATGAATTTTGTTATACAAAATGAATTTTTTATGAATTGCTCTATTCATCAAAGAGCAATTCATCAAAAATTCATTCATGCTCTTAGATGAATAGCATGAAGAGTGCTCAGTGACATTCTTTTAAATTGTTCTATACATATAACCATGTAATATGGGAAAATGACAATTTACTTCTTTCTTTATGATCTTTATACTTTTGATTTCTTGTTTTATGCCTTATACATACCTTATTGCATTGACTATGACCTCCAGTACAATGGTGGATAGAAATAATGTTAGTGGAGAAATATAGGGAGAAAGCAGTCATGATTTCACCACTAAGTCTAATGTTACCTGTAGGGTTTTTTAGTAGTTGCCTGTTACCAGATTAAGAAAGTCCCATTCTACTCCTATTTTACTGAGATTTTCTTTCATCAGAAATTTTATCAATTGATTTTTCTGTATGTATTAAGATAATCATATGTTTTCTTTCCTTATTAGTTAATTTAGTGGATTACATAGGCTGCTTTTAAAATTTTAAGCTAATTTTGCATTCTAGGAATAAACCTCACTTGGTCAAGATTTATTATCCTTCTTTATATAATTGGACTAAATTTGCAATAATTTTGTTTTGGATTTTGCTTCTATGTTCATGAAAAGTATTTGCCTACAATTGTTTTTTCTTCTAATGTACTTGTCATATTTTGTATTAAAGTTATACCAGACTCATTTAAAAACTTGAAAAACATTCCCTTTTTTATCCGCTGGTAGAGTTTGCTTAAGATTGATATTGCCTTTTTCTTAAATGTTTGGAATAATTTATTAGTAAAACCATATGATATATATTTTTCTATGTTGCAAGGTTTTATTTTATTTTTTAATTTATTATTATTATTATTTTTGAGATGGAGTCTCGCTCTGTTGCCCATGCTCGAGTGCAGTGGCATGATGGTGGCTCACTACAAGCTCCACCTCCTGGGTTCATGCCATTCTCCTGCATCAGCCTCCCAGATAGCTAAGACCACAGGTGCCTGCCACCATACCTGGCTAATTTTTTTGTATTTTTAGTAGAGACAGGATTTCACCATGTTAGCCAGGATGGTCTTGATCTCCTGACCTCATGACCCGCCCATCTTGGCCTCCCAAAGTGCTGGGATTACAGGCGTGAGCCACCATTCCCAGCCTGTTGGAAAGTTTTAAATGATAGATTCTAAGTAGTTGATATACATAATATTATTTTGTTTTTCTACTGCTTATTCTGTCATTTTGGGTAAGTTATCTTTTTTGAGGTATTTACATACTTTTCCAATTTATTGCTAAAAAGCTCTTCATAAGGTCTGTCAACATATTTTTGAATAACCATAAGATCTATGGTGACGTTCCCTTTTTATTCTTGATCCTGGTTGTACCTTCTCCTTGTCTCTTTTTCTTGCTTCCTTCTTTCCATTTTTTCCCTTGATCTGTCTTGACAGTGGTGAATTCATTTTATTAGTCTTTTTTCTTTTAGTACATATATGCTGGTAATACATTCTCTCTAACAATATCTTTATTTTATAATAATTTTTAAAGGATATTTTTACTGGCTATAGAATTCTAGGTTTCCAGTTAATTTTTTTTCATCACTAGGAAAATAACTTTCCATTGAATTCTGGCTTTCATTATTTCTGTTTTGAGGTCAGCTGTCAGTCTTATTGTTGCTTCTTTGGGGGTCTTATGTTTTATTATCCTCTGGCTGCTTTTAGGGCTTTCTTATTGGCTTTCCATTTCCTTTAGCACTTTTATTATGTTGTGCTTAGGTATGGTTTCCTTTGTGTTGACCCTGACAGGGGATTATAATGCCTCTTGTGCCCAATGTCTTGGGAGGCCAAGGCGGGAGGATCATGAGGTCAGAAGATCGAGACCATCCTGGCTAACACGGTGAAACCCCATCTCTACTAAAAATACAAAAAAAATTAGCCAGGCATGGTGGCAGATACCTGTAGTCCAAGCTACTCGGGAGGCTGAGGCAGGAGACTGATGTGAACCCAGGAGGCAGAGCTTACAGTGAGCCGAGATCATGCCACTGCACTCCAGCCTGGGCAACAGAGCAAGACTTCATCTCAAAAAAAAAAAAAAAGAAAGAAAGAAACACAGAAATTTATTTTGCTTCCTTTTACATTGTTCTGACTTTGAGTATATTTAATCAAACATTTCTTCCCACAGATGAGTTCAGGGAGAAAATGAGAATGTAACTAAAGAAATAGAGATTAAAATAATAACTTCAATAATGTTAGCTGGCTTGCACTGTTAAAACTGACTGATATTTTATCTCAGTCCCAGAAAAGTTCCCAGGACTAGAAGCAAATACAGTATATGCTTTTCTTCAACTGACCATTAAAATTCAAAACGTTTACTACAAACACGTTTGTAAATATGTATTTGAAAATCAAATTTGGACATGTTTTGGTCTCATTTGAACGATGACCTCTGTGTATTATAAATCTTGCTTTGAAAATTCATTGTTATTGTTACTTATTATTGGCTGCTTTGATTAACACAATTCTTCACTTCGATAAGATAAATTCCTGCCAGAATATCAAGATTCACAAGTTACCCAAAATACTATACTTTCACTGAAATAAAGCAAAATGTTTCAGAATAGAAATCTGGAAGAAATCCAGAATTTAAGAAGATATCCTTACCTTCGATGAGTATAATTTCTGCACAATAAGGTTCTGTTCCATGGTATTCATAGATTTTACAGATGCCTTGAAGTAGGTTCTTTTCCTCTGAGAGAACATGAAGAAAGCTAAATATCTGTAGAAATTCCTGAGAAAGTATGTTTTAAACAAAACTGTCTGTGTAAAAATAAAATGAACAGAAAGAAATATAATAACTTCATTTCTGATAAGGCTGAGTTTGAGAAAAATATCTAATCTCAGATTAACCCATTTCCCATTTGCCCTGAAAATACTCTCCGGCAGCTCTCGTTTATCCCGAGATAACTCTGCCATGAAATATCACTTGTATTATTATTTTCACATAGCTCTAGTACATCAACCTTGGAAACAAAAGACATCATTCTATTTTTAGCATTCTGGCTTTAGTAGTGGTATTTCCATCTACGAAACATAGAAATTCTCGATCGCTGAAAATGTCAAATCCTAGGAAGTACAGCATTCCTATGCATGATGTTAACATTGTTCTAGAACAGTTGTTGGCCACGGATTCATTTAATGAATCCCATTTTTCTAAAATAGACAATTCTGACGATTCAGACAATTTTTATGTTAGTTCTGTTTAGAAATAACTCCAAGAACAGTTTTTTGGTTTTGGGGGGTTTTTTTTTTGAGACAGAGTTTGGCTCTTGTTGCCCAGACTGGAGTGCAGTGGTGCAATCTTGGCTCCCTGCAACCTCCTCCTGCCAGGTTCAAGCGATTCTCCTGCCTCAGCCTCCTGAGTAACTGGAATTATAGGTGTCCACCACCACACCTGGATAATTTTTGTATTTTTAGTAGAGACAGGATTTCGCCATGTTGGTCAGGCTGGCCTCGAACTCCTGACCTCATGATCTGCCTGCCTCGGCCTCCCAAAGTGCTGGGATTACAGGCTTGAGAACACTGCGCCCAGCCCCACAACAGTTTTTATATTTTATTTTAACATTGAAAATCAGTCAGATTGGCTTCAGCCTCCAAGAATGTGTTTATATAAAATCAAATGAGGCTGGGTGCGGTGACTCATGCCTGTAATCCCAGCATTTTGGGAGGACGAGGCAGGCAGATCACTTCAGGTCAGGAGTTCGAGACCAGACTGGCCAATATGGTGAAACCCTGTCTCTACTAAAAATACAAAATTAGCCAGGTATGGTGGCGGGCATCTGTAGTCCCAGCTACTCGGGAGGCTGAGACAGGAGAATCGCTTGAATCCAGGAGACAGAGGTTGCAATGAGCCAAGATTGTGTCATTGCACTCCAGCGTGGGCAATAGAGTGAGACCCTGTCTTTAAAATATATATATATATAAAATAAATAAAATAAAATAAAATGAGTGCTAGCAGTGAGCTGCACTTTTTTCTAAATGGGAAAAGGGTTAAAAAGAGCTCTCTAATATTCTATCTGAAGTCTAAACCTTGGGACAACTTTCCCAAGGGAGAATTTTCATCTGCAGAGCAGGCACTGTTCCTCCAAAGTGCTGCCTAACACATATTTGACCATAAGAGTGAGGAAAGAGGGAAACAATTCCATAATTTACAAGATAGACTGTGTGTGCTTGACTCATGGAAAACTGAGGCAGAAACCAATACACTTTTGGGCAAGTAAGCCAGAGGAAAAGGGAAAGAGTTAAGTTATTCATACCCAGTTCCTTTTTCCAGTCTCACTGATTAAATAAGTCACTTCCTCCCTCAGATAAAAGAGCAGACAGTAGTTCCTCCTGTATTTTTTCCTCCTGGAGAATTAAAATTCCCCCCTACTCCGTGGAAATAAATAGCATGAGATAAGCATTCTCCCTAAATAAGTAATATAGACACGAAGGAGCATTTTTTTTCCATCTGATCCCCAAGTGGAAAGCTCAGTGAAGTTTTTTAGTGCATGCCTTAGATTGTCTAGAAATTCCTGAAGACTTTATCCAAAATTCTTCAGGTTGTGGAAAACCTACACAAAAGCAAATACATTCAAATTTTGATTTAAAAAAAAATGGAGAGATAGCACAAAGAAAAACTAAGCAAATTCGTCAGAAAAGCAATGATAGAAAGTAATAATGGCTGAGCTGAAATATGAAGAATAAAATAAGTATTCACAATCCCACTGAAGGAAACAGAGTGGTAGCCAGTAAACTTGGGCAATTCGTGACTTTTTACTGCTTTATACTTCTTAGCGATACAGTGAGAGTGGATTAGATGTTCTCCAAGATTTCTTCTAACTCTATCCATGCTCCTGAATTGGTTAGTAAATGCCCTAGATTTCTATGAACTATATATTTCTTTTTTGGCAGGGGTGGGGGACAGAGACTTGCTCTGTCATCCAAACTGGAGTACAATGGTGCAATCTCAGCTCACTGCAACCTCCACCTCCTGGGTTCAAGTGATTCTCCTGCCTCAGCCTCCCAAGTAGCTGGGATTGCAGGTGTGCACCACCATACCCGGCTAATTTTTTGTATTTTTTAGTAAAGGGGGGTTTCACCATGTTGACCAGGCTGGTCTCGAACTCCTGACCTCAGGTGATCTGCCTCCCTCAGCCTCCCAAAGTGCTGGGATTACAGGCTTGAGTCACCATGCCCCACCTGAGGACCATGTTATGGACTGAATTACGTTCCCCCACAATTCATATGTTGGAGCCCTAATCCCCAGAACCTCAAAACATGACTATAGTTGGGGATAGGGCCTTGAAAGAGATAACTCAGTTAAAATGAGGCTATTAGGCTGAGCCCTAGGCTAATCTGACTGGTGTCCTTGTAAGAAAAGGAGATAAGGACTCAGAGACACCAGGGGTGCATGCATAACCTTGTGAAGAGGCAGAAAGAAGGTTGTCATTTGACATGCCAGAGAGAGGGGCCTCAAAGGCCCCCAACCCTGTAAGCACCTTGATCTTGGACTTCCAGCCTCCGGAAATGTGAGAAAATCAATTTCTGTGGTTTAAGTCACCCAGTCTGCCACATTTTGTTTACATAGCTCCAGCAAACTAATACAATGAGAAATCTGAAATTAAACCTAATTAAACCAGGCCACCTTGATACTGGTCTTAGCAGAGTGGCACAAAGAAAAGGAACATATACAACTTCAAAGAGATTAGAAAAGTAAGATGAGTGTTTACTAAATATCCCAGTAGGAGGCAGCAAAGGAGAAATTGCATTATACCACACAAAGGCTTCCTCTCTTAATTCATTGCTCACCCTAAAGTCCCACTTCTCATGGCACCTGCTTACCATTTCTCCTTGTCTTTTCCTTATTCCCTTAAAATACAAAATGAAAAGCCCCTTGAAACTCTTCTTCTTCTAAGAGATTTTTTTATCCCTGATGAATGTCTATGCACTTTTTTGTTTGTTTGTTTGTTTGTTTTTGTTCGAGATGGAGTCTTGCTTTGTCACCCAGACTGGAGTGCAATGGCACGACCTTGGCTTGAGTGATTCTCGTGCCTCAGCCTCCAGAGTAGCTGGGACTACAGGCACGTGCCACCACGCCCAACTATTTTTTTGTATTTTTAGTAGAGACGGGGTTTCACCATGTTGGTCAGGGTGGTCTTGAACTCCTGACCTCAAGCTATCCACCCACCTTGGCTTCCCAAAGTGCTGGGATTTCAGGTGTGAACCACCACACCTGGACTCTGCATTTCTTATGCATCTAAATTCAAAATTCTCTAGACATCTTCCAATCCTTTATGTCCATCTTCCATCAGTACTACAAAAACCTACTAGTCACTAGTAAATCCAAGTAGCCCTTAAGTCCTTTCTCCTTAAAAGCCAAGAAAGAGTGGAGAATTTCCAACACATTTTGACAAAATCAAAGCTATTATCTTAGCTTTAATTGTGTCATTTAGAACAACTCAATATTGTTTGGAAAGTGAAAAATTTAAGAAACCAGGTTTGGAGGGATGGCTGTGTAAATTGCCAAAACAACAATTTTGTATTTTTGCTTGTGTTATTTAATCTGCTTTTTAAAAAATTCACAATTTACCATTTGTTTGAGTGAATCAAAATGGCTTTTTTTAATTTCACATAGAAAGTGTTTAAAGTTAAAAATATTGAATCATTCAACAGCAAAACTGAGGCAACATTATGTTTTGTAATTAAATGATTCAATGAAATAAGTAAGTTTATTGGTTCAAGAAGAAAACCAATAAATTATTGGCTTAAGAAGAAAACCAATTTAGGGAATAACAGGAGATTCCTGTAATGAAAATGGTGTTTTGAGGAGCGTGAGGCATTCTCATGAGTCACTAGAGATGTTAAATGCTTTACAGTTTTCCAAATACAAAGTCCACAATTCTAAGTTAGGCTGTGTACACTTTCTTAGCACCTAGATGCCAAAAACAAGAGAATCAGCAGTTAGTTCTCTGCCGGCTAGAATAAGAAATTATTCTAATAGTCATAGGTAATTGTACTTGTAATAGACTCTCCAATGAAAATAAAGACGGTTTACATAAGGAGAGCCAGCAAAACAAAAGGATCTATTCAAGAGTAATCAGCAAGAATGTGAGCAGTTGTGGAAACTACCAGCCAATTCTAGAAAGTATAAATAATACTTTCCATTTCGGAGAAATATATCTATATCTCAGTGATTATTCATCAAAACATGAAGCCAGGCAACTGTTAAATATTCTATTTTATGGAGGATCACATGAGGGGAATTCCAGTTAGAAACCTAGCCAAGAGACAAGTAATACCTGGTTTTAGCTGTTCATGTGTTTTACGCCATCACAAGAATAATAGGGGATGAAAGAAAGAGGAAGATTTTGCACATATAAAAGACAAAGCAAAACCCAGAGAGCTTACTGATCCTGTGTATAGCATTCTAAACTCTTTAAATTTTGTTTAAGCAAGAATCCTGCCAATTACCAATGAAGTAGGGGCTTGGGTGGGCATAGAGGGAAATCTAAATCCACATCACCAGTCCTCCAGACTACTTAAGAACAGGGACCTCATGTTATTTGTCCTCAAAGATTTACCCTAGTAGGCCTTCAAAATGTATTTGTTTAATTAAATTACAATAAATCCAATGGTATGTACCAAGGCTAATATTTTGTATAGAAAAAGACAGAAGTTTTTTGTTGTTGTTGTTTTTGAGATGGGGTCTCGCTCTGTCAGCCAGGCTGGAGTGCAGTGGCATGATCTCAGCTTACTGCAACCTCCACCTCCCAGGTTCAAGCAATTCTCCTGCCTCAGCCTCCTGAGTTGCTGGGATTACAGGTGCCCGCCACCATGCCCAGCTAATTTTTTTATTTTTCGTAGAGATGAGGTTTCACCATGTTGGCCAGGCTGGTCTCAAACTCCTGACCTCAGGTGATCCGCCTACCTCGGTGTCCCAAAGTGCTGGGATTACCAGCATGAGCCACCGCGCCTAATAGAGCTTTAAAAAATAAATAAATAAATAAATAAAAGACACTGGGGACTCCAACATGGGAGACGCCAGGAAGAAGATGAGGGTTACAAAAATTACCAGTTGGGTACAAGGTTCACTTTTTGGGTGACGGGTACGCTAGAAGCCCAAACCTCAGCATTATACCATATATCTGTATGACAAACATACACATGTACACCCTGAATCTAAAATAAATAAATAAAACCCAATACCAGTGATGGAATAACAATAAGCACACAAAGTAAACTAAGTATATGTGCCATGTCTCTGCCCAAAAGAAACTTTAAAACAGATATTCTGGGATCAACAAAAATGTAAAGGACAAATAGAAGAATATCAAGAACCATGCTGATTTGTTTGAGTTCGTTGTAGATTCTGGATATTAGTCCTTTGTCAGATGTATAGATTCTGAAGATTTTCTCCCACTCCATGGGTTGTCTGTTTACTCTGCTAACTGTTCCTTTTGCCATGCAAAAGCTGTTTAGTTTAATTAGGCCCTAGCGATTTATCTTTGTTTTTATTTGGTCATGAAATCCTTGCCTAAGCCAATGTCTAAAAGGGTTTTTCTGATGTTATCTTCCAGAGTTTTTATAGTTTCAGGTCTTAGGTTTAAGCTTTTAATCCATCTTGAGTTGATTTTTTATAAGGTGAGAAATGAGGATCCAGTTTCATTCTCCTACATGTGACTAGCCAATTATCCCAGCACCTTCCCCCACTTTATGTTTTAGTTTGCTTTGTCGAAAATCAGTTGGCTGTAAGTATTTGGGTTTATTTCTGGGTTCTCTATTCTATTCCATTGGTCTATGTGCCTATATATGCATCAACATGGGATCCAAGCATGGCAAGTTTTAGCATTGCAGAGAAATCATAGACCAGATTAGAGAAAGCAGTTTAACTTCTGAATGCAGAGCAAAGGGCAAGAATGCGAAATGACAAAGGGGACTTCTAATGAAAGCGATGATCATCTGGAATCCAGCTGCTCCTCTACCCCAGTGCTTCTCACTCTCATCATTGACTCCTGAATTTCCATCAAGATAGGAAAAATAATAGTAAGCCCTTGTTGAATTGTTACCCATTTGGCAGTTGTGGTGCAAATCCTCACAATACCCTCAGAGGGGGACACCATTAACTACATTTTGTAGACGAGGAGGACAGCTCAGGCATTAACTTGAACCCAGATCTGTCTGACTCCAAAACTTGTGCTCTTAATCACCATCCTAGACTGCCCCATAGCCTAGGTTGCTTGCTGACATGTCAAGTTGAAGGTGGCCAGTCTCATAAAACTAACACTGGGTCCTTCATCTCATGCTAACCTGCCCCTTATCTCTGCCTCATGACTGGAAGTAGACAGGGATGCTGACGGTTGTCCTTCACCAAGTAGTTGTGAGATAAAAATGAAATCATGAATACATTTCCACCAGCCTGATCTTTTACAGATACCAGTGTCTTATCACCATGGTCCACAGAACATGATGGTCAGAAGTATAAACCATGGCCCCTAATTTTAAGGCGCTTCCAGTCTAACTATGGAGGCCAGAGAGAGAAAACATCATGTGAATAATTGCTAAACAATTTGACATGGCCTGTGAAGGCTGTGCCCTCCACTAGAAACCAGGGCTTGTTCACGGTTCACACTCAGCAGCTAGAATGGGGCGAGGCACATAATCAAACCTCTGTACGTATTTATTGAGTAATAATAATAATAAGGACCAGATGTAGAGGCTCACTTCAGGAGGCAAAGGTAGGAGGATTGTCTGAGGGCACGAGTTTGAGACCAGCCTGGGTATCATAGTGGATTCTATCTCTACCGAAAAACAAAATTAGCCAGACATGGTGGTGCACCCTTGTAGTCCCAGCTACTCAGGAGACTGAGGCAGGAGAATCACCTGAGCCCAGGAGGTCAAGACTATGGTGAGCCGTGACAGCACCACTGCACTCCCACCTGAGCAACAGAGCAAGACCTTGTCTCAAAATAATAATAATAACAATAATAATAATAATAATAATAAATTAGTCAATTCAGACTTGAGTTAATGCACTTGGGGAGCACAATACTATTAAAAATTGATTTTTGACTGGGCATAGTGACTCACACCTGTAATCCCAGCACTTTGGGAGGCCCAGGCGGGTGGATCACGAGGTCAGGAGTTCAAGACCAGCCTGGCCAAGATGGTGAAACCCCATCTCTACTAAAAGTACAAAACAATTAGCCAGGTGTGGTGGCAGGCACCTGGAGCCCTAGCCACTTGGGAAGCTGCGGTAGGGGAATCGCTTGAACCCGGGAGATAGAGGTTGCAGTGAGCCAAGGTCACGCCACTGCACTCCAGCCTGGTGATAGAGCAAGACTCTGTCTCAAAAAAAAATTTGATTTTTGAACCTAAAAAAGATTTTTTTTGTCATATTCTATGTCATTTCCCACATATACCCCTAAAGTCTACATGTATAAATAGTATAAGATGAAAATGGCATCATCTCACGCACTGAAAAAACAACTACCTCCACCTCCTCTTTGTCCTTTTCGTATCTAATCATGGATTGGCAATATTGAAGCTGAAAGGGACCCAACAGATATTTGGTTAAACCTTCATTGGACAGATGCGGAAGTTGTCATCCCAAGAGATCAAGCAGCTTCCCAGAGAGCTCACTGGCACCAGATACAAGACTTGGAGCCATGAGCTCTAATGTCCATGTCAGGACGTTTTCTTGGCCTCTTGTTCCTAGCCTGCCACCTTGTTCCTTCCCAAGTATTCTCCTGCATCTCCTTCTAAGGTGGCTTCATCTGGGCCCTTGTCATCATCCGAAGTCATAGCAGATCCTACCTTTCTGCCTCCTAAGGACTGATGCCATTTCACTCAAGCAATTTCAACAAGCCTCATTCCTGTTTGTATAGGACAGCAACAATTGCTAGGCTGTCTAGCACAGCCTGCCATCCAGCATCCACTCTACCTACGTCACACACGTGCAGACACACACACGCACACAGCCACTCTGTCCATGGCTTCCACCCGGCCATCCCCATCACCTGGGGACTCTGGGTGAGTCCACTGGCTCTTCCTCACTTCCCCCTCTGCTTGACACTTTCTAACCCAGCTTCCTCCCTCATTTATTTCCCCACTTCTTAGGGCAGTATGCTAAAAAGTCCGTGGTGCCCATAGTCAAGCAAACATCAGAACTTAAAAAAAAAAAATTCAAGAAATAGGACTTCAGTTTCTGGAAATACAGTGTAGATAAGATAGCCCAAAACCTTCACACTAAATGTCCTAGATAAAATATAAAAATCACCCTTTTTTACATGCATGCATACATGAACTTACAAAATAGTGAGGTTGTAAGTTTTCTGAGGCCAGAACACAAGTTCAATTAGGGTAAGTGGAACACAGAAGCCAATTGTTACCTTGGGGCACCTACTGATGCCAGGTGACCCAGAGCAGAGAAGATGAGCAGCAAAACCAGGAGCCTCAGAGGGCCGAAGTCAGATCACAAGGCACATGATGCTACCGCTTCAGAGAAAGCATCAAGGAGAGAAAAATCCTTGTCCTAGTGGGAGAAATAGCAGGGAAGTGTGACTATGACTACAAGTAGCGAGTGGCACCCATCATCACTGCGTCCCCAGGAAGCCCTGGGATGTAGATTCACTCTGGAAAACCACAGCCAGGAATTGTCTCCTAAAAAAACATCAGCAGAAGTAGGCATAATTGCTCTCTGGAGGACTGAACCCTCAACCCACTTTGACACTCAGGAAACCACAATCTCACATTTTATTTTAAAAACAGGTTACCTCACTAGAATGGATTGGGTCTTCCATGTGGCCTGAACCATGGTAGGCCTCCTTTGGCCATAACTGACCACCGTAGATATCCTGGGAAAATACAGAAACCGGAGACAACTGGACTGTGAACTTGAACTGGAGTGAATTTTCTTAATTTCTTGATTTCTAGACTTGCCAGTGGCAACTGTCATTTTACATGTAAGTGGCTATCTATTGGAGACCCCACAATTGTGATATCCACAAAGTGACCCACTTACAATCAGCATTTTAAAAATCACATTACATCATTAGTACATCTCTCTTTTTTTAATTTTTGTGGGTACATAGTAGGTGTATGTATTGATGGGGTACAGAAGATATTTTGGTACAAGCATGTAAGTGTAGTAATCACACCATGGAAAACGGGTTATCTAACCCCTCAAGCATTTATGCTTTGTGTTACAAACAACCCAGTACTCTTAGTTATTTTTAAATGTACAATTATCATTGACTATAGTTCCCCCGTTGTGCTATCAAATACAAGATCTTATTCATTCTTTCTAACTATATATTTTTTGTACCCATTAACCATCCCCACCTCATTCCCAGCCTCCGGTAACCATCCCTCTGTTCTCTGTCTCCATAAGTTCAACTGTTTTGCTTTTGAATCCCACAAATAAGTGGGAACATGTGATGTTTATCTTTCTGTACCTGGTTTATTTGACTTAACATGATCACCTCCAGTTCCACCCATGTTGTTGCAGATGACAGAAACTCAGTCATTTTTATGGCTGAATAGTATTCCATTGTGTATATGCACCACGTTTTCTTTATCCATTCATCTGTTGATGGACACTTAGATTGCTTCCAAATCTTGGCTATTGTGAGCAGTACTGGAACAAATATGGGAGTGCAGCTATCTCTTTGCTACACTGATTTACTTTTTTTTCAGTATATACCCAACAGGCAGTGGGATGGCTAGATCATATGGTATCTCTATTTTCAGTTTTTTGAGGAACCTCCAAACTATTCTCCATAATGGTTGTACTAATTTATACTCCTACCAATAGTGTATGAGAGTTCATTTTACTCCACATCTTTGCCAGCATTTGTTATTGCCTGACTTTTGGATAAAAGCCATTTTAACTGGGTTGAGATGATAGCTCATTGTAGTTTTGATTTGCATTTCTCTGATGATCAGTGATGTTGAGCACCTTTTCATATGCCTGTTTGACATTTGTATGTCTTCTTTTGAGAAATATCTATTAAGATCTTTTGCCCATTTTTAATGGGAGTATTAGATTTTTTTCCATACCATTGTTTGAGCTCTCTATATATTCTGGTTATTAAGCCTTTGTCAGAGAGGTAGTCTGCAAATATTTTCTCCCATTCTGTGGGTTGTATCTTCACTTTTTTTATTATTTCCTTCACTGTGTAGAAGCTTTTTAACTTGGGATAATCCCATTTGTCCATTTTTTACTTTGGTTGCCTATACTTATCAGGTATTACCCAAGAAATTTTTGCCCAAGCCAATGGCCTAGAGGGTTTCTCCAACATTTTCTTGTAGGTGTTTCATAGATTTAGGTCTTAAAGTTAAGTCTTTGATCCATTTTGTTTTTATTTTTGTATACAGTTTTGTGTACAGTGAGAGGTAGGGGTCTAGTTTCATTCTTCTGCATGTGGATATTCAGTTTTCCCAGCACCATTTATTGAAAAGACTGTCTTTTCCCCAGTGTATGTTCTTGGCACCTTTGTCAAAAATGAATTCACTGTAGGTGTATGGATTTGTTTCTGGGTTCTCTATTCTGTTCCATTGGTCTGTGTGTCTGTTTTTATGTCAATACCATGCTGTTTTGCTTACTGTAGCTCTGTAGCATAATTCAAAGTCAGGTAACGTGATTCTTTCAGTTTTGTTCTTTTTGCTTAGGATAGCTTTGGCTATTCTGGGTCTTTTATGGTTGCAAATAAATTTTAGGTTCGCTTTTCCTATTTCTATGAAGAATGTCATTGGTATTTTGAGAGAAATCACATTGAATCTGTAGATTGCTTTAGGTAGTATGCACATTTTAACAATATTCATTCTTCCAATTTATGTACATGAAATATCTTTCCACTTTTTGTGTCCTTTTCAATTTTTTCATCAGTGTTTTACAGTTTTCATTGTAGAGATCTTTCACTTTATTGGTTAAGTTAATTCCTAGATATTTAATTGTATTGTGGCTATTGTTATTGTGAATGGGATTACTTTTTAAATTTCTTTTTCACATTGTTCACTGTTGGCATATAGAAATGCTACTTGTTTTTCAATGTTGATTTTGTATATTGCAACTTTACTGAATGTGTTTTTCCATTCTCATAACTTTTTGGTGGAGTCTTTAGTTTTTCTTCCAAGTATATAATCATGTCATCTACAAACAAGGGTAATTTGACTTCTTCTTTTCCAGTTTGGATCCCCTTTACTTCTTTTTTCTTGTCTGATTGCTCTAGCTAGGACTTCCAGAACTCTGTTAGGTAACAGTGGTGAATGTGGGCATCCTTATCTTGTTCTAGATCTCAGAGGAAAGGCTTTCAGTTTTCCCCCATTCAGTATGATACTAGCTGAGGGTCTTTGTATATGGCTTTGATTATGTTAAGGTATGTTCCTTCTCTACCCAGTGTTTTGAGGGTTTTTATCAAGAGATGTTGAACTTTATTGAATTTTTTTTTGGCATTAATTGAAATAATCATATGGTTTTGGCCTTCTGCTGATACGATGTATCATAGTGATTGATTTGCATATGTTGAACCATTCTTGCATCCCTGGGATAAATCCCACTTGGTCTCCATGAATGATCTTTTCAATGCATTGTTGAATTCAGTTTGCGAGTATTTTGTGAAGGATTTTTGCATTAATATTCATCAGAGATGTTGGCCTGTATTTTTCTTTTTTTGATGTGTCTTTGTATGATTTTGGTATTAGGGTAATACAGACCTTGTATAATGAATTTGGAAATATCTCTCTTCCTGTATTTTTTGTAACAGCTTGAGTAGGATTGGTATTAGTTCTTTAAATGTTTGGTAGAATTCAGCAGTGAAGCCATCGGGTTCTGGGCTTTTCTTTACTGGGATACTTTTTATTATGGCTTCAATCTTGGTTCAGTCTTGATAGGTTGTATGTGTCTAGGAATTTATCCATTTCTTCTGGATTTTTGAATTTATTGGCATATAGTTGTTAATATTAACCACTAATGATCCTTTGAATTTCTGTGGTGTCAGTTGTAGCATATCCTTTTTCATCTTTGATTTTATTTATTTGAGTCTTGTCTTTTTTTTCTTAGTCTGGCTAAAGGTTTGTCAATTTTATTTACATTTTTAAAAAAACAACTCATTTCATTGATGTTTTGCATTGTTTTCTTCATTTCAAATTTGTTTGTTTCTGCTCTGATCTTTACTATTTCTTTTTTTCTACTAGTTTTGAGTTTGGTTTCCTCTTGCTTTTCTAGTTCTTTAAGATGCAGCATGTTATTTATTTGAAGTTTTTCTTCTTTTTTGATGTAGGCACTTCTAGTTACAAATTTCCCTCTTAATACTGCTTTTGCTATATCCCATAGGTTTGGGTATGTTGTGTTTCCATTATCATTTATTTCAAGAAATTTTTCAATTTTCTTCTTAACTTCTTTATTGGCCCACTAGTCATTCAGGGTCATATTGTTTAATTTCCATGCATTTGTATAGTTTCCAAAAACTCCTCTTGTTATTGATTTCTAGTTTTATCCCATTGTGGTCAGAGTAGATGCTTGATATTTCAATTTTTTTGAATGTTTTAAGACTTGTTTGGTAACCTAACATATGGTCTATCCTTGAGAATGATCTATGTGCTAAGGAGAAAAATGTGTAATCCATAGCCAATGGATAAAATGTTCTGTAAATATCTATTAGGTCCATTCGTTCTATAATGCAGATTAAGTCCAATGTTTCTTTGTTGATTTTTCTGTCTGAGAGATCTGTCAAATACTGAAAGTGGGGTGTTGACGTCTCCAGTTATTAATGTTTCAGGGCCTATCTCTCTCCTTAGCTCTAATAAGATTTGCTTTATATACCTGGGTACTCCAGTATTAGGTATATATGTATTTACAATTGTTATTTACTCTTGCTGAATTTATTCCTTTATCATTACATAATGACCTTCTTTGTCTCTTCTTACAGTTTTTGTCTTGAAATCTATTTTGCCTATGTAAGTATAGACACTCCTGCTCTTTTCTGGTTTCCATTGGCATGGAATATCTTTTTCCATCCCATTATTTTCAGTCTCTGTGTATCTTTAAAGGTGAAGTGTATTTCTCATAGGCAACAGATCATTGGATCTTATTTTTTCATCCATTCAGCCACTCTGTGTCTTTTGATTGGAGAGGTTAGTCCATTTACATTCACCGTTATTATTGATAAGCAGGAACTTATTCCTGCCTTTTTTTGTTGTTTTCTGCATGTTTTACACTCTCCTTTTCCTTCTTTCCTTTCTTCATGTCTTCCTTTCAGTGAAGGTGATTTTCTCTGGTGGTATGCTTCAATGTCTTCCTTTTTAGTTTGTGTGTATCCATTGTGTGTTTTTCAATTTAAGTTCACCATGAGGCTTGCAGGTAGTATCTTATATCCCATTATTTTGAACTGATAACAACTTAACACTGATTGCTTAAACAAATATGCAAAAAGAAATCTAAAAAAACTCTATACTTTATCTCTTTACTTTTAACTTTTTGTTGTTTCTCATCACGTCTTATTTTACTGTCTGTGTCTTGAAAAGTTTATGTAGTATTATTTTTGATTAGTTCATCATTTAGTCTTCCTACTTAAGTTAAAAGTAGTTTACACTCCACAATTACAGTATCATACTGTTCTGTGGTTTTCTGTATACTTACTTTTGCCAGTGAGTTTTGTAGCTTCAGGTGATTTATTCTTGCTCATTAACATCACTTTCTTTTTTTTTTTTTTTTTTTACTTTGTATTTTAGGTTCCCAGGTACATGTGCAGGTTTGTTGTATAGGTAGACTGGTATCATGGGGGATTTTTGTACAGATTATTTCATCACCCAGGTACTAAGTGTAGTACCCAATAGTCACTTTTGTGATCCTCTTTCTCCTCCCATCCTTCATCCTCAAGTGGGCCCCAGTATCTGTTGTTCCCCTCTTTGTGTCCATGTGTCCTCATCATTTAGCTCCTATTTATAAGTGAGAACATGCAGTATTTGGTTTTCTATTCCTGCATTAGTTTGCTAAGGATGAGGGCCTCCAGCTTCATCCATGTTCCTGCAAAAGACATTGTCTTGTTCTTTTTTATGACTGTGTAGTATTCCATGTTGTCTATGTATGTCTATGCACTTTTTTCTTTATCCAGTCTAACATCATTTTCTTTCAGATTGAAGAAATCCCTTTAGCACTTCTGGTAGGACAGGTCTGGTGTAGATGAAATCCTTCAGGTTTCGTTTGTCTGGGAAGGTCTTTATTTCTCCTTCAGGCTTAAAGGATATTTTCACCATACATACTATTCTAGGGTAAAGGTTTATTCCTTCAGCACTTTAAATATGTCATGCCACTGACTCCTGACCTGTGAGGTTTTCACTAAAAAGTCTGCTGCCAGACATATTGGAGCTCCGTTGTATGTTATTTATTTCTTTTCTGGTGCTGCTTTTAGGATCCTTTCTTTATCCTTGACCTTTGGGAGTTTGATTATTAAATGCCTTAAGGGAGTCTTCTTTGGGTTAAATCTGTTTAGTGTTCTATAACCTTCTTGTACTTAAATGTTGATATCTTTTTTTAGGTTTGGGAAATTCTCTGTTATTGTCCTTTTGAGTAAAATTTCTACCCCTATCTCTTTCTTTATCTCCTCTTTAAGGCCAGAGACTCAGATTTGCCCTTTTGAGGCTATTTTCTAGATCATGTAGGTTTGCCTCGTTACTTTTTATTCTTTTTTCTTTTGTCTCCCCTGACTGTGTATTTTCAAATAGCCCATCTTCAAGCTCACTAATTCTTTCATCTACTTGCTCAATTCTGCTGTTAAGAGACTCTGATGCATTTTTCAACTCTAGAATGACTACTTGATTCTTTGTTTCAATTTCTCTTAGGTTTATCTGATAGAATTCTGAATTCCTTCTCTTTGTTATCTTGTCTTTCTTTGAATTTTCTCAAAACAGCAAGTTTGAATTCTGTGTCTGAAAGGTCATATGTCTCTGCTTCTCCAGGTTTGGCCCCTGGGTGACTTGTTTAGTTCATTTGGTGAGGTCATGTTTTCTTTGATGGTGTTGATACTTTCAGATGTTCATCAGTGTATGGGCATTGAAGACTTAGGTATTTATTGTAGTCTTCACAATCTAAGCTTGTTTGTGCCTGTCCTTCTTTTCCAGATATTTGAAGGGACTTGGGCCCCAAGCCCAGGAACACTGGGGATTTTGCAGACTCATAAAGGTACTGCCTTAGTGGTCTTGGATAAGATCTGGAAGAGTTCTCTGGATTGCCAGGTAGGGACTCTTATTCTTTTCTCTTATTTTCACCAAAACTAACAGAGTCTCTCTCTGTGCTGAAACACTTGGAAATGGGAAGGTGGCGATGCAAACACCCCAGTAACCACCACCCCTGGGTCTGTGCTGGGTCACACCTGAAGCCAGAACAGCATTGGGCCTGGACCAAGCCCCTTCCCTTCAGGGTTCCCCCAGGCCTCAGGCATGTCCAGAGATTCTGTCTGGGAGCCAGGGATTGCAGTCAGAAACCTTAGCAATTTACCTGATGTTCTATTCTACTGTGGCTAAGCCGGCACTCAAGCCACAGAACAAAGTCCTTCCTGCACTTTCCTCTCCTTTCCACAGGCAGAGGAGCCTCTCCTGCAGCCACCACCACCACCAGTCCACAAGGGGTTCTTCCAGGCCACTGTTAATGCTCACTGAAAGCCTGGGGGCTCTTCTACCGGCTTGTGGTGAATGCTGCCAGGCCTGGGACTCACTCTTCAGGGAAGGGGGCTCCCTTCTGGCCCAGGGGATGTGCAGAAATGTCGTCCAAGAGCTTAGGCCTGGTCTGGGGGACCTTCAAGAGCCCGCCTGTTGCTCTATACCCCTGTGGCTGAGCTGGTACCTGGGATGCAAGACAAAGTCCTCTTTACTTTTGCCTCTGCTTTTCTCAAACACAAGGAGTTTTTCACCGTAGCCACCACGGCTAGTGATATGCTGGGTCTCACCTGAAGCCAGCAAGTCTCAGAGGCTCACCAAGGCCCTCGATGCAATGCCTGGTTATCACTGCTGGTTATTAAGGGCCCAAGGTCTCATTCATCAGCAGATAATGAATGCTGCCAGGACTGAGTCCTTCCCTTCAAGGCAACTGGTTCCCTTTTGGCCTAGGGTGTGTCTGGAAATGTTGCCTGGGAGCTAGGGCCTAGAATGGGGGCCTCACAACTCTGGCCAGTGCCCTATCCTGCTGTGGCTGAGCTGGTATCCAAAATGCAAGACAAAGTCCTCTTCACTCTTCACTCTCCTCTCCTTAAGCAGAAGAAAGGGGTCACTTTAGTTGCTGTGAGCTGTACTGCCTAGGGATGGGGGAGGGATAGCACAAGCACTCCCTTAGCTGTGCCAGCTGGTGTCTCCCTAGGACATGTACCACCCTAGTTCACTGGCTCTAGGCCCAGCCTAGCACTAGGAGTTGCCTAAGAATTGCATTCCTTGCATCGTAGACTGCCATTCAATTTTACCTGGGACCCCAGAGCTCTTCAGCCCGTCCAGCAAAGCTTGCAGAGAAACTCAAGTTCCAACCACTGGAATGGGCAATTCCCTTCTGGCTAGGGCTGGTCCAAATGCTCCTTCTGTGCGCAGGTGTTGGCTAAGCCTAGCATGGCTTTATTCTCCACTCTGTCAGGACAGCAATGAGTTCAATGTGAAGTCCTCCAGTTGCTTCACTCTCCCTCCCCAAAGTACACAGATTGTCTGTTCTGTGTGGCCACTGCCAGGGGATGAGGGAGCGGAGGCATTGGTGATTCGAGACTGTCTCCCCTGCCTTCCTCAATGCCTCTTTTAGAAATATGAAGTTAAAACTAGGTACTGTGATTGCTCACCTGATTTTCTCTTCTTGAGACGGTGCTTTTCTGTGTGCAGATAATTGTTAAAATTTGGTGTTTGAGTGTGGTTGGGCTGCAGGGATGGACAGTGTAAGCTTCTATTCCGCCATCTTGATCCTCCCCTCAGTATGTCTCTTATTTTAAATGTGTACTCCTATGCGTGTGTGTGTGCGTGTGTGTGTGTGTGAGAGAGACAGACTCACTTTTGCTAAAAAGAGAGAAGCCAAGGAAAACAGGTGGCATACTCTGTCCCTATTTCTTTTATGTTTTTCCTGGAAACCTGAAGTGGGAAAAAAATTTTATTTTTTACTACATGGTTATGATTTTATTTTAGACTAGTGACTAGTGATTTTATACTTTTCTTTCTATCTTTTTTTTTTTTTTTTTTTTTGAGTTGGAGTCTTCATCTGTCACCCAGGCTGGCGTGCAGTAGCAGAATCTTACCTCACTGCAACCTCTGCCTCCCAGGTTCAAGCTATTCTCTTGCCTCAGCCTCCCGAGTAGCTGGGACAAGAGGTGCACGCTACTACACCCAGCTAATTTTTTTGTATTTTTAGTAGAGACGAGCTTTCACCGTGTTAGCCAGGATGGTCTCAATCTCCTGACCCCGTGATCCACCCACCTTGACTTCCCAAAGTGCTGGGATCACAGGTGTAAGTCACCACGCCTGGCCCCTTTCTATCTTTTTCTCCTCTCACTCTGTAAACTGTTATAAGCAGATCTAGGATAGTGATTTGGAATTCAGTGGCATGTGTCCCCACAAAAGGCCCTGACAGGGACACTTATGATGAGTTTATTGGGCTCCATGTGAGTTGATGACAATGATAGGTACTTGGTGACAGCCCATTTGTTGATGCTTGTGGGTTGGGGAGGGGCATTATCTTAGTGAAATGGAACAAGAGGACAAGAGAGACCGAGTTCAACTGCTCGCTCCACATTGGGTCAAGTTTCAACTGATCTAGTATCAAGTGTCAACTGTACTTTCATGAACAAGAAAACAAAGCGTATAATCTCGAATACCAAATTATACATAATTAGCTCATCAACATTCCCTATATAGCACGGGATTTTAAAAAGAACAACGTATTACTGTGTCTTCTGACTACAAGAGATACACAGTCACTGTAGAAATTTTACGAAATGTAGAAAAAACATAAAGGAAAAACTCAGTGACTTCAGTTGCATAGAATGGGCTTGATTAATCCTTGCTTCCTGATAGACATGCTCATCATTGGTCTAGCATGACTTGCTTATATTTTTATTATTATTGTTATTATTATTATTTTGAGACAGAGTCTCATTTTGTCACCCAGGCTAGAGTGCAGTGGCACGATCTTGGCTCACTGCAACCTCTGCCTCCCAGGTTCAAGCGATTCTCCTGCCTCAGCCTCCCAAGTAGCTGGGATTACACGCCCTTGTCACCACGCCTGGCTAATTTTTTGTGGAGACGGGGTGTCACCATGTTAGCCAGGATGGTTTCTATCTCCTGACCTCATGATCTGCCCACCTCAGCCTTCCAAAGTGCTGGGATTACAGGCGTGAGCCACCGTGCCTGGCCTTATTTTATAATTTTTAATAATGTAATAATCACTTGGGAACACATCACCCAAAGCAAGAGCGAAGACCCCAACCATAGCCTACGTGGTCCTGTCCCGTCTCATTTTTCTGCCTCCTCTCAGCTGAGATGACTATCATCCTTAATTCAGGAACTATCATTACTTTGTTTTTCTTTGTATTGTTTGCCTTTATATATATATTTGTCTACACACACACACACGCGTGTGTATATACATCTGTACATATATATGTATTTATATGCACACATTGTGATGGTTAATTTTACCTGTCAACTTGGCTGGGCCACAGGGCACCCAAATATTTGATCAAATGTTCTTCCAGGTGCTTTTGTGAAGGTGTTTTTGCATGAGATTAACATTTAAATTGGTGGACTTTGAGTAAAGCAGATTGCCTCCATAATGTGGGTGGACCTCATCCAATTGGTTGAAGGCCTGAATAGAACAAAAAGATGGCCTCCTCTGAGCTAGAGGGAATTCTCCAGCAGGCGGCCTTTGGACTTCCTCTACAGCATGAGCTCTTCCTGGCTCTACAGCAGCCTGCCATTGAACTTGAACTACAGCATTGGCAGTCCTGGGTCTCCAACCTTGTAGATTTTGGACTTGCCAGTCTCCATGATCATGTGAGCTAATTCCTTGTAATAAATATCTTTTTATATTTATATAAAATATAAATCATTTTATAGTATTATATTTATACACACATTAGTTCTGTTTCTCTAGAGAACTCTAGCACAAACATCTACTTGTGTTTTTTAATGTTCAATGTGAAAAACGAATTCATACGAAACACAACCTTTTTAAACTGAGTTTTTCACTTAATATATTAGTAAAATGTAGCCGCAGTGTTCCATGTCATTATAGCAGTGCATTTGGACTGCTCTGTGATATTCCGCTGTGTGGATATTCATCCATTCTCCTGTTGTCGGGCACTTGGGTTGATTCCAGTTTTTTGCTATGAAAATAATTTTTTAATTAAAAAGAATATTAAAACATCTTAACTCCTACCTCTCAGAGATGGTTTCTACTAGCATTTTGGAAGATTTTTTTAAAGAGTTTGCTATATTAATTTTTTATACAGTTAGGATTCTATTTTGTAAATATTGATATGTAATGTCAAATTGCTTTCCCAAAAAGTTGACCTAACTTTTATGCCTGAGGTCATGGGATGAAAGGATCTATTTGCTGAGGCCCCAACTATAAAGGGATATCTTTATTTTAAATCTATGACAAGTTGGCCGGGCGCGGTGGCTCAAGCCTGTAATCCCAGCACTTTGGGAGGCCGAGACGGGTGGATCACGAGGTCAGGAGATCGAGACCATCCTGGCTAACACGGTGAAACCCCATCTCTACTAAAAAAATACAAAAAACTAGCCGGGCGAGGTGGCGGGCGCCTGTAGTCCCAGCTACTCGGGAGGCTGAGGCAGGAGAATGGCGTAAACCCGGGAGGCGGAGCTTGCAGTGAGCTGAGATCTGGCCACTGCACTCCAGCCTGGGTGACAGAGTGAGACTCCATCTCAAAATAAATAAATAAATAAATAAATAAATAAATAAATAAATAAATCTATGACAAGTTGATAAGCAAACAAAGGCAATCATTGTTTTTTAATCTGCATTACTTTGATTACCTGTTAAGTAAACATTGTTCCCAAGCAACTTTAATTTCTCCTAAACAACAGGAATTATAAAGAAAAAGCTGTCAGGTTTTTTTAATATCATTATCAGTTTCAGTGAGGTGTTTATAGACCCTTCAGTTACATTTCAAATTGGGTTGGTTTGTTTGAATAAATTTCATGAACAGCTTAGGTCAGCTCGGCATTTTAATGTCAACGATCAGAAATAATTGGCTTAATTATGGAATCCCAAATCACCATCAAGTTTGTGAAAAGAATTAGCTGTGGAGACACGTTGGTTTTATTTATTTATTTATTTATTTATTTATTTATTTATTTATTTTTAATAGGTTTTTTTCCAACAGGCTCTATCTCTGTCTTCCAGGCTGGAGTACAGTGGCACGATCACAACTCACTTCAGCCTCAACCTCCTGGGTTGTATCAAGTGATACTCCTGCCTCAGCCTCCCAAGTTACTGGGACCACAGGCATGTGCCACCATACTTGGCTAATTTGTTTTATGTTTTGTGGAGATGGGGTCTCACCATGTTGCCCAGGCTGGTCTTGAACTCCTGACCTCAAGCAGTCCTCTTGCCTCAGCCTCCCAAAGTGCTGGGATCATAAGCGTGGGCCACCATGTCTGGCCCACTTTGTTTTTAAACATATGTCAACCAAACTTATCTAAAAACTGGAAATTTTATTTTGCCATTAATGCAAACATTTCAGAAATTTTGCTGAATAGAGGGTAAATATAAACTAACCAAAAATTACTTATCCTCACCATCAAGAGGTAGCCACGTGAACTTATTTTCATATTTCCTTCTATTCTTTTTTAAGCATTTTTACATAGTCAACATGTTACATAGTCAAAATGTCTGGGACTTGGAGGTGACAAAGGAACAGACACCAGCTCTCACAGTACGAGATTGTAAAGGGGCCCTATTTTCGTCACATTAAAATTATAACACGAGCATTTTCTCAAGTTATTAAAAGTTCCTAAGAAAGATTGTTTTAATAGGCACAAAATAACCCATGGTATGGACGTGCATGATTCTCTTGGTCATTTCCATTTTGTTGGCATTCATTTTATTTCAAGTTGGTTGATTTGTTTGGAGCATTAAACATGAAGATTGCTTGAACTCAGGAGTTTGAGACCAGCCTGGCGTGGTGGCACGTGCCTGTAGTCCCAGATCCTTGGGAGGCTGAGGTAGGAGGATCGTTTGAGCCCAGGAGATAGAGCTTGCAGTGAACCGAGATCATGCCACCGCACTCCAGCCTGGGTGATAGAGCGAGACTGTCTCAAAAAAAATTTTTTTAAAAAGAGAAAGTCTACCCGCTAGCTCTTCTCTATGTTTGATGCTATTTGCAAACATGCAAACATGTTTTGTGAGGTAGTGACAGTCTAAAGCATTATTCTATGTTTCTCTTCAGGACTGGTAAATTCAGTACAAGTTATGCTCATCAACAGCACATCTCTTTGGCTTTGTCTTGGGCACTGCTGCCCTTCAAGCTGCATGAAATAACTCACAACTGTAAGCGCCAGAAAGCTACAGACTGTACTATGAGCAGAAGAAAAGGCAGAGTGTGGGGGTGGAGAGCCAGTGCATGAATCCACCTTCTTCCTCCACATCATCCATGCAGAATGCACATCCGCGTAGACCTGCCCTGTGGGAGCAGCCTGCAGTCATCCCACACCCTGCCTGGGAGTTTGCTCAATGTAGGAAGTAAACAGTAAGAAGCCCACTCAGACCACAGGCCCAAGAACAGATGAAAAGCTTACAAATTTATCCCATTTGATTCCTGTGTGTATTCTTAATTTCAGAACCCAGAGGAGAGAATGGAGAGAATGGTATAATTTAGTTGAGTTATTCAACCTCATTCACGGAAATAACTCACAACTATAAGCACCAGAGAGCAACAACTGTACTATGAACAGAAGAAAAGGCAGAGCGTAGGGGAGGAGAGCCAGGGAGTTAGTCCTTCGGGAAGATTGTCTTTTGGCAAATTCTTCTGGCTTTCCCAGACACGGCAAAAAGAAATTGCTTCATGGCAATTCTGTCCCTTTCCCCTTCTCTCCTCCTCCCCGAGATGCACAGAGAACTTCTCAAAATTCTGCCTTGATCATTTCTCCCTGGGAGAACAAATGTCAGCTTTCCCAGTGTATTTATATATTATGATTTTTTAAAAATGAATAAAATTTAACCTAACTGTTCTGGCCATTGCTGACCTGCTGCAAAAGTGTTTTAGTTCTTGAGATCATTACAGTTTATTTCATAATCAAGATAAAGCAGTTTGTTTTATTTTTACTATCAATATTGCTATTAGAAGAATAGTATGTATATGCCATGGAATACTATGCAGCCATAAAAAAGAATGAGTTCATGTTTTTTGCAGGGACATGGATGAAGCTGGAAGTCATTATTCTCAGCAAATTGGAACAAAATTCTATGCTCTGGGTCTGTTAATAAACAAGTTAAGAACCAAAAAAAAAGAAGAAGAGGATGAAGAAAAAGAAGAAAGCAAAAATTAAGTGTTCCCTTGCTTCTAATACTGGAGACTAACTGGTGGCAAACAGACCTCTATTTCGTATGTCAGAGGTAGAATGCACTTAGGAGTGTGAGCCTGTTCACAGGCAGGGGCCATAGTGGAGGACACATGGCAAATTCTGGGACCTTGGTTTTACATGGCAGGACAAGCATGGCACCAGGCCACCCTGGCTGCTACTCTGTTCGTACCACTCATTAAGATGAGGTGCTGGCCAGGCGCGGTGGCTCACGCCTGTAATCCCAACAGTTTGGGATGCTGAGGCAGGCAGATTGCTTGAGGTCAGGAGTTCAAGACCAGCCTGTCCAACATGGCAAAACCCCGTCTCTACTAAAAATACAAAAATTAGCAGGGCTTTGGTGGGGTGTACCTGTAATCCCAGCTACTCAGGAAGCTGAGGCGGGAGAATCACTTGAACCTAGGAGGAGAGGTTTCAGTGAGCCAAGATCGTGCCACTGCACTCCAGCCTGGGCAACAGAGTAAGACTCCATCTCAAAAAGAAAAAAAAAAAAATAAGAGGAGGTGCTTACCTGCGTCCCAATGGCTACCTGCTGCCACTTGACCTCTATAATCTCTACTGGAGAACCCCATTCTCCACCAGCGTCTCCTATCAGTGTGATCTTTAAGAAGACAGCCAACCACTGAGCTTCATAGAGATGCCAAGACCACCCTCAGCACTACGTTCCTTGCTGTTTTGTTGAATAGAGTGTCCTTCAGGCTGTCTCATGCAACATAGTTCTCTGGTGCCGTTTCCATGAAGAAACACCAGCCTTTGCTAGAGGAGCAGGGCCACTTCTGCAAAGTCGGAGGGTTCAGGGACATATGGCGACCCAAGATTTTCGGGGACATCAATCCAGATGCTCATATCCTATACTTCAGGGTTTCATCCTTCCACTAGGTGACACAACAACAATTCCACTCAACTAGACTTTGAGACTCCCACCAGGTCACTTTGGATTTCTCATGTCTCTGAATCATCCAGAAAAGAACGGGGTTACTGTTCTGGCTAGGGTGATCCATTCTGATTTCCAAGGATAATTGGGTTGCTGTTACACAATAGAGGGAAGGAAGAGATTGTCTGGAACACAGGCCATCCCTTAGGGTGTTTCTCAGTGCCAACACATCCTGTGATCAAAGTCCATTGAAAATTTTAACGACTCAATTCAGTTAGGACTGCTAACAGGTCAGACCTTTCAGAAAAGAAGGCTTGGGTCATTCTATCAGGCAAAGAACCATGACCGGCTGAGGTGTTTGCTGAGGGTAAAGGGAATATGGAATGGGTAGTAGGAGAAGGTAGCTATCAATACCAGCTATGACCAGTTGCAGAAATTATGTCTGTAATTGTTATGAGCATTTCTTCCTTATTTTGGCGTGTATGTTTTTTTTGTTTTGTTTGTTTTGTTTTTGGTTTTGTTTTTTGAGACAGTTTCACTCTTGTCGCCTGGGCTGCAATACAATGGTGTGGCCTCAGCTCGCTGCAACCTCCGCCTTCTGGGTTCAAGCGATTCTCCTGCCTCAGCCTCCCATGTAGCTGGGATTACAGGCATGCACCACCATGCCCGACTAATTTTGTAGTTTTAGTAGAGACAGGGTTTCACCACATTGGCCAGGCTGGTCTCAAACTCCTGACCTCAGGTGATCCACCCGCGTCAGCCTCACAATGTGCTGGGATTACAGGCGTGAGCCACCGTGCCCAGCCGCATATATTTCTATTCAAATATTTCATGTTCTTCCTTCTCTCTTCTCTTATCATCTAACATAAGATGTATTAATAATAGTTAACTTTATATAATAGTGTTTAAGATACAAGATAGCAAAGCGAAAGAGTGAACATCACTCAAGAACTTGGCATCGTCTTCTGGAGAAAGGGTTGGTATGTTTTTGGTTCTACGCAGGATGATTGTGTCATGTGAGGCAGAAGTATGAGCTTGTCATTGTTTTTGTTTAGAGATTAAGTATGGCTTAAGGAAATGTTTACGGGTGTCAAGCTGACAAAGGGTGGATAGTGAGTTTCAGGGATCAGTTTGGCCAGGTTACAGTTCCTTTACTCAGTCAATCACTGAGCTAGGTATTGCTGTGAAAGTATTTTGCAGATGGGATTGTAAGTCCATAATCAGTTAACTCTTAACTTAGGGAGATTATCCTTGATACTTTGGGGGGCCTGATTCACTTGGTTAAAAGGCCATAAGAGCAGAACTGAGGTTTCCCTAAAGAAAAAGAAAGTCTGCCTCTGGACAGGCAGCTCCACATGGTGGCCTGCATTGTGGATTCAGCGCTCCCCGGAAGGCAGACTCAGGTGGAGATGAGCAGACAGACATTGCACTGGGGAGTGTCATAGGGCTTAACAGCAGCTCAGAAGGATGGAGGGCAAGACTGGGCAAGAAGTGTGAATCTACCAGACTCATATTATACCCCTTAGCCTCTCAAAAGAAGTGAATTGTTGAAGAGAATCTATCTATCTATCCCTCTTTCTTTCCATTGAGACAGGGTTTTGATGTGTCGCCCAGGCTGGAGGGCAGTGGCACGATTGATCTTGGTTCACTACAGCCTCAACCTCCCAGGCTCAAGAAATCCTCCCACCCCAGCCTCCCAAGTAGCTGGAACTATAGGCATGCATCACCACACCTCGCTAATTTTTTTTTTTTTTTTTTGTATTATAGAAATGAGATCCAACCATGTTTTCCAGGTTGGTCTTGAGCTCTTGGGCTTAAGTGATCCTCCCACCTAGGCCTCCCAAAGTGCTGGGATTACAGGCATAAGCCACCACACCTGGCCCTGTTGCAGAGAATTTACTTTGAGGTCCTGGCAAGTAGGTACATGCAAAGAATCCAATAAATCAGGCAAAAGAAGAAATGAAATAGGACACCTAAGTGAGTTTGAGATGATTTAGGATGACTACGTTTCTGTACACAGACTCCTATTCTCCCTTTAGAACGTAATTCTTGGGGACAGTATTACCTCCAAGAGGTGGAAAGTGGTTCCTGAGGAGCAAAATATCTAACTGTTTTTATACATAAAGCAGATGTACACATAGTACATAAGCAGATACGCAGTACATCTATGAGGCCAGGCACGGTGGCTCAAGCCTATAATCCCAGCACTTTGGGAGACAGAGGCGGGTGATTCACCTCAGGTCAGGAGTTCGAGACCAGCCTGAGCAACATGGTGAAACTCCGCCTCTACTAAAAATACAAATAATTAGCCAGGCGTGGTGGCGCATGCCTATAATCACAGCTACTCCAGAGGCTGAGGCATGAGAATCGTTTGAACCCAGGATGCAGAGGTTGCAGTGAGCTGAGGTGGTACCACTGCACTCCAGCCTGAACAACAGAGCAAAACTCTGTTTCAAAAAATAAATAAATAAATTTTTAAAGAAATGGGGTCTTACTCTGTTGCCCAAGCTGGAGTGCAGTGGCTATTCACAGGTACAATCATGGTGCACAGTAGCCCCAAATTCGTAGGCTCAGGTGATCCTCCTGTCTCAGCCTCCTGGGTAGCTAGGACTATGGCTGTGTGCTATGGCACCTGGCTTCCCATTTTCCAGAAATGAGGAAACTGAGTCTGAAGGAGAAAGGACCCTCGCAAAAGTCATGCAAAGGAGGCAGGGCCTTTGACTCCAGTTCTCCCAAAGAAGCTGGGAAGAGAGAACCTCTTGAAGTAGTAGAACAACCCAATTCGGTGTTGTCATCCTTTCCTTGAAAAATAATTCTCCACAGGCCGGGCGCAGTGGCTCACGCCTGTAATTCCAGCACTTTGGGAAGCTAAGACAGATGGATCACTTGCGGTCAGGAGTTTGAGACCAGCCTGGCCAAGACGGTGAAACCCTGTCTCTACCACTAAAAATACAAAAAAAATTAGCCGGACTTGGAGGTGGGCACCTGTAATCTCAGCTACTTGGGAGGCTGAGGCAGGAGAATTGCTTGAACCTGGGAGGCAGAGGTTGCAGTAAGCTTTGAGATCGTGCCACTGCACTCCAACCTGAGCAACTAGAGAGAAACTCCATCTCAGAAATAAATAAATAAGAAGAAGAAGAATTCACGTGCCAAGCGGTTCCATTTTGGCTACTATGCTGCTTTGGATAGGGAAGATTTAAACCCAACTCATTTCAATTTTATTTATATGGTTGTTTGAATTACTGCAACCCTAAAACTTGCTTAAATATTCTTGTTTTTTTGTTTTATTGTTTTCTTCTCTCTCTCTCTGTCTCTCTCTCTGATACTGGGTCTTGCTCTGTTGCCCAGGCTGAAGTGCGATGGTGCCATCTCAGCTTGCTGCAGCCTCAACCTCCTGGACGCAAGTGATCCTCTTGCCCCGCCTCCCGAGTAGCTGAGACTACAGGCACATGCCACCATGCCCAGCCAATGTTGTTTATTTATTTATTTATAATTTTTTGTAGAGATTAGGTCTCATTATGTTGCTTAGGCTGGCCTCAAACCCCTGGGTTCAAGTGACCCTTCTGCCTCAGCCTCCCAAAATGCTGGGATTACAGGAATGAGCCACTGCGCCCGGCCATTCTCTTACCATAACTCAATATCTATTTGCATCTTTACTTTTATGAATAAATGTAGCTGCTTCTTGGTCGACCATAGAACACTAGATTTCTTTTTCCTCCTAAATGGCTGCAGTTCCTGTCAGATTCTCATCAGCTAACCTGCATCTTTCTACTTTTTTTTTTAGAGACAGGATCTCATTCTGTTGTCCAGGCTGGAGTACAGTGGTGCAATCATAGCTTGCTGCAGCCTCAAACTCTTGGGCTCAAGGGATCCTCCCCTTGAACCTCCCAAAGTGCTGGGATTACAGGCATGAGCCACTGTGCCTTGTCTCTTTCTGAATTTCTGATGCATCAATAGATAAATGCACCATGTATTATGGTGGTAAAATCTCATTCTGCCCTTCTCTCTCTTCAGATTTTCCTTAAGCCTCCTTGTCTTTGTAATTACCTGCCTTCCAGCTCTCAGGACCTCAGCACAAGGGGTTACTTTAGAGACAAGCTTCAGAATTACAGGAAAGATTTTGTTTTTATCCCTCTCCCTCGCTTAACATCGACCAACTTAGGATGAGGCATTTTCCCAGGGTTTATTCCTCAGACGCGGGGTTATCCCTGCAGTCCCTTGTGGGGTTCTGTCTGTGGCTGTTCCTCTGTGCCTTCCTCTCTGGCTTCTCTTCTCCTGTCAAAGGGACAGATGGTGCACTCAGTGGGGGAGGAACGGAGCAGATGTGAGCAGCTATCTTCAGGTTGTGGGGGAGCAGCACAAGGCCTGTCCCCAGGGAAGGCACGATGTGTCCTGCTCCTGCCTCCCAGCAGCTTCGCTTTTAGCAGAGGCTCGTCTTGGTCTTCCTACAACCACTCTTCAAATGCCATTCCATGTGTGGAATTTTCCAGATTTGTGGAAAGATGATTCCCTTCTTGTTTCACGCTTGTCTTGCCTGTTTTGACCTTCATGGGACTCTATTTGGGAGAAGGGCATTGGATCTTTGTAAAATCATGTCGAAATCATCTGTCCACTTTTTCGTTTTTGAGACAGTCTTGCTCTGGTCACCCAGGCTGGAGTGCAGTGGCACAATCACAGCTCACCTCGCTGCAGCCTCAACCTCCCAGGCTCAAGAAATCCTCCCACCTCAGCCTCCCGAGTAGCTGGGACCACAGGCATGCGCCACCATTTCCAGCTAATTTTAGTATTTTTTGTAGAGACGGGGTCTCACTATGTTGCCCAGGTTGGTTTTGAACTCCTGGGCTCAAGCGATCCACCTGCCTCAGCCTCCCAAAGTGCTGGGATTACAGGCCTGAGCCACTGCAGCTTCTGTCCACTCTTATACTGAGTCTTTTTAAGCAATTCCAAATCCCAGGACTATTTAAATCATTGGAGTGGACTGCATTTTCTTTTAGGTTGCTTAATGAGTTGTCTTTAACTCAACTTCAACACTAAGAAGACTTCACTTTCTAATCCTTCATCCATATTCCCCTCTCCTCCCTCCACCCATCCTCTTTCTCCGTATAATATCCTTCCCTGCATTTATTATTTTCAGTCTTCAAAGCTCTTTGAAATGTGTTATCTAGTCACCAAAAGCTATTTGGGGACATCTACCCACAAATCCTGGTGTCACGTTGTAACCATAAACTTTGCCGTTTCATATCATAAACTCTAACTAACTGATCTGCGCAAACACGGTTTTCTATTCCCTTCCTGTCCCACCAGGTGGGGGGCTGAAACCACCCCCCCCACTGAGGATTAAATCTGTGACTCTGCTTTTTCTTCTCTGCCAAACACTCAGTTCTTGCTATCGAGCCTCCTATTCTTCTCAAGTTCCTGGTTCTTTACAGATTAGCCCTTCCTTCCTCCGTAATAGAAGCTCTGGAGACAGGAAAAATAGCAGCTTCCTGTTCTGCCTGTTTATTATGTTTAATTAACTCCTCTATGGCGATCTCTATTTTTATTGGCCAGGATTAACGTTCATAGTTGAAAACTTAGTTTTCAGCGAAGGTTGAATTCTAGAATGTTTACCATATTAGGTCTGGCTTTTGTGATTTACCCCACAAAATAAAGACTCATTTCTGTGACTCAGAAGGCAGCTCATAAGTGGCAGTGTATTGTGAAGTCGGGTGTGAAAAACACTAAGGTTCCCACTATGGGAGTGAAAGGGCAGATCGGTCACTGATGAGGTCTGTGACGGATGTGTGTATGTGTGAGAAGCAAAAAGAGAAAACTGTGCTAGGCAGGTTAAGCTTTACACCATGTAAAAATGTAGACTCCAGGCTGGGCATGGTGGTTCACGCCTGTAATTCTAGCAATTTGGGAAGTCTAGGCTAGAGGATTACTTGAGCCCAGAAGTTCAAGACCAGCCTGGGCAACTTGGTGAAAGCCCGTCTCTATTTTTAAAAAAATACAAAAATTAGTTGGACATGGTGGTGCATGCCTGTAGTCTCAGCTACTCGGGAGGCTGAGGCGGGAGGATCACTTGACAGTGAGCAGTGATCGTGGCACTGCACTCCAGCGTGGGTGACAGACTGAGACCCTGACTCAAAAAAAATTTTTTAAAAATGTAGAGTCTAATACATAAGAATCTTTATGCTTTTGGGACTGTCTTCAGCTGGTGGGAAGTAAGAATGAAAGAAGTGAGTGGCCACCACATTCTGAGTTGCTGGTTTTCCTGCTGCATGTCTTTCTTGTGCTTATTTACATGGGAAATATGCTCAAAGTGCCTCACAGAAAGTCTAGTCTTCTGGAAAATTCTTCTTTACTGCATGATCTCAGCTAACTGCAGCCTCAACTTCCTGGACTCAAGGGATCTTCCCACCTCAGCCCCCTGAGTAGCTGAGTCTACGGGCATGTGCCATCATGCTCAGCTAATTTTGTTTATTTTTTGTAGAAATTAGGTCTCATTATGTTGCCCAGGCTGGTCTCAAACCCCTGGGTTCAAGCGATCCTCCTGCCTCAGCCTCCCAGAGTGCTGGGAGTACAGGGATGAGCCACGGTGCCTGGCTGTTCTCTTATCATAACTCAATATCTATCTGCATCTTCACTTTTATGCATGAATGCAGCTGCTCCTTGCCTGTGGCAATGATAACAGCTACAGTCCGTGGGCAATGGGAAGTTCAGTAGATGCCACCTCACCCCCTACCTCTGTTCTCCGACTGCATATCACGTTCTTTCTGTTGTAAATAGGAAAAGCCCAATTCCAAATTGCTTAAGGAAAACCAAAAGGAGTTTATTGGCTCACAACATGAAAATCCAAGGAGGAACTAGCTTCAGATCCTGGCTGGATTCAGGGGCTCATCTCCCTCTCTCCATCTCCTCCTCCTGCTTTCCTCTATTTGCAGTTCATTGCTTTGCTTATATTCTTACCTCATGGTGGCAAGAGGGCTGCCAGCACCTGGCCAGCTTTTATCCTCTCCTCTCATCAATTCCAGTTGGAAAAGCCTGCCTCTCTCTTAAGAGTTTCCAAAAAAAAAAAGACTCTGGAATTGAGTCTGACTTTGACTGAATCATACTCCCACGCCTGAAATGTGCCTGAAGACAGAGGGAGGTAGGTGTGCATGCTAATTGGCCAGACCTGGATCACATGCCCACCCTTAGAGCCAGCCCTAAGCCACCTGGGCTGGGAGGAAAGTGAAGGTGGATCCTTTAGGGAGATATGGGTCCCATTACCAAATCAAAAGGAATTGGATGCTATGCAAGCAAAACAATAAATGTATACCATACCCAAACCACAACTGCAGCCGCCCTATGGAGTAGAAGTTGAACAGTTTGTTCTGATGTATGCAGATTTGTTTCAGAACTTTCGAGACAGATTTGAAATTCAATTCACCCAGTTAAAGTGTCTCCCATCCTCCCTCCTGGGTGGTTAGCCCCATTTCTGCCTGTTTGTGACTCATGTATAACTTCTCCTCTCTAAGTCCTATTTCCATCTCTCCCAGATTTTAAAATATTTTATACTTATGCAAACTTTAGGGGAAAAAAGTTAGGCCATAAATGTATTTGTGGCGTGGGTGTGAATGTTTGGGGGGCAAATGTTAATGGTAATGATTTGGACGTTCATAGTTAAGATACACTGTAGTTGGGTCAGGTGTGGTGGCTCACGCCTGTGTTCCCAGCATTTTGGGAGGCCAACGTGGGTGGAACAGGGTCCAGGAGATGAGACCATCCCTGGCTAATACAGTGAAACCCGTCTCTACTAAAAATACAAAATTAGCCAGAGTGGTGGTGGGTGCCTGTGAGTCCCAGCTACTTTCGGAGGCTGAGGCAGGAGATGGCATGAACCTTGGAGGCGGGTTTGCAGTGAGCTGAGATGGCGCCACTGCACTCCAGCCTGGGCGACAGAGTGAGACTCCATCTCAAAAAAAAAAAAGACACTCTAGCAATCACATTCAAGATTCTGTCCTTCCCAAGTACCTGCTCTAGACTTCAGGTCTTAGCCAAGGCTTCACATAAAGTTTCAAGGACAGTAAGAAAATTAAATGCTTTATTTTTTCCCCCTAGATTCCCGCTTCAATTTGTAACACATTTTGGGTAATGATATTTATAAAAGAACCAATTCCAGATTACATTTCACTCTTTGTGGTCTTGCTAAGGGGGCAATCATTCTCATGTTTTGACAACTTAGCTGTTTTGGAAAACGTGGATTTGTACATATGTTAACATTGAAGACTCTAGATTGTGGTGCTAATGCCTTTGTCCCTCCTGACTTTCGTTGCCAGCCCTCAGCCTGCACTTTACTAAAAAACAAAAAGTAGCCTGGGCACGGTGGTTCACGCCTGTAATCCCAGCACTTTGGGAGGCTGAGGTGGGCCGAAAGTCTGAGATCAGGAGTCCGAGACCAGCCTGGCCAACTTGGTGAAACTTCATCACTGCTAAAGATACAAAAATTAGCTGGGCATGGTGGCAGGAGCTTGTAATTCCTTCCAGCTACTTGGGAGGCTGAGGCAGGAGAACAGCTTGAACACAGGAGGTGGAGGTTGAAGTGAAGCTGAGATTGTACCACTGCACTTCAGCCTGGGCAACAGAGAGAGACCCTGTCTCAAAAAAATAAAAATTAAAAGTTTAAAAAAAAAAAGTAAAGCCTGGCTATTCTCTCAGCCCTCGTCTTACCTGAGGCTCCCCCTTCACAGACCCAGGAGAGGAGCTCTGAGACTACTGATTTCCACCCTCCTGCAGTCAAGGAGGCATCAATTTCCTTCATTCCTGGCACCCAGGAGTTTCAGGAATAATAGCTTAGAAAGAATCCTTTTTTTCCTTTTTCTTTGAGACAGAGTCTCGTGCTGTCACCCAGGCTGGAGTGCAATGGCGTGATCTCAGCTCACTGCAACCTCTACCTCCTGGGTTCAAGCAATTCTCCTGCCTCAGCCTCCAGAGTAGCTGGGACTACGGTGCGGGCCACCACGTCTGGCTAAATTTTTTGTATTTTTGGTAGAGACGGGTTTCATAATTTTGATCAGGCTGATCTCAGACTCCTGACCTCAAGTGATCTGCCCACCTCAGCCTCCCAAAGTGCTGGGATTACAGGCATGAGCCACCATGCCCAGCCAGGAACCATACATTTTTATGCTCCTGTTTGATGCTGTCCCATCAAGTTCCTGGGAGTCAGCTGTTGGTTGGTACAAAGTGAGAACCCAGGCTCTTCTGTCTGACTTATACCCCATTCCCTTCTTTTTCAGGGACCTCTGCCTTCAGACTACATTCCCCTAGGTCCCTCTCTCCCATCATCCTTCTTGCCAGGACAAACGATTGTCTTCAGGGAAATATACCCTAGACCACTTCCCATAGATCTGCCAACACCCTCACCCAAGGGAAGGTCAGATTCTTGGGAGAATGGTCTGGGCAGATGGATTGCCTATGTCTTAAAGAGTGGTGAATCAAAAATAGTTATTTAAAAGACAATACTTCTAATTGGACAAAATGTTGCTGTTATATAACACTTTTTAAAAAAATAGAGTAGAAAGAATTATTCCTGAATAAGGTGATACAGTTAGTTTTCCACGTGACAATTTACATTTGGTCTGAATTGTTTCTTATCAATGAAGTCTATTTATAACAGCCAATAGGTAGGTCAATGGCATTACTGAAGGTCAACTTTGGGCCGGGCACAGTGGCTCATGCCTGTAATCCCAGTATTTCGGGAGGCCGAGCTGGGCGGATGACTTGAGTTCAGGAGTTTGAGATCAGCCTGGCCAACAGGGTGAAACCCCGTCTCTACTAAAAATACAAAGAATTAGGCAGGCCCCTGGTGGCACGTGCCTGTAATCCCAGCTACTTGGGAGGCCAAGGTGGGAGAATCGCTGGAACCCGGGAGGCGGAGGTTGCAGTGAGCCAAGATCGCACCAGTGCACTCCAGACTGGGAGACAGAGCAAGACTCCGTCTCAAAAAAAGAAAAAAAGAAAGAAAATGAAAAAGACAGCAAACTTTGGGCAGGGCATTGTTGAGATCTTGAGGAAGCCATAGAGATGGAGAAAAAGATGATCCCTTTATAAGGTTGGCAGTAGGGAAGAAAAGACCTTATGTGTAAAAGATACCAAAGTCATATTTTCAGATACATTGAGTTTATTATTATTATTTAAAATTGAGGTTTCACTCTGTCACCCAGGCTGGAGTGCAGTGGTCCGATCATAGCTTACTGCAGCCTTGAACTCCTGGGCTCCAGTGATCCTCCTGCCTCAGCCTCCTGGGTAGCTGGGAATACAGGCACGTGCCACCACATCTGGCTAATTTTTAAAATTTTTCATAGAGACACGTCTCGTTATGTTGCCTAGGCTGGTCTCAAACTCCTGACCTCAAGGAATCCTCCTGCCTTGGCCTCCCAAAGTGCTGGGATTACAGGGATGAGCACCTGGTTCTTTTGACTTTATTTTAAATGACTGAGGGATGCCCGCTTTTAAGGAGAAGAATCTAGAGAGTTATTGCATACACAAAACTTTACGCTAAATATTGATGTCAGAACCCAAGAATAGTGTACTTTCAGAGGTCAAAAGTTTATGCAAACATTCCCAGATAGCAGTGCTGGATGTCATGGTCTTTGAGCATTAGAGACAGAATGCTTGCATTTTAGGCAATGTAGACCCCACCTCGGTTTAGAATCTGGCTAGATATCTTTTCTATACGTGGTCTAACCTACGTGTATAAAGCAGTTATTTCCAGCAAGTGGCAACCTGTAATGACACTAACTGTACAAAGCAGTTAATGCATGGAATGAACCTTACCTGCCAGAGATCATGGAGAGCTATGGAGGTCACAGCACAGGTGTGACTTGAAGGACGAGAAGGAATGGGGAAGGCAGACCAGGAAGAAGAGGGGCATGGGCAAAGATCCCTAAGTGGGAAATCTCAAGGTTAATTCAGGGCTCAAGATGTGCTGCCTGCTTATCTGAAGTGGCGTCTCTGGGATGAGCTCAGACTAAAGAGGGTCTTGGGTTACCTTTTTAAACTTTGGGCCCATAATGAGGACTCAAGAAATACTTGCTGGGTTGTTAATTAATCCAATGTAGCAGTGGTTTTTTTTTTTTTTTTTTTTTTTTTTAAGAAGAGTCTTGCTCTCTCAACCAGGCTAGAGTGCAGTGGCACAATCTCCACTCAGTGAAACCTCAATCTCCCAGGCTCAAGTGATCCTCCTGCCTCGGCCTCCTGAGTGGCTGGGATCACAGACATGCACCACTATGCCCAAGTAGTTTTTGTCAAGATGGGGTCTGTTTGTGTTGCCCAGGGTGGTCTTGAGCTCAGAGGTATGTGTAGATAAACCGAAAGGAAGTATTCCTTCAAGGTCAGACATGATTTTCCCCTTCGGCTGAAGCTATCGAGCATCTACTCTGTGCCAAACATTTTTTCTAGGTGCTGGGAATATGGCAGAGAGTGAGACAAAAGCCCTGCCCTCATGGAGCTGATATTTTAGTATGGGTCAGGGAAGTGGACTGCAAGAAGCTGAATAAACAAGTGAACAATGAAGAGCATCTTAGACAGTGAGATTGTTAGGAAGACCATAGAATGATATCATATAACCGGGAGGAGAAGGGTTACTTTAGATAGGGTGGCCAGGAGGATTTTCTTTTTCTTTTTTTTCTTTTTTTTTTTTTTTTGAGACAGAGTCACACTCTGTCATGCACGCTGGAGTGCAGTGGTGCGATCATAGCTTACTGCAGCCTCAAACTCCTGGGCTCAAGGGATCCTCCCACCTTAGCCTCTCAGGTAACTGGGACCACAGGTGCAAGCTACTCTGTCTGGCTAATTAAAACCTTTTTTTTTTTTTTATTTTTTTGTAGAGAGGAGGTCTCGCTTTGTTTCCCAGGCTATTCTCAAACTCCTGGGCTCAAGTGATCCTCCTTCCCCCGCCTCCCAAATTTTACAAAAATGACATGATCAAACTAAAGGTCTGAAGGAATATTGGACTCCTAAGTACCCCTACTACTACACACAAGGGCTCAAGAGGACCTTGAGTGCCAGAGCACACCTTTATTGTCGGGTCTGGAGGTACCTCCTCTAGGGCAGATGGTAAAAGAGCCTGTTCCTCCCTTCTGCAAAGGTAGCCAGTATCACCCAGACTAGCTGGGTGATACTGCTCCATCATCCTGCTCTAATTTTCTACTTTCTTATTTGAGAAATGGTGGGAATGGGCCAGTTCCTTCAAATTCTTTTGAGTTCTAGCATTCTGGGATTCCATGATTCCTATCATTGCTTTTCATTTTCAGAAATGCAGGAAAGGCTGGGCTCAGTGGCTCACACCTGTAATCCCAGTACTTTGAGAGGCCGAGGTGGGCAGATCACCTGAGGTCAGGAGTTTGGGACAAGCCTGGCCAACATGGTGAAACCCTGTCTCTACTAAAAATACAAAAATTAGCTGGGCATGGTGGCGCATGTCTGTAATTCCAGCTGCTCAGGAGGCTGAGGCAGGAAAATCGCTTGAACCCAGGAGGCGGAGGTTTCAGTGAGCCGTGATCGTGGCATTGCACTCCAGTCTGGGCGACAAGCGTAAGACTCTGTTTTGAAAGAAAGGAAGAAAGGAAGAAAGGAAGGAAGGAAGGAAAGAAGGAAGGAAGGAAGGAAGGAAGGAAGGAAGGAAGGAAGGAAGGAAGGAAGGAAGGAGAAAGGAAGGAAGGAAGGAAGGAAGGAAGGAAGGAAGGAAGGAAGGAAGGAAGGAAAAGAAAGAAAGAAAAGAAGGAAAGAAGTAAGAAGGAAAGAAAGGAAGGCAGGCAGGCAAGAAAGAAAGAAAAAAAGAAAGAGAGAGAGAGAGAAAGAGAGAAAGAAAGAAAAGAAAAAGAAAGAAATGAAAGAAGGAAGAAGGAAAGAAAAAAAGGCAGGCAAGAAAGAAAGAAAGAAGGAAGAAGGAAAGAAAGAAAGGCAGGCAAGAAAGAAAGAGAGAGAGAAAGAAAGAAAAGAGAAAGAAACGAAAGAAAAGAAAAAGAAAGAAACGAAAGAAAAGAAGGAAAGAAGGAAGAAGGAAAGAAAGAAAGGCAGGCAAGAAAGAAAGAAAGAGAGAAAGAAAGAGAAAGAAAGAAAGAAAGAAGGAAGGAAGGAAGGAAGGAAGGAAGGAAGGAAAGGCAGAAAGGAAGAAAAGAAAGAAAGGAAGGAAGGAAGGAAGGAAGGAAGCAAGAAAGAAAGAAAGAAAGAAAGAAAGAAAGAAAGAAAGAGAGAAAGAAAGACAAGAAAGATACTAGAGCTGTCATAAAGGGCCCACAGGGTATATGTAGTTGTCTTGGTACCTAGAACTGGGGTGATAGACAAGATGCAATATGCAACTACTAGACTCGGAGGCTCTGGGAAGATAGGAGCTGGCGTTCAGAATCAGTGCCTGCTTCTTCCCTGTGCCATCTTGTGCTCCAGACGCTGGATTTTTCCACTGTTTTTAATGATATTTCCAGACTTCCTCACAGCCAGGCTTCTGGGCAGGAGTCGGGTTCTGCCAAGTGGATGCTCTTGGTAGAGATTTGGAAAGCAAAGAGAGACAAGACTGTCTCCCTGCTGCAGGATGTGCTGGGTTTTTCTGCAGGGGTAGCTTCCTTGTGTCTGGTCACTGGCAGGGAGGGTAGCAGGAGCCTGGCTTCCTGATCCCTGGCCACAGCAAGAGTGCAGGCTCCTAAATGAAAACTCTGCAGGCCAGGCACCCTGGCTCACGCCTGTAATCCCAGCACTTTGGGAGGCCAAGGTGGGCGGATCACTTGAGACCAGGAGTTCAAGACCAGCTTGGGAAACACAGTGAAACCCCATCTCTACTAAAAATGCCAAAAAATTAGCCAGCAATGGTGGTGTGTGCCTGTAGTCCCAGCTACTCAGGAAGCTGAAGCAGGAGGATCACTTGAATCCAGGACGCAGAGGCTGCAGTGAGCCAAGATCACACCACTGGTCTCCAGCCTGGGTAACAGAGCGAGACTCCATCTCGAAAAGAAAAGAAAAGAAACTTCTGAAGCACAACCCAGCTTCCCAGCCTTCCTGACTGGGGCACAGGAGCAGCACCCCAGGATCCCAGGAGAGGGGGCTGTTCTGGAAGATTTTCCTAGAGCCCCTCCTCTGTCCCCTTTGCAGATTTTTGTAAGCACCCAATTCCCTGTAGAATGTGTAAGAAGCTAGAGAGGTTTCTCTTTCCATCACGCGAGCCCTTACTGATGGAGGTGCTACCCTATGTACAGAAAAAGCAAAATCTCTTTCAGACTGTGGTGATTTAAGTTTTAAATGTACTAGCCAGGCATGTTGGCTCACATCTGTAACCCGAGAACTTTGGAAGGCTGACGCAGGAGGATCACTTGAGCCCAGAAGTTTGAGACCAGCCCGGGCAACATAGTAAGACCCCACCCTACAAAAAATTTTAAAAATTTAGCCAGGCATGGTGGAGTAGTCCCAGCAACTGCAGAGGCTAAGGTGGGAGGATTGCTTGAGCCCAGGAGTTCAAGGCTGCAGTCAGCTATGATTGCACCACTGTACCCCAACCTGGGCAACAAAGCAAGACCCCATCTCAAAAAAAAAAAAAAAAGTTACTACTTACATCTTTATTTCCAAATCAGTAGAAGACTCACAGTTCCCAGGAACTGGAGCTCCTTACATGAAGGACCTCTGCTTACCCCAAGACTCTCAGGAATACAATTGTCCTTCAGCAAAAGTATAAATGGGCTTCAGGTATATTTAGATTGGTACTATTTGCCCTACATTCAAACACATTACTGGGCAGAGGGGTTAACAACCAGTATTTATAACATTAAATGAGAATTGCCATTGACTTACAAATAAACATTCGAGACAGAAAATCCATTTGTAAAACCAAGGACTCAAATTTGTACATAAAACCAGACCTTTCAAGGATTATGAGGGACTGATTATTTTTCTCTCCTCTTTCTTTTTTGAGGAAAACCATTGGTTTTCACCTCATGCTTCCCAACAGGAAAGTAGGAAGTCTGAGCTGATTTTTATTATTTTGTTTTTGTTGTCTTGTCTCCTTTTTGGCTTACTTTCCGAAGATTTTATTAATAGAAGAATACAACCATAAAATATTAACTGACATTTTTATGAAACCTTAAAATATACCAATGAAGTTCCTCTTATCCACTGAAGTCTCAGGCTAAAGGAAAGATAGTAGGCCAGGTCTGGCAGTTCACACCTCTGATCCCAGAGTTTTGGGAGGCCAAGGAAGGAGGATTGCTTGAGGACACAAGTTCAAGTCTAGCCTGGGCAAAATAGCAGCACTCTCATCTCTACAATTTTTTTTTAATTAGCTGGGTGGGATGGCACACACCTATAGTCCCAGTTACTTGGGAGGTTGAAGTAGGAGGATCACTTGAGCCCAGGAGTGTGAGGTTATAGTGAGCTATGATTATACCACTGCACTCTAGCCTGGGTGACAGAGTGAGACCTGTCTCAAAAAAGGGGTGGGGGAGAAGCTAGTAGAAAATGACACCAGCAGCCAAAGCACTCCTGGTTAAGACTCATTTTATACACAAATGGCTCTCCTAGGGCCATACGTATTCAAAGCAAATGCATCTAAACGTATTGTATAATTTGCCCAGAAAAATCATCTCTTCACCCCCATTTCCATATTTATGGGAACTCTAATGAAGGATTCTCTTTGTTTAGTGATTAAACAGGACTAGGATATTAAGAGAAAGGTTCTGACAGTAGGCAGCTTTGATTCAAAAGCATTATAATTAAACTGAGAAGAAATGAAGAGAAAGCAAAATAAAAGAATAAGAAAGTACCATTCAAAGATCGAACTTGAAAATTAATGGGAGATTAGTGGAATTTCTGCAACTTTCCCCCTGGTTCAGGTACAGTCAGCCACAAAACAAATGTTCAACTGATGCTAATTACCTTCTCCATTTTCTCCATTGTCTTCCTCTCTTTTCCTTAATTCTTTTAAGTTTTCTATTAAAAAAATAAAAAACAAAACATATTTCTATTCTCTGCCTTGCTTCATGTCCCTTTCTGCATTTCTGAAGAACATGGAAGCTTACTGTCTTGCCCTGCACTTTTTGTCTATATGACAGTAAACTCAATGGATTAACTGGCTGGACATGGTGGCTCACACCTGTAATCCCACCACTTTGGGAGGCCAAAGCGGGTGGATCATTTGAGGTCAGGAGTTCGAGACCAGCCTGACCAACATGGTGAAACCCTATCTCTACTAAAAATACAAAAAATTAGCCGGGCGTGGCGGAACGTGCCTGTAATCCCAGTTACTCAGGAGACAGAGGCAGGAGAATTGTCTGAGCCCGGGAAATGGAGGTTGCAATTAGCTGAGATTGCACCACTACACTCCAGCCTGGGTGACAGAACAAGACACCGTCTCAAAAAATAAAACAAAAAATAAATTTAAAAAATTCAATGGGTCAGCAAAGAATACAGCTGGAAACTTCTACTTGCTCTAATGGAACGGGCTTGCCAAAAGAGCATATTGGCTTAAAATGAATTGCTGAGCAACTCAATTCTCCATTAGCCACTAGCCTCTGAATACTCTTTCCAAAAGCCAAATCTATTGATCAAGCGCCTGGGATGTGTCCCAGATTCTTTGAGTTATTAGAGGATGCACAAAGTAGAACTCTAAGACAGGGGATCTGAAATCACAGGACCAAATGGCATAATCTGAAATTCAATCCTGCAGGCTGATGTACACTCTCAGCATTTCCCAAATAATTCAAAATTATTTCCTGAATAAGATGCCTCTCCTGGGACAGGTGCAGTGGCTCACACCTGTAATCCCAGAACTTTGGGAGGCTGAGGCGGGTGGATCACTTGAAGTCAGGAGTTCGAGACCAGCCTGGCCAACATGGGGAAACCCCATCTCTACTAAAAATACAAAAAAATTAGCTGGGTGTGGTGGCGCACGCCTGTAATGCCAGCTACTAGGGAGGCTGAGGCAGGAGAATCTCTTGAACCTGGGAGGTGGAGGTTGCAGTGAGCCGAGATCACGGCACTGCACTTCAGCCTGGGAGACAGAGTGAGACTCCACCTGAAAAGAAAAAAAAAGAAAAGAAAAGAAAAGAAAAGAAAAGAAAAGAAAAGAAAAGAAAAGCCTCTCCTGGCTGAAAACCTATATGCGAGAAGGGAGGTTGTAGGAAAAAATGAAAGATGCTTTTGAAAGAGCTTATTGGAAAGCCACAGAGATTAAAATATGAGGCCTGAATCACACAGAGGAAAAAGGGGAGGGTTAGGGATCACTTAAACACATCAGTTGCTTGACAATAATTTTGTTACCTTATTTTTTGGTTTGTTTTTTCTTTTTTATATAGATGCAAATAGCTTCAAAAAAAAAAAAAAAAAAAAAAAGCCAGACTGTAACAATTTCTATCTGTGGGTACATTCTAACTTAAATAAAAGTGCCAGCAAACAGAAGCAGCAATGACCATGACATAATTCCTTATCTGTACAATCCTCATAAAATTCTGTTGTTTACTGGAAGCTTCTCACTCAGGGGCAGACTGGGGGGCAGGGGCTGGGAGGAGAAAGGGAAGAAGGAAGAACAATACCTCTCCAAGCAAACCCAGACAATTAATTCCACCACGGGGTTGACGCAGTGGCTCATGCCTGTAATCCCAGCACTTTGGGAGGCGAGGCGGGTGGATCGCCTGAGGTCGGGAGTTCAAGACCAGCCTGACCAACATGAAGAAACCTTGTCTCTACTAAAAATACCAGGCGTGCTGGGGCATGCCTGTAATCCCAGCTACTCAGGAGGCTGACGCAGGAGAATCTCTTGAACCCAGGAGGCCGGAGGTTGCAGTGAGCTAAGATTGCGCCATTACGCTCCAGCCTGAGCAACAAGAGTGAAACTCCGTCTCAAAAAAAAAAAAAAAAAAAAAAACTACCACATGGGACCAACATCAGGAAAGATTTCAATAGAATAAATAATCTTGGGCTAAGAAACCTTGACACAGAGCCCCTGAAATCAAGGTCTCTGGAAAATTCAAACAGGAAAAGTTCTGTATATGGCATGACTTTTTTTTCTTCTTTTTCTTTTTTTTTTTGGCACAGGCCTGGAAAATTGAAATCAAATGCTGCACAGTTAAGCAACTTCTAAGCAATTTCAAATTTCAAAGCCAGAGTACAGTCATAATTCATCTCTAGTCAAACAATGTGAGATTTTAGTAAGAGCAACAGGAAAAGTTCTAGAGGGAAAGAACACTGCTAACTTCCATTGTTCTGCAAATACTCCTCCACAAGTCATTTTTTCCCCTTAGTTACTGAGTGGGTGTCTGATTATCATGATTGGAACATGAGAAAAGGTAAACCATATTTTTTTATTCCTGTAAAGGATAAGTGTGATTATTTAATTCTTACATAATTCTGGCTACATGATATGCAAGTATGTTTGTTTGAGTGATGTAGCAGAATCTGTGTTCCCTACAGCCTCCCACCCAGGTAACTGGAAAATATCCGGGTGATGAGATAATGCTCCCTGGGGCCCCAGCCCTGTTTTTGGCTTTGAGACTGGCCTGCAGAATGTACTGTGCAAATTGTTTAATCTCTTTCTGTTTCATAAGGGCATCTGCAAAATGGGATGGGAGCGGTGTTTCTGAAACTATTTAGATAAGACTCAGTGTTGCTATGAGGGTACATAAACTTCTAAAGTTCCAATTCATCCTGGAAAGTATTGTTGTACATGATAATAACAACCACTGCCATCAGACCTGAGCATCTCGCACGGCTGTCCAAGGGAGACAATACAGTCATGGGTTCTTCGTTTCTATTTTTGGTTGAGCCAGTAAAGCCCCTTCCTCATCCCTCTTTTCCACTTATCACTAGAGATGGAAATTAAAAACGATGGCTTTAGGCTGCTAAAAGTCTAAAACAGAACAGAACAACAGAAACAGCAACAACAACAACAAAATAAGGCAGGTTGGACAAGCTTGATACAGTTAAGATTGTGAACCCGACTTGATTCAGTTTATTAAGATTTCTTCCACCCTGAAACGTTCTAGAACTCTCTACTAAGATCACAAACACCAGTGTTTTGAGTAAACAATAAGACTTAGAAAAATGGCATAGAATGGGATTTTTTTTTCTATTTTAAATATTTCTATCTGAAATAATTATAGACTCATAAAAAGTTACAAAAATAGTACAGAGAGGTCACATATACCCTTCCCCCAGCTTCCCCCAATTGTAACATCTTATAAAACTGTAGTACACTGTCAAAGCCAGGAAATGAACACTGGCACCATAGTATTCACTAGATTCGAACCTCACTGGGATTAGAGCAGGTTGTTCAAACAATTTGGACACTCCTAGAGGTAATTTGAATCGTTTGCATAAAATTTATTCTCAGAAGTAACATGGTATAGGGAATTTGCACTTATCAGATCTTTGTATTTTGGGCAAGTTGTTTAATGGCACCAAGCCTCTGTTTGTTCATTTGTGAAATGGAAATAATGATACCTACCAAATAAGTTGTTATGAGGAAATAGCTCCAGTTCAGTGAGTGCCATATATTAGGAACCCCTAAATACTAGTTTTCTTCATCCCTTGTTAAGATCACACTTTATTATTATTTTGTATTTTATAGAGGTTTATTCTAAATAGCCAGTATGAGTGACCATAGCCCCGGGAAAAACAGTCTCAAGGAGTCCTGAGAAAGTGCACCCGAGGCAGTTAAAAATTACAGTTTGGTTTTATACATTTTAGGAAAGCAAGAGTTACAGGCAAATATATAAATCAACAATGCATGGAAGGTATACAATGGTTTGGTCCAAAAAGGAGAGAGATCTTGAAGCAGGGGTTCACAGAAGACCACACTTTATATCTCAGAGTTTTACAGGAGACCTAGGTGCTCTCCTAATAATCAACCTGTTTCTTTTCTTTTTTTTTTTTTTTGAGACAAAGTCTCACACTGTCACCTAGGCAAAAGTGCAATGGCTGTTCACAGGCAAAATCATAGCTCACAGCAACCTTGACTTCCTGGACTCAAGCAATCCTCCTGCCTCAGCCTCCTGAGAAGCTGGGACTACAGGTGCATGCCATTGCACCCAGCTAATTTATTATTATTATTATTTATATATATTACATATATAATATATATAATATATATTATATATATATTATATATATTACATATATAATATATAATATATATATTTTATATATATATATATTTTTGGCAGAGTAAGGGCTTTACTTTGTTGCTCAAGCTGGTCTCAAACTCCTGGGCTCAAGTGATCCTCCTACCTCAGCCTCCCAAAGTGCTAGGATTAAAATCGATTTGCTGTCCCCCAAAAGCACGAAGTGGCCATACCTGACCTCAACCTGGTTCTTGATTATGACTATTACAATTATCATTTCGCTCAGACTGGTCCTGTCTCTTATAACCAACATCCCTGTCAAAGGCGCTTCCTCATGGACGTGAAGTCAGAAGTGTCAACTCTGTTTGACCTTCGTACCGCTTCTCTTAGAAGCAGCCCCCTACTCTCAAAAAATGACTTAAAAACTTCAAGACCACCACACTCCATGAAGCCATCTTTCTGGCCTGGACTCTCTGTGTCCCTGCAGGCTGGCATTCAAGCTGGAGTTGAGAGTTGAGCTAGACTGCCATCCCGTTCATTTCTTTTCTCTGACTCTCAGGCGGCCTCTGGAACCACGGCAAGGCTTTGGTGCAGCAGTCAGAAGAAAGAGGGAATCCAGCAGTCCTTATTTCTTTCTGCCTTCCTGACTGCTGTCACCCTGTGCAGATATGCGATTTGCACAAATTGCAGCACTGGTCCTAAGGGTGACTATAAAACCCATATGGGCTTCTGTACATCCTAGTTTTTCTCATGTCTTACAGTCATTTGTCTTTTATAAGCCAACTGGGCAAGTGCCATCCTTCATTCTTTTTTTGGTACAGTGCCTGCCATGTCTTAATGCTCAATTAATGAAATTACAGTAATAACCCTCCTTCTGGCCTGGTGTTCTGGAAGCAGTGTGGGGTAGATGATGGGTCCGGAGTGGATTTTTCTAGGTCCCCAGTGGAAATCGGAAGGTCACCGCAGCGCTAGTTGGAAGAGAAGGTGGAGAGGGACATGAAGGTTGTGTGGAAGGCATACAGACAGGAGTGGGTTGAGAGAAAGAAAAGTTGAGGTTGGGATGGAGGGGGTCCCTAGGCTCAATGAAAGTCTAGAGGTTTTTTTTTTTGGGGGGGGGGTGTGTTTTGAGACAGGGTCTCATTCTGTCATCCAGGCTGGAGTGCAGTGGCACGATCTTGGCTCACTGCAACCTTCCCCCTCCCAGGTTCAAGTGATCCTCCCACCTCAGCCTCCTAAGTAGCTGGGACCACAGGCATGCACCACCATGCCTGGCTAATTTTTTGTATTTTTGGTAGAGACAGGGTTTCACCATGTTGTCCCAGCTGGTCTCTTAACTCCTGAACGCAGGCCATCCACCTGCCTCAGCCTCCCAAAGTGTTGGGATTACAGGCATGAACCATCACACCCAGCCAAGTCTGGAGGTTTTTGTGAAGAGTTTCAATTTTAGGGTCAGACTGACGTTGTTATTAGCATCTCGGCTCTGCCACTGACCAGGTGTGCACTTTTGGACAAATTCCTTAACCCTCCTTAGCCTCTTTTCTCATTTGTGAATGGGGATAATGCTAACTACCTCTTAGATCATGTATTGTGAAGATGGACAAAGAGTCTGCTTGACCGAACTACAGTCAGGCTCCGGAACCTTCTTCTAGGCCCAGTTGTGCCCTTCCTTGTAAAATGTACTTTCAGGAAGAACTGCTAAGTCAGTTTCAAGAATCCCCCACCCTGGATATTTGATCAGCTTCCCCGTCCACCCAGTCCCGCCCCAGCCCTGCCAGGGTCTGTCTGATCTTCAAGAATCCTGTTAGAATCCCCCTTCCCCCGATGTTTCCTCTTAGTAATTTTCCATTCCCTGCCTCCCACCCTGGTCCTCGGTTATAAATCCCCACTTGTTCCTGCTGTATTCAGAGTTGAACCCAACCTTTCTCCCCAACTGCAGAATCCCATGGTAGCGCCTATACCTATTGCCTTGGTTCCAAAGAGGGTCTTCTTTGCTGTGCTTTCACACGTGTCATGGAATAATCTTTTTTCTTTAATAGGACAGAAATTTTTAAAGCACCTAGGGCCTCAAAAGAGGTGGATTTCCTCCCCGCCCTAACCCCTAGAACTATCCAAGTACCATTCCACCTGAAGCTGTCCACCCGCCAACACGTAGGTACTGCAGGCCTACTGCAGTCTATACTGGCTTAGGGAGTGTTCTTGCGGATCTTTAACACTGGGTGTGAAATCTACATTAGGGGACACAACTATATTAGGATGGCATGGGGGCGGGGGGTTACATCCAGATACCACGTCTCCTGCGGCCCCTCGGGTGGCCTGGTGTGATGAAAAGGGCTCCGCCCTGAAAGGCAGGTCTGGCTCTTCTGCCGGGCTGCGGGGATGGGGCGAGCCGTGTTGCCTGGGGGCGGGGGGGGGGGGGCGGGGGGGGGGGGGGCGGGGCGGGGGCGCCGGGGGGGGGCTCCCTCGGCGCGGCGGCCGCCAGGTGGCACCACGGGCCCGGGGCCTGGACGCGGGCAGGGGCAGCGGCAGCGGCGGCGGCGGCGGCGGCGGCGGGCGGGGCAGGAAGGGGTTAAGGAACTGGCGGAGCAGCAGCCGCCGCCGCCGCGGCTCTTCGGGGAAACCCGGCGCGGTGCGCGGGAGGGAGCGGCCGGGGCGGCGGGGCCGGGCCAATCGGGCGGCGGGCCCGGCGCGCGGAGCCAGCGACATGGAGGGGGGCGCGGCGCCCGGCCGCCCGTGACGCGCCGCCGCCCGGCCCGCTCTCGGCTAGCCCGAGCCGCCGCCGGCCCTGCGGCGGAGATGAGCAGGTCCGCGGCGCTGCTGCTGTGCCTGCTGGGCTGCCACGTCTGGAAGGCGGTGACCAAGACGCTGCGGGAGCCCGGCGCGGGAGCGCAAGGTCGGTGGGCGGCGGCGGGGCCGGGGGCTTTGTGTCGCGCCGGGCCTGGCGCGGAGGCGGCGCAGGCGGCGGCGGGAGGGTCCCGGGCCGCGTGGTGGCGGCGCAGCCCGAGCCGCAGCGGGAGCCTCCGGGCCTGCAGCCCCCCTGCAACGCGCTCCCGAGGGGGCGGCGCGGGCCGGGGACGCGGGGTGACCTGGGCAGAGGCTTCTGGGGCCGGGGGCCGGGGTCGGGGGCCGGGGGCCGGGGGTCGGGGCTGGGTCGGGCGGGGGGCACGCGCAGCTCCAGCTGCTGTCGCCGCTGCGGCGGGGGCTCGTCTGGATGCGCTCGGGGGTCCCCTTTATGCCGCGCCTGGGACACGCAGCTCTGTCTCCGATGCCGCCGCGGACAGAGGGGCCGCCCAGGGCGCGCCGCCGGATCGCACTCCAGCCTCCCCGCGCCGGGCTTGGGTCTGGGAAGCCCCAGTTGCTGGGCTGCGCTGGGCCCTTTTGTTGTGGCGGGAGGGGACGGCCGCCGCCCCGGGGTGCCCCCTGTGTCCCGGGACCCCGAGGTCCGCGGCCGCTGCCCGCCATCAGCCACTAGCCTGCCGCAGTTTGGGAAAGTTTGGGGGGTTCTCTCCCCCTGCCTATCTGACGTCTCTTCCAGACCATAAGGGATTTGCTTAGCGGCCCAGGAATCTTCTCTGGAAGGGGAGAAAGAATTGAACTGGGAGGCCCTCATCGCTCACCAAAAAAAAAAAAAAAAAAAAAAAAATCCTTTCCAGGTCTGTTTGTCGCCAGCTCGTGCCTTTTGTCTCGTCTTTGGCCTCCACAAATCTGCTTTCCAGCCCCGGGGGTAACCTGGTCGCCTCTGAGAATGGCCACGAGCCTGTCTTTTGTTTTTAAAATCAGCGTTTTTTGAGGGGTCCCCCCCGCCCCACCCTAAAGCTTCCTTGGCACATTTGTGTAGCGACAGCGTCGAGGGCTCCTCTGTTGCTGGCGTTTTCAAAAGGGCCACTGAGGCCCGCAGATGAGCCTCTGCATTCACCCAGCAGTGCACCACTGCCTGGGCTTTTGCTGGGGGTTCAGGTCTCCGCGAGGGAGCTCCCTGCAGCCCTGTAGAACCCCCGGTTTCCAAGCCTGAGGCCTGTCCCGGCAGAAGGGTGTGTGTCCTGCAAAGTTGGCCCTGCAGGCCGAAGAAACGAGGAGTGCTGCATCCGAGGTTCTCCTTGCTGGGACCCCCTTTGCTCGGCTAACCCGCTCAGGGTGCCTGAGAGCAGAGACGCCCGGGCTTCCACCACGATGTTGTCACGGGGAGGAAAGGCTCTGCCAACAGTCTGTTGGGTTGAGTTTGTTGCCTATATGTTGAGTTGAAGGTTTTCATATCTGGCACTTGCAGTATCATTTCCTGGAATATCTTAAATGCATTGCTGCTTCTATGGCCATGGTAGAATATGACCGTTATGAACTGTGTATAGTTTTAGTAATGCATATCATGGAAGAGCAGACAGCCACAAAATACAAAAAGACCTATATTTCTCTTCGTGTAGGAAACAAATGTTTAGGACATTAGATCATCAGTGTTGCATTGTAGCTTCTTTTATTAATACCCTACTGCTTTTTGAATCAGCTATTTTAGAGAATGATATTTGCACTTCAGCGAGACCATTAATTTTAAAGAGCAAGTTGAATTTTTCGTTTTGCACTTGAAATACCAATATATGGAAATATTAAATTCATGCACTTCTGAAATAGAGAAAGGATGGCATGTCTTCAATGTATACATGTATATTCAATGTATATGTAACAGGTTTAGGTCTAAGACCATGTTTTACCCAGCTCTTGCTTCTAAAAATCTGCCTCTCAGGAATGGAATATTATGTGTAATGGGAGAGAAATGGTCAGCATGAGAAGCGGTTTCTGCCGTGGCTAGCAGTGGCTTAGTTTAGGTTATGGTTGGAGTGGGAGATCAAGTATCTTGGCATAGTATTCCACTTGCATTACTTCTTTGTTGTTATCTACTGTAAGGATGGCTTTTTAAAGCCTTGAGGTCAGGAGTTCTATTAGAAATCAGGTCTCACTGCCTGGCATCCAGATTTTGAGCTAGCAGCATTTTTAAGGGAATGGACAATTTCTCCTTTAACATTAGAAGGTCAGTCCCGACTCACTGAGTTCTTCAAAGCATCTTAACGTTCACTTGCTATAGTATGACGTAGTTTTAAAATTCATGTGTTCTCTGCTCTCCTGGATCATGTACACGAGGAAGACAAATGCTGCATCTGATTTCACTTTACATTTTCTACAGTAAATTATAGGTTGTTATGCATACACTTGGTGCTCAGATGGTGCTGAGTAAGTAAGCATCAACCATAGCTAATACCTACACCATAACGCAACCTTTAGTCATCATCATTGGCTTGCATTTTAAGAGAAAAGTTCAATGTTTACCTTTCCCAAAAACTAATTTGTAAAAATTTTGCTTTTATGTAGAATCTCTTGTTTGAATCATTTTTTGAACAAGCATTGCACATACATATTGTGCACCGACAGGATTTGGAAATTACTTTGGTAAAACTACTTAGAGACCTCAAACAGACAGAAATCATATACTGTAGTATTGCAACTAGAATGCTGGAACTAAATGACACCTTTTTTGTTAAATGAGTCTTTATGTCATCTGAGGAAACTAGCATCTGCAAAATTTCTTGGCATTACTTTGCTTTTTATATATTCAAGATCAAATCGGAGGTTTGGCTTCAGACTCTCTTCCCATAGCTGCTTCAGATCAGCAAAGTGATTTCCAGTGCCACCATCAGTTGTCACAGTGAGGGCTGGCTTTGTTCATCATGAATTTGAACTAGCTCTAGACTATGACTGTTTTTATTAAGTGTTTCCTCTCAGTTGCTCTTGAGCATTTATAGTATTGAATCTATTTTCTGGGAATTTTTCAAAAGCTGTGGTTCAAAAGTATTGACCCATTTTGATTTTCTTCACCTCTTTTACGAAACTATGATGAGGCTGGGTTCAATAGAGAGGGCTGTCCTAGAAGAGCAGTAAGCTGTGCAGATGTACTCTTTAGGGATGTGTTTTTGAAGCCCAGGACTCTTATTTATGTGCCAAAAGGAAGGTCAGAGCTAGGTTGAGAACTTCATGCTCAGACATCGTATTGGATGATGTTTATTTTGTTGCTAGATATCTAGCAGGTGTTTGAGGCAAACCCGGTGCTGAACGTGCAAGGTGTTTTGCGATGACGTGCTAGCTTTTTGCTCATCTCAGAAAAGCTACAATCTCTTATAACATTTGAGGCGAATGATTGGCTCTCTCTCTTCTCTAAGAGGTTCATTCTTTGCCAAACTCAAACTTCAGTTATTAGAACACTGGGATCTGTTGAAAGACCACGAAGCGATGTAAGGTATCAGGAGGTTCGTCCAACAAGCCTAACGTATGGAGACATTGTATTAAGAGCATGACTTCTAAATAAAATTCATGGGCTCATGTCCTGGGAAACCGCAGGAGCTGGACTCACAGAGGCCGCTGGGCTTCCTCGCAAGCCAGGTGTGAGGGCTTTATGCAGGAGCAACAGTAATGTCTAGGGAATTTCTGGAAAAGTCTTTGAAATGACTTCATGAATTATTTTTGTATCTTATTTGTACTTGCCTATAATACTTCGTAACTTATAGGTTGTTACCTTAACATCCAAACCAAAAGAAGGAAAATAGTGCATGCATTTCTAAACAAATAGCTTTCAAGTATTAATACTTTCTCAGTTTTAATCAATTCTTTATTTTAACCAAATTACTGACATCTCAGTAAATCTAACTGTGCATCTTTATTATTGCTGGCAAATACTAATTTGGAATTTTTAGTAAATATTAATTTCCTACTTTTAGTAAACACTGCTTACCAAGAAAACATACGGAAATAAACTGGATAGACAGCAGGTATGTATAAAGCTGTATCATGGAGAAAAAGTTGAATAAAGCATATTGCAGAGATTTAGAGGAGTTTGTCTTGTGACGACAAATACCTTGTGTACTTTTTGTGAAACATATTTAGTGGAAATTATACACATCAGTAATGCTGTTATAGTTTGATCAAGTTATAGAGAAGTTTTTTTCACAAGTCATTTTCACTTAACATCACCAAATATGACTTTAGGACTCATAAAGACAACAGTTCTAGCTAAATTATTCAACTCCAGGAAACACAGAACTGAATATATTTTAAATGTATTTTAGAAATTAAGTTTCAGGCCGGGCACAGTAGCTTATGCATGTAATCCCAGCACTTTGGGAAGTTGAGGTGGGTGGATTGCTTGGGCCCAGGAGTTCAAGACCAGCCTGGCCAACATGGTAAAACCTCATCTCTACTAAAAATACAAAACGTAGCTGAGCGTGATGGCGGGCGCCTGTAATCCCAGCTACTTAGGAGGCTGAGGCAGGAGAATTGCTTGAACTTGGGAGGCAGAGGTTGTAATGAGTGGAGATCATGCCACTGCACTCCAGCCTGGGCAACAGAGTGAAACTCCATCTCAAATAAATAAATGAAATTACATTTCAGTACCCAACCAATGAATTGTATGAAATAACTTTTTTAAAAAGAAATTCTACAGTGTAACCCAATAACATACCCTGAATTAAGAAAACCATTATTAAAAAAATAAATCTAACTTGTAAACAGGCAAAATTTGAGGCAGCTAACCACTTTAGAAAGGGCTTCAGGATTAGTTCCCCTAAACAGCTGAGTCAGCACATGTCAGATGACTCCACCTTCTCTGACCAAGCCTCTGTTTCATTCGCTAGCTCCTCTTACTCCTAGATTCAAGTCTGTCTGCGAACATTTGCTCATCTTTCTTTCTGTCTGTCTTTCTCTCTCTGTCTCTCTCTTTTTTTTAATTTTTTGACAGAGTCTCACTCTGTCCCCCAGGCTGAGTGCAGTGGTGCAATCTCAGCTCACTGCATCACTGCACCCTCCGCCTCCCAGGTTAAAATGATCCTCCTGCCTAGGCTTCCCTAGTAGCTGGAATTACAGGTGCATGCTACCGCACCTGGCTAATTTTTGTATTTTTAGTAGAGATGGGACTTCACCATGTTGGCCAGGCTAGTCTTGACCTCCTGACCTCAGAAAGTCCGCCCGCCTAGGCCTCCCAAAATGCTGGGATTACAGATGTGAGCCACCACGCCCAGTCCTTTTCTTTCTTTCATTTACCCTTTTCAGAATCTATTAATCTTTGTAAATTCTGGGAATTAAGCCCCTCTGGATGGATGACTGTGGCTTTCACATCTTTAGTTGATGTCATAGCTCCATCTCTTTATGTCCAGCGAGCTGGTAGACACCTCCATTTCAGTACTCCAGGTTTACCTCAAACTCCTTGTCCTTCCTTCTGGAGCCCAGCATTCCTGCTTCTCTGTTAACCAGACTCGAAATCTGAGTGTCTGCTTATGTCCCTTCTCTTCCTTAAAATCCGTGCAGTAGAAATCTCATAGATAAATTTATGTAGCAAATGTTAGTGTCAGAAAGATATTGGGGATCGAGTTGATTTTCTTTGTTCTGGAGATGAGGAAACCCAGGCCAGGTGACCTAAGGTAAGTGTGCTCTCTGGCCACACAGACGTCGTGGTAGTAGAATAATGGCCCCCAGAATGTCCATGTCCTAATCCCTGGAACCCGTATGTGACTTTACATGGCTAAAGAGACTTTGGCCAGGTGATTCCCTTAAGGATCTTGAGATGGGAAGATTAGTCCCAATTATCATCCAGCTGGGCCCATTGTAATCAATCACAAGAGGGAAGCAGGAACGTCAAAGTCAGAAGAGATGTACTAATAGAAGCAAGGGGTCCAAGTCAGAGAGAGACTGAAGATGCTACATGGATAGCTTTGCAAATGGAGGAGGAGGCCAGGAGCCAAGTAATGCAGGCAGCTTCTAGAAACCAGAAAAGTCAAGGAAACCAATCTGACATCTTGGCTTTAGCCCAGTGAAACTGAGTTTGGACTGCCGACCTCCAGAACTGTAAGATGATAAGTGTGTCTTGCTTCTAGCCACTGAGTTGTTTGATCATTTGTTATGGCAGCAGTAGGAAACTAACACAGACCCTAACCCCTAAGAACTGTGAATTGAGATTCGCCCACACAGGACGGTGATGCAGCATGAACTGCTTTTTGGAACCAAGCTACAGAAGTTACATTTAGAAAAGTGCATGGAGTTCTCGCATCGGTTTAACAAAATTCCACCAAACTGGAGCCATGACAAGGATCATTGTGAACCACCTCAAGGACACCCACCATCACCAGAATAACTGTTTTCCTTCCAGATGAGGAAGGAAAAGTGGGCTATGACTTTTCTTATGTTTGGGTACATTGAGTGTGCTGTGTTCCAGAGCTGGGATTCACACCTGCAGGGAGAACATGTAGCCTCTGAAACCCCTGCCAAAAGCCACTTTCTGAAGTCTTGCTGGCTTTTTGGCTGTGCTCTAATTTTCGTTGAAACATATGTATTAGTAAGCAAATGAAGTAAAAGAAAGCTGGGATGGGATGTTGCCATAATCCCTTCTGCCTTTATGTAATGAAATGTTAGGGACTGCCCCCCCACCCTCCACCCACCCGACTTGAATGGCCTCCCAGTTGTCCTTCCCAAGACTCAGCATGGCCCCTCTGAGATTTCTCCGCCTCTCTCAAGTAGATGCACCCCACCAGCTCCAGGGCCCAGGGCCATTTGAACAATCTGAGAAGCCCCCATGCTGATGAGGGAGGAGCACTGTGGAACCACCTGGGCAGGCCTTGGCGCTGCATCTGTTGGGGAATAGAGGAAGGGAGGAGTTGCTCTCCTGCAATTTCCATCTCGTTTGGGAGCAAAAGAATCCAATTCAGTGGGTCCCAGAGAAGAGAGACAGGTGACATTCAGGCAGGGTCTGGAACAGAAGCTGAAGGGGCCACTGATGGCTTGGTGGAGTCATATGGGACTCCATCCAACCTCATGTCTAGGGGAAGGAGAAGGATGATGAAGTGTCCTGCCACCAGCCTCCTGCCAGGAAACTGAACTCAGAGCTGCAGAGAAGCTTGAACCTTCTCGATTTCTGGGCTTTGGCCAAAAGGTAGATAAATAATGGAGGAAGGGAGTGAATCACTCAGTTATTTTAAGGCCGATGACCTTGCCAGAGGTTAAGGTAGCATCCTTGTCTCTTTCTCATAGCTTAGACATAGTGTTCATTCATTTCTCCTACTTTCCACTGCATGTCTGCCTTAGCCCTCCTCAGGTCCTTGCTAAAGACAGCATTTTCTTCATTTCTCTCGGTTTTAATTTGTTCTTTCAACTCAAAACTCTCTTCCATGTTGTCTGTCTTCAAGCACCATTTAATTCACATTCCTGTCCTGCAGAATAATGCGAAGAATGTCCCTTTTGCCTGAAGTGTGAAGCCTGGATGACTAAGCCTGGCCTTTAGGACCTCCGTGCCTGTCCTCCAATGCCTTTCCCATGGTCTCCTTCTCTTCCCAGTTCAAATCATCTCCTCTAGAACATTTCCTTTATCCTCCTTTCCAGGGTTGCTCTACACCCTCACTTCCTTCATTTGTAGCTGTCCTCTTTCCTGCTCTTGAAATCAAGTTCCTAGATCTTAGCATCTGCTGTATGAAGACAGTGTGCAAAATACTTATTGGACAAAACGAGGTGGTCTGTTGGGGAGGGGGCATTATATTTTTTGCATAAGCTTGATTATTTCGCAGTTCTTACCTCGGAAAGTTTACAGTCCTATTGGAAAATGAGTGGAAAAATAAATGCCTAAAGTGAGAAGGACATCAAGATGGTAGTTTTTATGTAATTAGGCATGAGTCTCTTGATTCAGATGAAACCCACTAACTCTTGTATGACTCAAAAAACGTTCAGCTACTGGTTGTCGGTAATGTTTCTCTTTTTGTTTTTGAGATAGAGTCTCACTCTGTCGCCCAGGCTGGAGTGCAGTGGCGCCCTGTCAGCTCACTGCAGCCTCTGCCTCCTGGGTTCAAGAGATTCTCCTGCCTCAGTCTCACCAGTAGCTGGGATTACAGGCACCCGCCACCACGCCTGACTAATTTTTGTATTTTTAGTAGAGACGGGGTTTCACCCCATCTTGGGTTTAGTAGAGACAGGCCAGCCTGGTCTCAAACTCCTGACCTCAGCCTCCCAAAGTGCTGGGATTATAGGTGTGAGCCACCATGGTGGCCAGTAACGTAGATTTCTAGATATTTCAAGGAGTTACACACAGTGGGATGCAGAAATCTTATTTCAAGGAGCATAAGCGTGTAGTCCATCACTCGGTGTTCCTAAAAGTTGCAAATTAAGTAGAAGAGGCCCCAGTTGATCAAATATTTAAAGTAGCTACAGCACAGACTGGACAATACTGGTGCTTTAGTGATTTTCATCGTCATTGGGAATCTCTGAATAATAATGATGGAAGAATTAGGTCCAGCTGTCTTATATTCCTTAAACTGGATGGGAAGAAAAGATGATCAAATGCGGATTTCATATGTTCATCCACATTTTGAGCTCTTATATGAAATATATAAGGACATTCAAATGTGTGAGCTAGTAAGATCTTTTGGAATTTTGGGAAGTAACAATTAGCTTAGGAAAAGATACCTTGGAAGTGAGAATTGAGTTTACCAGAGATTGTTTTATCATTTTGTTTGTCTTGTTTTAATCTATACTCCTGCAAGGATAGAGAGGCATACATTTAATGAGAAAAGGCTCAGCTAGTTCCACATCAGATGAACATTTTTATTTTCTTAGATGTACTATCTTGAGCTCAGAATTTGAATAGGAAAATGATTGAATTTGTATTGGGGGAAAGAGTTTTAATGTCATTTTGGCAGAGCTGAATAAAGAGCACTGAACGCTTTTATTAAAGTTGTCCCCAATCCATAAAGTGAGTCCTATCAGTAAGATTTATGATTTTTTTTTTTCTGAGACAGAGTCTTGCTCTGTCGCCCAGGCTGGAGTGCAGTGGCATGATCTCGGCTCACTGCAAGCTCTGCCTCCTGAGTTCAAGCAATTCTCTTGCCTCACCCTCCCAAGTAGCTGGGACTACAGGTGCACACCACCTCACCTGGCTAGTTTTTGTATTTTTTGTAGAGACAGGGTTTCACCATGTTGGCCAGGCTGGTCTCGAACTTCTGACCTCAGGTGATCTACCCACCTCGGCCTCCCAAAGTGCTGGGATCACAGGCATGAGCTGCTATGCCTGGCAAGACTTCTGATTTCAAGAACAGCCATTAGTAGCCCAGTCTCAATGAATGATGTTCACTCTCTTCCTCTTTATTCTGACATTATTTGAGTGTGGTTGTGGTGTGGTTTCTTTGCACCACAATTATGGCTTAAATCTCTTCTCTCACAGAGGAATCAATAAGAAGTGTATTCTCAGGGAAATGTATATTAACAGAATTAAAGCACATGTACCTTGTATCTTAACATTTTATTATAAGTAACATTTGCTATTATCTTAGTTGTTTAATTATTAACAATTTAGCCTTTATAATTAATCATATTTTATTAATTATTTGGATGAGGACATTGATTATAATTTCTTATAACATAAAGGTAAGAAGAGGGCTTGCAAAAGTCAGATCCAAATTTAGATAAAAAAAAGTAATAACCCTCTTGTGGGCAGTAACTATGGCAGTAACAAAGTTGCAGCATAGAATGGGTTAATTTTATTTTAATCCATGGGAAAAAGACTTAGATCTTTCAGGTGACTGTAACACTAATCAAGTAAAAAGTAGAAAGTGTGGCTTGGCTACCAGAACCGCCCGGCTGATGTTGGGCTGCCTTGATGAAGGCGTGGTTTCTAGAAAGCAGATTGGGGCATAATCTTACTGTATCATGAGCTGATCTGACCATACTTAGATGATTGTGGTTGGCCCTAGATGCCAGACACGTTCAAAGGAGAGCTTGAAATCAGGTCTCCTGGCGTCGTATGCTCTGCTTGTCCTTGTGATACTGTTACCCATTCATGATGTTTGCTGGCGTTGGGCTGGACTGGCACTCCTCTGTGCCCACCCACCCCTGTGACAGAAACCACATTGTCCCTGGTCATGACAAGCTCAGCCCTGGAATAGCTAAACTGAGCTAATCAGAAGGAGGAAATCCAGGATTTTTTTTTTAAGGGTAGCTGCTAAAGGGGTAGCTTCGAAGTCTTGTTTGTGAAAGATGGTTCAATTCCAGAGAGTATTTGATCTAGAGGGAAAAAAGGGAAACATGTTAGGGAACTTCTGATATTTTCATTGCGTTAGTTTTCCATTGCTAACTTAACAAACTGCCACAAATGGAGCAATTTAGCCACCCATTATTGTCTCGCCATTTACATGGGTCAGAAGCTTGGGTATAGACAGTAGGGTTCAACTAAGTCTCTGGTTGGGGTCTCACAACGTCAAAATCAAAGCATCGGGGCCGGGTGTGGTGGCTTACACCTGCACTCTCAAGACTTTGGGAAGCCAAGGTGGGAAGATTGCTTGAACTCAGGCATTTAAGACCACCCTGTGCAACGTAGCAGGACTTCATCTCTACAAATAATAAAAAAATTAGCCAGGCATGGTGGTCCCAGCTACTCAAGAGGCTGAGGTGAGAGGATTGCTTGAGCCTGGGAGGTTGAAGCTGCAGTGAGCCATGATCACATGACTGCACTCCAACCTGAGCAACAGAACAAAACAAACAAACAAACAAACAACAACAACAAAACATCAGCTGGGCTATGTTCCTTTTTGGAGGCTCTAGAGAAGAATTCATTTCCAAACTCAACCAAGTTGTTGTTAGAATTCAGTTCCTTGCCAATTCAGGACTGAGTCCCTGTTGCTTTGTTGTCTTGGCCAGAAGCCTTTCTGACTTCCATAAGGCCACCTGCATTCCTCGTCACCTTGCCCCTTCCATTGCCAAACCAGCACGCGTGCACCCAGGCCTCCTGCACGTCCAGTCACTCTGACTTACCCTTCTGCCATGTCTCTCTGGCTACAGCTGGAGAAAGTTCCCTGCTTTTAGGGGTTCATTCAGGATAATCTCTTTATCTTGATATCCATAGCCCTAATGACCTCTGCAGTCACTTTTTAACACAACATATTGACAGGTTCCAGGGATGAGGGCGTGGATGTCTTTGGAGGACTCATTCTGCCTGCCCAGCTAAAATGTCGAGGATGGATCATGACGCTCTGTCAGATGGCCAGAGGGTACCGGGAGGCCCATTTCTCTGCCTTTGAGGATGGTGAGAAGGAGGAAAAAGACTGCTGAGGGTGTCCTCTCGGATTCTGGACAAGTGACTTCCCTGTCCCTTGCCTCCCTGAGACTGTAGAACCCACCACGGACACACATTGCAAGGAAAACATACAGCTTCTGCAATCCTGAAGTCTGTGTTTAAAGTGGTGCTGAGTTTTTGTATGTTGACTTTGAGGCCCTGGGAGTGGAGTTTGTTTAGATAACTGTGATTTATTAAATTCTTGAAATTGTCAATATTGATTTGTCTGCTGTACTTAATGTTAAATTGATACAATAGAGATAGGGACTGTCAGCTTCATTCACCTGGACACGTAAAACTAACAATGACGGATAGCAAACATGTGCTGGGTGCTTCTTACATGCCAGACAGTATGCAAAGGAGCTTGACAGATCATCTTATTTAATCTTCACATCAATCGCATGCAGCGTAAATATCAGTGTCCCTTTATAGAAGAGGACTGTGAGGTGCAAAGAAGTTAAACGACTTGCCCAAAGTTGCACATTAATTGGAAGAGTCTACTGTTATGTAGGAGACAGCCTGGACTTCGCCCCCCAGCTGTGCTGCTCTCTGACTTAGAGGAGTACATTATAATTTCACACAATGTTGGTCCTCATAGCATTTTACCAGTGTAAATAAGGGGCTTTTCATGGGCCTCGTAATTTTCATGAACAAAGACGAAAACACCCCATGTGTGGTTCCTGTTTGCCCTTGAACCATGAAAAGGCAACCTTGAGCATCTTTTGTGAGCAAAGTTTGGTACTTGATACTGCATGTGATCCATGCAGATAAGATAAGAAGAGATGCGGAAGAGATAAGAAGCTCCCAACAATAACTCTCACGAACTCTTAGGGAGGTCCAATAGAACAGAGTGGGATTTGGGTTTATACCCAGCTGGGATTGGGGGAATCTTCTGGCTTGTGTGTTCGGAGCCCATTAATATTTGGCAAACTGTTTATATAAGAAGAGAAACGTGTTTGAACCCAGCGATTGGCGGGTTGGGGAAGGGAAGGATGAGGTTACGTGTAAAACATTCAGGTATGATTGAATTCATAAAGCGTAATGAGATGCCTTTTTTCTCCTTTTGGCATAGAGTGAGGGCTTTCTTTGCTCTGAAATAAGTGTGAAATACCAGTATTTATTTGGTATTTGAACTTGTAAGAGTTTAATGTTTTTCTTTCTTTTAAAAAAATCTTCTAGACAGGCACAGTGGCTCGCGGCTATAATCCCAACAGTTTGGGAGGCTAAGGCAGGAGGATTGCTCGAGCCCAGGAGTTCACGACCAGCCTAGAAAACATAGGGAGATCTTGTCTCTACACAAAATTTAAAAATTAGCTGGGCATGGTGGCAGGCACCTGTGGTCCCAGCTTCTTGGGAGGCTGAGGCGAGAATATCGCTGAAGCCCAGGCGTTGGAGACTGTAGTGAGCCATGATCATGTCAGTGTACTCCAGCCTGGGTGACAGAGCAAGACCTTGTCTCAAAAAATAAAAATCCTTCTACTTCCTCTTTGCTTATACAAAGACTCAGAAAACTAATTTTAAAGTGATAGATGGTATTATGGGACTGTAATCAGTTTATTTTTTTCCAGTTTATCTCATGAAAATATCAGTCATACAAAGGAATGGAAACATTTTGCAGTGAATACCCATACATATCACTTAGGCTCTATAATTAACATTTTATTTTACTTGCCTTATTACCTACTCATTTATTCATCCTTCTGTCCATCCATTAATCATATTCTATGCATTTTAAAGTATGTCAGTACTCTTTCCCCTAAACAAATACTTCAGCATGTATCTCATTAATTAGTGTTCCATATTTACTTATGCTTTTTTTTCCTCTTAGGGAAATTTACATACCAGGACATTGACAAATATTAAGTGCTAACCTAGGTATACACATGTGCAGCTCAAAACCTTATCAAGGTACCGAATATTTCCATCATTCCAAAACAGTCCCTCATTCCTTTCCTAGTAAATCCCTGCCTCTACTCTTCAGGGCAATCACAGTTCTGATTATTTTCTACCGCAGATTAGTTTTCTGTCTGTTTTAGAACTTCATATAAATTGACACTATGTACTCTGGTACTCTGGTTTCTTTTATTCACCATGGGTTTTTTGAGATCCATCCATTTGTTTTTGGTTTACTTATTTATTTATTTTGAGATGGAGTCTCGCTCTGTTGCTCGGGCTGGAGTGCAATGGTGCGGTCTCGGCTCGCTGCAAGCTCCGCCTCCCGGATTCACACCATTCTCCTGCCTTAGCCTCCCCAGTAGCTGGGATTACAGGTGCCCGCCACAATGTTCGGCTAATATTTTTTGTATTTTTTAGTAGAGATGGGGTTTCGCCATGTTGGCCAGGCTGAATTAGTGAAGCGTACAGCCTCAAGGTAATCTACCTGCCTCGATTTCCCAAAGTGCTGGGATTACAGGCATGAGCCACTGTGCCCACCTTTTTGAGACAGAGATCTCACTTATTGCCCAGGCTGGAGGGCAGTGGTGATCTCTGCTCCACTGCAACCCTCTGCCTCCCCACAGGTTCAAAAGCCTGGTCTCCCTGCACCTCAGCCTCCCGAGTAGTTGGGATTACAGGTACCCACCACCACACCTGGCCAATTTTTGTATTTTCAGTAGAGACGGGGTTTCACCATGTTGGCCAGGCTGGTCTCGAACTCTTGACCTCAGGTGATCCACCTGCCTCGGCCTCCCAAAGTGTTGGGATTACAGACGTGAGCCACCACAACCAGGCCCAGATCCATCCATTTATCCCATATCATCCAGTACTGATACTACTGTATCAGTAGTAGTTTGTTTCCTTTTGTTGCTGAAAAACGTTCTTCTGTATGAATATTCCAGTTTACCCATTCTTCCATTGCTGGGCACTCAAGTTATTTCTAGTGTTTGGCTGTTCTATCTGTAGTTGTGTGAACAGTTTAGACAATTCTTCCATGGACATATTTTTCATTTCTCTCAAGAACATACCTAGGAGTGCCCTTGCTAGATCATAGGGTAGGTGACTAATTCCGTTCATAAGAAACTTCTAGACTTTTTCCCAAATTGGTTGTATCTTTCTATACTCCTCTTGAAAATATATGAGAAATTTTTTCTTTCTTCTGTTTCTCATAAACATAAGGTATTGTTAGTTCCTTAAATTTTAGCCATTTTGAGGGCGTGTATATATATATGTATTTATATATATGAACTGATTTTTAAAATATAGCACATTCATTTTACTTTCCAGCTATAAATGGCTTGAATTTTTGAATGTGGAAGCATTGTTAGAAACTAAAGTTGAGGTTTCACTGTGATGTTTATGTTTATTTTCAATAATGTCTTAATTCAAACTTGTATTTTTCTTTATTCTGTTAGCCCACCAGATGATCAAATTATGTCAATGAATATCCTATTTGATTATGTAGAACCACTTTATCACACACCTACCAGATAAGCTATGGTGTGGGTAGGTGTGTGTGCATGTGTATTTATGTATGAATTCATGTATATTCGTGTGTGTGTGTGTGTGTATGTGTGTGTGTGTGTCAGGGTAAAGAAGGAATGGGAGAGAGAGGAAGTAGAAACCCTTCTAGAGTTTAATATTTGCATGCCACATGTATAGAGCTGGAGGTGATATGGTACTGTTTTAATGCCTGTTCCCTCTTTATTTATTTTATTTATTTATTTATTTTTTTTTTTTGAGACAAAGTCTCGCTCTGTGGCCCAGGCTGAAGTGCAGTGGTGCGATCTCGGCTCACTGCAACCTCCACCTCCTGGGTTCAAGCAATTCTCCTACCTCAGCCTCTTGAGTAGCTGGGACTACAGGTGTGCAGCACCACGCTTGGCTAATTTTGTAGTTTTAGTAGAGAGAGGGTTTCACCAAGTTGGCCAGGCTGGTTTCAAACTCCTGACCTCAAGTGATCCACCTGCCTCAGACTCCCAAAGTGCTGGGATTACAGGCATGAACCATCACGCCTGGCTCTGTTCCCCTCTTTAAAGGAAACCCAGGTACATTTGCCATTTGGAAGGTGCGACTGTTGATACACAAACAAAAGCCAGGGCTGGCCTTGGTGGCTAATGCCTGTAGTCCCAACACCTTGGGAGGCTGAAGTGGGTGAATTACTTGAGCCCAGGAGTTCAAGAACAGCCTGGGAAACATAGTGAGACCCCGTCTGTACAAAAAATACAAAAATTAGCTGGGCGTGGCAGCATGCACCTGTACTCAGGAGGCTGAGGCAGGAGAATTGCTTGAGCCTGAAAGGTGTAGGCTGCAGTGGGCCCATGATTGTGCCACTGCACTCCAGCCTGGGTGTCAGAGCAAGACCTTGTCTCAAACAGACAAACAAAACTAGCATCTGTTAATCCCTAAGCAGCGTCTAGATGTTACTTGGGACACTTCATTAACTCTTTTTTTTTTTTTTTTTTTTTTTTTGAGACGGAGTCTGGCTCTGTCACCCAGGCTGGAGTGCAGTGACCGGATCTCAGCTCACTGCAAGCTCCGCCTCCCGGGTTTACGCCATTCTCCTGCCTCAGCCTCCCGAGTAGCTGGGACTACAGGCGCCGCCACCTCGCCCAGCTAGTTTTTTGTATTCTTTAGTAGAGACGGTGTTTCACCATGTTAGCCAGGATGGTCTCGATCTTCTGACCTCGTGATCCGCCCGTCTCGGCCTCCCAAAGTGCTGGGATTACAGGCTTGAGCCACTGCGCCCGGCCTCATTAACTCTTTTGAGTCATTAATGTATTGAGTCATTTCTTCAAAGTATTCTCATAACTTTAAATAAAGTTAAGTTCTAAGCATATCTATTCCAGAAGTCAGAAAATTTGAATCAGCATTGAGCATATCAGGAGCTGGTCTACTGGAAAAACTGAAATGCCTCCAGATTGAACAAACTGCTCCTACAGGTCTCTCATTTATAAAGTTAGACAGGATAGGATTATTTTCTTATTTCCTCTGCTCGTACCATTCACCTATTGTCTGTTGACAAGTCTTAGTGAAAGTATCGTTATTCCAGGAGCAGTACCTGTTGTAGAACGAAAGTTCAAGATGTCAAAGCAATTCTGAGGCCCACGGTGCTGGGTCAGCGGGAGCTGCAGCCCAGCCCATTTCTTCTCTTTATGTGAAGTGCTGTTGGAGAAAGGACTTACAGATCAGACTTGGTGCTTCCCTGGGCCTGGCTCCCCAGGCCTCTTCTTGAAACTTGAAGGGAGACAGTTGCCGAGTTCATTGCCTTGAAAGTTCCACTGTCCACCACTTTTTTTTGAGACAAGGTCTGTCTCTGTCACCCAGGCTGGAATGTAGTGGTGTGATCTCGGTGCACTGCAACCTCTGCTTCCTGGGTTCAAGCAGTTCTCCTGGCTCAGCCTCCCAAGTAGCTGAGACCACAGGCATGCGCCACCACGCTTGGCTAATTTTTATATTTTTAGTGGAGATGGGGTTTCACCATGTTGGCCAGGCTGGTCTCAAACTCCTGACCTCAGGTGATCCGCCCACCTCAGCCTCCCAAAGTGCTGGGATTACAGGTGTGAGCCACCATGCCCGGCCTGCCCACCACTTTTTATGCAGAGCTCCAGGAGCCACTTCAGAGGTAGGGAGGGACCTGGAGTGCAAGCATGGCGAGAGTTTTGGGCCACCAGGTGTGACTTGGTTGCACTCTATTCACTGGCTCAGCAGGCACACACCTGGGCTGTCCATGTCCCAGAAGGGACTTCGGAAGGACAATGCCTGGTGTTGATGACGTTCATTCTGAGTTGCCGTGTGATGGTGTTAAAGCTTGTTTTTCCTTTGGCATTTCAGATGAGTGTGCATGCCCATGTGCTGATGCAATGGAGCTGAGCTGTTTTCAGGGTCCATGTTTGGGATCAGGGCAGAACGGAGTGTTGGAGTCAGGTCCCTCCCTTTACTTCAGGTTCCTCCCTTTCGTCCCTCTTGTTTCCTCTCTCCTGTGGCCTTTCCTAACTTTCATTGTGTTTCTGAGCTGCCTGCATTGTAGGAGTTGTACTGTGCAGAGAACAGTGGCACCTGGTACTCTTCCCCTGCTGTCTACACTGCTGCGTTTTTCCTGGAGGTATTTTCCCACGCCCTTTGTCCGGCTTCTTTGGACTCTGCATGGAGACAGAATTAGTGGTGTAAATAGCCCTTCTGTTGTTTATCTTCAAATAGAGATTTTATAAAAAGAGATGATGTTTTCTGAACTCAGGACATTTTTCTTGCTTCAGTGCTCATGAGATAATGTTCATTCAGTCTGATTCCTCAGTGTAGAGCCATACGTCTATTTAGGGTTTCACGTGACAGGAAGTAATATTCTGGGAATTGCCAATCTATTATTATGTCAATGTTTATGGTATTATGAAAATATGTGATTATTCTGAGTTAAGAAAACATAACAGTATTAGAAAAATGTATACATGTTATTCCAAGTATTGTGATCCAAAAAGTCAATATCTGCTTCTTAAGGATGGCGTCAAACTTTGGGTGTTTAATGGCATTTGATGATTCACAATATTCCCTTCTCATCAGAGGTTGGAGGTGATTGGTTTTTAGATGCCTCCTTTGGAACAAGGTTTTTCACTTCTCGCCCTCTTCTCTTTGTTATCTACCATCTGCTGGACATGTTTTTGAATGTGTGATAAGGCATATGGTTAAGGAATAGAAAAGTTAATGCATGCAACTGGTGTAAGTGGAAGACACAGTGGCTGCAGTCTGGTCAAGTCTGTAGCCCATCTGCCAGAGCACAGAGCGCCCTTTTAAAATGTGGCTTTGCTCTCCAGGCCCTGCATCCACGGATTGTCCAAATGTTGCTGGTAGCAAAATTAAGTCTATCCTTCCTCAGTGACTTCATTTGCACACAGCACATATGCTCAGCGCATAGTTTTAGGGATGCATTTGCTTCCCTTTACTCTAAACCTAAAGATTACGTGGTGAAATTAAACTCTGAGAGTAAGCCTTTTAGCCCATTCACCTCCTGGCAGAGCGAACGATTCAAATGGCTTTTAACACACACTTTGTATTCTCTTTAGAACTGATTCTTGTGCTGTAACTTGTGTTTTTAGTTGGATTTGAAATAGACAAAAGACTTTCATTGTGTACTTTCCCCATGACTTTTTGAAACAATTTTCTTCACCTACTTGAACCTCATTTGCCTTTATTTAAAACTTAAAATCACTGCCTGTACTGTTAGAATGTTTCTTTCTGTGTCTTGATGGAAATCTATTAGATGCCACATTAAATATTAAACTTGGGCATTCTAAATCAATACATGTTAAAGTGCTTCATAAATGCCAAGTAAACATGAGGGAGGAGCTACTAGCTTTTGGACTCTGGGTATTATTTATGTGTACTCATTAGACATTTTATTAATTGGATGAGGCCCATTCCTGTTTCATGTTCTTACTTCTGAACTCAGACTTCTTAAAGTCCATGAGAGAATGGACTAGCAACACTCGAAGTTAGATACTTGTCAACCCTTTCCTTCTGTTTTTTAAATTTTAATTTAATTTTATTTATTTATGTATTTTGATACGGAGCCCTGTTCTGTTGCCCAGGCTGGAGTGCAGTGGCATGATTTCGGCTCATTGCAACTTCCACCTCCCGGGTTCAAACAATTCTCCTGCCTCAGCCTCCCGAGTAGATGGGACTACAGGTATGTGCCACCATGCCCAGCTAATTTTTTTTGTATTTTTAATAGAGATAGGGTTTCACCATGTTGCCCGGTATGGTCTCGAACTCCTAAGCTCAGGTGATCCACCCACCTTGGCCTCCCAAAGTGCTGGGATTACAGACGTGAGCCACCGCACCTGGCCAATTTTTGTGTTTTTTTGTAGAGACGAAGTTTTGCCATGTTGTTCAGGCTGGTCTTGAACTCCCAGGCTCAAGAGTTCCACCTGCCTTGGTCTCCTAAAGTGTTGAGATTACAAGCATGAGCCACCACACCTGGCCTTAAATTTATTTTTAGTTTTTGTGGGAACATAGCTGTTTTGTGGCTGATGAGCCACTCTCCATCTATCCATCCATCCATCCATTCCATCCATCCATCCATCCATGCATGCATGCATCCATCCCATCCGTCCATCCATCCATCCATCCATCCGTCCATCCATCCATCCATCCATCGTCCCTACCTTCCTTACCTTTCACCACCAAATTGCTGTCATTATTATAGATTTGCATGGTCCTTTATAGATTTTCAAGTGCTTTCAGATTCATTCTCTGTTTTGCTCCTCATCATCCTGAGAGGTATTCAGGAGAGATATGATTCCTTTTTTAGACCAAGAAAAGGTGTTCAAAGTCATTTGGCTGGTGCAGCGTGGAGGTGTTCATCCCACACACGACCTCTTCCTCTCTCCTCTCAGTTCATCTCTCTTGGGGGTTTATGCACCCACACTCGGGTTCAGTCATGATTCCTGTGCAAGGACTCTTCAGTCCGGGCCCACCCAGTTCCTGGTCTCACAAAGCATAGTTCACATACTCATAATGAAGTGAGCACAGACAGTCATTTTTCTGATCTGAGCAAAGATATAAAGAATTAAGACCCAGTCCTTGCTTTTCAGAGGCTCGAGTTCCTATGGAGGAAGCAAAGGTAAAGAAAAGGAGAACGAGTGAAACAGTCTAGGTGTGAGAAAAGCATGTCAGGGGACAGAGGAGGCAATGAGAAAGGGGCAGTCAAGGGGGGCTTCCCAGGGAAGTGACTTTTGAGCTGGAGTCTGAGGGCTAAGAATTAATCATGTAGAGAAGGAAGGACAGGCATGGTGGCTCACGCCTGTAATCTCAGCACTGTAGGAGGCTGAAGCAGGCAGATCGCTCGAGGTCAGGAGATTGAGACCAGCCTGCATAACATGGTGAAACCCTGTCCCTATTAAAGATGCAAAAATCAGCCAGTCATGGTGGTGCACACCTGTAATTCCAGCTACTGGGGAGGCTGAGGCGGGAGTATCACTCGAACCTGGGAGGCAGAGGTTGCGGTGAGCCGAGATGGCACCACTGCACTCCAACCTGGGCAACAGAGACTCTGTCTCAAAAAAAAAAAGAGAGAATTGGCCAGGTGCAGTGGCTCACACCTGTAATCCCAGCACTTTGGGAGGCTGAGGCAGGTGGATCACAAGATCAGGAGATCGAGACCATTCTGGCTAACACAGTGAAACCCCCTCTCTACTAAAAATACAAAAAATTAGGTGAGTGTGGTAGCACGTGCCTGTAGTCCCAGCTACTGGCGAGGCTGAGGAAGGAGAAACGCATGAACCCAGGAGGGAGGCAGAGGTTGCAGGGAGCCGAGATCACATCACTGCACTCCAGCCTGGGCGAGAGTGAGATTCCGTCTCAAAAAAAAAAAAAAAAAAAATTACGTAGAGAAGGAGATGAAGTGCTTTCAATACCACATGGCCATCCATGTGGATTGTAGCTTTTGGATGGGACAAGGGAGTAAAGACATCAGCCACAACCACGAATTCAAAGTTTATGAAGTATTTGAAAAAGAGCATCCTGTTTTTTTGTTTGTTTTCAAAATTATCAGTGGGTTGCTGAGCTTTTGCTAGTAAACTCAGGCATCATACCACGGGGGCATCATGCGTAGGGGTGTTATTCTAATTCTGTGAACCGGGTGCCGTGGCTGATCTATCTCCCTCTCACAGATTATTATCATTCTTCTTCACCCATTTATTCTGCTTGGCTGGTTCATCTTCAACCAGATATTCGGACATCAAAGCGCCTAGCTTTTCCAGCATGAATTTTCCTCCAGCCCGCCTCCTCTGCTAATCTCGTGTGATTTGTTTAGAACACCCTTAGTTATGTTTGTGGCTGATCTCTTTTACTTTCTTTCCTCGTTCTTGTTGTTGCCTTTTCAGTTAACAAAGGAGTGTCCACATCACAGCAACCAAAAGGGTACAGAAAGTTCCACCTCTTTCAACAGAATTTCAGCAGGGGCAGAAAGAGATTATGAACATTGTTGAGTGAAGCCATTTACACCCAGATCGGTGCCACATTTCCCTTTCCAAGTCCTAAAAGTGTTCAGGATAGGGAAGCTGATGCTGAACATCTTTATGATGGCATAGAGTGATTTACTTCCTGGTGGGAAAAGCCCTTTAGTGGTCCTCATGAGGGCTACCCTGGACGAGCCATCTTTGGTGTGGCGAGTGGCCTCTTAGCAATCAAGAATGTCTTGGAGGTTCCTTTAATATTCTGGCCTTTACAGGAATTGAAAGGGAAGGAGCAGAGTGTTGTAGGAAGAGCCTGTTTTAAGTGATATTCATCGATTCGCTCATTCATGGATATTTATTGAACCCCTCCTACTCTTTGTCAGGCAGTATTAGTTATGTGCATGGCTCTCACCCTTCTTGAGTTCACAGTTTATTGCATGCAGTTAATTAGTAAGCAAGATTGCTGTTCCAGGTGAACAGATGTGCACTTAGCCTTGTTGTAGAACACCTGTCTGCAGGTGTGTACCTTTAGCCCTGTTCTGTATTTTCTAGGGCACCTTTCTGTGAAGTTCTAATTACGTGCCATTTTTCTGGATAATGATCTAAGGGACTTCCTAGCTTGCTGTGAAAACACAGGTTTGCTAACAAGTTAACAACTGTTGTGGAAAAACACAAAAACCTCTATAATCGGATATAAATCGAATGTGAAAAATGTTTTCCGTTTCCTCCCGCCCGATTCATGTAAATACTTTAAAGTTGATACAATTTGAGATGGTAGCATGAAGCCAGACTACTTTTAAAAATTAAGAGTTATGAATAAAACAGAGGAAAACAGCTCCGTTGCTTTAGAGAAAAGGTCAATAAAATGAAAGTGTGATCAAATGAAATGGAGTACAGTGAAAGTCACTTCCTACAGCTGCTACCCGTCCTCCCGATGGCTTTTTGGAATGGGGCAGCAATTCACTCAGCCATCTTCTCTCGCTGCTGTAACTACTACTTCGCGAAGCATGGATGGGAATCAGCTGGGGATCTTGTTAAATGCAGATTCAAATTCAGAGTCCGATGTGGCCCCTGAGAGGCTGTACTCTTAACAAGCTCCCCGATGAGACTGATTGCTGCTGGTTAGTGGACCACACTCGAAGTAGCAGGGCTGCACATCAGGGCTTGATGGTTAGCAACAGAGAGGGGCAGAGCCAGGATGCCATCATAGACCCTGGTGACTGCAAGGGGCCCTAGTTAACACTGCAGTCAGTCCTGCCCACAGGTAAACAAGGCACTCCTCTTTCCTTAGACTTTTAACATCTCAATTTAAGAAAGTTACCTAGAGGCCGAGCATGGGGGCTCACGCCTGTAATCCCAGCACTTTGGGAGGCTGAGGCGGGAGGATCACTTGAACCCAGGAGTTCAAGACCAGCCTGGGCAGCATGGTGACACCCTGTCTCTACATTAAACCAAAAAAAAGGCTACCTAGAAAATGTCATTCTCTGCCGGGCACAGTGGCTCACGCCTGTAATCCCAGCACTTTGGGAGACTGAGGCAGGCGGATCACCTCAGGTCAGGAGTTCAAGACCAGCCTGGCCAACATGGTGAAACCCCATCTCTACTAAAAATACAAAAACTTAGCTGGGCATGGTGGCAGGTGCTTGTAATCCCAGCTACTTGGGAGGCTAAACCAGGAGAATCGCTTGAACCCGGGAAGTGGATATTGCAGTGAGCCAAGTTTGTGCCATTGCACTGCAGCCTGAGTGACAGAGTGAGACTCTGTCTCAAAAAAAAAGAAAAGAAAGAAAATGTCATTCTCATTTTATTCAAAACCTAGCTTCAAGAGAGGTGGTGGATTTAGTATGTCAAGCATTGGGGTAGAACGCAAATCATGTGGAAGGAATTCTGCAGCTTTTTCTTTTCTTTTTTTTTTTCGAGATGGAGTTTCGCTCTGTTGCCCAGGCTGGAGTGCAGTGATGCAATCTCGGCTCACTGCAACATCTGCCTCCCAGGTTCAAGTGATTTTCCTGCCTTAGCCTCCAGGTAGCTGGGATTACAAGCACCTGCCACCATGCCCAGCTAATTTTTTGTATTTTTAGTAGAGATGGGGTTTCACCATGTTGGCCAGGCTGGTCTTGAACTCCTGACCTGAGGTGATCCGCCTGCCTCAGTCTCCCAAAGTGCTGGGATTACAGGCGTGAGCCACTGTGCCCGGCAGAGAATGACATTTTCTAGGTAGCCTTTTTCTAGGTAGCTGGTGCGCACCACCACACTCAGCTAATTTTTGTATTTTTAGTAGAGACAGGGATTCACCATGTTGGCCAGGATGGTCTCCATCTCTTGACCTTGTCATCTGCCCGCCTCGGCCTCCCAAAGTGCTGGCATTACAGGTGTGAGCCACTGTGCCCAGCCAAATTCTGCAGCTTTTTCTAGATAAATACTTGGTGACTCCATTCATAACAATGAAAATATTTTATTGCGTACTTATTATATGCCTAAGACACTCTCATTAGGTCTTAACGATGCTGTCTATGGACTTTGGGCCTGGCTATCTTTCATCTGCTTCTAGTCACCTGCAGTCAGACTGCATCGATTTCCAACCCAATGAAAACTGCTTCAGGGAGCAACAGAAATACTGCTGTTGTCTGAGGTCCAGTTGGTGCTTCATGTTAAACCACTCTTTTATGCTTTTTCTTGTTAAATGGAGTTCGACTGTTATCAACTATAAAGCTTGCACATTTTTATGATTTTCTGTTCGTGTGATCTTTTAGTATTGTGCAAATGCCATCTTGAATAAGTCTTTTATGAGTGCTCTTTGGGGCTCGTTGAAAGAAATAATAGTTGACTATTGTTGCTCAGAGATGCAGAATGCCTGATTTTCCCATTCCTTCAAAAAAAATTGTTTAATTTTAACGAATGGCTAGGTCTTCCTGAGATCCCTTTTACTACAGTTGACGTAGCAAAAAGCCTTGTTTTTTGCACCACGCCCAGATAGCACAGGGGCCGGCTCTGCCAGCTACCCCTCTCTCTGTGTCTTTTGTCCCTCTGTAGAAGGTGGCTCAGGCACTGCTGAAGCGATGGAATTCTCCAGTGGCTTTTTAGTAATTGATCTCCCTGGAGATTCTCGGCTGCTTGCAGAATGTCAGAACACTCTGGAGGATCACTTAAATGGCCATCCTTGTGAACACTTGTCTTCCTAGTTCACAGGGCTTTGATTTTTGTTCTGTGTCTTTAAATGAATTAAGTGGAGTTGGGTGTCCTGGACCCGTACCGCTTGAAACGCTCATTTCCACTCCTTCTGTATTAGAAGAGTCACTCAGCCAGATAAGAGCCTGGACATCAGGAGTGGACTGTAGTCCAGATGGACCATGGCTTGTTTGTGCTACAGGGCATCTGGATCGCCTAGATGGAATACCAGGGAAAGGAAGTTGAGAAAAAGGATCTGTGAGTTCTTGCTCAGAGCATTTGAGCTTTCATTCGGGAGCTGTATAATCATTTTCCTGCCTGTGGCTCCATCTCTTCTTCATTTTATACAGATCTTGAGGCCTCTCCCACCATAAGAACATACCTGTGGGCTGGGCCTGGTGGCTCACACCTGTAATCCCAATACTTCAGGAGGCCAGGCGGGAAGATTGCTTAAAGCCAGGAGTTCAAGACCAGCCTGGGCAACACAGGAAGAAGACTCAGTGTCTACAAAAATTAAAAATAAATTAACCGGGCATGGTGATACACACCGGTAGTCCCAGCTCCTTGGGAAGCTGAGGCAGAAGAATCACTTGAGCCTAGGAGTTGGAGGCTGCAGTGAGCTGAGATCACCGCACTCCAGCCTGGGTGACAAGACAACCCTGTCTCTAAACAAACAAATAAAAAATACCTGTGAAACAGCCCCTCTTTGATGTGAGAGCCCCTCCACCTGTTAATTTCCTTCATTCCATTGCCAGAAAAGCTGTTGTCTATACAGTCTTTCCCCTTGCTTAAGGGGAACTCATGCCTTAGCCCTCTGCTGTCTGTCCCTTCCATGTCACATCACAGTAACCTGTTTCCCCAAATCCAGTGGACGTTTCTGGGTCGGCTAACCTCATACACTGGAGCCTCCGTCACCCCAGGAGTCTGTCCTGCTGTGACAGGCAGGGGCCTCTCTAGGCTTTCCTCATGCAGCTAGTCTGTCCTTTCTTAGTCTCCTTTGCACCCTTGCTCACCTCGGCTTTCTAGAGCCCAGGAACCGGTATATTTTCTGATGGGCACCCTGTCCTTTGCTTGAGGAAGACATGGCCTAGGATCCCAGACCTGACCTCTCTAGAGCATCCTCTCTGCACCAGGGCTTCAGTTCCCAGCCCACTCCTGGATGGATGCCCAAGGCAGTCCCCTGTGCACACCTCTCTCCTGACCACCGGCCTGTGCAGTGGCTGTTGTCTGGATGTCCTCACTGATGACATATATCCTCACTCCCCTGCCACCCTGCCTGTATACAGTTCACTCCTCTAGGGTGCTTTTGCTTGATGGAGTCATTTTCACTCTTCCTAAAGCATCAGGTGTTGTCCCCTTTGGGTGTTGTCCCTTCTGGTTCTCCCATCCCAGGTCTTAGTGCTTAGCTTTGCTATTTAATCAGAAAATATTTATGGAACGGCACAGTGATCCAAGCACTGTTCTAGGTGCTGAGGGTCCAGACATTTCCCGCCCCGGATTGCAATTGCCGGTGCACGTCTTCATGTCTGTCTCTCCTTAGGGCCAGAACTGCCACTCACTCATCTGGTCCTGCGCAGTGTTTTCTGAAAAAGTCAATGTGATCGTACCAATTTCCTTCCTTCTCTTCTCTCCCTAAGTTCTACTGTGTGTCTTCCCCTCACCTCCCACAGAAGCAAAAAATAGGAAGTGGAACTTCATAGTTACAAGATTAAACAGATCAAATTTCATCATCATTTCTGGCTTCTACAGATAGCTGAAGTTTTGTGCGTATATGATGCAAGGTGTGAGTTGAATGCTTCCTTTGTTCCATCGATTTGCTCAGCTGTGTTTCCTTTCTGCTGTGTCCTTTGTTCGGGGCTGAAGAACTCCACTCTTTGAAAAGTAATTGTGAGACGAATATTCTGCTTATTCTTAGGTGGCCCCTCTGCCTATGAATATCAAAGCATTTTGTTAGGAAAGAAACATGAGATTTGCAAATGTTTTTATCCTGTAATACTGTCATCCTTTTCTACTGAGACAAAGTAACAAAGTCTGAAACACAGGACAACATAGCTAGACAATTTATTTTGGGGCTGTTATCCCTAGGGTTGCCAGTTATAATACAGGACACCAATTGTATTTGCATTTCAGATAAGCAACAAATAAAATTTTAATGTAAAGATATTCCAAATTTTGCGTGAGACATATTTACACAAAATTATTTGTTCATCATCTGAAATTTGAATGTACCTGGGCATCCTTTTTTTTGTTGTTGGAAACAGTGTTGCTCTGTCACCTAGGCTGGAGTGCAATGGCGCAATTTTGGTCACTGCAGCCTTGACCCGGGCTCAAGCGATCTTCCCACCTCATCCTCCCAAGTAGCTGGGATTGGGACTACAGGAGTATGCCACTATGCCTGGATCATTTTGTTTATTTTTTTTGAGACTAGGTCTTGCTATGTTGCCCAGCCTGGTCTCAAACTCCTGGGCTCAAATATAGCCACCCTTTTAACTGGCAGAAGACACTTGCTGGGATTAACAGGTTTTCGATCTCAATATTCAGTCCTGGTGATGTTTCAGACAGAGAGCCTACTCTTTGGTGGAAGCTCCTGTTTTTGCCAGTTTAAATCTCAGCTGCACTTTTAGCAAACTTCTCAACCCTAAACTTTTTAGTAGGATCAGTGAGAAGGCCGTGCTTTTTCATGGCACCTCTTTAAAGATGAAGGTCTGACACTAATTGTTACAAAGTCATACAGTTGCAGAGATGAGATCGCAAATGACAACTCAAGTGTTCCGTCCCTGAGGTCTTTTGCCTGTTACAGAAATGGAAGTTGTCTAATTTTTTTTTTTTTTTTTTTTTTGAGACAGAGTCTCTCTCTGTCGCCCAGGCTGGAGTGCAGTGGCGCGATCTCAGCTCACTGCAAGCTCCGCCACCCGGGTTCACGCCATTCTCCCGCCTCAGCCTCCAAGTAGCTGGGACTGCAGGCGCCTGCCACCATGCCCGGCTAATTTTCTGTATTTTTAGTAAAGGCGGGGTTTCACCGTGTTAGCCAAGACGGTCTCGATCTCCTGACCTTGTGATCCGCCCGCCTCGGCCTCCCAAAGTGCTGGGATGACAGGTGTGAGCCACCGCGCCCGGCCTGTCTGATCTTTAAATGTGTTCAGTGTAGTTCAGCAAGAATTTCTTAAACATTCCATTTGTTAGGCAGAGCAGGGGAAACAGTGCTCACTTTTGAGACTGTCTTAGGAACAAAACGCTCCTTTTGGGGCCCGAGCCTGGGACATTATCATTACCTGGGGAGCATTTTATTTTATTTTTAGAGATGGATCTTGCTCTGTCATCCAGGCTGGAGTGCAGTGGTGCAATCATAGCTCACTATAGGCTCGAACTCCTGGTCTCAAGTGATCCTCCCATCTCAGCCTCCTGTGTAACTGAGACTACAGGCGCATGCTACGTCACTCAGCTAGTTTTTAAATTTTTATTTTTTTTTAAGTGATGGGGTTTTGCTATGTTGCCCAGACTCTGGGGAGCATTTTAAAGCAACATGATGCCCAGGACTCACCCAAGATTATGAGCACTTGGCCTGGTGGGGCCTGCCCACAGGTAATTATTTCAGGTCTCCTCCAGTGATTGTAGTATTCAGCCAGGGTGGGGACCCACTCAGGTGCAGCCTCTTGTGCTGTCTTGAAGTGTTCTCCCAGTGCCAATGTGGGGTGTGCATGGTGAGGACAGAACCTTTGCTCACGGGTTAAACACATGGCAGGTTTCACCCTGGGCCATGACTCTGAGGTCGGTCTTCCAGGTACATTCGGTGGGGTCCCAAATGATCAAAAATCCGTGTAGGCACTGACTGCATTTTAAAATCATTGATAAATGTGCCTGGAGAGGGTCTGACTTGTCATCTAGAGTGCCTGGAATCTGAATTAAAATTCATGTCTATTTTCTGTTTGTCACTAATCTTTTGTGCTGTGCAGTTTGTTGATGTAACTTTGGTGGTGGTAACCTGGGCTAGTGAAAATGATGCATGTGAAACTGAATCAAATTAGGTGTAAGTACTAACTGACAAAAGCCTGTTGCAGCAACACCTGTTTTGTGTTTTGTTTGTTTGTTTGAGACAGAGGCTCGCTCTGTCGCCCAGGCTGGAGTGCAGTGGTGCAATCTTGGCTCATTGCAACCTCTGCTTCCCAGGTTCAAGCAATCCTCCCTCCTCAACCTCCCAAGAAGCTGAGACTACAGGCGCGCTACCACAACCAGCTAATTTTTGTATTTTTAGTAGGGACAAGTTTTCGCCATATTGGCCAGGCTGGTCTCGAACTCCTGACTGCAGGCGATCTGCCTGCCTTGGCTTCCCATAGTGCTGGGATTACAGGTGTGAGCCACCATACCCGGCCAGCAACACCTGTTAACAGTTACATAGCAACTGGTAGCACTAGGCTCCTAATGAGACCCTCTGCCAGTCAGGGTGTGCCACCCAGTTAGGTTGACAAATCCATCCTGTTGATAAAAGTTGAGAAACGACTCTCAGGATGGCCTGGCCCATAGATTGCTTAGGGTTTGTAGCCCCAATTTCATGATGTGAATCAAAGTAGCATAAAAACCTTCTGCATCCAGGTCCTGGGTTGCTAGTTAAAGATGTGGATTCCTGGGTCCTGCTGCAGAGCTAGTGGATCAGGAGCTCTGGAATCCAGTAATAACCCCTGGGATTCTGATGCTGGGATCGAGGGTTATCTGAGCTGCATTCTGGCCATGGCAGACTGCCGTGGTGGCCCTGTGTTTGCCTGGGGTCAGATAGGGAAGGAAGCTGACCTTCATGAGCAAATGAACATGCAACCTGCGAGCCTCCCTCTGTGTGGGCAGTGGTGTCCCACCTCTTTGTCTTTACAGAAGGCTCCCTTTCCCCTCGTGGTGTGCCTGTGGTGTGCCAGGGTATATTAAGAGTGTCCTCAGAAGTCCCAGGTTTCCCTGCTGGCTTATCTCCAGCTCTGCATACTTGCTGTTAACTTTGGCACAGCTGGGCTTGTTCCTGTGCTGGGATGGTATCACTTTTTCCTCTCTGATACTTTCTTCCTGTGACTTTTAAGGCAGATTGAATTAATTAATTTGTTTTTACCATGAGCAAAGTCTTCCACGTTAAACTCTTAAATAATTCCATGGATCTGATCAGAAATCTTCATTAATGCGAAATAGTAGAGCTAAACATACAACAGTGGCTATTGCCAGCAACTGCGGGGAGAAAAAAACTCTCGAATAAAGTTTTAAAGGTCTATGTTATGAAACCTCTATTTTATACTTTGCTCATTTGGATTTTGTAGTCATTTAGACAGAGAGTGGCTTCTAAAGTGTACCCTTCAGTCCATTGAAAGCAAAATATGTTATACAAAGTAGTATAAACCAGTAGTTCTCAAATAGGACTTTTTGTAAGCTAAGCAGAGGTGTTTTCATACTAAAAATGGAATTTAGGGGGAGCTGTCCGAATTTTTCCTGGGAAACATTACAGTTTAAAGCTTTTGTCTACTAAACAGGTTTCTAGTCCATGGTGCATGTCACTACTAGACCGTCCAAATAAATTCTATCCAACCCCAAACTGTAAACGTCTTTATGTTTGATGTCAGTGCGTGTCTCACTATCACTTGTAGGTGTTCTGCCACTTAAAAAGCTTGAGACCTACTGGCATAGACAAGATTGCAAATTTGAAATCATTAGACTTTATTCTGGGAGGGCCTTATTGACCATGAAATGTTGATGTCATCTTGCATGAAAGCCCATGCCCTCCCCACCCTCCATCTCACACCCTTGTTGGTGTAGCCCATCATCTCAGTTGTCAACTCCTGAGTGACATTCTTTCCTCTGGGCTCATGGAACACCCTGGATAGCTTCTGCATGTCACCTCGCTCATGTTATAGGGAGGTGCTCTTTGTCGCTCTGCTGTCAGTATCCAAATAAACTCACTGTCAAGACCTGCAGAATTGTTTACTCCAAACCACTCCTCAGACTGAAAACCCATTTATCGCATGCATCCAAGTATGCAGAACTCCAGGAGGGAGGTTGTGGAGTGGGCTGCGAATCGCCACCATTCTCCTAACCGGATGCCAGCTCACGGTGCGTGAAGGTGTCACGCATGGGATCCGTGGCTGCGTGGAGGTGGGGATTTAGGATGAGCGATGGGGCGCTAATATAGACAGTTGGGCTTTTGACATAGTGGGTTCAGTGTTTGCAGTTTGAACCCAAAGTTTCACAATGCACAGTACTTTATAAGTTTATTGAGGCAGAAATTTCAACATAGTGGGACGTGAGACCAGTGTGTGAGCAAAGCCTCGTAGGCAGAGGGAGGCCCATGACTCTCCTGCATCCCATCAACAGGCCCCTGTCATGCCCAGCCTTGGAGTTTCTGCCACACACATGTCTAAGCAACAACAAAATCCCTTCATCCCTCTTCCCAAAAATTAACTGTGGGTATCCAGGAGTCCATACACATAAAAATAAATGACTCATCTCCCATTTACTGATGGGGAGCAGAGACAGTCTCTTACACGGAAGAATTCCAAGTAATGCATGTCTGTACTCTGCCCTCAGGAAGGGGAGTGTTATGGTTTGGCTGTGTCCCCACCTACCCAATTCTCATCTTGAATTGTAGCTCCCACAATTCCCACATGTTGTGGGAGGGACCTGGTGGGAGGTAATTGAATCATGGGGGCTTTTCCCCCATGCTGTTCTCGTGATAGTGCATAAGTCTCACGAGATCTGATGGTTTTATAAGGGGTTTCCCCTTTTGCTCAGCTCTCATTCTCTCTCGTCTGCCACCATGTAAGACATGCTTTTCACCTTCTGCTCTGATTGTGAGGCCTCCCCAGCCACGTGGAACTGTGAGTCCATTAAGCCTCTTTTTCTTTATAAATTACCCAGTCTCGGGTATGTCTTTATCAGCAGCGTGAAGGCGGACTAATACAGGGAGCATAAGTCTTCACCCATTAAGTGTGGCCTTCCCAACAAAGGTGGGAAGGGAAAGGGGTGGGGCGTAGGAGGAGTAACTAAGTCTGATGAACACTACCCCAGCCAGATGACCAAGGTCAACAGAGCAGTAGTGGACACTGTGGACAGCAGGACCCTAGATACAATGTCATGAGAATGTTACTTCACTGCCATGGTCTTCCATTCTGTCATGATGTCAAATCATAAACAAAACGTCAGAAAAACGCCCACATTGAGGAACATCCTACAAACTACCTGAGCAGCGCTCTTCAGGACTGGCATGGTCATCAGAAACAAGGACAGTCCAAGAAACTGTCATAGCCAAGAGGAGCTAAGGTGCTGTGATGACTAAATGTGATGCGGTACTCAGAAAGGACCCTGGAACAGAAAAGGAAAATTGGGGGGAAAAGGCTAAGGAAATCTGAATGAAGTATAGCTCTAGTTAATAATAATACATCCATATTGGTTCAGTAATTGCAACATATGCTAATGTAAAGTATTAATAACCAGAAACTGGGTGAGAAGTACGTAGGAATTCTCAGTATTGTCTCTGCAGTTTTTTTTTTTTGTAAATCAAGAGCTATTCTAAATTTGAAAGTTTATTAAAAAATAAAATATCCGCCAGGTGTGGATATTTTACAGTTGAGTCATTTACAGGCTTAAAATGCTTAACCTTAACAGCTGCCCTCAAAACTGTACTCCAGGGCTGGGCACGATGGCTCACGCCTGTAATCCCAACAATTTGGGAGGCCAAGGCGGGTGGATCACTTGAGGTCAGGAGTTCAAGACCAGCCTGGCCAACATGGCGAAACCCCATCTCTACTAAAAACATAAAAAATTAGCTAGGCGTGGTGGTGCACGCCTGTGATCCCAGCTACTTGGGAGGCTGAGGCAAGAGAATCACTTGAACCTGGGAGGTAGAGGTTGCATGGCGCCAAGATCACTCTATTGCATTCCAGCCTGGGTGACAAAGAGACTGTCTCAAAAAAATAAAATATCCCATTGCAGAGACATCACTACAAACAGAAAAGTCCTGAGAAGAAAGCTAACTGTTGGTACAGGGGTGGAAATGAAGAGGTTTTAGATGTGTTGCTTGTTAGCTAAAAGTACAAGTTAAATAGGAGAAAATACATGCTGTATTTGAATTTTGGTCTCTTAATACTATGAGACTGTATTCCTCACAAATGTCCTGGGTCTCCTTTTATTTCAGGTAAAAAATTGATATAAAATACTAGGTCTGTATCGTGAATTTATTTATCAGCATTAAGTATAATACAGGTAAAAGTTGTCAAAACAGATCATTAGCCCCAGCTGCAGAAGCAAAAGAAGGAATGTAAACTAATGACTTTGCTAATTGCTGTTTCCTTTATTAATTGGTATTCATTTTTTAGTTTGATAGGCACATAATGTATATTGTTTATTTTCATACTGTTGGAAAGAGCGTGCAAATAAGTGACTTTTCTCAACTCTTCCAGGTTTGAATTAGAACAAGATTAAATTCTGCTAGTGTTTTGAGAGACACCAGTGTTAAGATTATAGAACTATTAAATTTCTCCTGTACTAAATTTATGTTTGAATATGTAAAATCGTGGTGAAGACTTTGTTTCTGTAGCTCTAAAACTTTGATCAGATCATCCTTGTCTGGATCATACCTCAGGTTTCCGAAGTGAAAGGCGTTTAATTGGGCCATTTGTAGTATGCTTGCTAAGAAGAATGCTTTGTTTTTTAAGTAGGAATTTATTTGGCACTGTGATTAGTGAGCCATAACAGTCTTGATAAAGAGTTTTTTTGTTTTTTGTTTTTTTTTTTAAGATGGAGTCTCGCTCTGTCACCCAGGCTGGAGTACAGTGGCACGATCTTGGCTCACTGCAGCCTCTGCCTCCCAGGTTCAAGTGGTTCTCCTGCCTCAGCCTCCCTAGTAGCTGAGACTACAGGCATGCACCACCACACCTAGCTAGCTTTTGTATTTTTTTAGTAGAGTCGGGGTTTCACCACATTGGCCAGGCTGTTCTCAAATTCCTGACCTCAAGTGATCTGCTCGCCTTGGCCTCCCAAAGTGCTGGGATTACAGGCGTGAGCCACCGCACCTGGCCCCTACTACTTGTTAAAGTGCTGGTTTTGCCCCCTATTTCCAATGGCCTCTGATATATTGAAACTAAAGATACTCTTACTATCTTTTTAGTTTAAGCCACCAAAAAGATGAAATGAACTATAATTTAGGAATACCAGCACAATTTAAGGTTCTAATATCAAACTATAGATCAAATATCGCTTGCTTATATTTCTTTCTTAGGGATTTATCCTCTAGTTGTTCCAGTTCTGGCTCCTTGAAACATAGACCTGAATTATTTTGTATAAAGGTGATAGCAACCAGGTTCGGTGGCTCACACATATAATCCTGACACTTTGGGAGGCCACGGCAGGAGGATTGCTTGTGTCCAGGAGTTCAAGGCCAGTCTGGGCAACATAGTGAGACCCCACCTTCACAAAAAAAAAAAAAATTAGCCAACTGTAGTCCCAGCTACTTGGGAGGCTGAGGTGGGAGGATCACTTGAGCCCAAGAGATCGAGGCTGCAGTAAATTGTGATCACACCACTGTACTCAGCCGGGCAGCAGAGCAAGAGCCTGTCTCAAAAAAAAAGAAAAAGAAAATTCATGGTGGACAGTGATCCTGAGTCCTTGAGTTTAAGAACCTATTATCAAAACAGTTTGTAGGTGGCCCCTTAGTCATTTAGTCATTGCAATCATCGTATCCTTGGAGAGGGAAGTCTCTTATGTTAGTTCTGTGAGAAAACATGTTAGTTCTGTCAGCGTACTAATACTTTACATTTAATTGACATTTTATTAACTATAATCATATTTCCATGGAGCTGAAAATAATAAGTGGCATGCACAGTATTTCCTTGGTTCTAAGGAAGCATTTCTGGCCAGACACAACCACATCGTATGTCCGTGTGGATTATAAAACATATCCCCTTTTCAGAAATATTAATATGAAATAGAAAAGCTACATTTTAAAATTCAAGAAGTACATGGGACACAGATTTTTGCAGCCCCCAGAAAATGTTTGTATGTGGTTTTGTGTTCTTACAAACACCACAACCCCGTATGTTGACAACCACTGATTTTAGAGTATGAGATCAGAGCCTTTTCCATTTCACATGTAAAGGGCAAATATATTGTATGATAAAACTGCCCTATTTGGTCCTTTTTTTAAAAAAAAGTCTGGGTCTTTTTCAGCCCAGCTATGCCTCAGGAGGAACGTGTGGATAATACCACAAGCCCCGGCAATAGTGGCCTTTCATCCTGGCATAGCTCTAGGTTTCTCTGTCCCTTAACTCTATTTCTGAGGGTACCATGCTCTGAGGAACATCTTTTTCATTATTATTCTCTTCTCTCTCAGAATACAACATTGTTGTCTTGTGTATAAATCAAACATTTCACAGTTGTCACTCATAAGGACCTCTGACACCAGAAGCTGTATTAAGTTCCTGATTATTGGGTAAAAAAAAAAATCTGAGGGCGGTTGCAGGGATTAAAAGAATTCTTCGCAAGGTAAATAATGAAAGCTTAGACAAGTCAGAAACTTGACTCTAGGTAGAAGATAAAAATGAGCTTCATCTTTATTATCAGTCTTAAGGATGTATTCCTACTCCTCCTTCCCTTTTTAATCTGTATTAGAAAAAAAGCAGAGTATCAGTATACACACACACTTTTACTCCATTTTCATGGAAACAAAGATAAAGCGTGGTTGTACACACTGTTTGCCTCTGCTGAAAAGTGAACCTAACGCACAAAGAATGTGTTCTGGAGTCTAGCCTGAAATTGAAGATGGCTGAAAGTCCCCTGTCACTTTCAGGCTGTGAATCAAACAAGTTCAGCATTTTTATTTGTCAAATCTCGACATTATTGCTAAATAGAAGCACGCTATTTGTAAAATGTTTCATTCCTGTTTAACATTTAATAATCTCCCTTGGCCCATGTTTTGTTTTCCTTCTATTTGAAAATCCTGATAAGGCAGTTTCAGATTGTGGTTATTTAATACCAGAAAACCTTTTCTTTTGTGCATACTTATTAAACAGATTTTTGAAAGCAGCATTTGTTCATGTATGTTTATTCAATTATATTTCTTCTTACAAAGTAATGAAAATACTGTTAAAATGAGGTAACGTGTTTGAGTGTGTGTGTTGACTTCTTATCACAGTGTTTAAATCTGTTTTTGTGCAATTTTTTGTTTTTTTATTTGTTTGTTTTGTTTTGTTTGAGACAGGGTCTCACTCTGTCGCCCAGGCTGGAATGCAGTGGCATGATCTCTGCTCACTGCAAATTCCACCTCCTGGGCTCAGGCAATCCTCCTGCCTCAGCCTTCCAAGTAGCTGAGACTACATAGGTAAGCGCCATCATGCGTGGCTGATTTTTGTATATTTTGTAGAGATGGGGTTTCACCCTGTTGCCCAGGCTGGTCTCAAACTCCTGGACCCAAGTGATCTGCCCTCTTCGGCCTCCCAAAGTGCTAGGATTGCAGGCGTGAGCCACTGCACTGGGCCTTTATGTGTATCTTGCATCAGGATTTTGTAGAATTTCTGCTGCAACTTGGAAAGCACTTTGGGAAGCCATGCTCATGAACTGCAAGTTCTGAACTCATACAACCTTCAAGAAACATTTCTGTAGCATAAAGTGTATTCAGCCACTCTCCAGTGGCAGGGAGTACATTCCAAACCATTTTGGAGACTCAAGATGGTACAGTAACAGCTTTGAACCTGCGTTAGAAGATCTGGGGTTTCACAGCTCCCATCGGTGTGTTGAAATCTCTGAGATGTGCCACCTCCAAGAAAAGTATCTTTGTTTAACCCAGGGTCCCTCAGATGTGTTTGTACACCTTTTCCCCCTGCTCTAGGAGCTGCTGATGTCCTCTGAAGGCAGTTTGGGAAACCCATGTTGAGGATTGGAAATCTTTCTTTTGTTTGGCTTCTTTCAGTATAGTGTGAATGTTCTGCAAACACACTGTTGAGTTGGGTCAATTTTAGTTAACCATCCCTGAAGATTATAAACCAGAGTAAGGTTAATAACTTTAGCGGTTAACCACCAAATGTTTCATTCATTGAAGTTTTTGTAAATCAGTTACCCTCAGATCTCCTGATTGCCAGAGCAGCGGTGATTCGGGAGTATTTCCGAGCCAGTAAATGGCATGCAGGGAGATGATGGTATCTCCTCTTTCATCTCAGAGCCAAGGTCAAAAGCCCAAGGTTAGAGGATGTTTTCTATTTTCCTGTTTCTCATTAAAAAGGGGAATAGGGGGTAGAGAAAAGGGTTATGGCAGTTGAATCACTCCTCAAGGGGATATGTAAAGAGCAGTCCTAGTCTTAGGCCAGAATAACGGAGCCATGACACCTGGGTGAGTTCATTTGCATGTCCATGTTTAGGGCTGGGCTCGTGGCATCCTCCCACCTCATTCTCCTAAGTAGCTGGGATGCCAGACGTGCACAGGTGTGCCTGGCTAATTTTCATCATGTTGCCCAGGCTGGTCTCGAACTCCTAGGCGCTCAAGCAGTCCTCCCGCCTTGGCCTCACAAACTGCTGGGATTACAAGTGTGCGCCACCAAGCCTGGCGTGGCCCAGCTAATTCTGAATTGAATTTCACCTCTGGAGCCAAACAGAACCGCAAGTGGAAATTGGTGACTAGATCAACAGAGGTTTCCCTGCAGTCTGTATCTGTTGAGTCTGGCTGGTTGGTCAGCACTTTATTTATAAGTTTTCAGTTTGTAGTTCAGGTTAGTTTACCTCCTTTAAACATACACATGAATATCTACTAAAAATACGCAGTACTTGGCTGTTCACAGAGTTCTTTAACATTTTGATTCTCAACCTTCTTCCTGACATCACCACATCTGAGGGTGTCCTCCCACCTGTCACCATGTGAGCAGCAGTGACCTGCTGCCTGGTGGCTTCAGCAGTGCTGTTTATGTGCGGTGTGACTGAGAGTGGATTACTTAACCGCTGAGCCACAGGTTCTTGGTGTAACTTAGCCTCTTTACAGACTTGTTTTGCATGTTTGCCAGGATGACACATCTGTCAAAAGAAGCCCAATGATGGACCCGAGATTTCTGATGTCCATCCTGATAGTCAGAGGCAGGATGAAGGCTGGCCCAGTCTGGTGGTGCCCTGGGGATACCTGTATTTGCTAGGGCCTAAAACTTGAGGTGAGGATGGTTGCCAGGGCCTGCGCTGTGTGAACATGAGGTTGCCAGATCCCCGAGACTAGACAATTGGAGCCAAAAATAGGTGAGGAAATCAAGGAAGCTGATGAAAGAAGAGTAGTGACGTCAACCAGGTAGAAGCAGCCAGATGCCTGCACTACTGCAGCTCAGGAAAACCCGAGCTTGGGCTAATGCTATTGCGTGAGCAGAGCAAGTTACAGAAACAGCATGTTGCCCCCGTAGTTCTCCAGGCATCCGCGTCGCTCTGTATCAAGGGTTAAACTACAAGGCATCTTGTTCAGAATAGCTCAGTTCCTGATTTAAATAAACAATAGGCCAAGCGTCATGGCTCACGCCTGTAATCCCAACACTTTGGGAGGCCGAGGCGGGTGGATCACCTGATGTCAGGAGTTTGAGACCAGCCTGTCCAACATGGTAGAACCCCCATCTCTACTAAAAATACAAAAAATTAGCTGGGTTTGGTGGCGGGCGCCTCTTGATCCCAACTACTCGGGAGGCTGAGGCAGGAGAATCTCTTGAACCCAGGAGGTGGTGGTTGCAGTGAGCCAAGATCGCACCATTGCACTCCAGCCTGGGCGACAAGAGTGAAACTCCATCTCGGAAAAAGTGAAAAATAAACAGTCATTTAATATTTATTTTTAGAAAGGTTTTTTTTTTGGTTTGTTTTTTGGGTTTTTTTGAAGGCTGCAAAAGTACCTGGTGGATTTAAACACTGGCAACATCATTATTTCTATCTACAGTGTTCTGAGGCAAGTTTTCGGACTGAGAATTTCGGACTGAGATTACCACTTAGGTAATCTCTGATTTTTTTTTTTTTTAAACTTTTATTTTAGGTGCAGGGAATACATGTACAGGTTTGTGACAGGGGCAAATTGTGTGTCACAGGCGGGGGAGGGTTTAGTGTGCAGATGATTTTGTCACCCAGGTAATAGGCATAGTACCAAATAAATAGTTTTTCCGTTTCTCTCCTTCCTGTCAACCTGCACCCTCAAGTAGGCCCCTGTGTCTGTTGTTTCCTTCCTTATGTCCATGTGTTCTCAATGTTTAGCTTACATTTATGAGTGAGAACATGTGGCATTTGTCATATTCCTTATTTATTTATTTAGAGACAGGGTCTTGTTTTGTCTCCCAGGCTAGACTACAGTGGCGCAGTCATGGCTCACTGCAGCCTTGACCTCCTAGGCTCAGGCGATCCTCCTGCCTCAGCCTCCTGAGTAGCTGGGATTATAGGCATGTGCTAGTATGCCCAGCTAATTTCTGTGGTTTTTTTGTAGAGATGGGGTTTCACCCTGTTGCCCACACTGGTCTTGAACTACTGGGCTCAAGCGATCTGCCTGCCTTGGCCTTCCAAAGTGCTGAGATAACAGAGGTGAGCCACCGTGCCCAGTCATATTTATGACATTCTTATAGAAATAATAATAGTCACTAGCATCTAGTGAGCACTTAGCACATGCCAGGCACAGTTTTCAGCATTGACTTGTTTGTTCCCCTAATAATCGATGAGGTGAGTGGCCTAGAGGGGTAGGTAACTGGCTCTTGCTCAAGCTTACACAGCTGATAATGGGTAGAGCTGGGATTGGATTTAAACCCAGGTAATCTGACTCCAGAGCTGTTGGCCACCATACTATCCTACTTCCTAGGGATTTGATCTTGGTTAATTTTTTTAACAGAATGCTTGATCTAAAACTTACAGCTCACATTAATTTTTGATCAGTACTTGAGGGAGGAGAGAGATGGTTGGCCATTTGTGTACATTCGTTGCCACATTTTGGTGGTGACAAACCACAACATGTGGCTGTGTCCTCCTGACCAACAAAAACAAGAACTAGCCTGGGCATGGTGGCCCATGCCTGTAATCCCAGCACTTTGGGAGGCCAAGGTGGGTGGATCACTTGAGGTCAGGAGTTCAAAACCAGCCTGGCCAACATGCCAAAACCCTGTCTCTACTAAAAATACAAAAATTAGCTAGGTATGATGGCAGGCACCTATAATCCCAGCTACCTGGGAGGCTGAGACAGGAGAATCGCTTGAACCCAGGAGTTGGAGGTTGCAGTAAGTCAGGAGCATGTCACTGCCCTCCAGCCTGGATGACAGAGTGAGACCCATCTCAAAATAAACAAAAAAAAGAATTGTGGGAAACTCTTCCTCTCACCAAAGGCAGCCGTTTGAGACTAATTTTTAATTACTTCCTGAGCCTACTTCACCAAACGATCTATGAGTGAAATGACTGAGTGAAATGATGGGTTACAGGGGAGGCAGAGAACCTAAGCCCTCTGGTGACTCTTGAGTTATTAATGCAACATAAAATAGAAGAATCTAAACTTTCCCAACAGATAAATTAGGGAGTAATTAGCTGCAGAGGAAAATGATTATATTTCTTTTGCTGAAGAGTTCATGATGGATTTCCTAGTCTTGAACCTCCTTGGGGTATTTACAATGCAATTTGATGTAGCGATGTTTAATGTGTACTGGGTTGAAGTCAGAGTCAGAAATGTGGTTTACGAGTAAGAGTCTGAATTGTTCAAAATCAATGCGAGAGGATAGAATGATGGACTTGGCAGCGCCCTTTCTTTTTACTTCGTATGACTCATCTTCACCCAGGTCGGAGTGAAACAGCACTTCCCTACTGCATTCACACCCAGTGTGGCCCGTCATTCACTTCCTGGCCTGACTGGATGTGGAAACCAAGCACGACTGTGGGCTAAGATAAGCGTGTAACATGGAAATAAGACAAATGGGAGGTGCATGCCAGGATTTAGCCAATATCAAAGCTTCATTCTATTCCATGGGGCCCATGGAACGCAGTGAGCTCTCAGGAAGTGAGTTCCAGCATAATGGGAAGCCCCTGACATAAGCTAGAAGTATCTGGGGTCCACAGAATGGCCTGGAAAAGAAGCAAAGAAAAGATGGAGTTTTTTTGTTTTGTTTTTTAGAGATGGAGTATCGCTCCATCGCTCAAGCTGTAGTACGGTGGCTCCATCATAGCTCACTGTAGACTCAGCTGCCGGGGCTCAAGTGATCCTCCCACCTCAGCCTCGCAAGTAGCTGGGACTGCAGACTAGGGCTAGCGCACCTGCCTAGTTTTAATTTTAGTATTTTTTGTGGAGACGAGGTTTTGCCTTGTAGCCTAGGCTGATCTCGAACTCCTGGGCTCAATCGGTCTGCCCACCTCGGCCTCCTAAAGTGCTGGAATTACAGTTGTGAGCCCCGGCCCTGGCCTTTAAGTGTCCTTAAAAGTTCTGTCTGCTTCAGAAAGAACAGCTGGAAATGGTAGAGTGTTTTCTGTGCATACATTTTGCACCAAAGAGGACGTAGAACTCTCCCGGCTGCCAGGGAAGGAGGAAAGGAGTGGGGAGCTCATCTCATTATTAGCCAGTTTGTTCCCATTAGATATTTATCATTAGACACACGTGATGTGCCTCTAGCTTTTCGCAAGTCTTGTCACTCACCTTGCTTTTTCCATTTTGTTGGGAATCCTCGAATGCGGAGGGCAAGTGCTGGCTGTAACGAGTCACTGCAGATGTTTCTACTCAGTGATTGGAAGTGTAAAAGCCCTTATTTAGTACAAGTTGGTCTGCCTGCGATTTGCTACTAAATCCGTGACTAAGTTGTGGTTCCTATCATGACAACAAAGATATAGATGGTGGGGCTGCTTTGGTTTTTTTGTCCTTTTCTTGTGGACTCTTTTTTTCCCCCTCACTCTTGAATCTAAGGCTTTTTAATCCACGCTGGTGGTTAAGAAGATTTTAAGATTGTCAGTAGGAAACCTGTAAACATTCCTTGGTTAGACGTGTGCAGTGTGAGTAAAGCCACCACTGAAAACCAATAGTCAATCTCAGCCAACTGTGCGGGATGGCCGGCTAGTGCACGAGGCTGCAGGTTGGCTGGAGCTGATGCCACAAAAAATACTTCAGTGTAGTCTAGAGGTAGCTGATTGCTGGGAGAAGATGATAAACATTTGGAACATTCCCAATACATTACGGGGATAGAATATATTTGGTTACAAAACAGAAAGAATGTTTCCTCCACAGAGAGAATGGGAGGGAGCTGCTCCTCCCGAGTGTGTCATTTGAGGATGGGGGAAGGACCTGCATTGCCTGGAGGGTCTACCCCAAGCAAGCCCTGCTGAGTTTGGACTTCTCTGCTTGAATCACTTCATCTTCCTTTAGGAAAAGATGGAGAAGGAAAGGAAGTTGGGTCTCAGTTGCGTATGTGGCAAGTAGATGCCGCAGTGTTAAATTCTCCGTTAATCAGAACCAGGCATTATGAATGTTAATTTCCATCCTATATTTTACACATGCTGGGGTGGAGGTTAAGGCTCAGATTTATCTTGCTAAGAGCCACTTTGCTTGCCATCTATTTATGAATTTCAGGAATTAGAGCTAAAAGTTGATTGCAGGGCTGGCAAATGGGCTAACCAGCATCCTTTCCATTTTTGATGCTCCGTTTTGAAATGGTTTATGCTCTGTGTGGACTTTTTCACTGTTATATTTTTAGTAGCACTGAAAGTAGAAGTCTTTCCTGGCAAGTAGATGCTATGGCTTTTAAACTGCACTGTATTTACGGATTGTTTTCTTAATTGTTGAAAGTAGACTAGGCACTGTATGGCAACGCAATCCTAATACTGTGTTCCTTCCTTCCAACTCTCATTGCTTCTCACTTACTTTAAGTAAAATCCTAACACAGAGGGTGTAAAATACCAGGTCCTTTTCACAAAACTGTTCTGATTGTGGAAGTCTATGCATTGGGCTATTTTAGCCTGATGCCATTAAAATGTTTTGAATCCTATAATTAGCTCTTCTTTTTCTAATTCTATATGCCCACCAAGTCCATTTCTGATTATAAAATGGCTTCTCGAATAGATCTGTCTGCAGGGGAGAGAACATACTGATCGTATGATGATACCATTGCCATCTTAAAAAGAGGTGTACATTATTGTGTAATTTTATTTTATTTTATTTATCATTATTATCTTTTTGAGACAGAATCTTGCTCTTGTCGCCCAGGCTGGAGTGCAATGGCGTGATGTCGCCCAGGCTGGAGTGCAATGGCTCACTGCAACCTCCGCCTCCCAGGTTCAAGCAGTTCCCCTGCCTCAGCCTCCCTAGTAGCTGGGATTACAGACGTGCGCCACCACGCCAAGCTAATTTTTGTATTTTTAGTAGAGGCGGCGGGGGTGGGGGTTTCACCATGTTCGCCAGGCTGGTCTTGAACTCCTGACCTAGTGATCTGCCTGCCTCAGCCCCCCAAAGTGCTGGGATTACAGGCATGAGCCTCTGCACCGGCCTTGTAATTTAAGTTTTATTTATTTATTTATTTATTTATTTTGAGACAGAGTCTTGCCGTGTTGCCCAGGCTGGAGTGCAGTGGCATGATTTCGGCTAACTACAACCTCCCCTTCCCAAGTTCAAGCGATTCTCATGCCTCAGCCTCCCTAGTAGCTGGGATTACAGGCATGCACCACCACACTCACCTAATTTTTGTATATTTAGTAGAGACAGGGTTTCACCATGTTGGCCAGGCTGGTCTCGAACTCCTGGCCTCAAGTGATCTACCCACCTCGGTCTCCCAAAGTGCTGGGATTACAGGCGTGAGTCACTGCCCCCAGCCAAAAAAAAAAAAAAAGGTGTACTTTTTATTGCAAATGAAGACTTTGGTTATTTGTTTGCATCAATCAGTCTCTGATGGCTGATGAAGATAAGTCCATTCTGGGGGCAAGATCTCTATCAGGACTAAGGACCAGACCCCAGACACTGAGGTGAATTTACCAAAATGACCCCACTCGGGAGGGCTACTTGGTGAACAGCTTCCTTGCTACGTCTGGAAGAACCCTGTCGTCCTTCAGGCTGTCGGCTTGAAACATGAATAGATACTATTAAATGGGTTTGGGAACAATGACTGATAGTACCAGCTGGAGATCAGTGCAGCTGAATGAATACAGTGTCCTTTTGGGGGTACCTTAGAGATAATTGGCCCTAACTCCACCTGGCTCCAGCTACAGTTCAGGTGAGGGGAATGCAAACCCTTAAGACAATTTCTTTAACTCTGCAGACTATTTTATGTAACATGGGTGGAGCAGGATGGAAAATAATTAAAATAAATTCCTCTTTTAAAAATACACTTAACATAAATAAGACTAGTTCGAGTGTTGGAAAGCATTCTGGAAAAGAAAACCTGGTCGTGAACCAAGTAGAAATCCCTTGGCAGCCGACGGCCCCTCCAGCTGTATTCAGTTATTGAACAGCTGTCAAAGAAAGCAACGCATTATTTGTCCATTTAGAACAATTTCAGAAAGCTGTTTTTAACCCCCAGTGGTATTTTTCTGCAGCCTTCTAATCTCTGCAAAGGGTTTAAAAGATATAATAACCCATGCTTGTATCAGGCCTGAGGTTACCACCAGAGCATGGAGACACAGTGAACAAGTTCATGTGAAAGGAATTAGAACCATTAGAATTTTATTTCCTGCAGAATTTAGCACCATGGCACATAGTCATATGTGGCTGTCTTGGCTCAAAGTCAGCAACAGTATCTACTATTTGTTTCTCAACTACATGACAAATAATATAAGATAAAAACCAGTGCTGTGTGTGTTCCTTGCATGACTAAAGAGTTGAAAACCACTATCAGGTGAATTTCTATCTTAAGCATTTTATCTTGCAGAGCAGCTGAGACTGGGTAGTTTTATGAGCTTGTAATGATGTGAAATACAGGCAACACAGTCTTTCTTTTTGACTTAATGCTCAAACCATTTTGGTTTGGAAGCCTCAGCTTTCTTTTCTGTTTTCATTAAAGGGTTTAGGCTTCTGACCAGGAACGCCAGTATTTGCATATATCACAATTTTAGGCTTAGAAAAACTCAAAATGTTTGTCTTTTGGTTTTTCTTTGTGGTTGATGTTTGCCAAAAAAGTTTTTATTTTAGTGAAAGTGTTAGAAAATTGGAAACCCACTATTTGACTGTGAAACCAGGGCATAGTTTCAGTTGTAAAAAAAAGCTTTCAAAAAATCTGTTTGGTGGCTTCTGAGACATGAAGTGTTTTGATACTGTGGGCTTCTTATTGTTAAGTGTTTGTAAGTATTTCAGAGAGGTGTCCTTCTAGGAACGGGAGAGGGCAGACAGCCCACGCGAGAACACAGCTTGTTTCTCAAGACCCTTGAACACAAATGTGGGTTCACTTTCAGGAAATCAAGGCCCAAGGTCTACTGGAGTTTCCAGTTAACCTGCAATTCCCTAAGCAGAAATTCTCCTGCAGGGAATTCGTATGCACCGTCTTCTCTCTTATTTAAAGCATCTAGTATTTGTGCTTTGAATATTCCAAAAAACATATGCCGTATTATGTCTACTGTCTTTCCCAAGTAGCAAACTTGAACATATAAGGATATTCTGCTAGGTGGCTCTCTTCAATCAGGCCCCAAATGACCAGATGTCAGATAAGCCAATGTAAATGTGACAGTGATCCTGGCTTTGAATGCCAAGGTCAACACAGAATTTACCCATGTTACATCCCCATTAAACTCTTTTCAGTTACAGCATCCAGGCAGAATTTGTGTTAGACACAGTGAAAGTCTTTCTGCTGCATAATGTTAGCACCATTGTTAAGTTAAAATTAGATGAAAGTTATTATGTGCAAACTTATTGTGTGGTCTAAAATGGCCAATCTCACTTCTCAAAAGAAGACATACACATGGCCAACAAACATGAAAAAAACGCTTATCATTAGAGAAATGCAGATCAAAACCACAATAAGATACCATCTCATACCAGTCAGAATGGCTGTTATTAAGAAGTCAGAAAATAACATGCTGGCGAGGTTGTGGAGAAAAAGGAACACTTATACAGTGCTGGTGGAAATGTAAATTAGTTCAGCCACTATTGGAAAGCAATTTGGAAATTTCAGTTCAGAGATTTCTCAAAGAACTTAGAACTGCCATTCGACCTGGCAATCCCATTCCATTTATACCTAAAGGAATATAAATCGTTCTGCCATAAAGACACATGTGTGCATATGTTCATCGCAGCACTATTCACAATAGCAAAAATCTGAAATCATCTTAGATGCCCATTAAACAGTGGACTGGAAGAAGACAATGTGATACATATATGCCATGGAATACTATGCAGCCATAAAAAAGAATGAAACCATGTGCTTTGCAGCAACATGGATCAACTGGAAGCCATTATCCTGCGTGCATTAATGCAGGACCAGGAAACCAAATACCACATGTTCTCACTTATAAGTGGGAGCTAAACACTGAGTACATTGAACACAAAGAAAGGAACAGACACCAGGACCGACTTGACGGTAGAGGGTGGGAGGAGGGTGAGGATAGAAATACTACCCCTCAGGGACTATGCTCATTACCTGGGCGACAAAATAATTGTACACTAAATTCCCAGGACATGCAATTTACTCATGTAACATGCAATTTACTCATGTCACAAACCCCTGAAGCCAAAATAACAATTGGAAAGAAATAAAAATTTAAAAAGTCAATCTAATTTTTGAATATTTTAAATTATAGATAAGTGTTTTTACCTGATGTTCTTTTTTAGTAAAAGAGTTACAGATGGAGAAGAGTTTTACAAAACCTTTTATACGTGTTCTGTCCCTTCCTTGAGTTCTTGGATGAAGGGATTGTGTCTGTTTTTGTTGGTTCCTCCACCTCCACCTGATTTTTGAGAAGATCTGGGTTCAAAATCCCTGGACAGACCAGGCGCGATGGCTCATGCCTGTAATCCCAGCACTTTGGGAGGCCAAGGTGGGCAGACCACCTGAGGTCAGGAGTTCGAGACCAGCCCGGCCAACATGGTGAAACCCCATCTCTACAAAATAGACAAAAATTAGCTGACTGTGGTTGCCCATGGCTGTAATTCTAGCTACTCAGGAGGCCGAGACACGAGAATCTCTTGAACCTGGGACGTGGAGGTTGCAGTGAGCCAAGATCATGCCATTACACTCCAGCCTGGACAATAGGGTGAGACTCCATGTTAAAAAATAAAAATTAAGGCCAGGTGCAGTGGCTCAAGCCTGTAATCCCAGCACTTTGGGAGGCCGAGATGGGCGGATCACGAGGTCAGGAGATGGAGACCATCCTGGCTAACACAGTGAAACCCCGTCTCTACTAAAAAATACAAAAAACTAGCTGGGCGAGGTGGCAGGTGCCTGTAGTCCCAGCTACACGGGAGGCTGAGGCAGGAGAATGGCGTAAACCCAGGAGGCGGAGCTTGCAGTGAGCTGAGATCCGGCCACTGCACTCCAGCCCGGGCGACAGACTGGAGCAAGACTCCGTCTCAAAAAAAAATAATAAAAAAATAAAATAAAATAAAAAATATACAAATAAAAATAAATCCCTGGACACTTTTTCTTTCTTTCTTTTATCCCTCACCCCCATCCCATCCTTCCCTCTGAGTCCCCAAAGTCCATTGTATCTTTCTTATGCCTTTGTGTCCTCATAGCTTAGCTCCCACCTGGACACTTCCTACTTGGGGGAGGGGAGGGAGACGTATCATTTTTCTTCTCTGGTGAACGTGGACTTTTCTGCTGGAATGAACAACTGATGGAAAAAGAGGTGGACATCCCATGACTCAGTTGAAAGCTCGTCACCTCCACAGGCATGCTGTAGAAACAGACATATGTGCCGTGTCTCCTTTCTACCCTGTGGAGTCAGCCTGTATCCCTCCAGACATGTCACCTGCAACTCAACATTCCTGGCTATTCTCTGAGCACACTGATGGCCTTCTGTAGGGCGAAGTATGGAAGGCAGTGGATGTCACACTGGTGACTTTGTTGTCTTCTTGACGTTCTTCTACTCCTTTGGTCCCCTCTAAAGTGTTTACAAACCCTCTTGGAACTATGAGCAGGCCTGAGTTTCCCTCTTGTGACTCTAAGGATCAGGATGTCACAACTTTGCCGGTAACAGCGTGGAACTGCCTCATCTTCTGCTGTAGTGAGAGAGGCACAGGTATGATCCCAAAATAGTGAGGGTCTCCACATCTCTAGTATCTAGGCTAGGGTGCTGTGCTCCGTTGACAGCCCCATGTCTAGAGACCTATAAGGTCTTAAAGGGAGGGGATGAGAATTAAAATATTAAACGCACTTGAAAGGGAGGAAATAGAATTAAACACACTCTAACAGAGGAAGCATGAGACTGCACACACCTCCAGCTCTTAAAACAACTGACCTACGTACTGATGGGAACCAGCTCCAGCATTTGGTAGGGGATTTGGCCCAAGATTCCTGTCACCCGGGGTCCAAAAGGGAGCATCTTAACACAGCCTACTTGGAGGAAGGCAAATGCATTTCTCTGCAAGAGGCCGAAGTTGATTGCCTTTTTCGGTTTAGACTTACCGCACGCAGATAAGTAACCAGCTTCATGACCCGTTCCCGGTGCAGCACTGGGACTGATCACTGAGCTCAGTAGCTGTTCCCTTCTGGGAAGGACCAAGTAGAACTGCAGCTCCACCCAGGAGGATTCCCGAATCTCTGGCTCCTGAAGAATCTCTGGCTCCTGCTGTTCTTCCTAACACCACAGCTCATCACGCCCCTCTCCTGCTGGTCACATTTCAGCTGTCTTTATTGCCAAGACCATGTGGCTCCAGAATTTTGTGATTACATACCTCTAGTGATAATAGTGAGTGTGAGGCCAGGTGCAGGGGCTCACCCCTATAATGCTAGCGCTTTGGGAAAGCAGGCGGGAGGATCTTGAGCCCAAGAGTTCAAGACCAACCTGGGCAACATAGTGAGAACCACCCCCGCATCTCTGCAAAAGAATGTTTTAAAAATTAGCCAGGTGTGGTAGCACATGCCTGTAGTCCCAGCTACTCAGGAGGCTGAGGCAGAAGAATTGGTTGAGCCCAGGAGGTGGCGGCTGCAGTAAGCCATGATCATGCCACTGCACTCCAGCCTGGGCAACAGAGCAGGACCCTGTCTCAAAAAATAAATGAATGCATGAATAAATAATAAAATTGAGCATGGACCCTAGTGGGTATATATTTTTGAATTACATGATGCCAGATGTGTCTGTATAAAATATCAGTGCAGGCTGGGCACAGTCGCTCACTCCTGTAATCCCAGCATTTTGGGAGGCTGAGGCAGATGGATCACAAGGTCAGAAGTTTAAGACCAGCCTGGCCAATATGGTGAAACCCCGTCTCTACTAAAAATACAAAAATTAGCCGGGTGTGGTGGTGCATGCCTGTAATCCCAGCTAGTAGGGAGGATGAGGCAAGAAAATCACTTGAACCTGGTAGGTAGAGGTCACAGGAGCCAAGATCATACCACTGCACTCCAGTGTGGGTGACAGAGCAAGTCTCCATCTAAAATATAAAATAAAATAAAATAAAATAAAATAAAATAAAATAAAAGCACAACCAGACTTCATTTTTAGATAGCAATGTTTATAAGAAGTTTTATGCTTCATGTTAGTGACCCCTGGCCTGTAGGATAAACCTAGCCCTTATCCGTGGCATTCAAGTCTCTAGAGCTGAATGCGACCCCTGCCTCTCTCCGGTCATGACTTCCTGGCCCTGCCTTTCCTCAGTGTCTGCACATCTTGCTTCCAACATACGCCTTTCTGCATCTCTTTTCTTTGTCTGACGGCCCCTCCCTGCGTCCTGTTTCCGTGACTGGGAAAGGCCTGTATTTTTTTCCTACACAACTGTTGCCACCTTGTCTTTTTTTTTTTCTTCTCCCGGAGGAGCTCTATCTGGGAAGCTCTCCTACTAGACAGAGCCGGGGCAGCTCCAGCGCTGGTCAACTCTTCAGTCCTTGCATCACCCGGACCCACTGTGGGGCTGCAGATGGGGAGAACTGTCTTCTCTTTTTACATTGTGCTGGAGGATGCATAAGTCTGTCTGTGGAATACATCTTTTAAAGTAAAACCGCTTGTCAAAGCACATGTGCGTTGGTGACTTTGGTGATGGTTGTTGCCAGATTTCCCCGCGGAGGGGCCATTCACACTTGTATTCCTACCGGAAGTGAACGTCGAATGCCCGTTTTGCCACAGTTATGCCACCACGGTGTATTATCCAACGTGTGGATTTCTGCCGGTCAGGTAAGAACCTGGCATCTCACCTTGGAGATCAGAAATGGATTTCTGGGATTCCACCTGGGCTTTCCTGCTTATTGAAAGGCAAGCACAAAAGTTATTGGATGGAGGTGTCCTGTGCATTCTATCATCACTACGTCAGCATCTTGGAAGGTCTGGAGCCTGCAAACTGGAATGGTTTCTTAGAACCGGGGAAGCCAGACACATGGACTCACCCCAGGATTGCTCTCCTACGAGCAGGGTCCCACAAAGCCTGTCACCTGACAGTTGTTGACTTTACCATGCGGGATGCCACAGAACAAACACACGCAGCGTGAATGGCCCGGTGAGAGATGAAGGCCACACGCTGCCCTCCTGGGGCACCACCCCTGGTGCATCTCAAGCATTCCAGAGGCAGTCTGACACTCTCAACAGAAAATATAACTGCTCAGTGAACCCAGAAATCCCAGTCGTTCAAATAAGATAAATCATCGTGCACAAGGGTGCTTGTTGTAAACTTAGAGTGATGAAAACCTGGAAACAACTTGTGAGTTCAAAATGGGGAATAATTATATGACCTATCCGTAAGATGAAAGGGTAAGTTATCTGTAACGTGAGGTTTAGTGACCAGGGAAAATAATTACATGCTAAAGTGAAGTTAAAACTGTAAAAATATATATGTAACATAACCTCCCTGCTAGGTAAAGAAAAATTTGCACAAAAACATACCTGGGGGAAATACACTAAGATGTTAGGTTTAGTGGCTTCTGGGAGCTGGGGTTGTGTATGTGGGATTATATTTTTGTTTCTGTTTCTTTATATTTTTTCTGTATTTTCTACCTTATATTGATAGTCAGGGGACAAGGGCAAGGGGAAACAGGTAAAAATCACACACCTCTCCAGCCCCTTCTTGTCTCCAATAAAGAGGACATTAGAGCTTCTTAAGGTCTGAGCTTGGGACTAGAGAGTTGGGGGGGACACCAGATGAGTCCCAGGGAGGTAAGGCGATGGCTTGCTAGCATGATCAAGGTTTCTGTGATCTTGATTAGTGAGAATATAGTAAATTCTTTGGGTTGAAGAGATTTGCTGAGACCTTTGTGAATAAGTATTTGCCCAGATGCAAGTGCTGAGTCTGTTAGAAGAAGGGGTTAATGTGGTATTAAAAGGTGATTCTCCAGGGTGCTGTCACAAGCACCCTCTACAATAGAGAAATTGTCATTGAGAAGGAAGCTCAGCCATTTCTCATAATAACGATGATGGTAACAACAGCCCACACCGTGAAAGGCTGGCCACGGGCCTGCACAGATGTGAATGTTCCACACATATCAAACCGCACAACTAGCACTCAAAGTACAGTGTTTTCTATATTAATACTCGACCCGTTTTGCAGATGGGAGAAACCAAGACAAAGGAAGATGAGATAACTTGCGCCCATCACAGCCAGGACGTGACAGAACAGCTTGGCTGCAGAGTGGAACCACTCTGCCTTTCCGTATTAGATGGATCCAAGGACAGGCGGAAATGCTGTCTGTCTGTCTTCGTTGTGGTAGGGATTACACAGGTGTATATGTGTGTCCAACTTCATTAAACTGTACACTTCATTAAAATGGATGGACTTTAGTATATCTAAATTATACCTCAATGAGGTTGGTTTTAAAAAATAATAAAAAGGCCTGACGGTGACCTTATCCCGAATTCCAAACTGGAGTCTGAGATTGTACCATCTGATGTGAGGAAAGGCAAGGCCCAGGTAAAACTCAGCCACCCATCCTGGAGGAACCGGAGAGACAGAGCACCCAGACAGCACCGACCAGCCCCCTCTCTGCAGCTGCAGGCCAGGCTGGGGTGGCCGGGGTGCTGGCTTGGGAGTTGCTCCTGGGCTCATGAGAAGTGACAGGAATGTGGCAGCGGATACTCCCCGACCCCCCACCTGGGCACGCCAGAAACGTGTGCCATTTCGGGGTTGGCATCTTTGGAGTTGGGATGAAATGCCTTGATCTGCCCCAGCAAACAAGAAGAGTGCTGGAGTCCTTGAACTCTTTCCCCCGAAACAATGGGATGCAGAAAGCTGCAGCATCCCATTATTTGTTTCTGTCACGCAAGGAAATGCAGAGCCCAGGCCAAAATGGAAATCAGGAGTCGGCTTGCTTCATCGAGAACACCTCGGTCCCAATTTTAGGTCAAGCCAGGGGTATTGGACAGTTGGCCAGATAGACCCAGTAATCTGTGTTCCTTATACAATGGGCTTGATTCACACCCCAGGCAAATGACAGTCTTCCCCTTATGGCCAGCCTCAAAAAGACATAGAAATAGATAAAACCGCCAAAGTTAAGATCTGCAAGTCCCTGGGGTCTACTGTGTTTGAGAATTGGATATTTGGTCAGTCCGATTAAATAAGAGCTCTAAAACATGCCACATGGAGATTTCTTTTTTGCTAGGAATGTTAAGATCTCAGCGGCGATGGTGACGTGCATTCAGCCCTTTGTTATAATAACACACGGCGTGGCCTCCTGTTTTGAAATCCTTTCCCAGTTGTAGGGTGACGGCTTATCCTACCAGATACTGCATGACCAGACGCTTGGCGTGCCACACTTCACATTATGGGGTTCTGGCAGTGGAAACTGACTGGGGAGGCACAGTGTCAACAGGAAATATCTGCCAGCAACACAGAAAAGGCTTCAGGAAAGATAAGAGGAGGCGAGGCCAGATCCCGTCGTTGCCTTGCACCGTGGAGACCGAGGAAGTGGGGAGTGATTCCGCCTTGTACAGAGCGTGTGGATTCCCACGAAGTTCTCTTCTGTCCTGGCAGGAAACAGACCAACCCTCGCCTCGGGAAGGTGGAGGCTTGCTTTTCTCTGATCACACTCTCTTGCAAATCTTAAAGCAGTTTCCATAAACATATTTTATTTCTTCCAAATTAAGGATGACAATGTGAACCGTGAATGGCATTATTCACCGTGGGGAGCTATTTTCCTTCACCCTCGGGATGTTTATGTATGCCCCTCCATTTTCCTCGGCGTTTGGATGTGATTTCTTATGAAAAACTTGGAAATCTGCAAAAACTCACGAGTTAGAAACCTACCAGTGCTCAGATCTCTCCTGCATTTTAAAAGTGGTCAGTTCCCTTATTGTAAGAAAGTTGGCTTGTTACAGTATCTCTAATTGATTTAAAGGCAGTCCATGGTTTATATATTTTCGTCTTCAAGTTCTTTCTAGGCTGGTTCTTTAGAAGGAAGATTAGTGTTAATCTTGGACCCTTGGTACCAGAGTTAAGACAACGAGGACAGAGAATTTCCAAGAGGGAAAATTTTAGGTCAAGGAAAGAAAGGATTTTCTAATATCCAGAGCCATACAGGCATGGAATGGGCTGACTGCCCAGGGCTGGGAAGGGAGTGGCAAACCCTGAAAGCATTTTAGCCACCAGTGCTGGAGTTTTCCTCCTGAGGCTGCTGAGCCCTGGGACAGGAGGTTTACTGCTGCAAAGCAGCATGGAGGGGTATTCCTGTGGGTCAGAGTGGGAATTCCCGATGTGTTTCCACGGAGGTGGAATCGTGCTCCCATCCAGTGCCATGGGACTCTACATCTCTCTGGAGCTGGTTTCTGGGCCAGTGCTTTGTTCCTGGCACACAGGGAGATGCAGAGGCCAAGCCAGAATGGAAATCAGGGGTCTGCTTGCTTCATCAAGAACATCTCGCTCAAAAGTAGAGAATAAAAAAGTGCAAGGCCACGCGCAGTGGCTCAACCCTGTAATCCCAGCACTTTGGAAGTAGAGCAAGTTCTACTTTTACTTAGTTAGTGTCAGCATAGCATTTTATCTTTAAAGGGTTCAGAGGCTTAAAAAGTATTGGAAAGCTCCCGACCAGAGCAGCAGACTCGTTTGGAGTTCAGCAGCGAGTGAGCAACAGGGCTTTAGACTCAGAGTGGCAGTCGGAGTGAGCATACCCTTGCTGCTTTGTTTGGAACTTGAAGAGGCCGAGGTGGGTGGATCACCTGAGGTCAGGAGTTCGAGACCAGCCTGGCCAACATGGTGAAACCCCATCTCTACTAAAAATAAAAAATTAACCAGGCGTGGTGGTGGGCGCCTGCAATCCCAGCTACTCGGGAGGCTGAGGCAGGAGAATCGCTTAAACCTGGGAGGTGGAGTTTGCAGTGAGCCAAGATTGCACCACTGCACTCCAGCCTGGGCAACAAGAGCAAAATATTGTCTCAAAAAAAAAAAAAAAAAAAGTGCTGAACTCAGTAGTTGATTTACATTCCGATGCCAAAGTTTTAAAAAGAGTAACGAACAGTTCAGCTTGCAGCCAGGCACCTCTGTGAGCCACAGTCTGAGCTGCATAGCCCTGGGGGTATGGAGGACGGGAGAGGTCCCTGAGAATGTGGAGCCCTCCGAGGCTTGTGCATACCCCCAAAGTTGCCTCACTGGCTCTAACCAGAGCAAGCTCTACTTTTACTTAGTGTCAGCATAACATTTTATCTTTAAAGGGTTCAGAGGCTTAAAAAGTATTGGAAAGCTGCCCACCATAGCAGCAGTCTCGTTTTGGAGTTCAGCAGCGAGCGAGCAACAGTCGGAGGGAGCAGCATCCCCTCCATTTCCAACCTTGCTGCTTTGTTTAGAACTTGAAGCATGTTTTCTTTCCTATTCTTCTTTCAAACTAACTTTTATAGGCAGGGGGCTTTTGATCCTCTCTTTCGAAGACCCGATCTGGTCAGATTCAAAAGGTGGTGCCTGGAACTTGAATGGGAGGCAGCCATGGTATAACAGGAAGTGCACAAGATTTAGAAGATGCACGCTTGAATCTCAGCCCTGTTGGGTGCCAACTGAGTGCCATGGGCAGGTCACTCACCTTCTCCGAGCCGGTTTCCTTGTCTTTAAAAATGGGGCTATTCTCACATACCTCACTGTAACAGTAAATAATCACATAATATACGTGAGCAACATTCACATGTAGGATGAGGCCTTCAGTTTCACGGGCACCTTGGACTAGCACCGTCTAAGCATCATTTTTCTTGGAGCTGTTGGCAAAGCCATACTGACTGTGAATGAGAGAAAATACCCTGTCACATGCACAGAAAAGGCTAGGCAGAGGAGAATTCTCCTTTCTCTCCTGGGCCTCCGGGGCTTCTGTTCTTCCGGGGGAAAACATGATGCCACCTTCTTTATCTTGAGAGCAACCACCTCCCACTCTATGCCTCCCAGGTGGGGTGGGGCGGCTTACTAGGGGACTGTGGGGCAGGAAGAAACCAGGGACTACATTTCAGACTAAGCCACTCAGAAGAATGCTGTAGAGCGTATTTAAGGGGAAATCCCAGGATATATGGAGATGAAGCTAAATTTATTTCTCATTTTTAATGCTGGGAGAGCGATCCGATCTGTTTGAAGGAAACAAAAGCGTTTACCCGGGGAAGGCGAAGGTTACTTCCTGCAGAGTAGAGCCTTCCCATGCCATTCCCTACCTTTGCAGCAAGTGGGTCCAAAATAACTACAAGGGTAAATATAGGCTTAATTTTTTTCTCCTATCTTCTTCCTCCCCTCTAATTCATTGAAATGTCAAATGCAAAAATAGACAATCTTGCAACAAATACATGGAGAATATACCCATGCTGCAGAAAGCATGTGCTTGTAAAGATACGGAATCCTGCCCAGTCTCTGCAAACAGAAATGCTTAGACCCTGAGTGTAAAATAAGTGGCCTGTTTTTCTTTTTAAAGGCAACAACTGTAAATGTGTATTGTTTGAGGCATGGGAGCAGCAGCCTGTGGGTGGGCCTATCAGGCTGTAACTGCATTAAGAGCAGGTATAAGGCTCGGAACAGAGGTGCGCCCCAGCAGCCCATCATTCCAGCAGTCCTAGGTTCCCTGTATCTCTTACTGGCCTGGACTCAGCCCCTCCTGGAGGGCTTTGTCCTCCCAGTCCTGCTCCAAGAACCACCTGCTTGGGGTCCATCCTGCCACAGAGCTGCTTTCCAGCTACAGAGAGATGGAAAGGGAAGGAGGAGACCCTCTGGAGGCTTCAGGCTTAAACTCAATGGGTCTTTTTTTTTTTTTTTTTTTTCCAGACAGTCTCACTCTGTCGCTCACTGCATCCTCCGCCTCCCAGGTTCAAACAGTTCTCCTGCCTCAGCCCCCCGAGTAGCTGGGACTACAGGCACGCGCCACCGCGCCTGGCTCATTTTTTAGTATTTGTAGTAGAGATGGGGTTTCACCATGTTGGCCAGTCTGGTCTTGAACTCCTGACCTCAAGTGTTCCTCCTGCCTTGGCCTTGCAGAGTGCGGAGATTACAGGTGTGAGTCACTGCGCCCAGCCCCAGTGGGTCTTTATACTAGAAGGAGTTTTCATTTTAAAGACAGGTCAGTTGGAGAGAACATTTGGTGTTGGGTTGCAGAACAGGTTAGGCTGTGGGAAACGGGCCAGGCTGGTCACGGTACTCTGCATTCAAGGCAGTGGGTCACAAGACTAGACCGGTTTGCATCTCAGCTCTGCCATTTGTAGGGCAAGTTTAACCTTCTTAGGTCACCCTTTCCTTTACAACAACCCACAGGTATTACCTGCTCTAACCTGTGTCACGACATTACTATTAAGATCAAATAAGAGAAACCGTGTGATGATTTATTGGAAACTAGATTATGCTGTACATATATAAGATGTTGTTTGGGGATTTAAAAATTTTTTTCGTTCCTCTTACCCACCAAATTCCTCCCTCACCAAACCCTTTCCCCCAGTCTGCACCCGCCCCCACACATGCATCGCAACAGAAACTGGAAACTGGCCATTCTTTTATGTATTTGGTTTTTCAAGGCCAGAAAGAAAATTTAACCGTCAAGTATCACTGGCTAGTTAAGCCAACTCTTTTACTTTTAGGCTAGTGCGTCCTACACCCAAAGACGACTTGTATTTGTTACTCAACAACAAATACCAGAAACCTACAAACGTTAAGAGATTAGAGGTTAAAATTAAACATACCTTTTGTGTTCTTTCTTCCTAATTGAACATTTACCCAATCAGTAAGCAAAAATAATTTAATGATCGCTGAAAGTTTGCTATGTTTAAATATTAGCAGCACAGATAAATATTACCTGTGATTTTAATTCATTTGTTTTTCACATTGGAGAAAAGAAGGCATAAAAAATGCAGATTTCCTGCAAGTCCTGAGGAAAGTCTTTAGAAGTTAGGTGGGATTAGATTCTTCCCCTCCAAATACTTTGTTTTTTTGTAGATTCAAGTTCACATGCTATTGAGTATTTCATTTTAAATGTGGGCAGTTGGCAGCCAAGACTTTGAATGCTGTGGTTTGCTTTACATAGCTTTTAAATCATGAGTTGTGAGCCAATGTTCAGCTCATTGGTTATTTCAGTAAATATGTGCATTAAAAAAATAATATAAACTTGCCCAGGCACAGTGGTTTACGCCTGAATCCCAACACTGGGACGCCAAGGCAGGAGGATTGCATGAGACCAGGCGTTCAAGACCAGCCTGGGCAACATAGAGAGACCCCATCTCTATAAAAAATAAAAATAACAACCAGACATGGTGGTGTGTGCTTATAGTCCCAGCAACTCGGGAGGCTGAGGTGGGAGAATCGCTTGAGCCTGGGAGGCGGAGGCCTCGGTGAGCCATGATCATGCCCCTGCACTCCAGCCTGGGCAACAGAATAATGCCCTGTCTCAAAAATAATAGTGAGTTAAACTTGGTTTCTGCTTGTTCCTAATTTGTATTATGTTTAAGTTTGTATTTATATTATATACATCCATTAATTTATTGCTTACAGATTACATAATAAATGAGCAAGAAAGCTGAATATTCAAAATACGAAGTAGGACCAGGTTTGCAATAAGGAATAGTTGTTCGTGCTAAGATTATATTAGGTTTTTTAAGTTGTAGAAATAACAATTTATGGAAATACTGATTAAAATAGGCTTTGTTAACCGGGTGCCGTGTCTCCCATCTCTAATCCCAGCACATTGACAGGCTGAGGCAGGTGGATCACATGAGGTCAGGAGTTCGAGACCAGCCTGGCCAACATGGTGAAACCCCCATCTTTACTAAAAATGCAAAAATTTGTTGGGTGTGGTGTCTGCTCCTCGATTACTGCTTGTGATGACCTAAATAATGTGGCTTTGCAACCCTTCAGGTTTAAAAAGGAAGTAAAATGATCAGTGCTGTAAAAACAAACCCTAATACCCACTAATGCTTGGAATGGAAAACCCTCAGATTCTGCTTCTTGGAAGGCTGGACCCATGTGGCACACGCTAGAATGACATGGATTTTTTTTGGTTTTTGGGGTTTTTTCTTTTTTTTTTTTTGAGACAGAGTTTCGCTCTTGTTGCCCAGACTGGAGTGCAGTGGCGCAATGTGCACTTGGGAGGCTGAGACAGTAGAATTGCTTGAACCCGGGAGGCGGAGGTTTCAGTGAGCCAAAATCATGCCACTGTACTCCAGCCTGGGCAATGGAGCAAGACTCCATTCAAAAAATAATAGAAATAAAATAAAATAGAGTTTGTCAAGATAAGATGTCCGAGCTGTTCGGTATCTTTAAAAACTTTCTACTTTTGAAAACTCAATGTTAGCAGATGTTTGTCTATTTACAAGATTTCCTTTTGTAACCTCCCCCTAGCGTTTATTAATTTTCACAATGAGGTAGCAATTTTGCTTTTGCTTTCTGGCATTAGAGTATATGCCCTTCCTAAGTAAATCCTATGTACTCTGATTGTATACTTGCAAGTGGGGTATAATGCGTTGTAGTTGGATTGTGTGCCTGACAACCACTGATTTTGAAAGACAGATGTTAATCTGGACAGCATGAGAGTGACAACGTTGTTTAACATTTCCTAATGAAAGGAAAATTTTTCTGAGCCCGGTGGCTGATGCCTGTAATCCCAACACTTTGAGAGCCGAGGTGGATTACTTGAGGCCAGGAGGTTAAGACCAGCATGGGCAACATGGCTGGACCTCATCTCTACAAAAAAATTAAAAAATAAAAAATGAGCCCAGTATGGTGGCATGTGCCTTTGGTCCCAGTTACTTGGGAGGCTGAGGTAGGAGGATCGCTTGAGCCCAAGAATTCGAGGCTGCAGTGAGCTATAGCCACTGTACTGCAGCCTGGGAAACAGAACAAAACCCCGTCTCAAAAAAATAAAAAAGGTTTTAATTCCCCCACATTGCCTCTGTGCTACTAAGTAAGACTTATTGGTTGGTTGATTAGAAAGGAAACATCACAATATTGGAAGAATATACCCATGGTTTTGTGATGGTAGAATTGTTTTGAGATCTTCTTCAAGTTGCTTTTTTTGTTTGTTTGTTTGTTTGGAGACGGAGTTTCGCTCTTGTTGCCCAGGCTGGAGTGCAGTGATGTAATCTCGGCTCGCTCGATTCTCCTGCCTCAACCTCCTGAGTAGTTGGGATTACAGAAGCCTGTCACCACACCTGGCTAATTTTTTGTATTTTTAGTAGAGATGGTGTTTCACCATGTTGGCCAGGCTGGTCTCGAACTCCTGCCCTCAGGTGATCCACCCGCCTCAACCTGCCAAAATGTAGGGATTACAGGTGTGAGCCACCCCGCCCGGCCTCAAGTCACTTTCTACTTTAAGATGAAATCTTCACTATTTAATCCTGTGTATGGCCTGTTAGCTCAGCCTGTTAGAATCTCATCTGTGTCATGTCAGGGTTGCAGGTTCAGCCCCCATATGGCCTGTGTATATGACATGCAGTTGCACCCTGCGAGCAAATGGGAATTTGCAGGGTTTGTGCAGATTCCAGCTTTCTGAAAAACAAGTCAAGGTATTTGCCCTCTTGCTGGTGGGCTGATGGTGTCATCCTCATGTTCCTGGGTCAGCACATGGAAGCAGGAAATAAGGTCACCCAACAGAGAGCCTTTCGACTGTACCCTGGATCTAAGTGGATATCCGCACCTGTCAACTGCCCTGACCGAAAGCCCTGGAGAGGGTTCCTTGTCTCCAGAATCACTGAGTGTTTTTGAAGGGCATGTGGCGTGATGGAAAGTCGTGCTCTAGGAAGCTTGGTCTGGCAGGAGCGTTAGTCATGATGGGTGTCAGCTGGACTTAGTTCCGGTGAGAAGGTGGATAGGACCTAATCGAGCAGAAGAAAAAGAACCCGGATGGAACTACTGCTTCTCCGGGTGCAGACAGTTGTGCTTAAGATGTGGCTTTCAGCCACTGCCCTCATTTATATTTTTGGGGGGTCATCCTTGAGATTCTTCACCTTAAATCTGATGGTCATGATCCTTGAGATTCTTCACCTTAAATCTGATGGTAGTGACTGTCCGTTGAAAAAGAATGGCTATGCCGGGCACAGTGGCTCACACCTGTAATCCCAGCACTTTGGGAGGCTGAGGTGGGTGGATCACCTGAGGTCAGGAGTTTGAGACCAGCCTGGCCAATACGGTAAAACCCCGTCTCTACTAAAAATACAGAAAATTAGCCAGATGTGGTGGGGCATGCCTGTAGTCCCAACTACTTGGGAGACTGAGGCAGGAGAATCGCTTGTACCCAGGAGGCAGAGGTGACAGTGAGCCGAGATCATGCCATTGCACTACAGCCTGGGCAACAGAGCAAGACTCTGTCTCAAAAAAAAAAAAAAAAATAGAATGGCTAATCCTAAAAGGGCTAAATAAATTACATTGATACTGATGACAATGATATAAGCATTTTTCCTCTGCACAATTTAAATATTTTAATTTGACTTTTTCAAAGAACCCCAAATACTTTACCTGTCATAGCCTCAGTGAAACACCTGAATTGAAATCTGAAATTTAAAATCTTCTCAATCATGTCAGATAAATGCACATCTGAATGTGAAGATAGAGGCCTGCCCCAGCAAGAAACATACAGTCAAGTTGCACACGAGCCCCATGCCCGTGATACATTTATCACGTTATCCATGGATTGTACTCTATTTGTGTGATTCTTCTGCATGGTCATGTCCATGCTGTCAGACCCCATTCTGATCATATTTTGGGAGCAGTTCCACTAAGATCTCTGCCCAGGCCACTCTCCTCGCCTGTGTTGAGAGAGGATCTGAAGTTTGACGTTAGTCTTCCTCCTATGTCTGTCCCCGTGTTTGCGCACAGTCGCATGGGCACCAGCAAGCGTTTCTCTGATTTTAGGGCTGGACTTCCACCATGGTTCACCCCACAGTGTCCTTCTGTGGCAGTCCAATTTGCATATTGGATGTACAATTAATCACTTCCCTGCTCAAAAATCTTCAGTGAATTTTTGCTGTCCAAAATCTGAAATTTTTCATTTACTCTTCCTATCCTTTTTTTTAGATCTCACTCTGTCACCTAGGCTGGAGTACAGTGGTGCAATCACTTCTCACTACAGCCTCAAACTTCTAGCCTCAAGCCATTTTCCCACCTCAGCCTCCTGAGTAACTGGGACTACAGGCATGCACACCACACCAGGCTAAACTTTTAATTTTATGTAAAGACATGGTCTCACCCAGGTTGGTCTCGAACTCCTGGCATCAAGCGATCGATCCTCCCGCTCAGTCTCCTGAGTTACTGGGATTATAGGTGTGAGCCACAGCACCCAGCCCTCCATTCGTTTCTTTTATAGACATTATAGAGTTGGGAAGGTGACTTGAGAAGTTCATCAGGTCTGATACTGAGTCTTTTATTGTGCTTACCTAACCAGACATTTCCTCTCTCTGGACAAATATTTTCTGTGATCTAGAATGTACTGTTTATTCATGCAGTCTAAACTTTTACAAAGATCTTCCTTGCAGCAAGTATAAATAAAACTAGTTCTGCACCAGTACTTTGTTCATGGCGTATCTTCACTGGGAAAACCTCGAGTCATCTACTATTTTAAATTATAAGTTTTGTTATTATTCAGGTGTGGTGAGGCCAACAGACCAGTACAGGATGGGCAGCTATGGAGAAGATAGTTACTCAGCCAGGCACAGTGGCTCACAACTGTAATCCCAGCACTTTGGGAGGCTGAGGCAGGCGCATCACTTGAGGTCAAGGAGTTTGAGACTAGCCTGGCCAGCATGGGAAACCCCATCTCTGCTAAATACAAAAATTAGCCAGGTGTGGTGACGCGTGCCTGTAATCCCAGCTACTCAGGAGGCTGAGGCTCAGGAGGCAGAATCGCTTGAACCTGGAAGGCAGAGGTTGCAGTGAGCCGAGATTGCGCCACTGCTCTCCAGCCTGGGCAACAGAGTGAGACTCTGAAGAGAGAAAAAAGAGAGGGAAAGAGAGAGAGTGAAAGGGAGGAAGGAAGGGAGCAATGAAGGGAGAGAGGGAGGGAAGTTAAAAGAAAAGTTTACCCACAGTTCCCAAGAGGAGGGCCACGCCACACCAGGCAGGACCACGCAGAGAAACACCAGGGCCGACCAGGAGGCCAAGGGAGCAGGAGAAAATGTGGGCAGGACCCTTTATTGTGATTTTTTCAGTAAGGAACGGACAAGGCAGGGTATGCGGCCGCGGCAGGTTTAGGGTTGGCTAATTTGACTAATTGTGATGGGTTCTGGGACACAGGAGCTCACCCCAGTTGCCTGGTACCTGGCCCTGGCATGATCAGGGCAGGGAAGGGTGGCCTGGAATATAACAGCCCCTAGGGGATGTGGCTGGGGAGTGGGCTCTGATTGACAGGCTGCAGGTGAAAGTCATGCTCACGGAGCAGTAGTTTACGATCTCCAGGAATTAGTGATGGGAGGGGCAGTCCCTACATGCCCAGCAAAGCTCTAAGATGTCAAAGCATCGAAATTAGAGAACACAAAGACACAGTTAATACACCTACTCACCCTGACAGTCCCATCTCAGTTATGAGTAGCTACATAACCTTGAAGGAAAACCTCAAGTTCCTCATCTTGCAGAATGAAGGGTTGAGGATTACAGCACATCCAAAAGCCCGTTGTTTCATCCTTTGGGGAGAAAGCCTCTGACTTTCTCTAACTTTTTCTCCATTGCCAGTCTCTTCGGGTTTGTTCCATTGGGAAGATGCACCATCACCCCGGGGGAATCGTCCTGTCCCTGCATGCCTGTGGCATGAACGACACTTTCTCGATGTGGCTCCCGCACAAGGAGGGCAGGTCAGCAACGGGCCATCCTAGGACTTGACCTAATCTCTTTGATACGTAGACTTTTCTGCCCACACTTGTACTCCTAACTCCTTTAACTGATGGGCGCTCTGGGGCACATCATCATTGACCCTGCAACTCTCCTAACTTCAGTTCTTGGTCTGAGCCAAGTGATTATTTGGTACGGTATATACGTCTGTGACCCATTTGGCAGGTGACATTTAAGAACACCAATGTGGCCGGGCGCGGTGGCTCAAGCCTGTAATCCCAGCACTTTGGGAGGCCGAGACGGGCGGATCACAAGGTCAGGAGATCGAGACCATCCTGGCTAACACGGTGAAACCCCGTCTCTACTAAAAAATACAAAAAACTAGCCGGGCGAGGTGGCGGGCGCCTGTGGTCCCAGCTACTCCGGAGGCTGAGGCAGGAGAATGGCGTAAACCCGGGAGGCGGAGCTTGCAGTGAGCTGAGATCCGGCCACTGCACTCCAGCCTGGGCGACAGAGCCAGACTCAGTCTCAAAAAAAAAAAAAAAAAAAAAAAAAAAAAAAAAAAAAGAACACCAATGTGAAGGATAATTGAAAATAGCATCAACTTGCAAGTGTAAGACAAAATATGGTAGAGCCTGTGTGCTGCCACTTGGAGAAACAACTTTCCATTGTCTGTTATAGCATTATGAATTGAGATGGCAGTGAAGGGGTGACTGGAACTCTTATTTCTGCAGGCGAGAGAGGGAAATCCAGTCCCTTGTATTGATGTTGCTGCCTGGACATGAGCTATAAAGGTTAAAAGACGAAAGGTTGCTCCATTTGACACGAACTAAGAACCATTCTAGAAACTTAAACTGTGTGGAAAATACAGTATGCTGATGTTTGCTATGGAAAAAAATCACCAAGAACAGTGCTGCGCTGTTCAGAATAGTTAAATTTTATCCCCCCATAGATGAAGCAGGAAATTTCAATTGTGTGTGGTTTTAAAGTTCTTAGAAAACTCCTATAAATTATAAAAATATTTCATAAATTTCATAAATATTGAGGTAAATCAGGACTTTATTTATTTAATTATTTTGAGATGGAGCGTTGCTCTTGTCCCCCAGGCTGGAGTGCAGTGGCACGATCTTGGCTCACTGCAACCTCCGCCTCCTGGGTTCAAGCGATTCTCTTGCCTCAGCCTCCAAAGTAGCTGGGATTACAGGTACCTGCCACCATGCCTGGCTAATTTTTGTATTTTTAGTAGAGACAGGGTTTCACCATATTGGCCAGGCTGGTCTCAAACTCCTGACCTCAGGTGATCCACCTGCCTCGGCCTCCCAAAGTACTGGGATTATAGGTGTGAGCCACCATGCCCGACCTTAATCAGGACATTGTAAGGTTTCATGACTTGTAGGCGTCAGCAGAGTTTACCATGCTTTACCATTAATACAGAATTTGTTCAATCAGATGTAGAAAGCAGAAATGGTATTTCACTAAACACATGCACATTTTTGAATGTTCAATGAGTGGCAACTGGAAACCTAATTAGCGTATCACTTTAATTCTGCTCCTGGAGTTACTGCTTGTGATGACCTAAATGTGGCTGTGCAACCCTTCGGGTTTAAAAGGGAACTAAAATGATCAGTGCTATAAAAACAAACACCCACCTAATACTTGGAGTGGAAAACCTTCAGATTCTGCTTCTTGGAAGGATGGACTCATGTGGCACATTCTAGAATGACATGGGTTTTTCGTTTGTTTTTTGGGGTTTTTCTGGTTTTTTGTTTTGTTTTGTTTTTTTGAGACGGAGTTTTACTCTTGTTGCCCAGGTTGCAGTGCAGTGGCACACTTTCGGCTCACAGCAACCTTCACCTCCTGTGTTCAAGCAATTCTGCTGCCTCAGCCTCCCAAGTAGGTGGAATTGCAGGTGCCTGCCACCACGCCCAGCTAATTTTTTGTATTTTTAGTAAAGACGGGTTTCACCATATTGACCAAGCTGGTCTCGAACCCCTGACCTCAGGTGATCCACCCACCTTGGCCTCCCGAAATGCAGGGATTACAGGTGTAAGCCACCACACCTGGCCAAGAACAACACGTTAAACTAATGGAGCTGTGCGGCTGGCAGGCGGGAGTCTAAGTGGGGTGTAAAGAGCAGGAATAGGTAGAATTTACTAAGGGAAATGAGCAATCTTGGCCATCCCCAGCACAGGATGATATAAGAATTCGAAAACCCACTTCTTTAAACAAAAAGACATTACCCAAAAATTGAGACTGTCTTATCTCTTTTTTTCTTCTCTGACTCCCCTATTTCTTCTGTAGGACCCTAGTCCACTCCTTTCCTGCCTAAATGTCTTCATACTGCCTATAGTTCCATGGGTTCATTAGTGACCCAAGAATTATGAAAAGTCTGAGATTCTGCCGAGCTTGGAAGCTAATGAGCCAGCCTAGCACGGTTTGATAGAAGTTGGTGGAGACATGATACTTCCTGGTCAGAGATAAGGGATGTTTATTACTCACAGCAGCAGTAGTAGGCAGAGTGTCAGCATTCTTGCTCCAGTTCCCCGAACCCCATTTCCCACAGGAGCAATGCAAAGAGGGCCAGAGGATACCTGCACATGCAACGGCTTACTTTATAGGAGAGAAACCCTGAGCTTCAGGGACCCATATCTTTTCCAAGAGGCACCAAGCATACCTACTCTTTGCTCTAGAGGGAGACACCTCTTTGTCTTGCATAGCTGTTCACTAAGGAAACATCCTTGAAGAGGGCTGGGTGCGGTGGTTCATGCCTGTAATCCCAGCACTTTGGGAGGCCAAGGCGGGTGGATTACCTGAGGTCAGGAGCTCAAGACCAGCCTGGCCAACATGGCAAAACCCTGTCTCTACTAAAAATACAAAAAAAAAAAAAAAAATAGCTGGGTGTGGGGGCTGCCTGTAATTCCAGCTACTTGAGAGGCTGAGGCAGGAAAATTGCTTGAACCAAGAAGACAGAGGTTGTAGTGAGCCGAGATCGCGTCACTGCCCTCCAGCCTAGGCAACAGAGCCAGACTCCGTCTCAAAAACAGAAACATCCTTGAAGAGACAGCTCAGAACAGAGAGCACAGTCAGTATCTTGCCCACAATATGTAAAGAAGTACTTAAGAGACCCATGGAGAATTGTCTTGCCAATGGCTTCTGCCGTTCCTCCAGCTCTCCATGTCCTTGGGAATTGTCCACAGTGGGTATGAGAGAGAGAAAAAAAGTATCTTCCAAGAACCATAGCCAGGCATGGTCAGATCCTTCCATGAGCTTTCTCAGGAGGTCTTTTGTAAACTTTCTGTAGACCCTTGGTGATCCTCATTCAAGAGTCAAATGTTGGGAAACAATCGGCTAATTATAAAAATGGCTAGCAGTGATTAAGTTCTCACTGTGCACAGCTGCAGTGTGTGGGAAGCGCTGTACCCTTGTGATCTCACTACAGCTCTGAGATTATTATGGCAGGGCCATTACCCCATTTCTTACAGATGAGAAAACTCTGCTTAAGAGCAGTAAGCCAGAAGGGGCAGAGATGACCATCAACTCTAGGTTGTCAGTCCAAAGCCCTGCACAAACTATATTTTTCTTTTTCTTTTTTTTTTTTTTTTGTTGCAGAGGGGGCTTTCTTAATTGAGAAGCTTTTGGGGGGAAAGGGTGCTTTGGAGATTTTGTTTCACCAAATAAAGTTAGTGGAATGCTTGCAAGTGGGGAAAGATCTGGAATACTTTTGTTGCCAGCAGATACCTTACAAAGTCACCACCAGGCAGTCCACCCACCAATCTTACGGTGTTTTCAAGACAGTTGGTATCCATATTTTCTGGACACAGAAATGACAGGTCAAGAAGGCTGTGAACTTGGCCAAGACCACATGACTGGTTAAGTGAGGAGCCTAGAAACCAGCCCCAGACCATGCAGTCGTGAAATGTGCATTCTGTGCACAGACCCCAGGAGGAATATTTGTAATGTAAATGCTAAAGTGCCTTGAAATATTTCAGCTTCATCTGAAACAGAAAAGAAAACTTCAATAATAGCTTCACTGTAGCCTGTTTAATATCTTTCTTGGAAAAGATAAGCCCATATGTGTATGATTTAAGCACTGCACTGACTTCAGCTGCTCCAGGGACCTTTATCTTGTTTTGTAATACTTCAAGTGTTAGAGAGCATCACACACTTAGGCCATTCATAGTTTTTCAGCAAGCCCCTTCAGCTTGCCTTTTTTGTCCCTTTTTGTTTTTTGAGACTGAGTCTCGCTCTGTTGCCCAGGCTGGAGTGCAGTGGCATGATCTTGGCTCACTACAAGCTCCACCTCCCGGGTTCACGCCATTCTCCTACCTCAGCCTCCCAAGTAGCTGAGACTACAAGCGCCTGTCACCATGCCTGGCTAATTTTTTTTGTATTTTTAGTAGAGACAGGGTTTCATCGTGTTAGCCAGGATGGTCTCGATTTCCTGACCTCGTGATCCGCCCGCCTCGGCCTCCCAAAGTGGTAGGATTACAGGCGTGAGCCACCGCGCCCAGCCCATTTTTTTTTTAATTCTGAAATAATTAGTGAGTCAATTTCTTCACTACTGGCTCCCACATAGCGCTTTCTAACTGATCTCTTCCCAGAGAGAGAAATGACTTGCTAAAAATCATCATCATCATCTTAAAGCTGCTTTTTCAAAACAAGTATGTAATTTTACTCTTGTGACAGCCCTAGACAAAAAAATAAATAAAAATTAAAAAATTAAAAAAAAAAAACTGTAAATGCATATCTGTAGATAAAGACAGATCTGGAAACACCCAAGACACACAGAGAATCTTTCCCCAGCCAGGTTAGGTTGCCTTGGCAACCGTTCCACTGGTGCCTTCCAACAGATCTTTGAAGCTTGGCTAAGGTGTGTACATTAATTTCATAGACATGCTTAATACTGCTCATTACCTTAGCAGTTCCCAGATTCTTCCAGAGTCTCACAAGGGGACTTTGTGCCTTCATGAAAAATGTAAAACACCAACAAAACTGGCCTGGTGCAGTGGCTCACACCTGTAATCCCAGCACTTTGGAAGGCTGAAGCAAGCGGATCACCTTAGGTTAGGAGTTTGAGACCAGCCTGACCAACATGGCGAAACTCCGTCTCCACTAAAAATACAAAAATTCACCAGGCGTGGTGGTGCGTGCCTGTAGTCCCAGCTACCCAGGAGGCTGAGGCAGGAGCATCGCTTGAACCTGGGAGGTGGAGGTTGCAGTGAGCCGAGATCATGCCACTGCACTCCAGCCTGGGTGACACGGTGAGACTGTGTCCCAAAACAAATAAGTAAATAAAATACCAACAAAACAGAAACATGTTGGGGTGGCTTGTTGTGGTGATTTCTTTAGAAATCCTTGTGGGTCCTCTGATCTCCACGGTGTTGCATCACCATCATTTTCTTGTTCAGTAGAGCAGGGTAAACACATTTACCATATTTACATTTCCATGATATAGTCACTAGATACTTTACTGTGTCTGAAAAAAGTAAGGATATTAGCTTTATGGGTATGCATTGCTTTTTATGGAAAAGTTCTTAAAAGTTGGAACTATGACTTATGCTTTTGTTTTTTGGAGCCATATGTAGCGTCGTTTTGGTGCTTTGATTCTTATTTCTTTTGAACAGTTACATTCTTCTATTTTAAATTGGTTTGAGTATTTTGGAGAAGTTTCCCGAGATAAGTACAATAATCCTATTTTCATATAGTCCTTTAAAGCTACATCTAAGTATTTCTGATACTACATCAAGAAGATTGGTTAATTCATGGCCGGGGATGGTGGCTCATGTCTGTAATCCCAGCACTTTGGGAGGCCGAGGCAGGCAGATCACCTGAGGTCAGGAGTTTGAGACCAGACTGGCCAACATGGGGAAACCCCATCTCTACTAAAAATACAAAATTAGCCAGGTGTGGTGGCAGGCACCTGGAATCCCAGCTACTGGGGAGGCTGAGACAGGAGAATTGCTTGAACCTAGGAGGTGAAGGTTGCAGGTTGCAGAGAGCCAAGATTGTGCCATTGAACGCCAGTCTGGGTGACAAGAGTGAAACTCTGTCTCAAAAAAGAAAAAGAAAAAGAAGAAGACTGGGAGTTTGCTGTCAGATGTATATCTCATGAGATAACTTTTTTAGATGAGATTTAGGAACATTCTGTTAATTTTGCTTGTGAACATTAATTTTGCTTGTAAACACTTTGTTGTATGTGTAAATTGTACAGTTGGAGCAGATACGTCCAGCAACAGTTTTCAAATTATCCTGGCATATTTACCTAAATAACCCTTGATTAGTTGCAAGAACATAGCTATTTTATAGTTGCGCTTCTAGCATTACATGCATATGGAACCAGCCCATGCATATGGAACCAGCCCTAGAAAACCTCATTTTGTACCAGGTTCAGGAATAGAGAAGGAAGCTCTAAATACATGCCCTTCAGAGGATGGGCAGCCGGTAGGAGCCACCAGTGTAAATAGCACTCTACTGTGATCTCCTCTCATCCTATTTCAAACTGAAGCTGCCATTTCATGAGGTTTAGCATAAGCGTCAGTTGCCCGCGATGATAGAACACAGTATAAGGCACATCAGTGGTACGTCTAAATATCTCTAGCGTGATCTCTTTAATTGCTGAACTTCCATGCGTCTCCAATGAGGTCATTCAAATGGATGTCTAGAGACTATAATCCTCCACTGAAATTTAAGGAACATGTTTCAAAAAAAGAACCCCACATAGGTGGGAATTCTGTATCAGACACTGGGGCCACAGATCCATAGAGAGGTTCAGGGGATCTCTTGGTACAATCCAGAGTGAAAGGTACCCATGTGGAGAGGGGGCCCGGGGAGCTAGGGGGGTTTCTAGTGCCCAGCGTATTCGTCTCTCTGAAGTATGCCGGCATGGTCCTTTCTCTTCTGGGTGACAGAAGTTTTGATCTTTGCAGGACATCAAACTGAATGTTGTTTTCAGAATTAAACGCAAGGATTGCCAAATGCTTTAGTGCAGCTAGAAATGGCTTGTCAGGGAGTCCTGGGATGTACAAGTTGTAACAGATTCTTATCGAGATGTATTATAGATTAATAAAGTATATATTATGAGATACATATTAAATAATCTGTTACATGTTACATAACATATAGATTATACCAGTCTTTAAAATATATAAATATAATTTGCTTGGAGGACATGATTGGCTAAATTTGGGGTAGAAAATAAAATAGAACAATACAAGCCGCATGTGCACTGTGTGACTCTGGAAAAAAATTACACGAAAACTCTAGTGTAACAGAGTGCATCCTGATTTCATCAGATTACAAAGTAAAACCTCTTACGTTTATGAAAGAAATAGAGATAGAAAACCACCCCTTCATGCATTAGATATCCTGGAACATGCGTTATAAAGACATGGAAATTCAATGCACATGCTGATATTGTAAAATTCTAGCACCAAGTAACATGGGGCAAAACCTGGTAGCTCAAAGGTCAGGTAACATTTTTACAATAACCTCTTATTTGGAAAACGTTTTTAAGTGATCAAGCCGTTTTCTGGTGTTTTATTGAGATGAAGAGCCATTGTAACTCCCTAAATTGGGGTTAAACATAGCTAATCATGGTGCTAAGGAGAGTGATTCCTTTTCAGCTGGCCTCCCTGGTGCTGGGCTACTTGGGGTGAGAGCATTTGCGTGGCCTGCTCCGTGGGAATGGACCCTTCTTCTACCCAGACGCAGTGGCCAACCCATAAAATGCCGGGTTCCCCACTACTAGGGTGGGTTGCTGTGGAAACCGACAGCTCTAAAAACCAAAAGGAAAGAAAAAATGAAAATCCCAGAACAAAGGCCAATTTGAGGAAATAGAGAAGGGAATGAAAAGCGCTTAGAGGAAGCCAAAAACTTCACGGAAACAAACAAGCGAAACAAACGCATTTTTAAAATGGAGCCCACAAACTTTACTTTCCCTTTTAAGACAGAGCCAGAGTTTGTTAGAATAGATATGAGAAATGAGAAGGGCAGACTGTGCAGAAAGCAGGTGGAAGTTGTACTCCCAGCTCTGGTCCCAGAAAAACCACAGAAGATTTTATGTTTTGGAATAGTACATGTTTTGGAGTTTGGAGGCAAAGTTGTAAAATAAATGCATCCTATCATTTATAGAAAAATAACGAAAAGTATGCATTATTATTTGACGAAGTGGGAATTAAAAGCAAGGCATGCTGGCCGGGCGTGGTGGCTCACGCCTATAATCCTAGGACTTTGGGAGGCCGAGGCCGGTAGATCACCTGAGGTCAGGAGTTCAAGACCAGCCTGGCCAACATAGTGAAACCCCCATCTCTACCTTACAAAAAAAAAAAAAAAAATTAGCTGGGCATGGTGGCAGGTGCCTGTAATCCAGTTACTTAGGAGGCTGAGGCAAGAGAATCGTTTGAACCCAGGAGGTGGAGGTTGCAGTGAGCCGAGATTAAGCCACTGCACTCCAGCCTGGGCAACAAGAGCAAAACTCCATCTCAAAAAACAAAACAAAACAGAAACAAAAAACAAGGCATGCCTTCCCATGGTCTCTCAGTGTTTGCTGGCAGTTTTGTCAAATACTGACAGGGAGATTCTTCCATGTGCCTGTAAATTATGCACCCTAATTCCTTCCTCTTGTTCACTCTTAACTCGCTAGTTAGAGGCTCCTCCTCCCAAGCCAACAATTGGAAACAGCCTTGTTGCATTTAGTTCTAAATCTGTGGCAGTTAGAAAGGAAATGACTAAAAGATAATGCTGGACTAAAAGATGATGTTTAGTTTTCTACCCACAAAGCAGATGCTCTTTGTACTACTTAAAATGGACCAGTTTGTGCCCACAGAACCACAGTCTTTATGTTTGCCAAGAGCCGAGGAGCTCTGAATCGTGGTAGGGGAAGAATTCCCGAGCGCTCATTTCTTCCTTCTTGGCTCTGCACTTGGCTGATAAAAATTGGAGAATATGCTAGAGGCGATGGCTGAATTCCTGATGGCGAAATAAATTCATGGATGAGAGTGCGTAGCGAGAAGAGGTGTGAGCACAAACTCCCAGGGTCCGCCACCTTGGGCAGTCAGGCAGAACTGGAGCCCATGGTGGGTACGGAGAAGGAAGGTGCAGGGTGGAAGGAGAGCCGTGAGGTGCAGTTTCAAAGAGATGGTCCCCAGCTCGATAGAATCATGCCGGGATAGCACAGAACCCGAGCAGGGCAAGCAGCACTGCCCATCTAGCTGGTTTAATGAGAAAAGACATTTATTACAGCTTTTGGGTAGTGCACAGAACTTGTGGGAGGAGGAGGCTCACAGCCAGAACAGTATCTGAGCTGTGTGGTGTGACTCTTCCGGGAGCACCCCTGCTGCCCCCAACCAGATGCCTCCTCTGTGGTCCCTTTGACCAGAAAAAAGCCCCGCTTCTTCATGCTGCTGACTTCCACATCAAATTCTGCCAACCAGAATGAGCAGAGCCACAGCTTAGCAGAACCACAGCCCATTTTTGCTCCTTCTTAGCTACAGGGGAGGCTGGGAAAATGAGCATCTGGAATTCCTCAAAGGGAGGAAGACTATTTCAGAAGATGCCACAAAAACTCATCTGCCTGTGGTACCCACCCTTCCAGCACCAGCTTCAATTTCATCTGTTCCAAGAAGCATTCCTCCCTGACCTCCGTAAACCACAATCAGGGCCAGTTTGCATGCGGCGCGTACCCAGATAGCCACAACCCTTTCCTAGTATCAGTGTTCACACCATACCCTTCCTTAAATCTTTTGATGATCCCTCCCACCTCTATGAATGTGTTCAGATCTTGTTTGTGTCTTTGATTCTGTTTTTGCATGGAAACTCCAGATCAGATTAACCTCATCTTTGCTCTCTTTCTCTCTCTCTCTCTCTCTCTCTATATATATATATACACACACATATATACACACACACACACACACACACACACACACACACATATATATATATATATATATTTTTTTTTTTTACAGATTCCTAGCCAGTTTCATTCTTTCTGCTTTCTGGCACATGTGTTGATCTTTCCTTCCCACAAAACTGTAAACTACTTAAAAACAGGAGCCATGTCTTTTTTTCTTCTTTTTTAATCTCCCTGCAGTACCTGGTATCATGCTAAGCATATAGTAGCTGGTCAATAAATATTTTCTGATCATTTACAGTTAGTTATCTGGATTGATTAATACTTTTCAAATGGATCGCTGTAGTATCTATTTTTAAAGTAGTTATAAGACATAAATGGAACAATAACAAAACACAGGAATACTTAGGCCATGGATCAGAAGATACCCAGAAATGCCTACTCGTTTTAGAGATTAATTCAGCATCTACATTAGGTGCCTACTGTGTGCCAGATACTATTCTATATGCTTAGGATGCATGAATGGAGAAGAAAACAGAAACACAAAATAACTGTCTCAGAGTTTCCATCTGGTAGTGTTTAATGTTTAATAAACGTGTAAGTGATGAGCATGTTATAATCGATCAATGTCATGCATAAACAGCAAAAGCAGAGCAGGAGAATATCAGAAGTTTGCGGTGGGGTTGGGGTTGACATTTTAGACAGAATAGTAAGAATTATTTTAAAAATGTTTTTAGGCAATCAAAAAAATTGAGTATGTGCTGGGTATTAGATGATATAAGGAGATTATTATTTAATTAGGCATGATAATTGTGCTTTGGTGGTAGTTTTTTAAAAAATCCTTTTCTGTTTTAAGTGGGAATATTTATGGTGGTTGGGTGCAGTGGCTCACCCCTGTAATCCCAGCATGTTGGAAGAACGAGACAGGCAGATTGCTTGAGTCCAGGAGTTCAAGACCAGCCTAGGCAATGTGGCAAAACCCGCGTCTCTACTAAAAAATACAAAAAATTAGCCTGGCTTGGTGGTGGCGTGTCCCTGTAATCCCACCTACTTGGGAGGCTGAGGTGGGAGGATCATTTGAGCCCGGGTTGGGGAAGTTACAGTGAGCCAAGATCGTGCCACTGCACTCCAGCCTGGGTAACAGAGCCAGATCCTGTCTCAAGAAACAACAACAACAAAAAATTTACAGGGAAATAATATAACCTAATATAACATCTGGAATTTGCTTGAAAATGTTCCAGCAAAAAAGTGGGATGGAGGGAGCAATGCGTGAAGGAAAGAATGGTAGAAAGATGACACTATTTGAAACTTCTTATCAGGACGGGTTTGGGAGGAGGGTCTTTGTACTGTTCTTTCTACTTTTATGTTTCTGTGTTCTGGATGTTTGTTTTCCCCTCAAGTTCATATATGGAAATCTTAACCTCCAAGGTGAAGGTATTAGGAGGTGGGGGGTCTTTTGGGAGGAGATCAGGTCATGAGGGGAGAGCCCTTGTGCATGGGATTAGTGTGGTTAAGAGACCCCAGAGAGCCCCCTCATCCCTTCCACCACGTGAGGATGCAGTGAAAAGGTGAGCCGTCACCAGATACCTCATCTGCCCTAACGCTGGACTAACCAGCTACCTGAACTTGAGATATACATTTCTATTGTTTATCAGCTTCCCAGTTTATGGGATTTTGTTATAGCAGGCTAAACAGACTAAAATATATGCATTCTAGAATTTCCACATTGAAAATGTTTACAAAAGAGTAATCAGTGATAGGATGGCCTCATCGAGGAGGTGGTACTGAAGCAAAGACAGGGAGGTGTGGGTCTCAGCTGCATGGATGAGCGTCTGGGGGAGTCTGCACCAGGCCAGGGCACAATCGGAGCAGAGCGTGTTCACCGTACCTGGCCTCCCTGCAAGTCCCTGAATGGGGAAAGTAGCAAGTGAGGGCGGGAGGTGATATAGCTGGGGAGGAGGGGTGGGAAGAGGTCACACAGGGCCTTTTAAGCCACTGAAGGACTTGAGTGAAGGTCTGACCCACAAGGGCTGCGAAGACACCACTTCAGAGTCACGCTCAGATAGATTTTCCTTGGGAGTTCCTTGAGCCATTTGGATACCATGGATTTCTTGACTCAGATTCGGAGATCAGAATTGTCCAAAGGAACTTTCTGCAGTGATAGAAATATCCAGTCTGCACTCTCTGATGCAGGAACCACTAGCCAGTTGTGGCTGTTGAGCGCTTACAA